>NC_142009.1:237062532-237775032 GCF_049901735.1 Notechis scutatus
GGATTCACAGGAATTTCTGTTCTGGACTTGGGGTAGAAGTAAGTAACATTTTAGTTGTTTCAGATGCCACCTTCTATCCAGATTTACTGCTTTTTAGTTTTGCTATTATTTTCCCCTACTAGTCTTGATTACAAAGGAAACACAGAGAGTGATTTTTTTTTCTATAACAAGCTTCATCCTTCACCATAAAAACGTTTTACTGACAGTAGCTGGTATTGTTGCCAAACGCACACGCGATATGTGGCATTATAACTGCTTGTCAAGAGCTTCAGACACCAGTCAAACGATTCCCAGATGATATAATAATATGTCTCTTTGATTTTTCCCCAATGTCTTTGTTTATAAATCCCCAAGGTGATATCTGGTTTCCCCAAAGTGTATACTGTATAGATGGCAACTAGAGTGCTCTTTCATAACCAAATAAATAGACACTTCAGATTCTGGTTCATTAGACATTGTGTTGGAGGAAACCTTACACATTGGAGCGTACTTGAATTATTATTGGCATTTAGCAGACATACTAGTGAAAAGTATTGCATTAAGGTTATTTGGTGCATAGTGAGATAGATCAGGAACAGCGGAAATTCCTTGCCCTGCGGTATTCCGCATCCATTATTCATAGCTTGAATTGAAATGCTATGTGTAATGTAAGGAAGTCTACAGAAGAATAACTCCAGCAGCTTTATAAGTTCCTTGTGATAGATTGTGCTACTTTGAATTGTGACACCCAGGCTTGGCATGTTAGTTTGTAGAGGAGCAAGTATCCTTCTGTAACAAGGAGTCTATGGTGAGCTCAGGACTTGGTAGCTGCAATATATCCTGAACTAGAATCCACACTGATACCCGAGTTATGCTTTCAGATACTGGCAAATTTCTGTGTGTACCTATTCTTGGATTACATGTAAAGGGAAGGTTCTAAAACAAGACCTAAGTCTAATTTCCATATAGACAAGGAACTGGAGAACTAAAGAGAAGTTCCCTAAAGATGGCCTCCAGCACGAGTCTGAAAGTTCAGAAGACCTCTGGTCCAGGTGACTAACCCAGATTGGATCCTGCAACATTATCTATCCTGGGACACATATATTTGCCTTCATTCATGAACTAGAGAACTTCATTTATTTATTTAGTGTATGGCAAAGGCATGGTGGTTCAAATGTTAATGTCCAGTCCACCCAGCCATTCAAGGGCAGGGTAGTCTACTGGAGAACTACTGGAGTACTTTCCTGTCTTTGAGGATACAAGGACATGAGTTCAAGATTAGATGGGGAGAGCGCAAGACCACACAATTTCCATTTTTTCTTCTTATTTCATTCAGAAACAAAGACAGAAATAAACAGTTGGATATAAGCCATATCAGAGCAGTTCAGCTGTTTCATTTTTCACCGACTTCAACGTTGTTTGCATTTTTAGTGCACATTTTTCCACCTCTTGACTATAGCCTGAAACAATCTAAAGGAATATTACCAAGTGAGCACTTTTTCTCTCCTCCAGGCTTGCGTTTATTCTCAAAAGCATTCCAAGGAAGCAAATCTTAACACTACAGATACTGTGTACCTAACATATGCATATTCCTAATAATATATGTGCACCTCCCCTACTTCCTATACTATATCTATTCCTTCTTGCCACCCTAGATCTAAGAAAAGGGCTTAGTTGATTAGTTGACACTGTATTATCCCCTCTCAAGTGGAAGAGGTGATAGGTGACCAGCTTCGATAGGCAAATCTTTGTTCTTATTATTTGCTACCATCCTCTCACATGTTCAAACCCAGCCAAATTTTAGACTTATCCTAAGTTGTCTTACAACTCTTGTCTCACAGCTCTTCTCCTCAGCACTCTTCTTCCCATGGTTGTGCTGCTGAATGCTTTGGCGAATCTTCTCCCGACCTCCCTCAGCATCTCATAAATCCTTATTTATTTATTATTAAATTTGTATCTCAACTGCTCAGTCTATTTGAGTCTTATGGAACAATGTTACTCTGGATAGAAACCAACAGTATAACAAACCAAGTTCAAGAGCAGACATCTCCAAACTTGGCAACTTTAAGACTTGTGGAGTTCAACTCCCAGAATTCTCCAGCCAGCTATGCTATGCTGGCTGGAGAATTCTGGGAGTTGAACTCCACAAGTCTTAAAGTTGCCAAGTTTGGAGACACCTGTTCAAGAGTTACTAGAGCTGATTAACCCATTTTAACCATCATAGGATCGCTAGTGGCCAGCCAGCTTCTCTGTTCCTCAGCTTGTCTCAAAGGCGGTCATTCAAGAGGCAACTGGACTTTCTGGTTTTTCTTTGAAGACGTTTTGATTCTCATCCAAGAAGCTTCTTCAGTTCTCCACCATCTAGTCAGAGCTGAAGAAGCTTCTTGGATGAGGAGCAAAACATATTCAAAGAAAAACCAGAAAGTCCAATTGCCTCTTGAATGATCGCCTTTGCAACAACCATGACCTGGATAACTGAGAATCTCCATAGACATGTTCCTTGGCTTCTTCACTTCAAAACCCTCTTTGATCTCAATATGCAACTGTGGAAGTTCCTTCCCACGGTGTCCACTCTGTTTCTGCCTTTCTTTCCTCTTGTAAGCACTGTGTACTATGAGAAGCTCTGTTTAACATGAATGATACATTAAAACATGTAGTGGGAATACTTTTAAGTCTAAATTGGTCTAAGTATGTACTGATCTAGAATTATCACCAAAACAACATCTGAAGGCTTGTTTCAAATTATCTAGTGACACCTGCTGCTCTTTGCAATGGCAAAAGCCCAAAGTTTAGCCACTGGATTTGGACTTGAGGCTGGTCACAAGGAAAGTTTCTTAGGGCACTTTCTTGGAAAATGTAGGGAAGCATCATAAGACCTAAGAGCATCAATAAGATATGGAAGGTTTAAAGTTTTGCTCAGGTGGAAATTGATAGTGGTGATTCCAGACAAGAATGTGGATTCTTCTCCTCCCCTTTTTAAAAAATCCGATGTTCAAAACTACTTATATGAATGTCATTTATAAACTATAGTGTGAAGCACTTTAATAGTTTATTTGCTAAATGGATTGTTGACTGCCCCTGCTAGAGTCTAATTGCAGTTTAATGGGGTGTTATATATCTTCATGAAATACAGTTGTTCCAGCAGGAGAAGCTGCAGACAAACTTGAGATTTGTTTCTTTGATCTAATCAGTTGTTCCCTTGGTTGTTAAAGTGTAATTTGAACATAAATACATGGCATATTCTCTTTATATAAAATTATTTCATAACAATATGTAAGAATATAAATTGAAATAAACCCACAATCATGTTCTTTTGTTACTTTACAGCTTATATTTAGTGGTGTTTTTAATGGAGCTTTCCAAATTTCTGAAATAATAAATGTATCCACTCTGGACAGTGAAGAACAAGTTAGGAGATGCTGCTATAAAAGAAAATAATGCAGAAAGAGAATGCTGAATGGTGGTATATAAAATCTTTAATATCTTCCACTGTGCCTAAGGAACTATATCTAAACTTCAAAGTTTGAATCTTTATCTTCTCTAAGTGGGGATAGGGCACGGAAGGATCTCAATGAAAAAAGGAAAATGTACATGTTTGTTGATCATATTTGGAAAAGATATCTTGTCTTCCAAATGAAAGGAAACAACATTAGCTTACCTATATTGTATTATATGATATTGACAGCATAGTCTTCAATACTTATTTGTTCTACAAAGCAAAGGATAAAAGTTTGTTATTGGATTAATTGCACAGTTGTCTGCAGCTGCAAATGTCTGCAATCATTTTGGGATTCCAATCATAATTAAGGAAAGGCTCATATGTGTTCTCCACTTGGCTTCATGAGTAATTTGGGGCAGAGCCAGTAGAAGGCTATATTTTGTAGGGTCTTTAGCATCATAATGCTGCTCCCATTGTTGGGCTTTCCTATACTATATTTATGCAACTGCACTCCTCTTAGAAACTTTAGTTCTTCTGCTTCATGCTGAATACAGCATGTGTAGAATTTTGCTAATAGGTGTTTAATAGAAAGAAGATTGATTCTGGAACATAGAGTGATGAAAATGGCCTGTATGTAATAGAAAACTATCATTTGCTGTATTTCATGACCATAATTTGATCATTTCTGCATCCTTGATTGCTTAGCCGAAGATCCTACTTCAGTTTGATGTAATTTGGTGAAAACATTTTCTTCTGACAATTCTCCCGTGCAGATCACTGTATAAGGAATGTTGTTCTATGAACAGCTACCCCAATGTGAACTAAACTATTTATCAGGGCATATGCAGTGATCTGTTTTGGAAATCTGACCAGTTTTTAGACAATTCTAGGAGAAAATTGTTCTGGTCTTTAGGATTCCACTGTACAAGACAATTTGCAAAATTTAGGTTACTAAGTACCCTGTTTTTCCAACAATATGCCCCCCCATAGGAAGTCCCAGCATGTTTTATAGGCATGAAATGAAATTAAGCCCCTTCCCCCAAATTAAGCCCTATATTAAAACATGCGAAATTAAAACATGCGAAATGGGGGGAATGGTGTTAGGAAGTACTTTTGTTGCACACCCGGATATGGTGTTGCCTGCGTTGACCCCAATACGAAGTGCCCCACCAACGCCAAGGTCAACATCCAAGCCATCGCCGGCCGCCCGCCCGAAGATGCAAGGGGGGAAAAAATTAAGTCACCCCCAAAAAGACGGCCTAGCCATTTTTGGGGGGCTCAAAAAAAAAATAAGACCCGGCCTTATAATATGAGAAACACGGTATTAGTAGGACTAGATTATACTGATAGATCAAGCAGAATTAAATAATTTGCTAACTGACATGTGTCTTCATTCCCAGCACTTATACTAGATACATGGGTTGATGGGGTGGTAATTTTTTGATCTAGCAAAAAACAAATATTTGTTGGGCTATAGTAGCTGAGATTTGTCTCTAGTTTTAATTAGTGGAAGAGGTCTTTGAGCAAAAGAATAATTATTGTGCTCAGAGAATTGAATGAAGAGCAATAATTATCTTTAATAGATTTTTGTTCATTTCCTTGAGACAGCTTTTGACATAGTGGAAATGTTTGGTGAAGAATTAATTGCCTTTTTGTGTCAAATCAAAGTAGATTCAGATTAATACATTTAAAGTACAGTAATGTAGTAGAAGTCTTAGAACTATAGATGAACATGTTAGGAGACCACAAAGATTGGTGTAAAGAAAAATACTGAAGAATACTTCTTAAGAAGTTGTATTACGTATTTTCTGTTCAGTCACAAGAAAGTCTCCACTGTTATTCCCCATAACAAAGCCTTAGACATGTACATTGTAGAAAACTTCATTTAGCAGCATAGAAGATTTAGAAAAATTCTTACAAAATAATATTTTCTGTATCTCTTTTTCTGGGAACCATAATACATGAAATGAGGAACAAAATATGCTGTTTCTTATTATATTTATATCAAAACATCTCTTCCATGGAACTTATGAATCGTGTCTCACCTCCCAATGTTTTCTTTGCAACAAGTTGTGAAATAAATTAGGCTCAGAAGTCATCCAGTGAACCTGGTAGATCTTTACACACATTTCTTGTATTTTTACTGAATTGTAACAACTGCACCATACTGCTTGACAGAATGTGATTTTACAATTGGAAATCAGGAGTATAAAAAATATTGATAGAAACATGAGAAAATATTATCTAAGAATTAGTGTTTCTATATATACTCAAAGCATATGCACAGACATAACAAACATTATTTGACAATCCTGCCTTATTTTTAGAAATAGTAACTATAGGGCTAACACAACCCTTGCATGAAAATAGCAACTCCTTTTTTCATTACGCTGATTTGATCCTTGCCTTTTTCTTTTCCTCTCTACTTCTTCACAGAGCTCTTGCTGACAGCTCTTATTAATTCACACTTAAATGATTTCATTGGAATGCAGCAAGCCACATATGGCAGAATAAAGGATGCAATATGGTGCATCCTTTAGTAATCAGTGATGGAGCTGGACTCTCTAAATTAGCCCTTTATTCCTTGGACTTCCTTATTGTGTTCAAAGACAGGAGCAACAGAATGTGTCTCTGTGTGCAACATATTCCCCCACCCAGAGGACTCTATGGGGAGATGGGCAGTCTCTAAATAAATATGAATGTGAATATATACATAAATCAACAAATAAAACAAATATTCTTTTTTTAAAATACAATATCAGCAAAATATCAAAGCTTAGGAGCCCAAACATTATGATGACCCAAAAAGGAAATTCAATAATTTTATCTTATTCCCCACTTCCATCTCTGTAACTCTGATCCTGAATCCTGGTGGTCAAATCATTGGTGACTTCGGTTTCAGGTTGTTGCTAATAAGCACTCAGTTTAACAGAATAACAGAGTTTGAAGGGAGCTTGGAGGTCTTCTACGCCTACCCAAGCTGGAGACCCTATGCCAGGGTGGGCAAACTACGGCCAGCGGGCCACATCCGCCCGTTGGTCATTTTAATATGGCCCGCCTCTAAAAAAAATTCCCTCTGAAAAAAAAAAAATCAGGCCGGCCAAAGAGATCCGCGCCGCACGCCAAAAATCGCACACACAACACGGAGCTGGGCAGCCACTTCCCTGGTGGCGGGCCGAGGCCGCCGCCGGGAACGCCCACTACTTTCCTCGCCAGGCCGGGTGGTGGCATGTTGCCCTGCGCCGCGTGGCCCCTGCCTGTCAGCGCGCTTCTCGGCTGGTCTCCTCCTCCTCGGCCATACAGAACAAACAGGCAGAGGAGGAGGAGACCAGCCGGCTGGTTGGGAAGCTTTCTGCGCCGAAAAGAGGCAGCTACTAATCTCCGGCTTTGCTCCGCTTCTCCAATGGTCGGCACCACCCTGTTCTATGCGCCGGCTGCTCGGACTTGCTGGGCCTGACACATAGAACAGGGCGGCGCCGGATGTTGGAGAAGCAGAGCGGGCCGGAGATCATTAGCCGCCTCTTTCGCAGCACAAAGCCTCCCCCACTGGCCAGCTGCTCTCCTCCTTCTCTGCCTGTTTGTTCTGTATGGCCGAGGAGGAGGAGACCAGCCAGCTGGTTGGGGGAAGCTTTCTGCGCTGAAAGAGGCAGCTACTAATCTCCAGCTTTGCTCCGCTTCTCAATGGTCCGGCACCACCCTGTTCTATGCGCCGGCTGCTCGGACTTTGCTGGGCCTGACACATAGAACGGGCGGCGCCGGATGTTGGAGAAGCAGAGCGGAGCCGGAGATCATTAGCCGCCTCTTCGCAAGCACAGAAGCCTCCCCAACTGGCCAGGTGCTCTCCTCCTTCTCTGCCTGTTTGTTCTGTATGGCCGAGGAGGAGGAGACCAGCCGGCTGGTTGGGGGAAGCTTTCTGCGCCGAAAGAGGCAGCTACTAATCTTCGGCTTTGCTCCGCTTCTCCAATGGTCCGGCACCACCCTGTTCTATGCCCGGCTGCTTGGACTTGCTGGGCCTGACACATAGAACAGAGCATGCTGCAGGCATCTCGCGACAAGCCCCAGGACATGTGGTCACCTGCTGGCTGGCTGGGCCAGGCCGGGCTGGAAGAGGCACATTCTCCAGAAGGAAGAAAGCGTGCTCTGGGAGGCGGGTGCTGGGCAGGTGGGCGGATGTTCGGGACCACTTAAAGGTTGACTTTAAGAGTGCCCCCATGGAAGAAGCCGAGCAAACGTAGTGGCAGCAGGGGTGACGGGGCATGCGTGTCCCTCCACAAGGAGTATGAAGGGAGGCAGACACCGCACCTCTCAGGAAAAAGTAAGTGCCAAAGCCCTGGCTGTCACCTGGGAGGGGACCGTGGAGGGACCCATCACATGCCCTTGTTGCCCCGCCGCCTACTTTTGTTCTCGTTCTTGGCTTCTTCCATGGGGGCGCTCTTAAAGTCAATCTTTAAGAGCTGGAAGGCGTTTTGTTGGATCTCCACCAACTCATCGTTGGGAGAGGTGTAGCCCCTGAATACACGAGAAGTCTTGGGCAAAGTTCTATGACTTTTAAAACGCATCCGTGTGGTGTTTGCTCCCCTTCATGCTCCTTGTGCATGCCGGGAGCACCTAACTGGAGCAAAGAGAGCGAAGTTGACTGCTATGAAATGAGCACCTTGGCTTCCCCTCTTGCTCCTCACAGTTGCCCTGAGCTGGTGCGGTTCTTTGGGCAGCCAGACGCCCGCAGCAGCGCCCGCAGCAGCAACAGGCAGTTCCGCCCAGGCTCCGCTCAGGTGTCCGGCTGGGGCTGTCAGGAGTTGCTACCGCGGCCGCACTCCGCATGCTGCTCCAGTCCCGTTGCCTTGGGAACGGAAAGGCAAAACCAGGAGCCGCTGAGCCTGAGCCTCCGGTGCCACTGCTGCCATTGCAAAGCACTGCCGCGTGCTCTTCCTTTTTTGCCTTTCCTTCCCGAGGCAACGCGGCGGGACTGGAGCCGCGGAGCGCGCCGGCGGTAGCAACTCCTGACTCAGGGGCCTCGAGGAGGAAGTAGGAGAAGAAGGGGGAAAAGGGTGGGGGGCGATTCCCAAAAAATCTTGTGCTGACCCGGCCCGTCTGTCAAATTTTAAAAGTCAATGAGGCCCCGAGACAAAAGTTTGCCCACCCTGCCCTATGCTATTCCAGACAAACGGTTGTTCAATGTCTTCTTTAAAACCTCCAGTGATGGAGCATCCACAGCTTCTGAAGGCAACACTGGTTAATTGCTTTCACTCTTAGGAAATTTCTCCTTAGTTCTTGGTTGCTTCTCTCCTTGATTAGTTTCCATCCATTATGTCTTGTCTTTCCTTCTGGTACTTTTGAAAATAAGTTGACCCCCTCTTATTTATGGCAGCCCCTCAAGGACTGGAATACTGCTGTTGCCCCTAGTTTTCTTTTCATTAGACTAGACATGGATGGAAGGGAGGGAAGGAGGGAGGAAGGTTGGTTTACTATATGACTTTCAACCTTGACTTAGTTGTCTGTTGAGCAAACCTGGGCACATTAAAACTTGATTGTGTCAGGAGAGGAAAGTCATCCATTAAGAAATGTGCCCTCCTGTGTTTTGGGTCCTGCAATAGGTGAGGAGCTAGCATGGATTATTGGAGGCACTTTATTTGTGACCAGAGGTTTTGATCTGCAAGTGATGGGCACAAATATCATCATGTGACATTAGATTGTAGACACTCAGTGATAAGCTGAGTGTCCTTATTCCCTCTTTGACATCATAGAGTGGACTTTATTAGGCAAAAATATTTATCTTGAAGCAATACTAATTTTGGGGTGTAGGAAAATTGTTGCATTTACATATGTGGAATCATAATAACATTATTTCTCCAAGGTATAGTTATTCAGTGTGTTCCTTCCCAGACCTGAGTAGTCCTAGTTAATGTGAGCAAATAGTTATATTGTGATTTCCAGCATCAAACTATGTCACATAGTTGTTTAGTCTCTCCTGAAAACATCAAGTGAAGAAACTCAGTGATGATTGATTCCAGGCTAATCCCACACCACGATGCCTAAATACTGAGATTTTTTTTCAAAATCCTTCCCCTGCAAACTTTTCAGAATTGCTCTTTAACTGCTGTTCAACTATTCAGAACCTTCCAATCGACAAGTAAGATAACGTGCAGTGGGTGAGTTGACTTTAATCCTTAGTGAAAGAAATTCTAAAGAAAGAAGCTTAAGGAGAATTTTTTTGTGTGTGGAATAAGTGGCAAAAGGGTGATTAGAATGTTGATTTTGGAAAGTTATAAATGGATTAGGGTGTCAGATAGATTTAAAATAAGATTTTGAAATTGATTGTGAGAATCCTTCCTGTGGGAAAAAGATGTTATTTGGAATTCATGAAATAAAACATGATGGAGTCATTTGGACTGAGGTGGGAGGCTATAGAAATTGAGTATAAATAAATAAATAAGCCAACAAATAAATGGAAATTTGGACATTGGATACCAGAGGGAATAAGAGGTAACAAAAGATTACAATTAAAGGAGAACACTTAACATTTGACTTACCAACATAGAATGGAGCAAAATACATTTAACACTGGGAATATTTGAAGATACCCAATTATATCTCTCTATGCCAGACAGGTAATGCTATGCTGAGTGCCTTGAAGCTATAAAGATCTGGATGGGGAGAAACTGGCTTTGACTGACAAGACAGAGTGGCTAGGGGTTTTTGGCCACCCAGGTCCAGATGATATTTCAATTTTGACTCTTCCTTGGACTGAACTTGGGTGTACTTTGAGAATCCTCCTGGACTCATGGCTACTATTCAAGGAGCAGGTTGTAGCTCTGGCTTTGCACAGATTCATCTAGTGCAGGGCTGTCAAACTTCCGGCCTGTGGGTTGGATGCGTCATGTGCTGGCAACGCCCACGTCCAGGTTAGCAAAGGGGAAAAAGTCCCAAAGCATCACATGATGCTGCCATGACGACGTGAGTTTGACACCTCTGATCTAGTGCATCAATTACTCCCCTTCCTGGACTGGGAGGTCTTGCTCATGGTCACTCATGCTTTGGTCACTCCTGCTTGGATTACTGCAATACACTCTACATGGAGCTATCCTTGAAGATATGATATGTTACATTGGATATGCAAATGAGACCAGATGATATCATCATATCTGAAAGTGATGCACAAGTGATAAACCAAAAGACTTCCATGAGTTTCCTACACTGGATTTACAAATAAGATCTTAAATGTTGAAGGATGTTGTGAGAAAGGACAAAGAAAAAAATTAAATGAAAACAGATTCCAGGACTTATTTGAAGTGATTAAAAATTAAGTTTGTTAAAAGTAAAAAGGAGGAATATAAAATTGGTTTATTTGATTTAAAGGTTAAAATAGATTCAGGTTGTCCTTGACTTACTGTCCATTTAATGAGGGTTCAAAATTACAACAACTTGTGGAAAAATGATTTATGACCTGTCCTTGCACTTTGGGCTCTTGGCAACTGACTCATATTTATGACCGATTGCAGCATCCCACAGTCTTTCCAGACAGGTTCTGCAATTGGGGGAGCTGGATTCACTTAGCAACCACTTGTTTCACTTAAGACTGGGGTGATTTGTTTAACAACTATGGTAAAATGGTCATAAAGTTAGGTCTGGTCATAGGATGATTCTCTTTATGAGTACCTCAACTTACAATGAAAATTCCTGCTCTAATACTGGTCATAGGTCATATGCATGATGTTATTTCTGTAATTCTTAATGGACTTTTGCTGACTTCAGGATTGAAATGATGAGATTATAAGGCTCTGTTTATAGGTAAGTGATGATGAGGGTTTTTGTTGTATTTTAAGAGATGGTGATAAGTTGTTAAAACTACAATTGTTACGATGAAGGGGAAGTAATTTTTTAAATATTTCTTTTCTTTTGCTAAGACATGAACCTGTTTCTTTTGTAGGTCCTGTATAGCAGTGATCCCCAACCTTTCTTAATCTTTTTTTCCCATATCATTCTTGTAGCCTGTGATTAAAATCCATTTTTAGATGATTACAATTAAAGGAGAAGGACATTTTAATTTACTAATACAAAATAAAGCAACCCATTTTAATACTGGACATATTGGATATTTGAACAATGGACTCAACAGTTTATTTTCAGACTGTTTCAAAGAGGAACACGTTTTATCCAGCAAGAATGTCGGCATGAATTTTCAGACGTTGCTTCTGCTACCCATTATCTGCAATTGTTATTTCTGAAGTTAATGTAAGACAAAAGTAGTCTAACGTACAAAAGACGGCACCCTTGTGTTGTCTTGCTTTTCTGTGGTAGAAGATTTGATAAATGTTTGCTGAATGTAGATTTTGGTCAGTGGGATAAAATAATAATGGGATTTATGGCAGAGCAATCTGTCAGTGCAGAAGATTAGAAAGGCTGAATGAGGGGAAATCTAATTGCATGGGTTTTGAGCTCTGAAGATGGAAATATCTTTAATGTTGCCTTCTTTGTGTCCTTTGTGCAGTGAAGTGCCAGTGAAAAGGATTTATGGATAAAATAGATTTGAGAAAAGGAACAAGCCTGAATGCTACATTGGGCAAAGAACAATTTTTTAAAAAAATCCCAAAATCTGCTGTTACTTCTCATCATCACCAGGTTGTTTTTGAGAAGAACTTAAGCTCTGTCGGATTTAAAGCCATTTTGAATCAACCCTGGTTAGGGAAGCATTCCTATGAGCATACATACTTCTATTTCCCAATTCTCTTCTTGCAGCCAACCATCCCTACACCTTTTCAATTGTATCTGTACTGACACATTTTATTGTTATATTTAATTTCATTTAATGTTTGGAATGCCATATGTTCCTCCTTTTTTGTTGCTGTTGTTATTGAAGAAGCAGTATTATTGACTGTAATTAAAACACAGCGAAGAAAGGTATGTAAGAATGGTGCAGCGTGATCAAAACAGAGCTTGTCTGGCAGAAATTCAAGTGTTTGGCATGTTGACTGAAGATAAGCATGTCAGCTTTTTCCTAATGATTACCGTGTTGTCATGCATTGTGTACAGCAGTGATTCTCAAACTTGGCAATTTCAGGATATGCAGACTTCAACTCCCAAAATTCCCCAGCCTTCATGGTATTCTAGACCAGTGATCCCCAACCTTTCCAGCTTGGCAGACTGGCGGGGGAGGGGGAGAGGAGATGGTACCATGTGAGCAGCAGGCACACGCAGGAACACACACAATTCCATTTATGGGCACCCACTGCTCACACAAATGGAGCTTTGCAGGTGAGCACAAGCACCCATCATTCATGCAAGTAGAGCTGTGCACATGCATGCTCACCTGCCACTTGCATGGCCCGGTTCCGAATGGGCCATGGCTGGGTAGTGGGCTACGGCCTGGGGGTTGGGGAACCCTGATCTAGTAACTCCATCCCCAGGTTCTGCGCTTCTTCTCCTGCATGTTCCTTCCCTATCAATTCAAGAAAGAAACAGAAAATCCAGATTTACCTATATGCATGGCTCACTCCGTATTAATCACCTCACTAAACCTGGCTCTGTAAAGGTAATTCTAAGATTTACACAAGAGTTATGTGAAATCCAGGGTTCCTACCCTGCCCAATAATAGAGGGAACTCAGAGGTTCACACTAGAGGATTTGCAAGATACAGAGCAGAGAATTAACTAGAAATAGGCTAAATAGTAAAGCTGGATATGCTTTGAAAATGATTTAGAATAAATGCTTTGGAGCTCGTGCAAACACAATCACAGCCCTTCCCTATTATTTTTTTAAAATATGTTTCTGTGATCAGAAAAGCTGAATTTTGCTGGATTGTAAACATGTAATCTGATGTCCATTTAAAGTACCTGTTTTAAACATTTTTGTTCCGGCCAAACTGCCAGTATTCTTGTCCCTCATAGCATCTTGACAATGAACTGCTGATAGATTCAGAGTACAGTGATCGCATCAGCTCAACCAGTTGCTCTAAGATGCATGTTTCACTGCCCGGAGTATAATACAATATAGAATAGATATTTGCTTGCAGAATGAAGTGCAAAGAGAAAATGTGAGTGGAGTGATTTAATTGCTAGACAGGTAGTTTGGATATGCATAAGCTGCCAGCTGCAGAAAAACAAGCTGGTAAGTCAATAGGAAAGCAGGGAGACACTTGTCTTCATGGCCACCTGGCCTGGTGGAACATAGCTGTGGCAAGAAAAGACCAACAATATTGTGTTGGTTTACTGGGAGGAACAAAATCTTCCTTCATTTTCTGTAAGCAGGCTGAAAATTAGGGCAAAGTGAGGGATTTCCTCTTCCTCTGCAGATCAGTAGGAGGGAACTGCACAAGAAATGGTAGTAAGAGTGAATAGAGGAGAGTCGGAAAGTGTGAGAGAGACAGATTAGCTGCATGTGCAAATTTGTGCTATCTTTGATTTGGCAATCCATGGCCCAAAACGATTGGTCAATCTTGGTCTAAATTGTGATCTTGACTTTACTTTCAAATTAAAACAACTTTTCAATGACAATATTAAATACTACTAAAAGCTAAACTCTAGGAATTCTGCAAAGTCTTAAACATATTTATTTGGATTTAAATTTAAATTAACAAGGCAGTTTTGATAATAGCACTTAGACTTATATACTGCTTCCCAGTGCTTTACAGTCCTCTCTAAGCGGTTTACAGAGTCAGCCTATTGCCCCCAACAATCAGGGTCCTCATTTTACTGACCTCAGAAGGATGGAAGGCTGAGTCAACCCTGAGCCTGGTGGGATTTGAATGGCCAAACTGCTGGCAGCCAGTGATCAGCAGAAGTAGCTTGCAGTACTGCGTTCTAATCACTGCACCATCATGGCTCTTGTAAGTATAATTAGTGGCAACAAAGTTGGACATCTCTTATTCTTGGAAGTTTTACTTGCACATTAGTTATTATAAAGAAAGCAAAAAGGGTTGATGGAGCCCGTTGGTCAACCACCTCCTTTTCAGCCTTGCTGAAAACAGGGGGAAGGACTATTAGATATGTTCACCACTTTGGATTATTAAAAAAAAGAATAAAGGTTGGATATAAATAAATAAAATAATAAAAAATAAAATAAATTTTTGAGAACATCCAAGGTTGGCTACTAGATGTGGGGATAAGTCTTAGACCAATGCCACCTGGCATTTTGGGATGAGCATTGGTATATTATAAAAAACGTCAGGAATAATATTCATCATTCTTTAGTTCATCTCAAGGAGAACATATTGTTATAATTACCCTTTTTAAGGATTATTTCAATAATTAATCATATTTTGGCAGTTGTCTGCAGATTATGCTTCTAATAGCTTTGTTTACACTTAGCAGTGTATTTCCTCCTCAGGGGGTGTAATTCGTTTTTCTTCTTATATTAGATGAATGTTGATTTGAATAACAATTATATTTTGTTTAATTTTTATAGCTTTACGGCATATAGCCTTATGCATGGTTATTTGGCTGTTTAAATTTCACTGTGATCATTGGAGCTTATTCCTTAATAATGAGGTGTTTAAGATGGAAGCCTTCAGGATGACTCTTAACTGACTGAGGCATTTGGACCTGGGAAATCAGTACAGTGTGCTTTTCATTGCTATTACCCTCGATGACAAGCATTCTTGTCCTGCTTTTTTTATTTTTAGATTTTTATCCCACTTTTTTTAAACATACAACTCAAGGCAGTGAAGATACTTAATGCTTCTTCCTCCTCCTTATATTCCCCTGTGAGATACTGTAGGTTGGACTGAGAGAGCGTGACTGCCCCAAAGCCACCTAGCACATTTTTCATGTCTAAAGTAGAACTAGTGCTCACAGGCTAGCACCTTTACACACTACAGCAGGGGTATCGAACTCAAGGCCCAAGGGCCGGTTGTGGCCATTGGGGTGCTTAGATCTGGCCCATGGGGCCGCCCTGGAAACAGCGAAGGACTGGCCTGTGGTGCCTGTACCAGTAAAAACGGCGGTAGGGAGGACTGTGTGCGGTCCTCCCAGGCTCTGTGTTTGGCCGCAATGGCCTCCTGCAGCCATCTGCCAGCAAAAATGGAGCTGTGGGGGCAGCCTCCCTGAGCTTTGTTTTTGCTGGCAGAGGGTTGCAGGAGGCCGTCGTGGCCGAAAACGGAACTCGGGAGCCCGTTTTCACTGGCAGAGCACTCGGGCCACCACAGGCACCCCAACAATACATGTGATGGCAAGCTGGGCACACCCACCCTGGCCACGCCCACCCCAGCCCCTGAGGTCAAACATAACCCTGATGTGGCCCTCAATTAAATCAAGTTTAACACCCCTGCACTACAGCAAACTGGCTCTCTAGTTCAGATTTTCATTGCTGCCATTAATATAGTCTGGATGCTTTAGCAGCCTCCAAAGGACCTGCAACTCCAGGATCCTAAAGCAATGGAACACTTGAATTAAAACCAACAATTCAATTTTACAAGAAATTAAAAAAAAAACCAGAATGAAAGTTAGTTTCAGTTATATGACAGGATTGTGGAATGAAGAATTGGGATATCCTGTTTTGGATAATCAGTGGATCCAGATTTTTAAGAAATGTAAAGCTTGCTCTTTATGACTTAAGAATGAAATAATGTCATCAAAAGCTATTATTTTATGCCTGCAGGATTCCTCAAGAATGTTTTTTAAAGGCCGGAAATTAGATTTTTGTGCTAGACTTTTAAGAAATTTGAGGGTTCTTTAATTCTTATGATTTGGCTTTCTTAAGTCATAACTTTGTTTTCATTTCAGATCATAGCATATGGTAGTGCCATTTTAGAATTAAATAGTTCAGTGTGTAAATGTGATGTTGAACTATATTCTGAAAATATGGAAGTTATAGAAGTTCTACTGACTTCTACTGAGGGTCAGTACATTTCACACAAAAGGCTGTTTTCCCCAGGCCTTGGTTTAGGATCCCTTTGATGTTTGATTCTGATTTCATTTTCCATATACCTGTATTTCAGAGGTGGTATTCAGCAGGTTCTAATCAGTTCTGGAGAACCGGTAGCAGAAAATTTGAGTAGTTCGGAGACCGGCAAATACCACCTCTCATTGGCCCCACCTGCATCTATTCTCTGTCTTCCGAGTCCCAGCTGATCGGCTGGGTCTTCTTTTGTTGCCCTGCACAGGAGAATGGAGCTGGAAAGCAGGTTAATGGGGTGGGGAGGGAATGGGGATTTTGCAGTAACCTTCCCCTGGAGTGTGGAGAGAATGGAGATTCTACAGTACCCTTCCCCTGCCATGCCCACCAAACCATGCCCACAGAATCAGTAGTAATTTTTTTTTTAATCCCACCAGTGCTGTATTTGTTTTCTTTTATATATGTTTTCTTTAATTTTTTTAATGGTAAATTGCCCAGAGCTGGGCAGCTGAATGAATGAATGAATGAATGAATGAATGAATGAATGAATGAATGAAAAATCTGTTCTTCTGATACTAAGGAGTAGATTCAGGATATAAATCTATACTAGTTTTTTGAAAAACTCTTTAGGTTTTAAAAATGAGCCAGTGAAGCACTGTGTTTCTAAATGCTTTACATTTAGTTATAAACTTAAGGATTGAATTACTACTATATTGATACTAAGCAGTTGTTATAGGAATCTTTGTGCTGCTGAATTTTTTTTTCTGTTCGTGTTGTAGTTGTTTGTATTCCACTATTAAAAATACTTTTTAAAGTGCTCCATTACTTTCACCATCATTGCTGTCCTTCCAGTGAGCAGCCTCGTGCATCAGTTTTCAGATGAGTGAAAATCAATATGTAGTGAGGATTCTGGACATTTTCAGCCTAATGTTTTTGTTTAATATTGCTGTAATTGCAACCATATACAGTGCTAACATCTGATTCTAGATATTGATTAACTTCATCTTCATTTAGTTATTTACCTGGCAAATCTTTTCCCATAAAGTGTATCAAATTGTGATTTATGTCCTCCACTGGTGTGGATTTTTGGTCCCGCAAAAGGGGCGACAAAACCGAAAAAAAAAACCCCAAAAATATCCCACCCCCTTGTTATTACCAAAAAAAAAAACACCCCAACCCCCCCCCCACCCCCCCCCCCTACAAACCCCCCCCCCACCCCCCAAAAATCTAAATTTTCCCCCCCCCCCCCCCCCCACCCCCCCCCCCCCCCCCCCCCCCCCACCCCCCCCACCCCCCCCCCCCCCCCCCCCCCCAACTATCCCCCCCACCCACCTCCCCAAAAAAACCCCCCCACATTAAAACCCCTCCCCCCCCCCCCCCCCCCCCCAGAGAGTAAGAATATGACCTTGACAGAGATATGCAAAAACTGTTGCTTAATAGTTTTTAAGTTCAGACCATCCTGATAACATTTAGAAGCAGCTGAGAAAGACACTTTCCTAATTATCTGAACTATAAGACAGAGGAAGAAGGTACAGCAAATGCATGTTTCTCTTATAGAATAGAATAGAATTCTTTATTGGCCAAGTGTGATTGAACCCACAAGGAATTTGTCTTGGTGCATATGCTTTCAGCGAAAAGATACATTTGTCAAGAATCATAAGGTATAACAGTTAATAATAGTCATAGGGTACAATAAGCAATTAAATTATACTAGGAAACAGTCAATATGAATCGTAATGATACAAGCGACAAAGTTACAATTATACAGCCACAAGTGGGAGGGCATGGATGATAAGGAGTGATGAGAAGATTATACTAATACACTGCTCAAAAAAATAAAATAAAGGGAACACTTAAACAACACAATGTAACTCCAAGTCAATCACACTTCTGTGAAATCAAACTGTCCACTTAGGTAGCAACACTGATTGACAATCAATTTTACATGCTGTTGTGAAAATGGAATAGATAACAGGTGGAAAGCATAGGCAGTTAGCAAGACATCCCCAATAAAGAAGCGGTTCTGCAGGTGGTGACCACAGACCACTTCTCAGTTCCTATGCTTTCTGGTTGATAGTTTGGTTTCACTCTAGTGGTATCATGAGACGGAGTCTACAACCCACACAAGTGGCTCAGGTAGTGCAGCTCATCCAGGATGGCACATCAATGCGAGTTGTGGCAAGAAGGTTTGCTGTGTCTGTCAGTGTAGTGTCCAGAGCATGAAGGCGCTACCAGGAGACAGGCCAGTACATCAGGAGACGTGGAGGAGGCCGTAGGAGGGCAACAACCCAGCATCAGGACCGCTACCTCCGCCTTTGTGCAAGGAGGGACAGGAGGATCCCTGCCAGAGCCCTGCAAAATGACCTCCAGCGGGCCACAAATGTGCATGTGACTGCTCAAATGGTCGGAAACAGACTCCATGAGGGTGGTATGAGGGCCCGACGTCCACAGGTGGGGGTTGTGCTTATAGCCCAACACCGTGCAGGACGTTTGGCATTTGCCAGAGAACACCAAGATTGGCAAATTCATCACTGGCGCCATGTGCTCTTCAGAGATGAAAGCAGGTTCACACTGAGCACATGTGACAGACGTGACAGGGTCTGGGGACGCCATGGAGAACATTCTGCTGCCTGCAACATCCTCCAGCATGACCGGTTTGGCAGTGGGTCAGTAATGGTGTGGGGTGGCATTTCTTTAGGGGGCCGCACAGCCTTCCATGTGCTCTCCAGAAGTAACCTGACTGCCATTAGGTACCAAGATGAGATCCTCAGACCCCTTGTGAGACCATATGCTGGTGCGGTTGGCCCTGGGTTCCTCCTAATGCAAGACAATGCTAGACCTCATGTGGCTGGAGTGTGTCAGCAGTTCCTGCAAGATGAAGGCATTGATGCTATGGACTGGCCCGCCTGTTCCCCAGACCTGAATCCAATTGAGCACATCTGGGACATCATGTCTCGCTCCATCCACCAACGCCACGTTGCACCACAGACTGTCCAGGAGTTGGGGGATGCTTTAGTCCAGGTGTGGGAGGAGATCCCTCAGGAGACCATCTGCCACCTCATCAGGAGCATGCCCAGGCATTGTAGGGAGGTCATACAGGCACGTGGAGGCCACACACACTACTGAGCCTCATTTTGATTTGTTTTAAGGACATTGCATCAAAGTTGGATCAGCCTGTAGTGTTTTTTTCCACTTTAATTTTGAGTGTAACTCCAAATCCAGACCTTGGGTTGCTAAATTTGATTTCCATTGATAATTTTTGTGTGATTTTATTGTCAGCACATTCAACTATGTAATGAACAAAGTATTTAATAAGAATATTTCATTCATTCAGATCTAGGATGTCTTAATTTTGTGTTCCCTTTATTTTTTTGAGCAGTGTAGTAATGCAGACTGTGTAAATAGTTGGACAATGTTGAGGGAATTATTTGTTTAGCAGAGTAATGGCATTCAGGAAAAAATATCCTTGTGTCTAGTTGTTCTGGTGCAGTGTTCTATAGCGTCATTTTGAGGGTAGGAGTTGAAACAGTTTATGTCCGGGATGTGAGGGGTCTGTAAATATTTTTTGCAAACTGCAGCTCCTGATCAGAAGGAAAAAGGGAAATCAAAAGAAGCAATGAAGTATTTCACAAAAGTGGCAGGTATTTATCTTGAAATCCAGCAGCCACCCATAGAATAGTTCTCAAGTTTTCTTACTTTGATTTGGGTTGGGAAGTACAAGTGAAGAGGAAAAAAGTAAGATAATAGAATTCTTTATTGGCCAAGTGTGATTGATTATTATAGCCAATGTATAAATATAAAATAAAAGTAATTTTAGCTTTCCTTTGGAGTTGACTTTATGGTCTGGTCTACTAGTGGGGCTGACAATATGAAAGTACATTCTTCTTCTTTCTTCTTCTTCTTCTTCTTCTTCTTCTTCTTCTTCTTCTTCTTCTTCTTCTTCTTCTTCTTCTTCTTCTTCTTCTTCTTCTTCTTCTTCTTCTTCTTCTTCTTCTTCTCCTTCTCCTTCTCCTTCTCCTTCTCCTTCTCCTTCTCCTTCTCCTTCTCCTTCTCCTTCTTCTTCTTCTTCTTCCTCCTCCTCCTCCTCCTCCTCCTCCTCCTCCTCCTCCTCCTCCCTCCTCTTCCTCCTCCATCTTCATCTTCTAGGATACCATTATATAAACTTTGTACATTTTTCCAAAAGTACCTTTATCCACATTTACTGGACCAAAGGCATGACAAAGGAGTCGATTGTTTGCCTGCTCTTCCACACATAAGGATTAACTGGCCAGAATAGTGTGTAATGTGGATCTTGATTGTGTATACTCTTATCTTTCTCTTATTTATTGATTAAATATTGGTAAATATCAAACAAGATACCTGGCAAGTTGAACGAAAAGAAGGGCAAAAGTAAGGAGAAAGCCTGAACAACAGACAAGAGATAAAAAGGAAAAGAGGACTTGATATCTCCATTAGCCATGTCTCTATATCAAAAGACATAGATATTCCCAGAATTACAGGAAACAGTATGGTGGGTGGTCATTGGCATGGCCTTTGTTTGCTCCAGCCTTAACTCTTTTGTGCTCGTGGAAGTAGCAGAATACAGGTGGAAAATAGGACATCTGGTGATGTCTCCTCTGTTTTGCACTGAGAAGGAAGCAATTTGGTGGACAATGATGGTGCATTCAGCAAAGAGTAGGTGGCAATAGATGAAAGAGGACTTCAGCTTTACCCAAATAGTGGCCACAAAATAACGCTCCTTAGCTAGCAATAACATGAAAATTCTCATCTGCTCCTTGGCTTTCTGGAACTTATCACATTGTAAAGAAATCAAGTTCTTGTAAATCCATACAAAATCTGACTGTTGTATGTGTAGAAAATATGGCTAAGGACTGTTGCAATTTGGGAGATTGTATGGAAAAGGATTAGGTAGAAAGGATGTCTTCCTGTATGTCTTTCTCCTGGAAAAAAATACAAATAAAATGCCTTGGGAGTTATGGGAAGAAATCTCTGGAAAGAGAGGGCTATTTTGGCAAAGGTTTTCCTTTCTGTAGACTTAAATAAGCTTTCCAATTTTGCACTCATCGGATTTTTTTTTGAGGACACAATGAATTTGGGGAATTATTTTTGAGCATCAATGTTTGCTCTCTAGGGAATGTGAAGTAGGAATAGCAACTGTAAAATATATAAGAATGCTTAACTGTGCATATTCACTTTTGCTCTTATATATCTGTAAAGAAATCCAGCAATGCCTTCTAGCAAAGTAAACCAATTCACCCCTGGAATTTTTTTTTTTAAAAATCACTTTGAAAAATTGGGTAGCATGTAAAATGCGAAGAGTTTTCATTTCATCTTTCTTTTCCTTCTGGTTTTAATTGAGCTAATGCGCTGATCATTTTTGTCTCCTAAACCAGAGAAGGAATGAGTGCTCTTAGTGCTCTTTAGTTCTGAAGTAGAAAGTTAGACAGGTGCATTTGTGCTAGATAGACACAATTACTTAAGTGCAGGAACAAGCTGTGAACCAAATTTATGCCCACGGCATGAAGAAGAAAAGAAAAAAAAAGATGTCATTTGGTGGCTTCCCAGGCTCCTCATAAATTTCAGAACGGTGCCTTTCTTTTTTTAGTTGCCTGTAAAATGCAACCCTGGGACCATTAGATGTTTTGCTGGTGAAGGTGATGGGAAACGAGAGAAGAAATTTCGTGTCCCTAGACATTTAATGATTTGTCAGTCAATTAACTGGAGGTCAGATGTATCTGCAGGCTGTTAAGAGTTACATTCAAGCAGACAATGATATCAAAACCTTATAGGTTGTGTCTCGGAAGAGGAACATACTGTAAAATCTTTTGTGTGCATATGCAGAATGTCACATTTTGAATTATAAACTCCCAAAATCATAATCTAAAAAAAAAAAATGATGTAATTGGCATATTTCTTCTTAAATGCTCTGAATGAGTGCAAAATACAAGAAGTGAAATTGTTTACTATTTTGGCATGATACAGCTACTAAACCATAACTGCAATTAACTTTGCTAGTGCAAATACTTTCTCTTGTATTTTCTGCTCTGAGCTGGTTGTTGTCATGTCTTCTACTTGTCCTACTGTGACTGCACATTGAGAATCCTGTTTGCTAGTGGCACAAAAGAACGAAAAGCAGCCAAATACTCCATAAAGCACTGGAGTAGAAATATCTTCTGGGTTGTATATTTTGATGCTACTGCCCTAGAGCTTTACAAGCTATTTGAAAGCATATGTTATATAGTGAATCATCCCTAAAGGTGGGAAATGTATTCATAAACGTACCTTTGCATAATTAAATATATAAATGTGAAGCACCTGAATTCCCATAATTTATTAGCGGCAGTATTCAAGTTGATGATCACTGCAGGCTGGTTGGACATATTTGCTGCCTTATTTAAGAAGAAATGATAGTAAATAAAGGGTGAAATATTCAAGAGTTGTAGGCAGCATGGTTCAGAAATGGGTTGCTGTTGCAGTTATGCTAAATTTGGCTGTTCAGAAAGCTATTAAGCTGAGGACTTTTATTGGATGGTTCAGATGCGAGTATTGAGCCTCCAAAATCAGGTTTGATTTATTAAGCTGAGCGGTCGCCTGTCTAAACAAAATCATTGTTATTAGCTGTGTACTGCATATCCAAACAAATAGCTTCCAAAGTGATTTATGATCGTGGCTCAGTTGAATGAACAACAGTTAAAATTGGTGTAGTTTCAGTTTTGAACAGAAAAGCGAACAATTGTTAATAGAAAATGGGAAAAAAATCCTTCCAGTAAATATGCAGAGCAGGGAGGTAGGGTGGCAAACAGGTCTTTGAACTTTCAGCACAGAATGGTGTTATGATCAGGGGCGGGGTTCTATTGGTTCTCACCTATTCGTTAGAACCTGTTGTTAACTTTCTAAGCAGTTTGGAGAACTGGTTGTTGGAAGAAATCTCCTTTTGTTTTTTTTCCCACTTTACAGAACTAATCCTGTAAGGAAGGCAGGAAGGAAACATTCTGGTGTTGTTTCTAGTGTAATCTTTATTGCCCTGCTTACAGAAACTGCCTCTCCATTAACCCTTATTACATTCTTGGGAGTATGCCTAGACTTCCGGGTTTTTTTTTTCTTTGCTGGTACTTTCTTAAACAGCAAGGGTTGTTTTAAGCTTTTTACACTGCTGTTGGAAGGAAATACTCCCCTGTTGGAATTCTTCCAGCTAGGATGAGCAATTTGAAGAAATAATTGAATAATGAAGCAGAGCTGCCAGAAAGAAGCTTTTAATGACAAGGAACCAAGATGAGTGACATTCAGCAAGTCTTCTTGGCTACCTAGAAAGATTGATATTAAAATGTGAGTTTACAAACCCTTTCTGAGTTTTGGTCTAAAACTGGTTTTTGGTGAAGTTTTATTATGTGCTTGGTGACGTTTAATCCTGTGTTTATTGATGGGATAATTTTCCCCATTCAGCTTTGTTTGGAAGGAAAAAGGTTAATCTCTGTTCCTGAAAAGAAACTGGGTTGAGAAATCTGGCTAGTTCCTGTATCTGTTAGTTCTGGTAATTGGTTTAACAAACAACAGCTACTGTTGTGATTTAATTATTTGTATTGTGTTTGGAATTTTTTCCTGCCTCATGGTTTCTTTTTCTATCTGGGGAGGGGGTCTTTCTTCAATGCTTTAGTGGTTTCCGGCAATGTCCTTTTTGGGGGTACTTCCAAGAGGTAGGATGCAAGCTTGGCACTGATGTTTTTACTGCCTTTCTGGGGGGCATGTGATCTTTCCTTAAATCTGGATGATTTCCTTAGGATATCTTCTGATGTGAGTCAGACCAGCTGGTGTCTTTAAGTGGTGCAAATGGACCTAAGGATTGTTTCTCCTGGGTATGCTCTTTCTGAAGAGCTTAAATGACTTCTCTGCTAGAGGGTTTCACTTTAAGACATAAGACATAAGAATTTATTTGTCATTACACTCGCAAGCGGGTGCAACGAAATGAGGTGCTCTTCCACAAGTAAAACTGGACAAACACCACTAAAAAAAAAAAATTAAACTAAACACAACCAACCATACAATAATCTCTATACAATTTAAAAATGTAAATACCCCACTACTCTCAGCCATTAGACTCCACAAAAATCTTATGACCCTGCATTCAGACTCAAAACTGCACTTGGATAAAAACTGTTCTTAAATCTGGTCGTCCTTGTTCTTAATACCCTAAATCTCCTTCTCGATGGTAATAGTTCAAAGAGCTGATGTCCCGGATGAGAGGAGTCATTCAATATGTTAAGTATCTTCCTCTTACATCTATTCCTATACAGTTCTTCCAAAGAGGGGAGTGAGCAGCCAATGATGTTTTGGGCCGTCTTGATCACCCTCTGAATGGCCTTTTCTCTGCCACTGTGCAGCTCGAGAACCATACACAGAGACAGTAGGATAATATACTCTCAATTGAACTCCGATAGAAGGTAGTCAATAGACTCTCAGCCAGTTGTTGTTTCCTAAGAATCCTTAGTAAATACAACCGTTGTTGTGCCTTCTTAATTAAAGCAGCGGTGTTTGCACTCCAGGTCAGGTCATTTGTAATGATGGTCCCAAGAAACTTACATTCAACCACCTGTTCCACACGAACTCCCTCTATATACAGTGGCTGAATGTCTGCTCTTTTTTTCCTATAGTCCACTATAACCTCCTTAGTCTTCTTAATATTAAATAGAAGATTATTATTTTTGCACCAGCGGGATAGCTGTAATACCTCATCCCGATATGCAGACTCATCATCCCCAGAAATAAGTCCTACAAGCGGAGTATCGTCTGCAAATTTCATTATCCTATTGTTGGGATGTTTATTTGTGCAATCAGATGAATAGATGGAGAACAGTAGTGGACTAAGGACACAACCTTGTGGAGTGCCAATGCTAAGTGTCTTGACAGTAGAAGTATAATCATTCAGTTTAACTCTTTGTGGACGATTTGTTAAAAAATCCAATATCCATAAACAAATAGAATCTGGAAAATCTAGATCTTTGAGCTTGGCTATTAATCTGTGCGGTATTGATGGTATTGAAAGCAGAACTAAAATCTGTGAACAACATTCTTACATAATTCCCCGGTGTTTCCAAATGGGATAAGACCATGTGAAGCACAGTAATAATTGCATCCTCGGTTGATCTATTTTCTTTGTAAGCAAACTGAAGCCCATCAAAGGAATCGGGAAGGCAGGAGATAATATAATTTCGAACTAGCTGCTCAAAGCACTTCATTAAGATGGAAGTTAGTGCCACCGGCCTATAGTCGCTCGGACCATTTGTAGGCAACTTTTTAGGCAGTGGAACGATGGTGGAAGCCTTGAGACACACAGGAACCACACATTGTGTCAAGGATCGATTAAAAATTTCAGTCCATACCCCAGCTAACTGATCAGCACAATCTTTTACCACCTGACCAGGAATTGAGTCGGGCCCAACTGACTTTCTGGAATTAACTACCTTCATTGTCTGCCTCACATCCTGCTCATTCACAATGAAGGGGAGGCTCTGCTGAGTAAATGATGGCAAAGGGACAGTTTCAGTTTGATGGATCTCAAATCGAGCAAAAAAGTTGTTCAACTCCTCAACCACCGCCACACTACCATCCGAAGAGACCTTTTTTGCTTTATAGTTTGTTAGTTGTTGAACCCCCTGCCAAACCTGCCTCATGTTATTACTGAGAAAGCAATCTTCAATTCTCCTCTTATATTCGGCCTTAGCTTGCTTAATGCCTCTCCTTAAGTTCGTTCTTGCAGCACTATAATCTAGATCATTCCCAGACTTAAAAGCCTTATTTCTTGCATACAGCAAGCGTCTAACCTTCCCGGTCATCCAAGGTTTTTGATTAGGATAAACCCGGATTCGTTTATCCACCGTGACAGTATCAATACAGTGTGCCATATACCCTAACACCGCAGCCATGTGATCATCGAGATCAGGATGATCAAGAACTTCCCAGTTTGTCTGTTCGAAGCAGTCCTTTAGCTGCTCCATAGCTCCCTCTGGCCAGCTTTTCACCGTCTTGACTACCGACCGTGCCTGTTTTCTCAGAGGAATATACTCCGGGGCTAAAAGCAGGGACAAGTGATCCGACTGGCCCAGATGTGGTAATTGTAATACCCTGTATCCATTTACAATATTCGTGTAGACTTTATCCAAGGTGTTCGACCCCCAAGTAGCACACCTTATATGTTGATAGAATTTAGGGAGGACCACACGAAGATCCACATGATTAAAATCTCCTGCAATAATGTATACAGCATCTGGAAATTTGCTTTGCAAGTTGCCAATTTCATCACCCAGGAAGCCCAGAGCCAAATCTACATTTGCATCCGGCGGAATGTAAACAGCAAGAATAATAACAATGCTGAATTCCCATGGAAGATAGAAGGGTCTGCATCTAACATACAGATATTCCAGCTCCAAAGAGCAGTGACATGTTATAACCTCTGAGTTTGTACACCAAGTCTCTTTAACAAACATACACACTCCACCTCCTCTGCACTTCCCCACATTTCTGTCTCTGTCCAGACGATGTAATAAAAAACCGTCCATCTCAATGACAATGTCCGGAATAGTGGGGTTCAACCAGGTTTCGGTGATTTATGAGCAAGAGTTGGCTGCTGATAGTTATCACTGCAGTTTAACTATTTTAATTCCTCAAGGTGGTCTGGCACCCTGCTTGCGTAACTCCTAACTCCAGCTTGCAGGCATTTTTAATCTAATGATTGGTATTTAGGGCAGCTTTTTGCAAGCAAAGAAGCTTTTTGTATTTTTGTACAGGTAATCCTTGACGTACAACAGTTCATTTAGTGACCATTCAAAATTACAATGGCACTGAAAAAAGTGACTTATGACTGTTTTTCACACTTACAACGTTGCAGTCTTCCCATGGTCACGAGAGGCCAGGTGAGGAGAAGCGCCCCTCAACGTGAGTGATGTCGAGTTGGCCATGCCCATCCAGTCATATGACCAACTAGCCACGCCCACCCAGTCACATGTCCACCAAGCCATGGCCATAGAACCGGTTGTTTAAAAATTTGAATCCCATCCCTGGTTATGATCTAAACTGCTGATGGGACAGCAAAATATATAAGTTTGGGATTGCAACAGTTTTGAAAAAAATCATCTTTCAACTGTGGAGAAGCCTTTGATATCTTCAATCCATTTCCTGGCATCAAACGATTTCTTTTTTTAAAAAAACAAATTTTATTAATTTTTAAACGCATACAAAACATACAAGATAAACATAAAACCTTTTTTCTAAAAATTTCTAAAAATTATTTGAAAGTTTTACAACATTAACACATTTCCTTACAATCACATATTTTCCTTTTCTAACTTGCTTTATTTTCTTCTATCTTTCTCTCCATTGTCCTTTTATAACCTTTCTCCAAGGTTTTATTAGCTCATTCAAACATAAACACATAAGAACACAAAACATATAAACATAAAAAAAAACATCTTTTCTGAAAGTTGCTTAATCCCGGGTCAAAACTCTTTGTACAGACACCAACTCAAATTCATATTCATTTTATATGCCATTCCATATCTTATTACCATTTTCAATTTTTTTATAGCTTCTTCTCTCTCTTAAATTCTCTTAATTTTATTTTATTTATCTCATCTCAATTCAAATCATAATATTTATTATTCTTTGTCTGTTTATTTCCAGCTATCGATTTATCTTTCTTTTTTAAAAAAGCTTCTCCTGTACACTAATTGGAGTATGACGCCTTTACCTCTTTCCCCTACATTTATAATACTTAATATAAAATACCTAACTTACATTGGGATTCTGTTTGGTACATTCTAAAATTATACAATATTATCAATACCTATACTAATCTATTCATTAATATTCATATTCTTTTATATCATAAACACTTAGCACATTACTTTTCAATTAATTAACATACTTTTGTGGGAGCACCTACTTTACATAATTATTCCCCCCCACATCACATATTTTAAATCATTATTTCATTAAGGTATTCCTGCTTCTCCTACTTCAAATCTCTCCTTTCAAAAAAAAAAAAATTCCACTGAAATAACACAATCTAATTAATATTGACATTCATTTGTATCTTTCTCTCCAACTCCTTTATATCTTAACCATTTTATCCATTTCAATTAAATAACATGCCTTTTGGGAATACTTATATTTTCCACAATTATTCCCCCCCCGCCCCCCACATCATATCTCAAATCCTTATTTCATGAAATGTTCCCCTTTTCTTAAGACAAGTTTCACTGTTATATTAAACATTTTATCACACTTTAAATTACACATTATTTCCAACTTTCTAAAATTATTTCTAAATACAAATATAAAAAACAATCTTATGTACCTTTAGAATCCCTTTATCAATAAAGTTTACCCATTATCTCTAAAAAACTTTTGTTTCTTTACATCTTGCTCTCCACTATTGAGGCTTCTCGTCCCTTTCTCCCTTGCTTATTCTTCTCTCTGTCCTCTTTACCCTTTTGCCTCTCCACCTCCCTTTTTCTCTGCTTTCCTCCTTTCTGTTGTCTTCTAACATAATATCTCTTTTTCATCTTGTTTTTCTCTTTTTTGATTGCTTTTATAGGTCTTAAAGTCTCTTTTTCTCTTTCTCCTTTCCTTCCCCAGCCAAAGTCACTTGTTCATCAAAAATGGCTTCTTCTTTGTCCCAGTCATCCTGTTGTCCATTCAATTTTACATAAGTGTAGACCGCCATTTCTAAATACTGAAAAAGAGTATCAAAAACGTCCTTCCCTTCTTGCTTTTCTTTTTCATATTTTTGATATAAAAGTTTCAATCTGTCCACAAGTAATGCCATTATAAAGAGAAAAAGTTTTCCCAAGCAACCACCCAAGTGCTTTTAATCAGAGATAATTCTCAAAAGTGGTAAAATCACCAAGCAATCCAAGTAGGTTAATTCTTTTAAGCACTTTCTCCTTCACTTTCTCTTTCTGGGATTGTAGTTTGATCACAAAGTTCCATTTAATATATATCTTTCAGAAGCCTTGTTAGTATTTATAGCTCTTTAAAAATCCAGGCAGTCTTCTCCTTATTTTCAAATTCTAATCCAATTTTTCCCTCTCCCTTCCCACTCACAGCAAAAAAAATATTTTTTTAAGTCTTTTTTAAAAAAAATCATTCAGAAATCCTTATCTCTTCAGTATTTAATTACCTAGATTTTCAGATTTCTCTTGTTGTTCCATCCGCTGTCACGTTAGGAAGGAGAGTGAAGGAAACAAAAAACAAAAAACTTTCCCTTTTAGAATTCTGTGCGCCGCTTGTAACTCTCTCTGGAAACAATGTAGCAACTTCTCCGTAGCAATTTTCAAGCCCCAGGAAACTTTCTTATCCCTTGGCAACTTTATCCCGGTCCAGAAACAACTCTCACGATTTCCCCGATTTTCTTCCTCCTGCACAATCTTATCCGTTTGCAGGTTTCTTCATAAGCGGCCATTGCTGACCGCCGCTCCTCCGCCTCGGGAAAAGGGGGTTTTGCTGGCTGGGGAGGGGTCTGTGACACCCCTTACCCCCTTTCCAGATCCCCCTGTCTTCAGCTGCCCCTGCAGGGCAGCTATATCCCCCAGATCCAAACGGATCGGGGGAACCTTGGCGGTGAGCTCGGCAGGGATCGCGCTGGATTGCAAATCCCTGCCGCTGCTGAAGCCTCGCAAACCGGAAGTCCTGGCATCAAACGATTTCTGATCTGCAAGTCTCCCATAGCAAAAATTCCAGTTGTCACTTCCTATCACAACCTGCTCATCCATTTTTAAAATGATTTCTTCTTAACTACAACCTCTCCCAATTTGCCTAATAATTACTATCTTGTATCATCAAAAATAATTTCTTGGAAGTTATTTCCCTCCATTATGATTTCTGTTAGACAGTGGCAAGCCTCTGTCATCATTAAGTTTTCTATATGCTAAATAAATCATTAATATCTGAAAGTGTGCAGTGGTTTATAGTTTCATTATTCTATTATTTCAATGTAAACACTCCAGTCCACTTTATACAATTAATCTGATATTCTGTGAAGCTGAAAAATTTTCCGCTTGGCTATAGATTTAGCATTCTGACTGTTTATGCTTTTTAGTGTTATAATGAGACTGTAAAATTGATAAAATAATCAGGTTACAGCAAAAATGTCCTTACCAGAGATACTCAATTGAGCAATCGCTGCTCATTATATTAAGATCTTTTTATTAAAGTGAGTATAATGAATGAGTCTTTGAAAATGATGAGAAAGAGGAAAGTGTGTAATTCTTTATGTGATGTAAGTGCAACGCTCATTGATTGATTGTGAGGAAATATAAAAAGTGCTGTTTTCAATCAAGCTTCACAAGTGAAGGATTAACCTTTCTCTGACAGTTTTGATTACGCAAGAACACATGTTAATGTTAATGGACTATATTGATGCATTTTCAAGAGTTATGCAAGAGCTAAACCTGGAAAGTGGCTTGCCTTCTCAAGAAAATAGAAAGTATATCACTGTTGATTCAGAATTGATCCATCCCTTTTACATCAGGATAAATGTTAATAAGCCATAATAATTAAAATATTTCAAGCCAGGTTGCTTAATAATAATATGTATTATTATAACAATGGGGCAGAGTACATTGAATAAAAGCATAATCCTCAACATTTAAAGTCAATGATACATTAAAAAATACAGCACACAATCCAAAAAAAAATACTGAATTTTATATCTATCTTCTTAACCAATAAGTTGACAGACTTCCACATTACCATCTGCTTCAATTTATGATGGCTTTCCTTTTGTATCTTACAACTAGTCTCAATTTCCTCCTTTCCAACCATACCTACCCAATTTTAAGTCAGAACTGAGTGCAGTGTTCTTAATGTAAATGTCAAATCTAACACTGCCATACCTTTGTCAGGTAGACAAAGACACCTGTTAACACCTAAGGTCCACTCAGCCGTTTTCTCACTGACCAAGGTTTTTATGTCAGGTAGGGTTAGAGATGGAAAAATTGCTTCTCCTGTGCTATTTTTTAAACAATAATTGTTTTCCCAATTTGCCCTTGATTTAATTTGCCAATCCAATTAAAGTAAGTGTATTTATTTAGCTAATTATTGTACTTCAAACCTACAATTATAGTGTCTCTGTGGTTTACAGAATGCATAAAACAAGGATTAAAATATCCACAATTAGATTAAAACTTATCTGAATCATATCGTCAAGCAATAGAACAGTGATCACAGCATCCTCATATGAGAGGCTGCCCAAGGCAGTGATAGCACCCACCCTTCTGCGGACAGGGAGGCAAGGTGACGGCAGCGCTGCTTCCCTGGCCGGCGGGTCCAATGGAGAGAGCCCGAAGCCACCCGTCCTTTCCACCCCTCGCCCAGCCCGTCCCCATCCCCATGCATCTCCAAATGCACCAGCAGCTCCAAATGCTGCAGTGGGATGGGCATCGGGCAGAGGTGCTCAGTTGGCGGGCCTCAGCACGGAGGAGGACACAGTGCAGGCCGTCGCCTTGCCTCCCTGTCCACGGATGGGTGGGCACTATCACTGCCTCGGGCGGCCTCTCCCGATGGCCCCTTCGGGTTTCGCCTGGAGGGACTTGGGAATGAAGCCAAGCTCGGGTCGGCCGGCTCTTTTGCTTGGCAGGCGGGCGCGCACCTGCAGCTCGTTTTCCCGGCTCTACCCAGCCTGCATGGCTCTGGCGCAGCCCTGGCGGGATGAGTGGAGGGTCTGGTGTGGAGGCGCTCGCTGCCTTGGCGAGAGCTCCACCGCCGGGCAGGAGGGCCTGCCTGTCAGCTGCACTGGACGCCTCAGGCGAAGCTCTTTGCGCTCTGCCTGGCGCCAGGCAGGGATGGTGGCTGGGCGCTTCTCCCAGGGTGGGCCGATCCTGCTCTGCGGCCCCAAGAGATTCACCTCCCCACGTGGGTTTGGGCTGCCCTCTCGGGCAGGGGAGGCTTTGTCGTACCGGTAGTAGGGTGTCGTTTTTAAAAGAATTTTAAAAGAATTGGCTTTGCCTTCGAAAGTGAAGGGAAGGTGGCGACAGGAGCGCCTGAAGCCGAGTGTCTCCACTGGGCTCCGGTTGCAGGGAGGATCCCTGGCTGGCCGCGTGGGGCTGCGCCAAACACCGTGGCGTTGCTCTAAACGCCACAGCAGCACGGGGAGAAGGGAAAGCAACGGTGGTGGAAGGTTTCCCAATACGAAGTGCCCCACCAACACTGAGGTCAACATCCAAGCTGTCACTGCCCGCCCGCCCGAGGATGCAAGGGGGGGAATTAAGTCACCCCCCAAAAGACGGCCTAGCTGTCTTTTTGGGGGGTCAAAAAAAAAAGGCTCAGCCTTATTTTGTGAGAAACACGGTAGTTTATTACAAACACTTAATTTTTAGAAAAAAATATTTATTAAAAAACGCAACTATTGTGTGCATAATATAAGTATTTAAATCCATTTTCAAATTATTCCTCAGATAAGTGTTAGCAGAAGTGGGATGAAATTTAATGGAAGCTTGAGTATACTGTAGATCAGGAGGGTCAAACTCGTGGGGTGATGTTGTCATCATGTGATGTGTCACGATTTTCCCCTCCCCTTCGCTATACCGGGGGCATGACGCATCTGGCCCACAGGCCACAAATTTGACACCTCTGCTGTAGAACATTGAGAAGGCTACAAAATGCAGGTAGTCCTCCACTTCCAACAGTTAGTGACCTTTTCAAGTTACAACGGCACTGAAAAAAGTGACCATTTTATGACCATTTTTCACACTCATGAGTGTTGTAGCATCCCCATGGTCACGTGATCAAAATGTAGACTCTTGACAACCAATTCATATTTATGATAGTTGCACTGTCCCAGGGTCATATCATCCTATTTTATGACTTTCAGACAATCACATTCAATGGGGAAGCCAGATTACTTAACAACCTTGTTGCTAACTGAATAACTGCAGTGATTCATTTAATAATTGTGGCAAGAAAGGTTGTAAAATGGAGCACTTAACAAATGTCCCATTTAGCAACAGAAATTTTGGACTCAATTATAGTCATAAATTGAGGACTACTTGTAATTCCAAGATGATGTCTTCTGAAACTTTTCTGGACTTCATGGTGCTCCCTGGATATTGTCATAAAATGCGGTTGCTGCTTTAATCTCTGCTAATTTCCTCAGGGATTATACTGATTAGTACTTGAATGGGAGGGACATAAACCTTCCAGATCACCATCAGGGACAATTGATATTCTACTTGGTCATTGCCTTCATATCTGCATTCAGCTGGTATGAAAGCACTAGAAGAAGATGGGGTTAAAGATGGCTGGAGGAATAGGATCCAATTTCATACACCAATCTTCTGAGCCGGGTATACTTTGAAGGTTGCTGCATCTCCTAACTATACTTTAGGCACAGGCAACTGGAATATCAGATGCTCTTTCAATTCATTGCAGGCCCTAGCTTAGTTATGAGGAATGTAACCATCCTAGTTAATTATTGGATTTGGTGAAACTGTACCGATGATGCTCAAAATCATCCATGAGACCTTTCAATTGGATGTTTGTGAGTGCTTCATAGCTGGCATTAGGTTCAACAAAAACCCCACATTTATTATAGTTTTCTCAATTCCTATAGACGTAATTCATAATAATTCATGGCACTAATACATTTGATTATCATTAAAGTACTACACACTTTATTTTTATTGTTTTTGTTACAGCATGCAAACATTGCCCCCCTCCCCCTTATCACATCCCCAAAAAAATTGGAGAGCAAGATTGTGTTTGTTTATGTGAATCTCAAAGAGAAATTGAAATAAAATTGTACATATGTATTGTGATGGTACTGTGAGGAGGATGGTATTTTAACTTTGACGAACCCTTTCATGTAAATGTGTGGACTAGAGGTGCTATTTAGCAGGTTCTGACCAGTTCTGGAGAACCCATAGCAAAAGTATTGAGTAGTTTGGAGAACCAGCAAATACCACCCCTGACTGGCCCTGCCCACATCTATTCTCTGTCTCCCAAGTCCCAGCTGATTGGCTGAGTCTTCTTTTGTTGCCCTGCACAGGAGAACGAATCTGGAAAGCAGGTTAGTGGGGTGGGGAGGGAATGGGATTTTGTAGTACCCTTCCCCTGCGATGTCAACTAAGCCATGCCATGCCCACCAAGCCATGCCCACCAAGCCATGCCCACAGAATTGGTAGTAAAAATATTTGAATCCCACCACTGATACACACACACACACACATACTGTGTATATATAGTACTAGTTCGATACCAATGCTTTGCTACGAAACTATGTGGTCGGGCTTAGTTTTTGGGGAGGAAAATAAGGGGGGGAATTCTGACTCTGCCTACCAGCATCCATCGGCTAGCGTCCTGTCAGTGTGTTTGGAAAGTGAAACAGTATTTGCTGTGTGAGCAAGGAGGCAACAAGGAGCCTGGGCGTGGCTTAACTCAACTGTTCTGTACTAAAGCTGCTGGGTTGCCCTGCACAGAACGGTGCTGGAAAGCAGGTTAGTGGGGTGGGGAGGGAATGGGATTTTGCAGGAACCTTCCCCCCAGGAGTGGGGTGGGAATGGAGATTTTGCAGTATCCTTCCCCTGCCATGCCCACCAAGCCACGCCCACCAAGCCACACCATGCCCACCAAGCCACGCCCACAGAACCAGTAGTAAAATAATTTGAATCCCACCACTGGTGTGGACATTTGTTTCTGTACATTTAAATTTAGCTCAGTGCGCTAATCTTGCAGGGAAGCGGGATCAAAATCTATGGTGTTTTACTTGGAGACATTTGAAACTCAATTTCCCTTAATGCTTTGTTTACCTTCAAGAATGGTTCAATATTAATTTATTACTGACATTTGCAGTATTACGTTCACTTTACCTTCCGGAGTTTCTTATCTGTATATTGTCCTATATGGAGGATATTGATCACTTCCTAGCCTCCAATTATGATTACATCTTGGGATTGTATTATGCTTTGGTCGTAACCATCTCCAATGGCAGAATGCAATATTTTACTGAAATGTTAAGACTTGTGTTTCCCAATAAGAACATACAGTAAATTAGGTTTGGCATCTTTTTATTTATACTTCAATTTTACCAATGAGCAGCTTTTAAAAAAATCTGCATGAACAAATGGAAATATGTAAGATTTTTGCGCTCTAAAATAATCCCCCTACTACCCTCAGGAAATGTCTTTTCTGATTTAATCAAATGTTACTTACCTAAGATTGGAGCTGCTACAAGGTTTAAGAAGTCCTCTTGGGTTGGGGATTAGGTGTCTCCTCTAAGTACCTCACTATTTTTCTGCTACATCCAGCTGGTTTCCTAGCTTGATCTGTCTCAAAGACTTGACTCATACCTTCCAGGAACATTAAGAAAGTTCATCCCACTTCAGATTAGATTTCTGTACTGGAGCTTTTAAAAAGTAGAACAATTTATTTCATCATTCTTTAACTAATCTAACAGTAAGTGGAAAAGAGATGAAGTAATAAAATCAAATAGCTAATTTAAAAAACACATCATTTCTTTGGAAAACATTAAATAAAACAAGGCTAGCAAATGTCTGATCTAATAATTTACCACCAATCTCTTATTGGGAAATTAGCCAAACAATAGTCATTTATTGTGGTAGCTTATTTTCAAACGATTCTTGTCTAGGACTAAAAAGTTCCACCATTCTGATCAGGCCACAGACACAGATAATGTCATTTATTATTGTTCCACTGTTGTTTCCATTCTTTTTTTTTTTTCCAAAGTTGAAGTTTCTTAACCTGCTTGGCAGGAGGAGGACTCAGTGTTAGAGTTTGACAACTTGGACATCCTACTGTTTTTCATTGGTCACAGAGGAATTTTCAGCTTTTCTACTGGATCTTAGAGCAAATCTGATAGACATACTTTCTAAGAGGTGATCAAATAAACTTACATTTGCTTTTGCTTTTCCAGATTATTTGAATCCAGCAGATTAAAGAATTCCTCGGCACCGGCTTCAAATCAGGTATTTACCTTGTTTCTACAAAATTATCAAAGCTAAAAATTTTTTTTTTATTTTTCTCTATTTCCAAATGATCTTTAAAGGGTTTTTAAGAAAAGAATGTACATTCTATTATTGTTGTTATTGTTGTTATTGTTGTTGAAACTTCTTTATTTTGAAACATTTACATGGGCACCAGAAACAAAGCAAATATTCTGAATTGTACATTTGGAAGCATGTTGTCCATTGTCAATGTTCAGTCAATTGAGAAAGTGGAAGCAGTTATAATGATGGTAAATTATTAGATCAGTTAAATGAGTTTATTATTTGAAAATTAAACTTTTTAATGGCCATTGAGAATGAGAAGCACACATGAAATGGATGATGGGTTATGATAAAAGTGAGAAGAGAACATAAAAGTGAGACTTTTTGACAGTAGCTTCTGTCACCTATATGTTTCAAAACTGCAAATCACCTGGAAATTTCCTTATGGTTTTACTTCCATATTTGTAAAATTACTAGCAACCTGAAAAATATATCTCATGGGACTGCTAATTGTGAATGTTTTTATTTTTTCATTAAATCTATTTTACAAGCTGTTAAAAGACAGAAACTCATAAAATGTTCGATCCCTTGCTTTTAGTAGTTAAAGTTAGTAGTTTATATTTCAGAGTTTGTCTTAACTTTGCACTTAACAGAGATACGTTGTATCTTTGCCAATGTTTTGATTCATTTGATACATTTCTGTTCAATGTTGTTGGATGTAGCAAGTGTTCAAGAAATCAGGAATAATTTTTTAAACTCCAATAAAAGAGAGTACATGAAGCTGCTGTATGAGGGAGATTGTGGTTTCTAAATATGATAAAGAAATAAAGAAATCTGTAGCTCAGATTTGAACTGTCAAGTCCTTGGTGCTCTCTGAACTTGTTTTGTTGCTTGCAGATGTTTAATTACACAACTGGGTAATGTCATATGAGCCAAGTGAGTGTGGGGCTTGCTGCCTGTTTATATGTGTCTCACATAAAAATAAACTATATTTATACCTAATTAAAAAGAGACAACTAAAAAAGCTAAGAAGGAAACAAACAAATAAAAAAAGCCCAACAGAACAGGTCCTCTCCAGCATCCAACAAGATAAGCAGGGATTAACACCATGCAAACAATCAAAGAGAAAACAATACCCTATCAAGGAAATATCAAATAGAAAACCTCATTCCTGCCAACACTGGGTGGACAAATTTCTTTATATAAATAGGGTGCAAACCCCACACACTCCAGCACTGTTGATGTTACTTAGTTGGGCAATTTATTTAATTATATTTCAAATTTATATATAGATACCTATTTCACAAAACTAGTGGCTTATTACAAAATTATAAAGCAATAATTCACAAATAACAATGATTATCATTACTATTAAAATATTTAAAACTATAAAATGCAACTAAAAAGATAATGAGCTTAACAACAACAACAACAACAACAATATTAATAACAGAGCCATCTCACTAGTTCACCAGTTCTTTGGGGTTCCCAGCATGATAGTACAACTAAATCTTGAGGGACCTTTGGAAAGCCAGGAGTAAAGGTCTCAGCCTAACCTAAGAGGGGTGGATGTTCCACAATGTGGGTGCCATAACTGAGAAGGCCCACAACCAGCGTGTCTTCTCACCAAGATCTGGTTGGGCAGGAAGATGCAATTGGGGAAAGGCAGTTCCTCAAATAACCTGGTCCCATATAGAGCTTTAAAGGTCAAAACCTATAATCAAAACCTTGCATCAGACCTGGAAACAAACAGGTAAGCAATACAGTTTGCAAAGTAGATGTGTACTGTGTGTTCTACAAGGGGCTCACATAACTGCCAGTGCCACTGCATTTTGCACCAACTCAAGCTTTTGGATACTCTTCAAGGGCAGCCTGCTGTAGAATCCAATGAAAAAGCTGCAGGCAAACATATCCTGTTTGATTTCCACCAAACAATCTACCCTACTTTCAGTTCTCAAAAAAGAATCAATTGACTATTTGGAAGAATCTAGTTTATGATGCTTTTTCATAGGACTAATGCATCTTGGTTTGCTTCAGATACATTCTGAGTCAGTATTTTTCATCTTGGATCAGGGAACAACTCCCTTGTTGAAAAGGGAGCCATTACTCAGTACTTGAACTGGAATGTTTCATATTCCCCAGTGTTTGAAAAATTCTTTTTTCTGTGGGGTCCTTAGTGCTGTGTGAGTTTGTTTTCTTGCAGATGTTTCAACAGCAAACTAAGTAACATTATCAGTGCTAGTAAGGAAGTACGATTTGTTCTCATTTGTGGCTTGTTCTGTCAGTGTTGGTTGGAGTGGACTCGGTAGGTCTTTGAGTGGGCAGCTGTTTACTATTAGCTTGTTTGTCTGAGTTGGTGAGTTTCTCGATTGGGACATTGTTTGTTCTTGATTGTTATTCTACTATTAATCTCTGCTTATCTGGGTGTTAATTGCTGATGAGGAGGTGTTTAGGTCTTTTTATTTCCTTTTTGGCTTCTTGATTGTCTCCTTTGAGTGGTATGTAGAGGTTGGATTCTCTCTCCCCCCCTCCTCCGGTATATAATGAGGAAATTCAAGCTTATGACGGCTCATATCAGTTTCAGTATGGGCTTTTTTCTCCTGTATCTATCATTCGCTTCCCTCATATCCTATACAGTATTTCTCTGATCTTTGTGAGGTCCTACTGTTGTCGCTCTGTCTAGCTCTTGTGCCAACCCTGGCACTTTAGATGAGGTATTTGGCAGTGATTCAGTCTTTGCTTTATGTCTGTTATGTATCTTTGCTTTCACCAAGAAATAAGTGTTCCTGAACAGTTGCTCTGCTGGACAAATTGTGCTCCCAGATTTGCTGCTAACAGTGCATATCTTTTGGTTGTCTGGGTTGTAAGTGAGCCCTTGGAGCGTATCCAATGCATCTTAGATTTGCTTGGGCTTTTTTTTCCCCTTAGAAACTTATCTTCTTAGGACATTATATGGATACATTAGTTGAAGAATGGAATGATGCAAGCATTCACTGTCGTTATTGCATAATATGCTATTAATTCTCACTTTATTCTACAAAGCCCACTTCATGTGAAACACTATTATTCCAAATTAATACATTTCAAAAGAATTGTATTACATTCGGTGTGCTGTAAAGTAGTCTGTGCCAGGGACTGTGGGATCTCCTTTGTTTTTTCCCGTTGTACCGAATTCCTGTTAATTGCTATATTTGCAATTTAAATTCTTACGAATTTAAGAAAAAAAAAACGGGGGGGACCTGTACAGGATTTGCGTAGAAAACCTATCTATTGCAGAAACTGACATCTACTGAAGATTTTTTTCCCGTGGTAAAGAAAGTTTCATGAGTCTATTTTATAAAAAGTGATAGTAAGTGCAGCTTCGCAGTGGGTCACCATTTTGCAGAGCAGCCAAGCTTCAACCTGAATGGGCATTAGCTTCAACCTGAATTGGCATTTAATGGCTGCACAGCTGTGGCTGAAGATGCAACCACTCCCTTGTGGTCTCTCCTGTTTCACCCTTGTCCCTGTCATTGCCCTCCTCTCTCTAACTTGATCAAACAGTTCTTGCCAAACCACAGAGGCAGAAGCAAAGGTGGCTGCCATTTCTGTCGTCCTTTTGAGGAGATTAATTAGATAAAGCGGTGACTCTCCATGTTGTAACCTAACAATAAAAAGGTGACTTTTTTTTTGCACAGGGTAGGACAACGTAAGTGTTTGTAGCTATGAATGCATGGTGTTCTATCTGTTAATTGACTTCAGTTGGGAAATAAAATTTATATGAAATATTACCCATCTCTATTTTTCTTACTCTAACAGTTATGAAAATCAAACAATTTCCCATCTTGATGAGTAACAGGGAGTCATCATGAAGAAGATGCCTGATTTTATTTCTGTATGCCTCAGTTTCTTAGTTGTTCAACTATGGGTGGAAAATCCTATTGAAATCATGCTGCCCACCAGCAGTTCGTAAGAGTATATGGAACCAGATAACTAGTCTCCTTGGAGTATAAAGGTTCAGTGAGATGTATGTTCAGTTTATTAGGCTTGCAGCATCTTTCTAGTTTAAAGCATATAGAATTGCACAGGCAAATATATGAAACTTGGAAAGCCTGCATTTTGACAGGCTGCTGCTTGTTCTCCCTTTCCAATCAGTATTTCACTTTTACAGCTGAAGTTTCATTTGCCTTTGTAGCCAGAAGGAGGAGGAATGGCTTGGTGAGGATTTCACTACCTATTGATTACTGCTGTCAAGCAAGATTGTAGATGCCTCCATCCTGTCATTCACTAGATATTTAGCGTAAAGAATATAAGCTAGGCTTTTGACAGTAAGTAACGAGTGGGAGAAAGAAAAAGATTGTGGATGTGCGTAGAATCCAGCGTTAAGAGTTTTCGTGTCCGTTTGTTTTCTTCTCCTGGTAATACTACATGGGGGAATTGGGTGGAGAGATAGATGGATAGATAATCATCCGTCTTGCTTTCTGGCTCCTGTACCAGGTTCCTAAAAGAAAATGGTGAAAAAGTGTGCTCAGAGGAACTTCTGCCTTTAATCTTATCTTAAGTCTCAGCTCTGGCAGAAATAAAACTGTAATGCCAGTTTTGGCAATAAAAGACATTTGAAAAGAAGAAATCGCAAAATTAACTAGTTTGGAGAGATACTATGTTAGAAGGAAAATGTGGAAGAGAGATGGAGGGTGTTAACAGGAATATGATTCAGAAAGCATCTCCCAGGATTGTCCTATATGGAGTAACCTATCTAACACCCACTTCCATGTGGCTATTGTTTATGTAAGGGGACAGATCTTACCTGGAACAGATTAATGGAAGACTTGAAATCCAGAGTTGTTCCTGACTGGGCAACCTTAGCATAGACATTTTTAGAAGATCAGATCCTGTTCTGGAATCCAGCCTTTCATACAGGTAGCCCTCAACTTACAGCTATTCATTTAGTGACCGTTTGAAGTTACAAAAGCACTGAAAAAAGTAACGTATGACTGTTTTTCACGCTTATGACCATTATAGCATCCCGGTGGTCACATGATCAAAATTCAGATGGTTCATATTTAGGAAGTTTGCCGTGTCCTGAGGTCATGTGATCTTTTGCTACCTTCTGGCAAGCAAATAGGGAAGCCCGATTCACTTACCAGCCTTGTTATTAACTTAACAACTGCAGTGATTCACTTAACAACGGTGGCAAGAAAGGCCGTAAAATGGGGCAAAACTCACACTGTCTTTCTTAGGAATAGAAATTTTGAGCTCAATTGTAGTTGTAAGTCGATTTAAAAAACAATCTAAAAAGTGAGCTTCCCTTGGCCCCCAAATTACTCACCTTTGAGTTGTCTCTTCTGAAGTGAATTCACTAGCAATGACTTTATTATGCCCAGGAAAAGTTTCTTTTAAGTTTTAGACCTCCGAGGCTGATGAAATCTTGGAGTGATGATCTGAGACAGAAGTATGTACTTCAAGGGTACAGCTGTTTTCTGTAGCTGTTAATCGGATAAGTGGACAGGTATACAGCCAGGCAGTATAGTGCCATGTCCATCTCTCTTACTGTCTATCTACCTACTACCTCTCCCTCTCCTCCTCTCCACCACCCCACTATTTTTTTTTTCAGGTTAGCAATCTTTTCAAACAGCTTGTGAGCAATCCAAACGAGTATAAGTGAAACTATCATAAATCTCATTTTAAAGCCCAACAAGCATGTTTATTTCTAGGGTCCTACTCCAGAAGAAAGGGTAAAGAAAGGGTAAGCAGAATTCTGGGGCCGTAAGTCACCCAAAATAATTCAGCATTATAAGTCAGCAAATGTTGCCTGTTCAATGTTGTATTCCTGGGGCTGGTTGCAACAATGGTTACTGGATCCCTCTGCAAGCTTTTCCAGCAAGCTTCAGCCTGCTCATCCATGAGATCTGTTGAGACTAAAGAGTATTGAAGTGACATTGTCTTTGACCTCTGTCTCTTTCTGGGCTAAGTCCCTGGAGTGCCTTTGAAGGGAGCGGGGTCACATTGCACTGGTCTTTGTCCTAAGAAATGTCAGGCATCACATTTTCTGGCTGGCTGGCTGGCATCAGGCATCCGGCTTTCAAAGTGATTTATTGAGGGAAAATGAGACAGAGGAGTTTACCTCTTTCTCTCTTTCGCCAAGTAAAAAACCATTGTAGATCCCTTCCTGTTTGCCTGAAAACTATTTAGTAATTCTAACCATACCCTTCATTTGCTTCACCTTGCCAGGTGCTAACTGTTTGGCAAAAGGCCAACTCTGACACACCTTCATTTTCCCATCAATGTGAAGAGTTGAATTCCAAGTTCGATATAAGCAAATAGCTTATGGCAAATAGCTCATGACAGTGTAGAGAACATTTATTACTACTGTTATACCCCATTTCCTTTTTTTTTCTTCCTTTGCCTGTTGGGCTTTAGAAACCACATAAAAAGGCATCAGTAAGACATATAGTTTTAATTCAAGGGATTTACAAGTGAGCTTTACATATACTGTTTACATTACTGTTTCCTGACAGCTAGAACAATTAATCAGTGGAACAACTTACCTCCAGAAGTTGTGAATGCTCCAACACTGGGAATTTTTAAAAAGATATTGGATGATCATTTGTCTGAAGTGGGATAGGGCTTCCTGCCTAAGCAGGGGGTTGGACCAGAAGACCTCCTAGGTCCCTTCCAACTCTGTTATTCTTTTCTGTCCTAACTAGGGTATAGTTTTGTTTACAAAGTAAGTTTTATTTTACAAAGCTTCATAGCCACTACCTTGGCAACATATACAATTATGGTTTACCGTACAATTAGCCAGATGTTTAGACTGGGTTTGGCATTTTATCCACCTGTCGAGTCCTTCCCAAGGACCTGGGTTAGGGAGATATTAATGTTTGATGATGTTAAGGGGTATCGTCACAGGATGTAAGCTGTTCTGAGTAAAGCTGCCTTTTGCAACTGACTGATGGTGAATACTGATTATTATTATTGTTATTATTAGCAATAGGAGCAGTTGCTCTGGTTAAATGATAACAGTTTGGCTTCCCTCAACATGTGCATTTGCTGTTGGGGAGCAAGGGAAAGGAAATGACAAAAAGTGCATTGTGAAACTGCCACAGAAATTCAGCCCTTTCTCTTCAGACATTGTCATGTTGCATGCATGTGAAGGACAGAGTTTGTGTGCTGACCTCATGACATCTTTTGTCATTTGGACAAAATCTTGGCTGGCTGCCACTAAACAGCCCACATTTATCATGGCTGGCCATTGTAGGAATGTTGAAATGTCAAGAACGTAAATTATCTGGTTTTGCTTTCACTCTTGTTTCCTTTTTCCTTTCTGTGACCTGCATTTTTATACTGTAAGCCTCAAGACAGGTGATGTCTGAAGAGGCATTCAGTATTATGGGTGAAGTATAAATATTTTAAATAAAATAATAAATAACGTGCTTCAGACTGTAGCTAAGCAAATGCCCATATGACCTTTTTTATTGGTCTCATGAATAGCTTATTTCTAGCTTGCCACTTCAGTATTATATTTGACTGTTTCTTTACAGAAGGTTGGTTTTATTGCTTCCTAATAAAGTGGAATATTGTAGAATATTGTTGAATGAGTGTGAAATACTGTTGGGTTTGTCACTTGATTTATTTCTGAAGACCATGAAGGATGTTACTGATGTTAATTTCAGAAAAGGCTTAGGAATATTAATTCCCCTATCATCTTGGAGTTAGTTAGGCATGACATCATATGATTTGTGACTTCTTGCCAGCTTTCCCATTGACTTTGCTTGAGGCAGCTGGCAGTGAAGGTTGCAACTGGCAATTAAGTGACTGTTGGATACTGCAATGTCACATTTTTGTCCCAATCGCCAAGGACCTGGATTGCAATCATATGATTTCAGGAGCACTGCGATGACCAGAATCTTGAGGAGCAACCATAAGTCTCCTTGTTCAGTGCCATTGTAACTTCGAATGGTTGCTAAATGAGTGGTTGCTGAATGAGGACCCTCTGTATACTGTATATAGAATGGTGTTGTTGGTCCATAAGAGAGACAGCAGACTGATTCTTAGAATCAGGTTAGGTGTTCCAGTTTATTTGAATAACCTACTGCTTTTATTATTTTGTAAAGTGAAGACATCATCACACATGTCAAATGAATTAGAGCTTGTTCAGGTTAGGATAATGTAGCTGTAGCATTGCACATCAGGTATAGTCAGCATTGCGAATAGGAGAAGAGCAAGAACAGTTTTCTCATGTTTGCTTTTTGTCTCCTTGCCTTCCTCTTTTTCCTCTTTGCATTATTACACCATTTTGAATACAGAGACCACACTCTAGAATTGGATGTGGTCCAGTGGTGGGATTCAAAAACTTTTACCACTGGTTCGGTGGGCACGGCTTGGTGGGCGCACTTTGAGTGCGTGCACACACTTTGCATGCATGCGCGTGCCAAATGCGCACTTTGCACAGGCGCAGAGGCATTTGCGCAGGCACAGAGGCATTCTAATTCACCTCCAGAAAGCCTGCAGGATCCCGGTCGCTTCAGCCGCTGCCGCGGGGCACTATTCTGTGCTGCGCTTCAAATTTAGAGGATAAAGGAGCCCGGGCGGACGGGCGGGCCCAACAACAGAGCCAGCAGAGTAGTGGAGAGAACCGGTTCGGTCTCTGCTGCCCATCGCTCCTACTGGCTCTCCAGAACTGGGCAGAACCGGTCGAATACCACCACTGATGTGGTCAGGGCAGTTTTAAAAGTTTAAGCCATGAAATGGATGCCTTAAGCAACTGCTAGGCTTAAGTTACCATTTTACATTCCTATTCTATTCTGTTCTGTTCTATTCTATTCTATTCTATTCTATTCTATTCTATTCTATTCTATTCTATTCTATTCTATTCTATTCTATTCTATTCTACTCTACTCTACTCTACTCTACTCTACTCTACTCTACTCTACTCTATTCTAAAATGTACTCCAAGCAAGATTGCAAAAAGTCATACATTTTTGGTTCCCTTTGGGAGAAGTGGGTTGACAATAAGAATGTCTACGGTTTCCAGGTTGCATAATGTACATCCTTGCCTTAAGACCCCCCCCAAAAAAATCTGGCACTCTTAACTGCCCCTCCTTTTACTCAAATTTCAATGGGCTGAGGATTATGATTGATTTGGTGTCAGCTAGTAGATAAGGAGAATTGCACCTGGATGTCCCTAATCTAGCATCTTAACCATTACAGAATGTTGGCTTTACTAACCATGTTGCTCCTTTGAGAATCATAGTTCATGTATTAATGATCTGTTGTATTGTTGTGAATTGAGATGTAATTGACTCTCATTATAAACATGTAATTTAGAAAAACTGAATGTAATAAACTGCATCTCGATTTCTCTATAAGTAATTGCTCACTTCAGAATGTCATTTCTTTCAGTCTTTTGTGCTATTCTGTCTTTTTTAAATGAATTTTAAGAGCAAACTCACTGGAATTTTTTCTCATTTCTAAAACCATTTAACTTTATTCTGTCCTGAGCAAAGTATGCAATAGGTTCCTTGATTTTAATCTAATTTATACAGGAATGAATGGATTGCTGCTCACTTACTAAAACATATGAAGAAAGGTTACAGGAACTGGGCATGACTAGTCTAGTGAAGAAAAGGACCAGGGGAGATATGATAGTAGTGTTCCAATATTTGAGGGGCTGCCACAGAGAGGAAGGAGTCAAGCTATTTTCCAAGGCACCCAAAGGCCAGACAAGGAATAATGGATGGAAACTGAACAAGGAGAGATTTAACCTGGAAATAAGGAGAAACTTTCTGACAGTGAGAACAATCAACCAATGGAACAGCTTGCCCTCAGAAGTTGTGGGAGCGCAATCACTTGAGCTTTCAAGAAGAGATTGGACTTTCATCTGTCAGAAATGGTGTAGGGTCTCCTGCTTGGGCAGGGGGTTGGATCAGATGACCTACAAAGTCCCTTCCAACTCTGATTATCTGTTATCTGTTACTTCAGTCTTCTGAAGCCAGTCCAGGATAGTAAAAGAGGAACAGATCCACCCAGCTCTACAGAAGTGAACCAAGAATGCACGGGATCTTTCTTTCTTCTAAAATTGGCTGTGCCTTCTGGAAATCATAAAAGCATCTTGCTATTTCAAGGGTCACATATGCTAAGCATAGGAAATGTAATAATATTTGCAGAAGAATCTTTCTGTTGCACAGTTCCAAAAATTCTTTTGGAAAACGTACAGGATGTCAGTATTGGAATATTTGACCATTTTTTTTACATTTGGATGGAGGGCTATTGCTTTGAATTCACTCAGCATTTTGCTTCATCTTCATCCCTATAATTGTGCCACAATTATAATAGTTGCCATTACTGCTACTGAAATCTCAGTGTTTTTCCCATATTAAGTTAGGTACATCTAAGTAGTTCTGTTGACACAGTTCTTGTCTGTCTGGTTTCTTTGAACCTGTCATAAATCTGATCGTTATACTGATGAAACCTCTGAAAGAAAGCCATGAAAAAAAAAATACATAAAAATATTTTTTTTCTTTGATGTATCCTATCTCATGGAAGGGTAGATCTAACTTCAAGCTGACATGAATGCATGTCTATACTGTAAAGCTTGGGAAATTACTCTTTTCCCTATTAATTGTGGGATAGAGACACATTTGTGTGGAAGTCAGGTCAAAACAATGTCATGCGGAGAGACATCGGAAGAGAAGTACAACAGTAGTAATTTAAATGAAGCTTGGGGGGAAAAAATGTATTCTTTAGTCTACAGAAGTACAGATATGTGTGAGCCAAAAACTCTGTAGGCACTTGGCCTGTGAAGGAAAGGTGTACAGCAGAAAGTTTGGGTAGATTGTCTAGATTCTTCATACTCGCACTGAAGAAAATTTAAGTATAATTTGACAGGCTATTTTTGTTCTTTTTCTTTTGTTTCTTTCTGTTTGTCTTCAGAATCTAATTATGTATACATCTTTTCTCCTATTTGAATCACGCACCCTCACTCTGTTAAATCCCTCTTGCTTTTTGATAAGCTTCTTCAGCTAATCTGATACACTTTTCTCTTCTTAATTAATAGCCCCAAGTTCCTGGTTTGATTCTGTACTGTTTTTGTAAAAAAAAAAAGAGGGTGGAATTAAAAAAAAATAGCACTAAGTAGAAGTAGACTAAGTATTCCTTCAGTCATTAATCCATGAAAAATGTATGTATCCACTCATCAGGACTGGCAGCTCAGTTCCAGCAACAGACACCCAAGGATGTAAACAGCCAAATCGAACAAGATTTCAAGTGGAGACTCACAAGATTTTGGCTAAATTATTTATTCATATATTTTTTTATTACACTATTCAGTGATTGATTTAGGTGTTGCCTAGGTTGATGAGAAAGGCTGCACAATCATACTTGCCATTTTAAAAGGTTGCTGGCCTCTGGTATATGAAAGCAAGGGGGAGATTTCTTTGCAAGGACTTTTTCTATTTCTATGTAATAAAATAAAATAAGAAAATGCAATTCAGGTAGTTGTTAAGCAAATCACTGCAGTTGTTAAGTGAATCATATAGTCATTAAGCAAACCTGGCTTCCCCATTGACTTTGCTTGTCGAAAGCTGTGTGGGAAGGTTATGAACGGTGATCACATGACAGGGGAACTGTCATAAATACATGCTAGTTGCTAAGGACTCAGATTATGGTCACATGACCATGGGGATGGGACAATGGTCATAGATATGGTGAAGTATAGAAGGGACTCCAATGTTGGAGCACTGGTAGAGTGTTGTGTGTGATGGCATCTACCCTGTTTCCCTGAAAATACGACCTATTCTGAAAGTAAGTCCTCGTTTGATTTTTTTTGCACATGCACCAAATATAAATTCTACCCTCAAAATAAGCCCTAATTAAGATCCTGCCCACTCTAGAGTGCACAGGTAAAAAATTAAGCTAGGGTGGGGGTAGAGGGTGGAACTACCCTACCTTTGGAAAGTTGTAACCAGGCCTTGTACACCCCGACACCTGCCTTGCTGGCCCATTTCTTCTGCAGCCAGCAAGGCTGGCAAGGCTTTCCTGAAGGCCTCTGTGGATGATAACAAAGCTCTGGATTGATCCAGAGCTCTGTTACTGGCTGCAGAGTCCGTCAGGAAAGCCTTGCCAGCTGTAGAAGTAGAAGTTCCTGAAGGCCTCTGACAGTGAAAAGGAGGCCGGGGGTGACGCGCACAAGTGAGGTTAGTCAGTGGATGACATCCCCGAAAATAAGACCTGGTGCCTTTTTGGTGCCAAATATATATATATATATTAGTGCAGCTTGGCTCGAGTAAATGGATGGCTATCATTTGTTAGGAAGCTAGGTATGATAGCCATCCATTTACTCGGAGCCAAGCTGCACTAAAAGCCTCCAATACAGGAACACAATGTTGCCAGCCAACCAAGACAAAAAAAGCCACAAAACAGACAGAAGATATTAGAAACACCAATCAAGCAGAACACAGCAAACTCCAAGACCAATAAACACAGACCAAGACTCCCAACCAATCAGGATGAAGAAAAAACCATTCTGGCACAGCAGTAGGCTAGCCCCAAATTTAAAACTGAAACAACTGTAATAGTCTGACTCACAGACGAACATTATACAGAAGCCTGATGATGGCAGATGAGATTCTGCCGAAACGTTGCTACAACTTTAAAAGCACAACTATAATGACTTGGGAAAATACCCGAACAAAGCTGCATACCACACATGTAAGTACCCGTGAAAACTTAAGAAAACACACACACACCACACACACACACACACACACACACACACACACAATATATATATATATATATATATATATATATATATATATATATATATGGATCTTTGTTATTGGGTTTCTCCGTAAGATTCAAAGTACGTTGCGAGGTCGCCATCTTCAGGCTGGTGCTGCTAGTGCCATGTATGCCAGTATGTATGTATACAAGTGAGAACCTCAGAAAACATATATATATATATATATATATATATATATATATATATATATATATATATATATATATATATATATATATATATATATATATATTCATATTTACAGGTACAGGTATGTAGGTCTAGGTGTGTTCAGGTCTTTTCCCATGTAAGATTAAGAGTATCTTGGTGATGTTTCGGCGAGGTCCCACTCGCCATCCTCAGGCTGGTGCTTTTGGCTTCGTGCCAGTGCAAGCAGTGTGTGATTGGAGCTGCCGTCTCTCTGTAAGTACTGATGGTGGGGGCTGGTGTGCTGGGCTGGTTGGCTGCGCTGCTGCCTCTTGATTGGTTGATGGAGTTGATGTTGGTATAACGGGCTGTGTGATGGCCTTGTGAGTTTTGTTGTGGAGCTATCCTGGATCTTGTGCTGTAATCTCCTGGGTCGTTTGTTTTGTAGTGATCTTTATTCCATTAGCCTCTCGTGTTTTAACGGATTGGGTAATGGGTTGTGTGATGGGCTTGCAAGTTCTTTTGTTGTGGTATCCTGGGTCCTGTATTACCAGTATTTATAGAGAGACGGCAGCTCCGATCACTCACTGCTTGCACTGGCACGAAGCCGAAAGCACCAGCCTGAGGATGGCGAGTGGGACCTCACCGAAATGTTGCCAAGATACTCTTAATCTTACATGGGAAAAGACCCGAACACACCTAGACCTACACACACACACACACACACACACACACACACACACACACATGAATATGACAGGGTCTTATTTTCAGGTTAATACGGTATGAGTGCCACATTGACAATCCTGACCTTAGAAGAAAACTGCTTTATGAAGCATACATCCATAGCCTCTCATATGGAGAATACTTTCTGGGGTTGGTTACTCTAATCATTAGGAATGCTGATAAGTGAGTACTGCAAAGGGCATGCAAAGTATATTGTCTGAGTTCAAATGCCCTGGTGTACCACATTTTTCAAAATCTTAACTTTGTGAAGTGATTGCAATTAATGAAGTGATGATTCCGTAGATCCCTCTCAGTGGTGTCGCTTATTAAAGAGGCACTGACTTCCTTTGCATTTACTTAAATTGCTTTGCTATTGCCTGAAATCATGCTCAGTTTTTGGAGTGGATGCTTTTATTTGTATCTCTTTTAGAGGTAGAGAAATTATGTTACTGTAGAAATAGATATGAGTGAAATCTTATCAATGATTGAAGGAGTTCAGTTGAAGAAGGAAAGTGCAGACAGGATGCTGAGGAAAATAAAAATAAAAATCTCAGGATAAAATATTTACTGTAGCTGGTCTTCAATTGTGGAAATATGGAATAATATTTGTAAATATTTCTCCCTTTGGGTTTTTTTCCTATTTTTTTTACAGAAGTCTGAGTATAATAACTAGGGAATCATTTAGTTATAGTACAGGAAAGTATTGGCAATTTTAGTTTCTTGTTGTCATATTCTCTTCATATCCTGTTGTGCTCAATATACCACATGGTGTAGAAGCTGCAACATAAATCCTTGACTTGGCAATAGAAATTTCATCCAATTACCTTACTGACTGATCTTTGTTACACTTCATCTGGTTTTCTGATTTCATTTCAGATTGGCTAACATCTGTTCTCCAGTGACAATGGCAAGCATAGATATTTATAGATATTCAGATAGTTGCACATGTATATACACATAATAAATATGCACTCCAGTATAATCAATTGCAATTTCTTATGCCAACTGTTATTATACAAGAAGTGAGTTACCATTGCTTTCCCCCTTGTTGCACTGCTCTTTAAGATGGCTGAAGAATTGGGGGAAAGTGCAACGAATTAATTCAGAAGGCAAACATTCCGGCAATCATTCAAAAGTTGAACTTGTTGACTCGACAAGCTCAATTTTGAAAGCAATCTCCTTTAGAGTACAGAAAGGTAATAAGTTAGGAATCTACAAAAAAAGACTCCATTTACAAAATGTCAGGTAGGTGGCGTTTATTTTCAGCAGAAAAACCACATTTTTGTTGTCAAAATCTAGACATTTTATTGGAGCTGATCCTGGGCTATGCATGTTATGGAAGAAGAAGGAAAAAAAACCTTCCAAATGTTGACTTGCTCACACCCCTCTCCTACAGTCAATGTTTCTGAACATTATTTTCATGTGAATAATGGATATCAAGAGTGCTGTCTCAGATTTTTTTAGGTGCATATATTCCATTCCTTTCTCAAAGATCAGACTAAGGCTGTGCAAGCCATTCCAAAGAGGTGCTTCAAAGAGGTACTTCACAATTGCAAGATCTTCCTCTGAAGTGTTAAAAGTAGCTGCGTCCTTCAAAAGACTACATGCCACTGCTTCAAATGGGGTTCTGTTATTTTGGTGTAAATAGACATACCTTCAAACATATTTCTCTCAGGACTGCCAGTGAAGCAAAACAGATGTGCATGTACAAACATGTGGAGACAGCTGTAAATAGCTTTCAAAGCTGTTACATCATCCTGTCAAAGGATGCAGCTATTTTAACCCGGCAAAAAGGGATTTCATTTTGGCTGATGTGCTTTATGAAGCATATTTTTTGAGTGCTCCGATCAATCTTAGTACAGACTTGTAAAACATTAAGTGTTCATACTGGTGTTTTTGTTTCTGTCATCTGATGCATTTAAGCATATTAGATACTATAAGAAATTTTAGGTTTTGGCAACTTATCTTATAGCTAACTCAGATATAATTTTTGTATCTACAGGATAGTATTTTGTTTTGGTTGCTAGTTGTGTTATAATAATTTAAATTGTTGAACATAATTATAAACTGCTTTGTGTTATTTATTGCTGAAATGAAGAGAAAGCCTGTTTATCAAGATGGATGCCTCAGATTTTTATTGTATTCTACGATTCTAGTGGAAGCATTTTTTTTGTTCAGAAAGAACATAACCACTTCCGCAGCTTGCAGATTTAAACTTTGGAGAGGCAAATCCAAAGTCACAGTCAGGTATCAAACGTGAAAGACCCACATGCCAGTTGAAGATCAAAATGTGAATTAACAATTTTTATTATGTCCAAATAAATACAACATAGTTCCTCTTTTTGTTCCCTTTCAAGATCCATTAAAGTGAGCTGTAGGTATCTGGTAGATCAGAGGTGTCAAACTGGATTTCTTTGAGGGCCGGATCAGCACTATAGTTCTCCATGGGCCAGTGGGGAGATGCAGCACTTTGCTGGCCAAAACGGGGCATGGGGTCCTCATGCGTGCCCCCCGACACCCCATTTTGGCTGCCAGAGATACCATGGGCTGGTTCTTTGCTATTTCCAGGCTGGCCCTGTGGGCCAGATTAAGCTCCGTCCCAGGGGCCTTGAGTTTGACACCCCTGTGGTAGATTCTAAGTTGAATAGATAGTATAAATAAAATCTACATTCTTGCTTTCAGAAAATAGGAAATAATTATTTCTTAAAGACCACATTCTCAGTTATTAGGACACATTCTCAGTTATTGTATTTGTAAACAATGAAATGATTTTTTAACATATTGGCATCATCCCACTTTACAATTTATAGACGATGTAGATCTTTCCAAGCCTGAGAATACCAGGTGGTTGCATTTTTATAGGTGTCAAGGGGTATGCTACAGAGGAGAAGTATATAAATAAAAACCTTAATATATATTAAAAACCTAGACAAAGCAATGAATTGTCGACAAATGGAAATGTTAGAAAATACTATATGAGAAGTTATTTATTATTTACTGTCCAAGTATCAAACTCCGAAATAGACTACAGAAGAGAAAAATTAAATCAACAGCAGATCCACTGTGGAGTAAATACATAAATGGCTAACATATTGCCCCATCATGTTCATGTTCTTACTCAGGGCTAAATAGGACATTGTAAGTGATAATTTCACTGATATCATGTGTTGCTCTAAGAGGATGCTTGTTGTGTAGATCATTCTTTCTAATGCATTTTATTGTAATTAAGAATTACAAAATAGGTCCAGTGGCCAAAAACCAAAATGAAATTGTCAACCATCAATTAAAGGTAAAGGTTTCCCCTGCCCAGTTGTGTCCGATTCAAGGGAAGGTCATCTCCTTTTCTTAGCTAAGGGAACCAGTGTTGTCTGAAGACTCTTCCATGGTCATGTGGCCAGCATGAATATACACCAGTGTACATGGGGCACTGTTACTTTCCCACTGAAGTGGTACCTATTTATCTACTGTATTTGCATGCTTTTGAACTCACAGTTATTGTGTAAATGACAAAGCAAAAATGTCCAAAGTTCATATCTAAAGAGAAAAAGCTTTGACTGGTATCTTCCCTCTACAACTAACTGCTTAAACGTTTTAGAGAAAAATACTAAATTTTAAAAAAATACTAGAAAAGCTGTTAATATATTTATAAATCTAAAACACATCTTTCATGATACTGTATTTAACATTTGATCTACAAGAATTCCTCTCGCAACTTATATAATTGAAAGTAATAGAACAATTCACAATAGCCAGATATTCAGCTTTTCAGGGAAAGTGTCAACTTCACAGTGCAGATAGTCCTCAATTTATGATGGTTGTTTTTAAGCATTTCACCTTATCCAAATGCCCATCCCTGATAGCTGTCTCAGCAACATTCCTCTCTCATGGTCTGTATTAACTGTTCAGTCTTTTTACATCTGTTCACTCTGGCTAGTGAACAGATAGCATGTTCTACATGTGTCAATATCTACAAACTTTGGAAAACATTCTGCTATAATGGGATTATGGCTTCTCTATCTAACTGAGGCACAGAGAACCTGATTGGATTGCTAGGAAGAGGGCAGCCTTTACAGGTAATCCTGGACTTAATCATTTCATTAAAAATCATTTGATGAAAAAAGTCATAACCATCCTTTGTATTTATGACTGTTGCAGCATTCCCAGAGTCACATGATCAAAATTTGGGCCCTTAGCAACTGACATGTATTTACAACAGTTGCTGTGTCCCATTTGTGGTGTGATTGCCATTTGTGACCCTCCCAGCTGGTTTCCAACTAGCAAAGTCAATGGGGGTTTGAACCACATGATTCACGTAACAGTGATGCTCTTAGCAAAAAGTGTCAGAAAATCGGATGTGACTCATTCAACAACCGCCTTGCATAACAATGGAAATTCTGGTTTCAATTGTGCTCATAAGTCAAGGACTACTTGCAATTACTCAGGTAGTCCATCAGTGCACATTAACTGGGTGTTTGACATTAGATCTGTATGGCATCCAAGTTATACTGCTTTTGTCAAACTCTTGAAACCATTTGAAATGGGCTTTGATGTTCTGTCATTCCCTGTCTGCTTTTTTAAATAAAGAAAAAGATCCTCACACCCATTCCTTCCAGCCCATTGCTTGCTCAGGCCTTCCGCTACCCGGCTGCCTATAAAGACGAGTGATTTAATGCTTCTGCAGAGGTGAGGGAAGAGCTGTGTAAGTTGACAGAGCTAAGCTGATATATAAAAACACCTCCATGCCTCATAAACTTGGCTTATTATTAGCAACTGGAGTTAGATCACATAGAGTCAGAAGGTGAGTTTGAGCCATTACACTTTAATTTGTCTTTGCTTTCTTCAAAGGGGAAAAAAAATGCCCCAGAGGCAAGTTTTTGATATGTTAAAAAGAGAAGGAGAGAAAGGTGCTTTTTAAAGGATTAGCTCTGGGATTAGCCCTAAAAGAGGTGTTGGATTCACATGTTAAAGTCAGAGCAGTTCAGAAAGGGAAGCAAATTAGACCTGGCAATGCCACATTCTCTTTCTTGGCAGGGTTTCTCTCTCTCTCCCTCCCTCCTCCCTCTCTGTTTAATAAGTATGTGTCAGGCAGAAATTTAAGCAGTATTGCCTTTTAACAAAGAGAGGGCAGAAGAGCATTGCTTCCTGATTTGCCCACCCTTGGTATGAAAAACAGCTGAGGAATGGAGACACGATTAAGCCATTCCCTGCTAGGAATGTTTAACTTCATAGATTAAATCCTTGAAACCTTTCCAACAAATAGGATTGGCAATTGACAAAGGTTCATGTTGTATCCTAATGGCAGCCATATAAGCTTTTCACCTTGTCTGATTGTAGGGGAAAGAGGTTAGCTGATTTATAGGGGGAAAGCCTGAAGCTGCTGGTGACATTAGCAGTGAAAATGTCAGGGTCCATAGTATGTGGCATGTCCATATGCTGTAGTATCACAGTACTTAACACTATGGAGCTGTAACCAAAACTTACATTGTTCTACTGTGTTATTTTAAAACACAAATGCCTTACGTGTTATGATGGTCCCATGGAGATCTCTTGAAAAAGCCTGACTGATTACTTAATCTGCTGCTGTAATACGCAAAAACCTTCAGATGCATCGTTCCTAACAGAGATTTGAATTAATGCAGCATGGTTTTCCTGTCCTCTGATTGCTACTCTAGTTGCATGGACTTTGACTCCTCAAATTGGCTGGGAATTCCTCTCTTCTGCGTGTCTTCCCTCCTTTTTGTGGTTGGATTGTATGCCTGCAGTCACTAATAGCAGTGGAGACGGATGAGGTACTTATAAGATTTAATTAAAATGATTATGGAAAAGTAGCTGTTATATTGTTTTTCAATGATTGTTCAGATTACTTTTATGTGCCTTTTGTTTCTCCTTTTTGATGCAAAATTCTGAGATTTTTTTTCCCTTTTAGGGTTCAAGCATTACAAGACAAAGAAACCTTGAAGAAACCTTTAGTCAAAGCAGATGGCGGCGTTTAGCTAACCTGGCTTAATCTTTAGAGGGTGAAAAAGGACTAGGTGGGATCAGACCTGACTATTACTTGGAGGAGAATCCATTGGGAAATCTAGGGCTATAGGCTAAATTGAAAGGAGGGGAGGGAGGAACCCACTCTGAAAAAGCTGCTATGGGTAGTAGGAGCTGAAATTGATCCAAGGGAAACATTTTCTTGTTAAAGAAATCATTACCTCCCCTTAAAAAAAAATTCTCAGGCTCCAATCCATAGTTGCCTAGATTGTTTTTCTCACTTTTTCCCAAGAAAATAGTTTGAAGTTGTCAATGGCAATTGTCAAATTTTGGGGTCATAACATGGTTCTAAGCTACAAAGGTCTACATTTTACTCTGGTATCATTGGCTTTGAGGAGTCCCAATATAGCCCTCAAGCAGAAGAGGAGAATGGATTACCAGAATGAGCATTAACTAATCTATCTATTTAAATGATCATGGGTTTCCAATTAATCTTCATTAATTTGATTCATATGGTGGAAATGGTGACTCGGGTTGAATCAAAGCATATGCCCAGAAGGATTGAAGACTTTTCAAGACTCTGCAGGTGCTATATCTCATTCTCAAGCGATGAGGGCTTCATCATATTTGTTCCTGGTTGCTAACATGATGCAATGTTACTCAATATAACAGGTTAGTTACCACTGTAGAGTTCATATTTTCTGTTCCTGTGTCCAATATATGATTAACTTACAAGTCCTACTTTGTAAAACCTGTCTTTCTACTTATTGTAACCTGTTCACCTGCAATAATTTTAGTTGGTTACTTTTATATTTTAGGAAACCTTAATTAAAAAAAAACACAGAATGGTGGTATTCAAATGAGTCCTAACTTCTGTCAATGACATTGATTCTTCCCCTCCATTTGCAAAGTAACCAGCCACATCTCTAAAACATTGAGGAAATCTCAAAGCAGACTGTCTGCACACTCTTGGCAGGGATGAGCAACCACACTGGCTCAGGAATTCTGGGAGTTGAAGTCCACAGGTTGTAAAGGTGCCATAGTTTCCCACCCCTGCTGATAGGAATTACAATGGGTGAACCCTAAGTGAACGATCCTTTGCAAAAGCAGAAAATATTTGTGTGTTTTAGTACCTCAGATGAAACTGGGCTTCTTGTGACAAACAGGTTCATGGCATATATAAGCTGTATCCCATAAACGAATAATGTTATACTTTTAGAGTAGCACATGAACTGCAGTGGTATGAACAATTCAAGATTAGGTTGAATGTTAAGATGGATGACATAGGTGTCACGGGCAAGGATGCTGGAGAACAGATTATTCTGAACTCCTTTCTCCTCCAGTCTTTGGTACTTCTGGGTCTTGTTGGGTTTTATCTTTCTCACATGAAACTTTAAGTTTAAGCTCAGGTTGCTCTGCCATTCTCACAAGAAACTTCAAGTTACTCTGCTCATGTGTTCCTGCTGCAGAATTGTAGAATTTATTTTAAGAGGTATCAAGTAAGTCCTATGTAAGAAAAATAATGAATAGTAGCAAAGTGGGGGGGGGGGGGTATTGTATGTGCCCTTAATTTTGCTTGCTTTTCTAAAGTGAAGTAGAGGAATTTTACTTCCTTGAAGTAAGATTCAGCTGCCAGTCAGTGGGTTTCTTCAGGTGGCATTGAGGCAGGGGCATAATGAGGTCATTTGCTTTAGGCGGGAAATATCCCTGGGTGAGCCTTGATCAACTGGGCTGAAATTGAGATGAAACAGATTTCTGGAGTACAGAACCTAGATATGTGGATTTTTCACAATGTGAGATGAAGTTCAACACTTTGCCCTAAATCTAGTTTGCAAAGGATAAAGGAATCTTCTCTTCCGCACCTCAATTGTCTGATCTCGAGGTACATAGAGAAGAAACCAGCTTTCTTCATGCCCCATTTTGCTTGGTTGAAAAATGCAGCGGTAACTGCAAAAAAAAAAAAAAAAAAAGGTATAGAATAATATTTGTGGGGTAGAGAATGAAGAAGAGGGGAATGTTTGTTGGCAGATGATCTATGTTATTTTCAGGTCATGGGCAGTGAAAGAAGATATAAAGAAGTTCTCGGCAGGCTCATGATATAAAAGCAACTGTTAAATTTTAACAGTTTAACTGTTAACAGTAGCAACTAAAAGAAAGGTTATGGTACAGGAGTGTGTGTATGTGTTTGTGAGATGGCAAAGGAAGGAAGGAAGGGGAGTGTGTGTATGTGTTTGTGAGATGGGGAAGGAAGGAAGGAAGGAAGGAAGGAAGGAAGGAAGGAAGGAAGGAAGGAAGGAAGGAAGGAAGGAAAGAAAAATTAATAGGAACACATTAATTGCAGAAGCTTGTGAAGCTTATGCTTTTGTTACAGAAAACCCCTAATTCCCATTCCATGTATTTTTGCCAGAGCAGTGTTGTGGAACTGAGATTCTTATTTCTTCACCATCTTTCTTTCCCGAGCAATGCTTGAAAATAATCTGACTTCACTCTCAATGTCACATGGTACTGAGAACCCAGGAGCAAAAATCACTGTCTTGCCATAGAACTTGATGCAATAGCAACAAAAACCTTCAGCTTCCCATTCCATGCAAAAAAAGAAGTGAAATAAACGATCTGCAGCATGGAGAGAAGGAGAGGGAGGAGGGGGAGAGGGGATAGAAGCAATAGACGCAATCTACATAGACTTCTGTAAAGCCTTTGATTCAGTGGTACACGACAAACTACTCCTAAAAATAAAATCTATGGTATCTCTGGACAACTGAATAACTGGATAGAAGCATTCCTGTCAAACAGACAACAAATGGTCAAAATCGGGAGCGTACTATCAAATCCAGTACCTGTCAATAGTGGTGTTCCCCAAGGCAGTGTTCTAGGACCAACTCTCTTCATACTCTACATAAGCGACCTCTGTGATCATATTAAGAGCAATTGCGTTCTCTTCGCTGATGATGTAAAGCTGTTCAATACCACAGACAATACTGCTACCCTACAAAAAGATCTTGACTATGTATCAGAGTGGTCAAACAAATGGCAACTTCAAATCTCAACAAATAAATGCTCTGTCTTACATATTGGCAAAAAAATCAGAAAATAAAATACAAGCTGAATAGTCAAGATCTTGTTGATGACTCAAGCTCTGTAAAGGACCTTGGAATACTCACCTCTAATGATCTAAGTGCTAGAGCCCACTGCAACTACATAGCCAAAAAGGCATTAAGAGTTGTTAACCTAATCCTACGTAGCTTTTTCTCTGGTAATATCACACTACTAACCAGAGCATACAAAACATTTGCTAGACCAATACTCGAATACAGTTCATCAGTCTGGAACCCACACTATGTATCTGATATTAGCACAATTGAGAAAGTCCAGAAATATTTCACAAGAAGAGTTCTCCACTCCTCTACTCGTTGTAGAATACCTTATGCCACCAGACTTGAAATTCTAGAACTTGAAAACCTTGAATTACGCCGTCTTCGGTCTGACTTAAGCATGGTATACAAAATCATACATTGCAATGTCCTACCTGTCAATGAATACTTCAACTTCAACCATAACAACACAAGAGCACACAATAGATACAAACTCAAAGTAAACCGCACCAAACTTGATTGCAGGAAATACGACTTCAGCAATAGAGTGGTCAATGTCTGGAATACTCTACCCGACTCTGTAGTTTCTTCCCCAAACCCCAAAAACTTTAACCTTAGACTGTCTACTATTGACCTCACCCCTTTCCTAAGAGGCCTGTAGGGGCGTGCATAAGCGCACCAACGTGCCTACCGTCCCTGTCCTATTGTTTCTCTTATTCTTTTATTTTTCTTATATGTACCCATTTCATGTATTCACAACTATGTATACATTTATACTTATTATCTTGTAAACAATTGGCAAATCAAATAAATAAATAAATAAATAAATAGAAGGAGAGGAGGAGGAGGAGGACTTTTGTGGGTGGGGTAATTGAACAGGGAACAAGTCATTTTTCCTCTTGAAAGACTTGTTGGGATGCCTGCAGGATAAGATGAGACTAAAGTTTCCTCAGATCATTAACAGCCCCCACCCCAATGTGTCACAAAGCCATTGTTTCTTATGGAAAAAAGTTCTGACATCATTTTGACCACAGCTAAGTGGAAATCAGCTGGCTCAACTGCTTAACAGGAATAATGCCATAGGAGATAGAGATACCATGGAAATACTAAGCTGAGTGAGGTGCCCTGAGCATACTTATTGCAGGTCAGGGTTGAGGTAGAGAGATAGTGGCTGCATTTGACAATTGCTGTGTGCATTGGAATGATTCTACTGCCATTTGAAGTTGGTTACAATATCTACCAAGGAACAGATATTGTGATAATGTACTGTGAAAATAACATTGGAATATAAAACAAGTCCGTAGTCACAGTTAACTTAGAGTTTTGATTAACATGTGAAAACAGGATGGTTGTAAAACTTGATTGGCAGTCTGAAAACATCCTAAAAGAAGTTGACCGCTAGCCATCTGCCTACTGTTTCCAGCTTTTACTGGGCGTACCCATGAAGCTATGAGCTGAACTTGACAGGGTTTTTACATCGGAAATGTACTGGTAAAAGTTTGAGAGAATAGCCCAGGCCTTATTTTGCACCCAAGGAATAATAGTAAAAGTGACAAGTTTGTGTCTTTCAGGATGATTGTGGAATGCCTCATTAATTTGTCTGTCGTCCTAATATTTCTGAAATTCTGAAAATCTAGTTACTAGTGCAGGCATGAGCATTATGTTTTTGAACTGCTACTTTACAACTCCCAGTGGTTTTACAATTTTAATTAAGTAAAAGTTCTCACTGCTTTAATTGCAACTAGGAAATGGTAGAGCTCTTCCTCAGCTGGTGGCGGAATCTATCTATTGGAAATCAAATATAATTTGATCTCTGTCTCAGCAGTAACTTTTACAAAATTTAAACCGTGGATATGCTTCCCATGCTTGAGATTTGGTGGTTTTTTTCCCAGCATAGATGCATAATACAGTATAAAGGGTGGTAGGTTTTTCTATTCTAAGACCTGTAGAAGTGATGAACTGACAATAAAATGCATTTGGAACATCATTTTATTGATTAGAAAACTTCCTACATAAATGCACCCATATTTTGGTCTTCGGCCGCAACTTGTGACTAAATTAGGTAAATGAAACAAATAACAAACATCAGAAGTACTGAAGCTGGCTTGTATAAATATTCATATCAACATTTAGTCATTGCAAGCACATTATACTCCAAAAGGATTTCCTCCACTTTTTGTGTTCTTTGGATGATTAAAAAATTTAAAAAGTTTGAAGTAACGCTGATCAGATATGCCTCTCTAGAGAAGCATATATTATTTCTTTACCCTTTAAAGCCTAAAGCAAAGTTATTATTAGAGTTTTGTTTTTGAGAGTGCTCTCATGAGAAACCAGACTGTTCTGTGTTCTTTGTGATTTGAAATGACAAAGATGAGGAATTCATTATCACAGGATGTGATGATGGCCATTGACTTCTTCAGTGGCTTGGAAGAGGGGGGTTGGATAAATTCATGGAGGTCACTCTATTAGTCTTGAAGTCTCAGGGTTATTTCTGGGTTGGGGGTAATGTGCCTTCTCACAAAGGCATTTATAATTAATTAATTTATATACCACCCATCTTGCTGTTTGTGGTGACACTATGCAGCTTACAATATACTAAAAAATAGATATATAGAAGTGGTTATAAATATAACACTCGGTTAAAATTATGAAAGAGAGTCACTAGGAGTCAAGATGATTGGAAGACATGAATGGTACAACAACACAACTTGACTTGGAGAGCTCTATTATGTAACATGTCTTTTCTGGTAGTAGATGAAATAAGTAAACAAATACGAGAGACAATCCATTTGAATGAGTTAATTAACAGAGAAATGGCTTTTGCAAGAAGTTAGATCTGTTTAAAATTGATTCATTAAATCTGTACTATTTACAAGCAAATCATATGGTGTCCTTGGTGCTGTCTGAGCTTGGTTGTTTGATTGCAGATGTTAGGTAACACCTTCAGTGCTAGAAGGGAGGGGGCAAGCTATTATACAGAAACAGAGCAAAACCCATCATCTTCTAGCACTGAAGATGTTGCATAGTTGGGTAAGGAAATGTTGAGTAAGGAAATCTGTTTGGAGGCAACCAAGTGAACTTGATGAACACTAAGGACTCTAAGTTCAACCCTAAGCGACATATCTCTTCTATTGCTATAAGTAAATGCATAGAAGTCCAATGTATTGATAATTTAAGAAACATCAAATGTAACATAGTAAATATAACAATCTCTACATCTGTAAGTAAGTTTTATATGGACTTGGTTGTCAGAATTAAAATATTACTTTTGATAGCCATGACAGATTAACTCTTTAAATACATATGTGTTGTGGCTCCGGATCTGGATTCTGCTCCTGTGGCTGATATGAGTTCAAGTGAGGAGGACATGGCAGAAAAATATGAGCCGGCATGGCTCAGTGATTGGAATAGTAACCAGGATGAGGAGATGGATGTAACAAAGGAAGACAGACCTGAAGTATTAGAATTGTCAGGACCTTTGACCTCCTCTGGTTCTTTAACTGATCAGCAGCCGGGAATGGCTGACAGGGAAGGCATGAGAGAGTCTTCTAGTGGAGATGAGAATTTGGAAAACTTGTGGTTAAACGTAAGGAACAGAAGGAGACTAAGGAGACAAACCCAGTTAGAAAGAAGGAGGAGAGCGAGCCAATAATTAGGGAAATTAGCACATTGCCTAAGTGAATAAAAGGACACAGCTGGGCTGGTAGAATTCGCCAGAAGCAAAGTGACTAATTGAGAGTGAAGATGTTACAGCAGAAGCTCTGAGGCTTGAGATTTATTGCCACGACAGGTTTGCCGGACAGAGTAAAGATTTATGCTGTGAATTGGGATTTATGCTAGCCGTTTTCTTGTGGGACTTTGTTTTGGTTTGAATTACTTCTGAAATGGCTGCTTTTTGTTTTGCTCGCTTGAATTTGAAGGGGAGTCATAACACATATGGGGCTGAATCTGCAGAGTAAGCTCAGTTGCAATAAAAGAGTTTATTCATTTATTTTGCCACCCAACTTCAGTCCACTCTGGACAGCTCACAGGAACAAAATAATAAGTATATAAAGTAACAAAAAAGAAGATGATAAATCTGTATCAAGAATAACAAACATATCAGACCCCCAGCAAGGGGCTCCAACCAGCCTAACCCAAGCCTGGGAGATTCTCTAATTCTAGTTATCAGAATTAGAACATTAGAAGGTGAAAGTATACATTAGCGTCACCTCATTTCCAATTAGGGCAGAAAGTTCAAGGCAAAAATGTATAGAGCATAAGATGTAAACAAACACAGCATGTGAACAGGAAGACTGTGTATTGTTTAAGGGATGTAAAAACTAAGCAGTTACTTTCTAATAAAATTACAATATCAGTGCTTTTAAGTAATGCATAAATTCTGTAAATTCCTCAATGATTCCTGTTTATTGAAGGTTTCCTCCCCTTCCCCCACCCCTACCACTGCATTAAACAGGCACAAAATTGAAATAGCTTTTTTGTGGATTATGAGCACTTACGAAAACTGGGTGAAGGTTATTAATCTGTACTACTTTCATAATGAAACTGTCTCTCCTCGTGTTAATACAGATTGAAAGGAATATCATACTAAATCTGAGATCATCTTCACTTCCTTTGTATTAAAAAAGATTTATTTATAGAAGTGGACCACAGCCCATTAATACGGTTTTAATGTTGTCTGGAAAGCTCCGTCTGATTTTACTGACCTCCCCATCTCTCACTGTGCCTTACAATGGGCCTTCGGATGGCTTCCCTCTGGCTTTTTGGAGACTACTTTTTGGAAGAGAAGATAAATTCACCCTCGCATAAATCTCCACTTTTGCTAATGAAACCTGAGCATGATATGATAGTTTTTTTTAAAAGCAGCTACTTAGAATGGTCTCTGCTATGTGTTTTTGTCTGAATAGCCCAAGATTTAAAATGCAAGGGGAGGGGGAATGCTGTGTGCTGTTATTAAAAAAAACCGCTATGTGATAACAGATGGGTTTGGATGGGGGCATTGCTTATTTTGCAGATGGGATTCAGAACAATAGATCCAGCCAGTTGAACGCTGAGCCTCCTGCCTCATTGGCTCCCTTCTGCCTGCCTCTTCACCCATACCTCTCCTCCTGCATGTACTGTATTTGATAGATGGAATGCAGGCTAGAAATGTACACATGAGCCTGTGGGTTAAAGAAGGGTGAGACGGGTGTATTGCTGATGTCAAGCATCATCCAAAGGGCATTCTGCATTGCTGAGAATGTCACATGCTGCTCCCCCAGCTGAGAGCAATTCCATCCCTTTCTGGCAGCTGAAACATGTGTTCCTCCCTCAGAGGAAAGGCTTTTGGTGCATCCCCAGCCATATGCTCTTGACCCTTTGCGGCCAGACTCCTGCTTTCCTTTGGTACTCCTCTTCAAGGTGCAGTTTTGTTTTCAAATGTCAGGTGCCTTCCCACTCCGCTTGTATCCCTCCCTCTTCTTTTGCAGGCAGAAGGTTCTCCTGGTTTTCTTTTGAAATCTTCTTGGTGCCCCTGGTATTTCAAGTTTTCTAGTGGATTCAGCCAGCCTTCTTTATAAGAGCAGACAACATAGCACTTCGTGGGGCACCTGCAGAGAATGTGTTGAAAGACATTAAAATGTGGATGGCTTCAGCTAATTTGCCTTTATTTCATTTTGTCCCGGTGAACAGAAAGCAAAAGACTACCCAAAAAAGGGTGTCAGAGAAAAATTAAAACAGCAAGTGTTTTCTTCTCTTGACATATCACACAAAAAGCCCATCACCTCTGATCTCTCTTCGTGCATCTTCAATGCCAATAGTTTGCCTTGTGTACATTCCTTTGAATTACATGCTTGAAACAGAATGCAGCTCCTGAGGGTTAAAAGCAGTGGTGGGATTCAATTTTTTTTTACTACCGATTCTGTGGGCGTGGCTTGGTGGGCATGGCAGGGGAAGGAGACTGTAAAATCTCCAGTCAGAGGCGGTATTTGCTAGTTCTCTAAATTACTCAAAATTTCTGCTTCAGGTTCTCCAGAACTGGTCAGAACTTGCTGAATACCACCTCTGGTTAGAAGTCTTATCTTCCATTTCCATATTGATAGTATGCGGGGTGAGGGGAGCTGCTGTGGAGTCAAATATGTTCAGCTCCTTTAAGGGTCTGTTCTTCTCTCTGTCCTCCTCACAACTTTCCCTCTCCTCCCCGATACAGCTTGTGTTCCCATCTTTATAAAGGGGGAAACAATAGAAATGCATCCTATTGTGAAAGACAACAGATTACTCTTAAGAGGAGAGAGGCACCTCCACATTTTTGACTTTCATACCAATGGTCTCTTGGATCCACCCTTTAAAAACAGAGAATGCCCCATCATTTGGACCAGATAAATATGATCCCCCAAGGCTTACAGAAAAGTGATTATTTATTGCTTATTATTTTACAGGAATTATAGTCCACACATCCAAGTTGTGTAGGATAAAAATAGGTTCCAAATCAGAGGTGGTATTCAGCAGGTTCTGACTAGTCCTGGAGAACTGGTAGTGGAAATTTTGAGTAGTCAGGAGAACCGGCAAATACCACCTCTGACTGGAGATTTTACAGCATCCTTCCCCTGCCACGCCCACCAAACCACACCCACAGAACAGGTAGTAAAAAAAATTGAATCCCACCACTCTTCCAAATGTTTCTGTGTGCACAATTGACTGAAAGAAGTTCCTGCCAGTAATTATGGGCTTTTTTTTTAATGGGGATTTAAAAATTAATTTCCATTCAGTCTGATTTATGTCTCAGTTAAGTCTCTACAGGGGGCAGTTGGAAAATAACTTTACCCAGTTTCCCCAAAATTCTATTCCCTGTATTGAATCAAAATAAATGGTATCTTCCTCATCACCTTTTTGAGGATTCTGTTGGTTCAAAGTCTTGATCCCATGGTTTTTTGTTTCCAGTTCTTGGCCATATGTTGCCTCCCTTCCCCCCAGAGCCCCTGCCAGGGGCACTCTGCGGCTCTACACTGGTTAACTGATGGAACTGATAGCATTTTTCTGCTACTGATGGAGCTGTCTTTTGACTTCGATTTCACAAATATCGCATAAATGAGCACCACGATAAGCACATGAAACCTATCAATATACCTTGCATGATATTGTGTTTTTCCTGGTGTATAAAGGTAAAATATTAATCCTGGCACAGAATAGCTTTAGTAGTGTATGCATAAAAGCAATATCAGGTTTGCAAAATGGATGGGGGAAACATAAGAGATGTCATTTAAATTAATAGGTTGCAGCTAATTTTAGGTACTGCCCCCATTAGATAGATAGATAGATAGATAGATAGATAGATAGATAGATAGATAGATAGATAGATAGATAGATAGATATAGATATAGATATAGATATAGATATAGATATAGATATACACGCATACATTCACACACACTGTGTGTGTGTGTTTACAGGAGTGTAGATATAGTCTGAATACCTCTGTGTTTTGCAAATGTTCCTGTGACCACATCATAGCACAGTTCAAGGCTATAGCTGGATGAACTGTGGTATTTGAATGCTGCTGACCGCTGACAGCTCATAGTGACAACCTTTCCAATTATGGCCTTTCTCACATGTCCCCATGTTTGTGACAACGCTACTAGTTTCTCTTCAGCCCTGCAGCCTACCATTACTCTTCTAAATCTCCACATTTCAGGCCTTTCTGGTTCATTTCCTAACATTAAGGCTTATACTTAGCACTAGAACTGTCAGTTACCATGAACATTGTATCTTTACAAAGGTGTTTCGATAAAGAAATAGCAGTGTTCATCATTATTTAGTATTAAAGAGAGTCTCAATGTCACACAGAGGCAGTTTTTTCTGTGTATTCATATACTAGCAGTAACATTGCTCCTGCTACAGCCAAAGAAAAGTGCAGTGGCTTCATTACAATCTGCAAAAACCTTTTCCCTCATCCTTGGAGAATTTGTACCTGCCTTCAACTTTTCTTTGGAGAAATTCATCTGAATATTCATTGAATAAATTCTTGTTGTTAGAGCCTAGGCTCCCTAAAGAAATCGTACAGTGGCTTAGTAGAGAATATAACAATTTTAAAGTTTGTATATGGTTTGTATAGTGTGTGTGTGTGTGTGTGTGTGTGTGTGTGTGTGTTTGTGTGTGTTTGTATACATGTTTTACAAATCAAATATCTCTTGTAGGTACAGGTGAAACTTGAAAAATTAGAATATCATGCAAAAGTTCATTTATTTCAATAATGCAACTTAAAAGGTGAAACTAATATATGAGATAGACTCATTACATGCAAAGCAAGATAGCTCAAGCCGTGATTTGTCATAATTGTGATGATTATGGCTTACAGCTCATGAAAACCCCAAATCCACAATCTCAGAAAATTAGAATATTACATGCAATCAATAAAACAAGGATTGTACATAGAACAATATCGGACCTCTGAAAAGTATAAGCATGCAGATATACTCAGTATTTTGTTTGGGCCCCTTTTGCAGCAATTACTGCCTCAATGCAGCGTGGCATGGAAGCTATCAGCCTGTGGCACTGCTGAAGTGTTATGGAAGACCAGGATGCTTCAATATCTGCCTTCAGCTCTTCTGCATTGTTCGGTCTCATGTCTCTTATCTTTCTCTTGGCAATGCCCCATAGATTCTCTATGGGGTTCAGGTCAGGCGAGTTTGCTGGCCAATCAAGCACAGTAATCCCACGGTCATTGAACCAGGTTTTGGTGCTTTTGGCAGTGTGGGCAGGTGCCAAGTCCTATTGGAAAATGAAGTCAGCATCCCCATAAAGCTTGTCTGTGGAAGGAAGCATGAAGTGCTCCAAAATCTCCTGGTAGATGGTTGTGTTGACCCTGGACTTAATGAAGCACCATGGACCAACACCAGCAGATGACATGGCTCCCCAAATCAACACAGACTGTGGAAAATTCACAGTGGACTTCAAGCATCTTGCAGTGTGCAGTGTCTCCATTCTTCCTCCAGACTCTGGGTCTTTGGTTCCAAATGAGATGCAAAAGTGGCTCTCATCGGAAAAGAGGACTTTGGACCACTGAGCAACAGACCAGTTCTGTTTTTCTTTAGCCCAGGTAAGACGCTTCTGACGTTGTTTGTTGTTCAGGAGCGGCTTGACAAGAGGAATACGACATTTGAAGCCCATGTCTAGGATCCGTCTGTGTGTGGTAGCTCTTGATTCACTGACTCCAACCTCAGTCCACTCCTTGGGAAAGTCCCCAACACTTTTGAATGGCCTTTTCCTGACACTCCTCTCCAGGCTGAGGTCATCCCTGCTGCTTGTGCACCTTTTTCTTCCACACTTTTCCCTTCCCCATAACTTTCTATTAATATGCTTTGATACAGCACTTTGGGAACATCCAACTTCTTTTGCAATTACCTTTTGAGGCTTTCCCTCCTTATGGAGGGTGTCAATGATGGTTTTCTGCACAACTGTCAGGTCAGCAGTCTTTCTCATGATTGTGATTCTTACTGAACCAGACTGAGAGACCATTTAAAGGCTCAGGAACCCTTTACAGGTATTATGGCTTAATTAGCTGATTAGAGTGGGACACTTTGAGCCTAGAATATTGAATCTTTTCACAATATTCTAATTTTCTGAGATTGTGGATTTGGGGTTTTCATGAGCTGTAAACCATAATCATCTCAATTATGACACATCACAGCTTGAACTATCTTGCTTTGCATGTAATGAGTCTATCTCATATATTAGGTTCACCTTTTAAGTTGCATTACTGAAATGAACTTTTGCATGATATTCTAATTTTTCAAGTTTCACCTGTACATCTAATGTCTGCATTTGTTCAAGCCTTATCTAGAGGTGAGGAAAAAGGTATTCTGGCTTGCATTTAATGTGAAATTAATCTAGTTTTCACCTAGTGAAATGCCCATGTGTTAGAAGAAAGTGCGCAGAAGCATCTATAGTAGGGGAAAGAAAAGACAAAAGTTTAAATTTGGTTTAAAAAGTAATCTACATGTAGCCCCTCACGTAGTACCACAATTGAACCCAAACTTTCTGTTGCTAAATGAGACATTTGTTCAGTGAGTTTTGCCCCATTCTACAACTTTTCTTGCCACAGTTGTTAAGTGAATCACTGCAATTCTTAGTAACATGGTTGTTAAGTGAATCTGGCTTCTCCATTGACTTTGCTTGTGAAAAGGTTGCAAAATAGTAATAGCACTTAGACTTATATACCATTTCACAGTGCTTTTTACAGCCCTCTCTAAGCAGTTTACAGAATCAGCATATTGCCCCCAACAATCTGGCTCCTCATTGGTGACCACATGACCCCAGAACACTGCAATTTTCATGACCATGGGGATGTTGCAATGGTTGTGTGAAAAACCATCATAACTTACTTTTTCAGTGCCATTGTAACTTCAAATGGTGACTAAACAAATTGTTGTAAGTTGAGAACTACCTTTATTCTTGGGCAAGTTTCCAAGTGGACATTACAAATTTATGTTAGTACAGAGCAGAAGAAAAGGAATGACCTACAAAAGTGAGATATGGCTATCTAAGACATGGTCATGTAAAATTGCAGTGCCTGTGGATATTCATTGTATAGCGTGCACGCTTTTCCAAAATACAATTTTCAAACTGCAGCTACCCAATTCTTCAGAGTTCCTGAAAACTTGAAAGCATGGTTCAGTCCTGGTCTTGTTTTTTGCCCATGCCACTTCTTCACATACTGAGCCTGAAAAGTTCATGGGGGGTAACCCCTCCCACCAGTACCACCAAGACCGAGGGGCCCCCCCCCCGTTTTTTCCCCCCCCCCCCCCCACCCCCCCCCCCCCCCCCCCCACCCCCACCCCCCCCCCCACCCCCCACCCCCCCCCCCCCCCCCCCCCCCCCCCCCCCCCCCCCCCCACCCCCCCACCCCCCCACACCCCCCCCAGCCCCCCCCCCACCCCCCACCCCCCAGACACCACCAGCCACCCCCCCACCAGCCCCCCCCCCCAAACCCCCGCCAACCCCTCCCCCCACCCCCCACCACCCAACCCACCCCGGCCGCCCCCCCCGCCCCCCCCCCCCCACCCCCACCCCCCCCCCCCCCACCCCCCCGCCCCCCCCCACCCCGCCCCACCCCCCCCCCAACCCCCCCCCCCAAATTGGGTGATGGTTTGTGGGACTACTTGTTTGGTGATGGTCATGCACTTGGCCTCCTTGTTTCCATAAGAAGGAGAAAAGGTAATTTGTGTATGACATTGGGGCTGAAGACTATACAGCTCAATTTCTGTCGGCATCCTGTTCAGAGATCCCAGGGCCCTGGATCCTCTCCAAATTAGGAAATAACCATGTCACCTATATTTAACTATATTTAATGAACTTAATTTAATTACATTTCTTTTCACTTCTGATCCTATTCATTTCTTATTCTACTCCATTGACTTTTTGGAGTGGGGCTTCTGCTTTACTACTCAGACTAAATGTCACTTCCCCATCTGCCCAAAATTTGTGCCTCCCTGCTTAGGAACTTTCATATGTAGCTTGATGTACAAAGGACAGCTCCTCCCCAAAATCCTTTTACGACATTCTTGCTTAAAAGTGTCCTTTTATGTATTACTCTTGAACATTTCTTCTACAAGTTCTCCCTCACACCTTTGACACTTGGGTTTAGGGTTCTGCAGAGACTTGGATTGGAAGGAAAAAGTGAAATACATTAGAGTTCATCTGTCAGTAACTCATTAAAAAAAGCTAAGATCTTTTCTTGAGTTTGCACAGTTCCAGGCAAAAAATGTGTTTGATTTCCAAACAGATGCAATGTATATCATATTTTTCACTCCATGATGCTCCTGGCGATAAGACACACCTAGGTTTAGGGGAGGAAAACAAGAAAAAAATAACCCTAACCACAGATCGGTGTTGTCTAATATGCCAGCTCTGCCTATTGACTGAGGAAAAAGAGACAGAAGAGGCGGGCAATGATAAAGACAGAAGAGGCGGGGTTCAGCACTGTAAAAGGATCCTGCTGCCGTGGCCAGGTTGCTATTCATCAAAGGATTGGCACCGGTCCACCATTGGAGACCCCTGAGGTAAACACTTCACGGTCTATGATGCAATATTCATTCCATAAGATGCATAGACATTTCCACCCACTTTTTTTTGCGGATGGGGCGAGTGTGTCTTATGGAGCGAAAAATACAGTATGTCTATGAACATTCCAGATCACTTTCCCGCCTTTGAGTCTAAATCTCTGCATAGTCCTGTGAGATTCAAAACAGTGATCACAAAAACTACTACTACTAGTTATAGTGTCCATGGCACGTTAAAAAATTCTAATTAATAGTGTATAATAACTGCAGATTTTTTATTTCTAAAATGCAGGTTTATTAAATTAAGACATGTTGTGATATTTCTGGCACACAGGACAATTTTTAGAATGATTAGCATAGTGAAAATAGTAGAGAATTTTCCTTTCCCAGGAACCTGATACCCATGGATATTTTTAGACATATCTGACAAATTTATATATTACCAGGCATCTTCCCTCTTCAGGAAACTCCTTTCACAGCCAGTTGCAAAGGTGTAAGCCATAAAGCTGTATGATTTATTTACACTGGCTACTGAAAAGTCAGATATAAACCATCTACTTCAGAGTTTTTCCATCAGATGTTACATTTTTTTGTCTATTCCACTTTATTTACTTGGTAGTTATACATAAAGTTCTTTGCTACCAATTCCATGGTTTCTTTGAGATGCCTCTGATGTGATTAGAAATCGCAAAATTGAAAGTCCTTTTGGAGAAGTGTCTCCAAATATATGTATATGGGGTCTAATAATGACAAGGGACCTACAAAAATCCATTTGGGATAAATGAACCATTTTCATCCTTGCTTGATTATGAGAAAGGGACAGTAACGATCCAATTAGCTTGGAAGTGAAAGTTAACTTAATTAAAAATTCTGTAAAAGTTTGCAGCTTACTTCTACATTTTTCTTGGGAAAAGAATTTCACTGGCTGCGTTAATAATTCCAGTGCTATTGAGTAACAGTGATAGAAATTATTTATTTAATTGCTTCCTTTCTTTATGATGATTTTATCTCCAATAATGTCAAGGAATGCTTGAGCCATCTTGATAAATGGAACTGCTTTCTGGTCATGATCCAATTGTAGATTACACTTAGTACAATTTCGCCTACTTCATTAAATAGCTAGAATGGCATAAGCAAAAGCTTTCTTCTTCACCAAAAGATATGGCCCTTAGGATAGCAATTTAACAAAATATGTGTGTTACCAAAAACAAATATTTTCAACAATATAGTTTTCAATTAGTGCTATAGCTTGACGGATATTAAAAAGAAATCAACCACTCATGAGTTGCATGCACAACTAATCACTATGAACTAACTAGACTTTTGACAACAAGGATGTTGTCTAAACTACAATCTTGGTTAATAGTGGTAATTGGGACCAGAATTTCTGTCGCTAAGGGATGCAGTCATAAAGTGTGATGCAATGTGACCACACCATTTAGCTATGGCAGCTCTGGCAGTTCCCAGTTACTGTTTTTAAACAAGGACCTCATGTGCTTGCAACTTTTCACTTTCTGACGACTTCCCCATTGTCTTTGCCTGTGGGAAGCTGGCAGGGAAGGTTGCAATTTGGTTTCATGTGACCACTGTGACAATCAGAAATCTGGATCAGTTGCCAAATATCTAGAAATGCCAGCTGAACTTCAGGAACTGGTTGTAATGACTACTTGCTCAATGCTGTCTCAAGTTCAAATAGTCACTGAATGTATAAGAAGCAGGTATTAAACCAAAACCATATCTTTTTTGATCCATGCTATCTGGGGAAAATCTATGGCTCTGCTAAAAAAAAAGAATAGCATTACAAAAGTATAAAAATAACCAGATTGGAAACATGGCCTTCATTTGTCCTTTTTGTGTGGGAATTTTAATTGTTGCGTCTTAGTTTTTAGGCACTTTGCAGCTTGCTTTCTGCCAAGATATTTTGTTGATGCCTTTTAGACATTTTTGCACTTGTTGAGAAACTGCATATTTGTCCATTCTTTTTAAAAGTAATTTTATTAAAAATTGCATAAATAAAAAGTTTTTTTAAAAAAATTAAAATGATATGTATATATATATATGGCTTATCAAATAAGCCAACTTTATATTTCTTCCTTTTTACTTTTAACAGTCTTGTTCTTTAGTCTTTTCAAATAATGTCCTAGAACTTGATTTCTTTTCATTTTTTTTGTCCCCTCTCACAAAGTACTTCAAAGCTTTAATAAGCTTCTCTTGCAAATCCAATAAAGGAAAATTATCTTGGCCATTCTCTTGGTTTGTGATTAGTATATTCTTTTAATTATTAAGACATCAGCCAGTGTCTTTTGAATATCCAGTGTGGCATCTTTTTCCATATCATTCTTATAGCCTATCCTTTTTAAATTCGTTTTCATATCACTTAATTTTGTCAGATAAAACCTGTTCCTCTTCCATAAAATATTTTAACATAGAAGCACACACTCTAACATTAACTTCTGGGTCCATTGTTCAAAATATCCTTCAATATGTCCAATACTAAAATATTTTATTTCCTTCAATATTAGTAAATCACATTTAAGTGTTTTTTTCCTTTAATTGCATTTTTTAGTTCCTTCTGGTTCCCTCCAGTGCCCAGTCTTCAAAGTCCTATCCTATCATGGTTTTTTTTAAAGAAAATTCAAAGAGAACCATTTCCCAGAGGAGGTATTCTTATAATTAATTCCAATGTTGTAAACCTTGTTTAAAATATTTTCCTTCATTCTGCATTAGTAAATCAAATTTAAGTGTTTTTCCTCCTTTAATTGTAATTTTTATTTCCTTCTGGTTCCCTCCAGTGTCCGATCTTCAAAGTTTCATCCTATGATAGCTTTTTAAAAAAGAAAATTCAAACAAAAGCATTTCCCAGATGAAGTATTTTTATAATTAATCCCAGTGCTATAAAACTTGCCGATTGAAAGATTCCTAATACCTAAAAAACAGTTTACAGGCAGTTTCTGAAAGTGATTAGAAATATGTGAACCTGGAACATTTTGACAACGCCAACTGCAGTTTCAGCAACATGGCTATTCATCCCCTTGTTTCCCAGAGTTTGTGAGAAGTGACTATATGGAGCACCTGGGAAAATATCAAGTTTTCACCTTGTCCAGTCTATAGATAGGCCTCTACTTACAAACACAATTGGAACCATAGTTTCCATTGCTTAGCAATGCAGTCGTTAAGTGAATCACATCCAGTTTTAGAAGCCTTTTTTTTGCCATGGTCATTCTGTAAATTACTGTGGTCATTAAGTGACTCATAAGATTTGTTAAGTGGACCTGGCTTTCCATATTAACTGAGCTTGTCAGAGGCCCCATGGTACTGTATAAATGTGTTCTCCTGGCCTCAGGATGCTGAAACTGTCCAGAGTACATATCAGTTGCCAAAGGACTTACATTTTGATCATGTGACCACAGGGACACTATAGCAGTTGTAAATGCGAGGACTGATTGTAAGTCACTTTTTTCAGTGCCATGGTAAGTTTAAATGGTTGTTAAACAAATAGTAAATCAAGAACTATTTGTATTAGCTTCATTTTGCCACAGTCATTGGTCCGCTTTCAGTGGATGTGTCTTTGGTTCACCATTTCTTCCTCGGAGGTTGCAATTGTCAGCGATTCTGATGACTTTGAAAGGATGCCCAAATGCATTGCCCATCCTAGTATAAGGAAACTGCCAGTGATATGGAAACACATGTGGTTGCATCCTTTCATGGTTACTGAATCATGCAGGTTTATTTTTTGCCTATGTCAGAACTGCTGATAGGTTACCAGATCCCATAAAATTGTGAGAATGGTATCTCACTGTCTGACCACATCATGATGGGCTGTTTGGTAAGCTCCATTCGATTTTTCTTGCTCTATTTGTTGGCTAAAGCAAAGCTGGATCTCTTTTTGTTTATTTTAAATATACATTAGTGCCATATTTTAAAATATACCGTTGTTAATGATCATTATTTAGTTTATGTGACCTAGTTCATTCAAACAAATGAACATATTGATCAGTGGTGGAATTCAAATTTTTTTTACTACTGGTTCTGTGGGTGTGGCTTGGTAGGAGTAGTGTGGCATGGCTTGGTGGGCATGGCAGGGGAAGGATACTGTAAAATCTCCATTCCCTCCCCACCCCACTAACCTTCTTTCTAGCTCCGTTCTCTTGTGCAGGGCAACAAAAGAAGACCCAGCTGATCAGCTGGGACTCAGGAGGCAGAGAATAGATGGGGGTGGGGCCAGTCAGAGGTTGTATTTGTCAGTTCTCCAAACTACTCAACATTTCCGCTACTGGTTCTCCAGAACTGGTCAGAACCTGCTGAATTCCCCCTCTGATATTGGTGGTGGTGATGGTGATGGGCGCATTATTGCTGTGTCTGCTTTATCTTGTCTGCTAAAGAAACATCTGAAAGGCCATCCATAAGAACCCCATAATTCAACACTCAGTTAGAAATAATTTTCCACTATTGCGTTTCCTAAAATGGGCCACTTTATTTTCTTGTGCGTCCCTGCTTCCCTAAACAATAAATATCTTGATTGCTTATGATTTTTTCAATTTTGTCTGGATTAGAATCAACTATTATTTTCATCTCACCACTGAGCAGAATCCCTGTATTTGAGAAAAACCAGGAGAGCTCGGTGTACTTTTTCCTCTGCTCACTATTCAGGATTCCCCTCAACACATTTTCACTCCCTACGCAGAGTCTGTAAATTCCTTTAGACTGAGGCACCTCAGACAGCTTGGGGAAAAAAATTTAAACTGGAAAGGGCTGCTCCAATAAGCAGGATGCTTTCAAGTCAGTTCAGTTTTTATCTGAGCACTCTTAAAAAGTGAAGTCACTTTTGAGCTGAGCTTGACTTCTGGCAACGAAATAGATATGACCTTGTTTTCTGGGACAGTATAATGAAATACCTGAGATTCATTTGTTTTTTTACTTCCCAATCTATCCCACATAGCCTTGGTGCTCTCCTGTGCAAGTATTAACAGGGTCTTATCTTACTTTTTTTTTTTTCAGGAGATGCCAAGATCTGACAGTTTCTTATTCCTTCGATATCTTTCCCCAAATCCCGGCTCCTCTAAAACAGTGATCCCCAACCTTTCTTATGCCACGGCCCGGTATCCCCAACCTTTTTTATGGCGTGGCCCGGTACCGGCATTAGCTGGGCGCTGCCATCTTTTTTTGATGAAAAAGTGCTTCCGGTGACCTCACGGAAGCACTTTCATACGCTTCGTGAGCTTTTCGGTAGAAATGGCTTTCACCGGAAAGCTCACGAAGCGCCGCCATCTTTTGATGAAAAAGTGCTTCCGGTGAGCTTTCTACCCGGAAAAGCTCACCGGAAGCACTTTTTCATAAAAAGATGGCGGCGCCCAGCAAACCAGCGGCCCGGTAGGACTTGTTCCACGGACGGTACCGGTCCGCGGACCGGTGGTTGGGGACCCCTGCTCTAAAACATTTGGCCAAAGTTACTCTAAAAATTTAAAATACAAGTAGATTTCCTCTTTCTGATGTAGTGAGACACCCAATAATTACAGGGACAGTGTTATACACAGAAAATGTGAATACTCCTTTCAGATGAGCAGTGGTGTATCATTTATTATTAGCCTCCAGTCTTACAATGATGTATGTTTGGAGCAGTGGTGCATTGTAAATGTATAAGAACCGGCTTTGCTAGCTCCATTGCTGCCACATTGTACCACTGGCTGTGGAACAGCTGATTGACAAACTGGGCATTGTAACACAGCTCTGCTCTCAATCAGCTCACAAAAAAAAAAACAAAAAAACCCCAACCTCAAAATGTAAGAACCAGCTCTTGTGAGCCAGTCAAAGCCACCTCCAGCATACCACTGGTTTAGGGTGACTATGGGAATATTTGTTGTGGATGATTCCCCCTAGAAATTGTCTGCCCTTCTGAATCTGCCTTTGCTTCTGAATTTATCATGCATTGAAAGTGCAGTCTGTGTTGATGCTATCCTGACACTCAAGGGTACGTTTGTGAATGCAGCTTTACTGTAGGTAATGCACAGAGCAAAAAGCAAGAGAAAAGAAGAGGCCAGAGACTTGTTTATGTAAATGTGGTACTAACTGTGCCACATTATGGCATAGTTGCTTTTTCGCCTTGCCAATGAGATAATTTAGTGAGGAGGGTATGATCTGGGCATGGAAGAATTGTCAGTGTAGTCATCTTCTCTTCTCATCCTTATTTTTTTTAAAAAAGAACCCCACAAACTGTAACATCAAGTAGTTGCTCCCAGAATCCTGTGTTTTAGCATTTCTTTTTAAGAAAAAAGAAAGTATTTTTTTCCCAGAGTTTTAGAAATGAGTTTCCTTTGGTTGCTGTGACTTGGCCAAGCAATTAAAAATTAATGCAGAGCTCCATTTTGGAGAAGACATGATAAACAAAAGGAGTGTAATACAATATTCAAGGCTTATTCTCTCTAGGGGGAAAAAATGGGTTTGATGAATATAAAGAAAGGGAACCAACAGGGAAATATGCCTTGAGTTCAATTAGGTTGGGTGGGTAATAAAATGAAACCGGAGTACTTACCCTTTAGTATTTTTGCACCATTAAGTAAAAAGATAGGGAGCAGGTTTCAAGAGTATGCCTGCATGCGATAGAGTTGTTTTTGTGTGCCGGTGAAAGAAAGAGATGCCTACAATCAGGTTCAAAATAGAATGATGAATGAATGCATTTAGCATCAAAAAAAAAAAAAAGGAGATGGATGAAGGTTAGCATGCAACAGCAGCCAAGTGCATGAGCTAGTCTGTTTTCATTGTGCTAGGATGGATCAGGTAGGCATCATTTTTTTCTACATTACATTATCCATTCCCTGGAGTGCCTCATGAAAAGTGTTTCTTTTTTGGCTCCATACAGAAATACAAAAGAAGAAAGATGAAGTAGTTCTTGACCACAGTTGGGACCAGAATTTCCACTGCTAAGCGAGGCAGCAGTTGCTAAGTGTGTCGTGCCCAGTTTTATTTCCCTTTTTGTCATGGTTGTTAAGCAATTCACTGCTGTTGTTAAATGAATCATAGGGTCCAGCTTCCCCTCCTTGAGTTTGCTGGTCAGAAACCAACTGGGAAGGTTGCAAATGGTGACCACATGACTCTGGGATACCACAACTGCTGTAAATACATGCTGGTTGCCAAGCACTTAAATTTTGATCGCGTGACTGTGGAAATGCTGCGATGGTCATTAGTGTGAGGGCCAGACATAAGTCACTTGTTTTCAGTGCCACTGCAACTTCAAACAATCCCTAAACAAATGGCCATAAATTGAGAACTACCTGTGATGTAGATTACTGTTGGTTTACTATGACTATATTTGCAGAACTGATATTGAAGGTGCCTTTTATTATAATACTGTTGTAATGTTGTATTTACTATCTGCTCAATGTTTCTAATGTAACAGAGTTTTATAATGTTCTGTAGGCTACACGCAAGGGTGGGATTCTACCGGTTCTGTCCACCTCTGTAGAACCGGTAGTCCTGAAGAGCAGCAAACAGAGAGCATACATAGAACCAGTTCTATGTCTGCTGCTGTTTTGTCCCACCTGCCTACCCGGGCTGTTACCTGACCTTTATTTCCTGCTTTTTAAACCTCAGCTGCTTTGTGCAGCTTTGTAAAATCACTGAACCGGTAGTTACACTGGTCAGATCCCACCCCTGGCTACACTGTTCCAGCAGTTGGGGTGGAAGTAATTTCAAGCCCTGAAAAATTAAGGATGTTTCAAGTGGGTTGAAGAAGATTGAGAAAAAGGTACTGTCAAAATGAAGGGTGATTGACCTACTTCCTGTTTGTCTAGGTCAGTGTTTCTCAATCTTAGCAACTTTAAGATATGTGGAGTTCAATTTCCAGAATTCCCTAGTCATCAATAGGCTAGACTTTTGTTGATAGACTGATGATAAACAATAAGTAAATCATAAGTTTATGGCTGGCTGGGGAATTCTGGGAGTTGAAGTTCACAGATCATAAAGTTGCCAAGATTGAGAAACATTGGTTTAGGTGAACAAATAGCAGGATTATTGGGAAGTTCAAGATCCAGTGAAGATTCAAACACAATAATTTCATAACACCATCTGCCTAGCAGCTAGCAAAACATGCCCTGCCACCACATTTTCATGCTCTGGCTAATCTGTGGGTGTGCACTATTTGATCATGAGCCTGCTTCTAACCTTTTGAATAGCTTTCTGGATTATGAAGAGCATTCCTGCCTTTTCAGGTATCACTTTTTGGAATTTTTTCCTCTCCTTCCCACTGGGAGAGGCCAGAAAACAGCTGTCCATGATTTGTTTTTAAGCTTATTGTATGAATGCAGGGCATGTGCCCAGAACTAACATGGGAGCAATGCCATAAAAAGCCAAGCTATTATTTGAGTTGGTTGTTACCTTCTTTGGTTGGTTCTGGCTGCAGGGTGAGCTGAAAACAAATATGGATAGCATGGGCAACAGTAGGTGTGTCTTTAATCATGGTTTATGATCTCAAATCAGCCTAGTTTAATATTGTCTGCTTCCTCATGATCAATAAGTTCAGACTTTTGTTGATAGATTGGTGGCAAACAATAATTAGATGGAAACCATGAGTACAAAATTTTGTAACTATAATTTGGTGTTATGTCTTGGCTTAATTTAGAACAAATACTGAAAAGAGTACATTATTCAAATGAACATGTTTATTTCATTCCACGCTACTTTAAAAATCTGGGGCTAAATCTTAGAAATGATCGATCCATCATTTCTGGATAAGAATAGGAGGGATAATGCATAAAATTATTTTCTAAATTATAACTTCAACTGTGGCATATGTGTATTCCCCCATACAATCTATAGTATCAAATTACATTAATGCCACTGATATATCTGTTTAACAGCCCGTACTTGTATAATATATATAATTTACATCCAGAGCCTTAACAATGGGCATGGGGGTGATAACCAGATTCAATAAACCATACTATTTTCTCCAGAACTACAATACTCAAGTGGACAAATAAGATGTGTTTTAATATAGAGTGATTATCTTTAACAGACAGCATTGCATTTGAGAAAGTATTACATTATCTGTACCATGTGTTATCTAATATTATATCCATACTACTTCTATATAGTTATCATTTAATAAACATGATTGTCTTGGGATTAGTTTTTTCAGTACAAGTGATAAACTATATCAGAAATGTCAGTACTAACCCTTCGAACCCCCACCATCACAACTGATGAAGCTTCTTGGATGAGAAAAGTCTATGGAGATTCTCAGTCATCCAGGCCATGGTTGCCCCAAAGGTGCTTTTTCAAAAGGCAACTGGACTTCATTTTTCCTTGACGTTTTAATGACTCTCCCAAAAAATGCTAATGACCAAATGACTGCAAGGAATATAAATCCTTCCATCCTCAACCATTCAGTCAGAACTGATGAAGCTTCTTGGATGAGAAAGCTTCTTGTTCCTCCTCCTCTCCTCCTCCTCCTCCTCCTCCTCCTCCTCCTCCTCCTCCTCCTCCTCCTCCTCCTCCTCCTCCTCCTCCTCCTCCTGGAAAAAAAACAGTACAGTTAGTTGCCTTTTGAAGAAAAAGGCACATTTGAGACAACTATGACCTGGGTGACTGAGAATATCCACAGACATATCAAAAATAGTTGATCTAAAAGAACCTTGATCTAAAAGAGCATTGAAGGGTAGACAGGACTACTATTATTGAGAATTTTTTTAAAGCTAAGAAGCTCTTAAAAACTTGAGGCTGGCTATAAAATGCAGACTATATTAGAACAAATATCAAACTCCTTGTTAGACCTTGTTAAAGTTTCTTTGTGGTCATTGTTGCATGATAAATACTCTTTTTGGAGATTTTCCCTTCCAATTTCCTCTGCATGTCTAATTTATCTTCTTAGTTTCCACTTGTATCGGAAGTCATCTATAGGGATTTGTTACCTGATACTATTTAGGAATGAAGGCATGAGTGATGTGTCATTCTTGATAACTTTACCGCTGAATCAATGTGCAGAAACTCAAAGCTTCCTGAATGTTCGGTGTCTCTAAAGAGCATCTCAAATTTTCAGTCAATGTTGCCCTTTTGCTTATCTGGCATTATGTTTGGATTGACACTGTTTTAGTTCCTTCAACAGCAAATGTCTTATGCTGTTATATGATTGGAGCACTACTACAAGAAAAAAAACAAAAATAGATTGGAAAAATTAAACTGTATTTTATGTTCTAAATTAACACAAACCATATTTGGTATGATTTTTGATGAATTTTTGAGTATATGATGAAGCTGTAACAAGAAGACTGAAAGATTACTGAAAACGTTTTGGGTAATGAGTAATACCTATAAAGGTCACCTGATGTTAAAGCTGGGAAGCATATGAATAATTTCAGAGTTCTTCAGTTGAGTGTGTGAAATACTGTTTTGTCAAATTCAATTAAGATGCCTTTCTCATGTTATTGGAATAAGCTATTGTTTAGTTACTTATTTTTATTTTCACCATAGAGTGAATAATAGAGCAATAACATGAGTAGTTTTGCTCCAAAGGCATCCATTAAATTTGGAGTGAGCAAGAATTTTAAATATGGAACCATTAATATGTTTTATTTTTTTGTTGAGCAAGCCAGTATTTCAACGGGTTTGAGACAAATGGTTAGAACTGGTTCAGCCATCTCTACAGATGCTATAATATTAATAATGGAAGCATCTTCTGTGATAAGTAGGGTGAATAACTTTTACAGTCCTGAAAATGTTATGTCACTGGTCAGAATGATTGTGACATTAGTTTTCCAATGCACTGGGTTTATTTGACATACAAGATACGAGTCATGTAACAGGTTAATTTGGATCTGTGAATGGAGCAGCTTAAGTGACAGTGCACAAGTTGAATTTTGTTTTTACTTATTCCAGACACACAATAGTCCTTGGTTGTATGTTATGCTGCAATTCATATCCAGTAGCTTTTCTAGCCTTGGAGCCTATTTAGAAAGAGAACAATTTGCTTGCAAATGATATGTACTGGAAAACTAAAATATACCTTTGCTTGGATTAATGTTATTTTAAAGGGGTGGGAAATTGCTTTGGCTGAAAAAAGTAACACAACCTCCATGAAGTTGTTTTTTTTTAAATCCTATAATGAAAGAAACGTTTATTTGAATTTGAACACCACCTACATGTTTTTCCCTCTAATAGATGATTTCATCTCTATAAAATTCATTATGGATATTAGCATTACACACACACACACACACACACACACACACACACACACACACACACATATGGTATTCAGCTTTGTTTGGGTATTTTCCCACGTCATTATAGTTGTGCTTTTAAAGTTGTAGCAACGTTTCAGCAGAATCTCATCTGCCATCCTCAGGCTTCTGTATAATGTTCGTCTGTGAGTCAGACTTTCACAGCCGTTTCAGTTTTAAATTTGGTGCTAGCTTACTGCTGTGCCAGAATGGTTTTTTCTTCATCCTGATTGGTTGGGAGTCTTGGTCTGTGTTTATTGATCTTGGAGTTTGCTGTGTTCTGCTTGATTGGTGTTTCTAATATATTCTGTCTGTTTTGTAGCTTTTTTTTGTCTTGATTGGCTGGCAACATTGTGTTTCCTGTATTGGAGGCTTTTAGTGCTGCTTGGCTCCAAGTAAATGGATGGCTATCATTTATTAGGAAGCTAGGTTTCATCTGGGTGCCTGGTTGGGGAGTGTTTGAGCTGGAGGTATCGGGGGGGATCTGTTTGTGCCCAGGTGTTTGCCTGGCTTGTGGTGTGGAGATTTTTTTTGTTTGTGAGTGCAGGCTTCCAAATAATTGACAGTCTGGGGAATCATCTCTTCTATTCACGCTTTCAGGTCTTTTTTCAATCTCTATGGCTTCTCTGATAATTCTGTGGCTGGGGTTTTTTATAGTGACTAGGGTTTTGGTGCCATTGAAGTTGATGCTATGACCTGTGGCTTTCATGTGTTGGACTAGTGAGGAAGTGTGTTCCAGCTTTGTGACTGCATTTTTGTGTTCATCCAGGCGGGTACTTATTCTTCTATTGGTCTGTCCAATGTATGTGGCCGGGCATGATGCACAGGGGACTTCGTATATGCCTTGGTTTTCCAGGTCAATTTTATCTTTGGGGTTTCTAAAGATGGCTGCTATTTTTCTGTCTGTTTTGAAGGCAGTCTTGATGTGATGCCTGTGTAGTATCTTACTGATTTTGTCTGTAGTACCTCTTAGGTAGGGCAGGAGAGCTGTTCCATAGGTCTGTTCATCTTCTAGGTCTCCATTATGTCTCAGTGTGTTTTTGTGGATCAAGCCAGTGATTTTGCTTTTGTGGAAGCCGTTGGCTGTCAGTACTTTAGTCAGGGTGCATAGTTCAGTCTTTATGTGTGTCTTGTCTGCCAGGCGTTTGGTTCTGGTAATTAGTGTTTTGGCCACGGAGTTTATCTGTGCTGGGTAGTGGTGGGATTGGGTGTTGAGTTAGCGGTTGGTGTGTGTTTTCTTCTGGTATATGGTGTGTCCTAGGTGTGTATATGGTATATGGTGTGTCCTAGGCTGATTTGAGCCAGGCAAACACCTGGGCACAAACAGATCCCCCCTGATACCTCCAGCTCAAACACTCCCCAACCAGGCCCCCAGATGAAACCTAGCTCCCTAATAAATGATAGCCGTCCATTTACTCGGAGCCAAGCTGCACTAAAAGCCTCCAATACAGGAACACAATGTTGCCAGCCAATCAAGACAAAAAAAAGCCACAAAACAGATAGAAGATATTAGAAACACCAATCAAGCAGAACACAGCAAACTCCAAGACCAATAAACACAGACCAAGACTCCCAACCAATCAGGATGAAGAAAAAACCATTCTGGCACAGCAGTAGGCTAGCCCCAAATTTAAAACTGAAACAACTGTAAAAGTCTGACTCACAGACGAACACAATACAGAAGCCTGATGATGGCAGATGAGATTCTGCCAAAACGTTGCTACAACTTTAAAAGCACAACTATAATGACGTGGGAAAATATCCAAACAAAGCTGAATACCATACATGTAAGTACCCACGAAAACTTAAGAAAACACACACACACACACACACACACACACACACACACACACATACACACACACACACACACAAGACTCCAAGAATTAGGAAACACTAACCTATACATTGACTACCGCAAAGAATGTCTCAAAAGCAACACCCACAATTTACATCCCAATAGCCATCACCCCAACAATCAATGTTAGGCATGCACACCCTTACTTCCTCCAGACCCACTACTACATATCTTAAATGCAAACTACTCAATGCAAGAAGCCTCAAAAACAAAATGCATGAATTCCTCATCTTACTAAGCACGGCCACATTCAACATTATATTTGTCTGTGAAACGTGGTTGAATGCATCTTTCCCAGACTCCATTACTACAGTAAGAGAATATCACGTTTATCGGTCAGATCGTGAAATCCGTAGAGGAGGTAGAGTTGCTATCTTCTATAAAAAGTCTCTAAATCTAAAAAAGATTCAAATTTCACAGGAGCTTGCTCTTCCTGAGAGCATCATCTGTGAACTGTCCTTAAATACCACAATCCACTTCTTACTATGCTATAGAGCCCCTGACTATGACATAATTCATGCAAACAAGCTAATTTCACTGCTGACGTGGGCTGCCTCTTGCCCACACCCTCTTATTTTCCTTGGTGACCTCAACTTACCTCTTATAAATTGGACCCTAAATGAATGTACATCTGAACCCATACATGCAACCCTGTACAATGCCATTACTACACTAGGACTGGATCAATTAGTAAATAACAACACTAGACTAAACAACTGTCTTGACCTCATCTTCTGCAAGAGCTCAAACTCAATTTATGGCATACAAATTCAGGAACCCTTTACAAACAGTGACCACAGCATGATTGACTTTTGTCTAAATTTACACCCTCACAAAGAAGAACACAATGATGGACCCCCAAAATACAACTTTAAAAAAGCCAATTATGAACTCATAGCCTCCGACCTATCATTTCTTGATTAGCACATTCTGTTCTCTGGCTGTAATACTACAGAAGAACATTATAATGCTTTTTTGCTTGAACTCAAAAGAGTGATTAAACTGTATGTTCCATTAGTAACCCCCAAAAACAATAAAAACAAATTACCTAAAACAATAAGGAAACTTCAATTTTAAAAAATTGCTATGGTGAAAAAACAAAACTAGCTATGTAAAACTGATACAACACCTTATGCTGACAGATAAAGGCAGAATGCATCAATTACCACTGCAAGCAAGAGAAAAACCACCTACACACAAAATCCACCCATGCCTTCTATAACTTTGTAAACACCAAACTTAAAGACTCAAGAATCATCCCACCCCTAAAAGGACCAAATGGGAAAGACTGTAGTGATGAAGCCATTAAGGCAAACCTCTGCAACATGTTCTTCAGTTCAGTCTTTGTAAACAGCAATGGCTCACCCCCCACATTTCCTAGTCGTACCACAACTAACTGCAATGATCTACTGCATATTGATTTTACAGAAGATAATGTAGAAAAGGCACTAGGTTACCTAAAACCATCCTTATCTATTATCTCTGATGGCTTATGTGAATACTTCTTAAAAAAGCTCTCCACTGCCATAGCAGAACCCCTAAACATAATGTATGAGATATCACTCAGAACCAGCTCCTTACCGAACCTATGGTCCTTAGCAACAGTTATCTCTCTCTTTAAAAAAGGTGACCCCAACCTGGTTGAAAACTACAGACCAATCTCACTGTGTTGTATCACGTGCAAAGTCATGGATTCAATCATCAACCAATGCATTACCCTCCACATAGAGTCAAACAACCTACTTTCCAAAAAATAATTTGGTTTCAGAAAAAAGTTGTCCAGCAATCTGCAACTCCTACACTGCAAAAACATATGGACTATACTACTTGACCAGGGTAAAGCAATAGATGCAATTTACATAGACTTCTGCAAAGCCTTTGATTCAGTGGTACATGACAAACAACTGTTAAAACTAAACTCTTATGGCATTTCCGGATCCCTTCTTAAGTAGATTACTGCATTCCTATCAAATAGACAACAAATAGTAAAAATAGGAAATGCCCTATCAAATCCTGCACCAGTTAACAGTGGTGTCCCCCAAGGCAGCATTCTAGGATCCACACTCTTTATACTCTATATAAATGACCTTTGTGATCACCTTATAAGCAACTGCATCCTCTTCACGGATGACATAAAACTATTCAACACCACCAATAATGCTACCATCCTTCAAAGTGACCTCGATTATGTGTCTGAATTGGCAACTCCAAATCTTGACCAACCAATGCTCTGTCCTTCACATTGGTTAAAAAAAAAGCAGTACACCAAATACAATCTAGATGGATATGACCTCGTTGACAACTCTCACTCTGTCAAGGACCTCGGAGTACTCATATCTAACAACCTAAGTGCAAGAGCTCACTGCAACAATATTGCCAAAAAAGCTTCAAGAGTTGTAAATCTAATCTGAAGAAGCTTCTCCTCTGGTAATGCTGAATTACTAACTACGGCATACAAAACCTTTGCTAGACCAATACTTGAATACAGCTCGGCTGTCTGGAATCAGCACTGTATATCGGACATTAATACAATTGAGCATGTCCAGAAGTATTTCACAAGAAGAGTACTACACTCCTCTGTTCGCAACAGAATACTCTACACCACCAGGCTTGAGATTTTGAATTTGGATAACCTAGAACTACACCGCCTATGGTTTGACCTAAGCATAGTTTATAAAATAATCTGCTTTAATGTACTACCAATCAATGACTTTTTCACCTTCAACTGCAACAATACAAGAGCACACAATAGATATAAACTTAATGTACACCACTCCAAACTTGATTGCAGAAAGTACGACTTCGGCAACAGAGTTGTCAATGTCTGGAACACGCTACCAGACTCTGTTGTCACATCCACAAACACACACTCCTTTCCCCTCAAACTAACCACTATTGACCTCACCCCATTCCTAAGAGGTATGTAAGCACACAATCATGCCTACCATCCCTGTCCTATTGTCACCCAATTATTCATACTCATTTCCTGTATTTATACTTACATTTATTGACAAATACAAATACATTTAGTGACAAATACAATACAATAAAATAAATATACAATAAGTGTTCTAAATGATTTTTTTTGTAAGGCCACTACAAAGTTTTATTATTATTTTCCTTTGCTTTTTGGTTATATTTTTTTCTAAATATACATTGGCACTTGGCAAAAAATTGTCTAATTATATGTATATATTTAAATGGGAAATGTGTGCTGTTTGTCTATGAATATTTCATCCACTTGTTTCTAAACTTAACCCTAGCAAAACCCTAGCCTAAAATGTGGCTGGAATGACACTGTTTTGTGTGCTCAGAAAACAAACAAACAATGGAATTGAAGATAGTAATGATACAGTAATAATAGCCCCCATCTCATTGGCTATTCAGCATTAGATAGACATTTGGATCAGAGTAGAGTCATGATCGTATTGATTCTAACTTTGCTGCAAATGATCCTGACTTTAAAAAATCAAAGATAGCTGTGATTTCTTGAAAATCACTATCCATTATATCTTTTTTTCCCCTGTGGAAGAAGGTAGAATGCTTCTTAGACTTTGCTCTGCTGGGATCCAAAGAAAACAGAACATATAAATATCTGCATTCTTTTTCATTCTTTTTAATTCCTATTGCTCATTGAGGCACAGGCATTCTTCTATTGGTGAACTCATTATGACAACTTACTAATAACCATTCCAGTGTTTTCCTGTTCATTTACCTAGTAGGATTGTTACATGTTTTTTTTTTAAAGACAAATTTTATTAGTTTTACAAAACAATACACAAACAATCAAGGCATAATAACATAAAAGATCTTTTCTAAGAAAACCAATAGAACATACAAAATGGTTCCAAATTGTAATATATATATTTACGTTATCTGTTCAACTTCATATCTTATCCCAGCTTCTCCTTTTCATTCTATTATCCAAATTATATTTCTTGCTAATTAAAATTTTATTGCCTTTCAAAAACAATACACAAACATACAAAACATAAAACATAAAAAACATAAAACATCTTTTCTGAAAGCTGCTTGATCCCGGGTTAAAACTCTTCGCACAGACACAAATTCAAAAATCATATTCACTTTATATATCATTCCATATCTTATTACCATTTTCAATTTTCTATATAGCTTCTTCCCTCTTTTATCTTTCTTAGTTTTATTTTATTTATCTTATCTCAATTCAATTCATAATACTTATCATTCTTTGTCTGTTCTCTTTCCAGCTATCCATTCATCTTTTCTCTTTAAATATACTTCTCCTGTACACTGATTGGAGTGACGCTTTTGACTCTTTCCCCCAACTTAATAATACTTAATATAACACTTAATTTATATTGGGATTCTGTTTAGTACATTCTAAAATTACACAATAAATTTTATGAGAAAAGCAAAAACCCAACAATAACAAAATAAAAGCATATAAAACCACTATCAATACCATTAAAAAGCTAATCATATATATTGATACTCATTTATATCTTAAACATTTTACTCTAAATACACATATAAAAACACAATCTTATGTACCTTCCAGAATCCCTTTTTCAATTAGATTTACCCATTGTCTCTAAATAAGTTTTGTTTCTTTAAATCTTGTTTCCCACCGTTAAGGCTTCTCATCCCCTCCTTTCTCTCTTGCTTATTCTTCTCCTTGCCCTTTTTACCCCTGTGTCTCTCCTCCTCCCTTTTCTTCTTCTGCTTACCCCCTTTCTGTTGTTTTCTAACCTTGTATCCACCTTTCATCTCATTTTTCTCTTTTTTGATTGTTTTTTCAAACCTTAAAATCCCCTTTTTCTTTTCCTCTTTCTCCTCCTCCCCAACAAGAACCCATTGTTCATCAAAGATGGCTTCTTCTTCTTTGTCCCAGTCGTCCTGCTGCGTAGTCAATTTTTCATAAGTGCATACTGCCATTTCTCCAATACGGGTTTTCCAATTTCTTAAGTTGTTAAATCCAATGTCCAGGAATCCTTTATCCCTTGGCTTTAACTTTCAAATTAAGTTACCTTCGGTGCCCAAATAGATTTTCCAGATCTCCGTCTGCTATTTCTATGGGGTGGGAGAGTGAAGAAAAAAAAACTTTCCCTTGACAGCTTTCTCCGCCGCTTTCCAATCTTCTTAGGGATACAATGTATCTTTCAGGCAATTCAAGCAATTCAGTTTCCAGGGTATTTAAGAGTTATTATTGTCCCGGCTCAGCCAGCACTTTCACTGCTCCTGCTTCTTCTTTCTCCTTCTACCTCCAGCACAATCTTGTCCAGCTGCCGGCTTCTTTGTGGCGGCCATTACTGACCGCCGCTCCACCGCCTTGAGAAAAGGAGGTTATGCCGGGTGGGGAGGGGGTCTGCGATACCCCCAAACCCCTCTCCGGATCCTCCCTATCTTCGGCTGCCTCTACGGGGCAGCCTTATCCTCCAGACCCATCAGGATCGGAGGCACCAAGACGGCTAGCGCAACAGGGATCGCGCAGGATCGCGAATCCCCGCCGCCGCCAAAGCCTGGCAAACCGGAAGTCCAGGATTGTTACATGTTGTATATACTCATAAACAAACAAATGAATGAATAAACAAACAAAATCATGAAACAACAGGATATGAATGACTTGTTGCAAAATTAGATAAAATAGCATTATAATGGTAATGTTACACGTTCTTGGACATTTCATTTAATTCAATAGGATTAAAAACACTCATATTTTGGCTGGGAAACTCAATCAGGATCTTAACCCTAATATAAACCAGCCATCATGTTTTGCTTTATTTGTCTGGACATAGTGTTTTATGTAGACATGGCATCTGTATTGTTGAATCCATGTTTATGCTTAAAATGTATTTAACTGATGGGATTGTATCTGTCCCTTTATTTTAATATGTATAATTCATCCACTTTATAATGGGCTACAGAGTAATCTACAAAGCATGGTACACTGATAAAACAGGATGAATTAAATGTTGCAATTTAGACACACAGTACAGTAGCAAAGAGAAGAAATCTTATGTAATTTGCTTTAATTTTTGCTCTTATATGGGGCACACAGATACACAGAGGCACATACACACATACACACTCTTCTCATTTGAGTTGTTGATGTGGTGGAACCTGGAACTGAGTTAAGGGGAGGAGTGAAAAGCCTGGCTAGCCTTAGTTTCTGATGTGGAGGAAGGAGTTCCTCTAAAATCTCACCAAGTTTATTTAGTAATTGTGTAATAAGTGGTTTACTGGCAAGATTCCTGTCTATAGGAGATAACAATAAATATGCTACTCTGATCAGCTGCTTGTTGTTTCTAGTTCTTTGCACCTGATAGTTCATGCAATTTTCTACTGTATTTACCCAAAAACAAAATATTTTTCAAACAATTGGGGAACTTTCTCAAATTATTACCTGTGAAGGGGTGGATGGGACATATTTTATTAACTAAGAAGATTGGGGAATATTGTTGAACAGTAGCAAGAGATGGAAAGGCAGACATTGTTGAAAAGCAGAGAGGCTGGAAGCATTTTCCGTGAATGAGCTACTTGCCTGAATTGTCATATCTAAACAACACTTCTCTCTTTCTCTCTTCTTCCCTCCCTCCCTCCTCCCTCCCCCCTCTCTGTGTGCTAGTTACCTCTTTTTTCATTATCTATATTCAGGTTTTTCTCTGTTTTCTTCCCATCTCAGGGCAAAGCTCCCATTCCTTTGTCTCATTTCTATTTTTTTCTTTTTTTGCTGTTTCTGCTTGGAAGGAGGGAGTGGAATTTCTGTATCTATGTGAATTGGTGATTTTGTGTTTCTGTGCATGTATATGTGTGATATATACACAAAGTAAGAGAAAGGATGACACACACATATGGATAGGAACTAATTGATTTCACAAGGGGTAGTTTATTGCATAAGCAACTAATGTTAATATATAATTATTTTAAAAAGTTTTTCTTGGCCCTGCCCTTTTCTACAGTCTGGATTTTTGGAGATGTGTTTGTACATGTATGTGTATTTACTACACACAGAGAGATACAGATATATGTGCACAATAATTGAGACTGTAACAAACACATTTTATTTATAGAACACGTCAGGATTATGCTGGGTTTTGCAACTTGTGGCTCATAAGGTAGAGAAATTAGACTTTTCAGAGGATTTGTGTGTGTGTACTTATAATTGTTTCCTTTTGTTCTGGAAAAGTATTGTTGTTTAAATTTACATACCACCTGTTCTCCCAGAGACTCCAGGTAGTTTACGAATAATTTAAAACATAAAAACAAGACAATAAACAAGAAAGGTAGAGGTGGCAAAATAAGAAACTGGTTGGGGGAAAAATGATTAAAAGGAGGCTTCAGGTATCCTCACCAAAATCCTGAGTAAGGAGCCATGTCTTCAGGCCTCTTCAAAACACCAGCAGGTTATGGTATTCCACTGGTTCTGCCCAGCTGGTAACGGCAATGAGCAGTGGAGACCGAACCAGTTCTCTCTGCCACTGTGCTGTTGGGCCCACCTGCCCAACGGGCTCCCATACTCACCTTTATCCTCTGTTTTTGAAGCGCAGCTGCTTTGCGCGGCACAGAAGAGTGATGCGTGGCAGCTGCTAAAGCGACTGGGAGAGTGCAGGCTTGCAGGAGGTGAGTTGGAACGTCTCTGTGCCTGCACAAAGTGCGTATTTGGTGCATGTACGCACGCAAAGTATGTGCACATGCGCAAAATGCACCCACCAAGCCACACCCACCCAACCAGTGATAAAACTTTTTGAATCCCACCACTGGTATGAAGAGTGAAGTCAGAGTCACTTAAAAGTCAACATATTTTTTTCTTTCTCAAGAGTAATTCATATATATATATATGGATCTTTGGTTATTCGGGTTTTCTCCCGCGTAAGATTGGAAGTATCTAGGCAACGTTTCGATGAAGTCTCATTCATCATCTTCAGGCTTGTGTCTTCGGCTCTGTCAACCATTACAGCATCCCCATGGTCATGTAATTAAAATTCAGATGCTTGACAACTGGTTCATATTTATGACGGTTGCAGTGTCCTGGGGATAATCCCATGGGATAATCCTTTTGTGACTTTCTGACAAGCAAAGTCAATGGGGAAGCCAGATTCACTTAACAACTGTGTTGCTAACTTAACAACTTCAGTGGTTCACTTAATAACTGTGGCAAGAAAAGTTGTAGAATGGATCAAAACTCACTGAACAATTGTCTCACTTAGCAACATAAATTTTGGACTCAATTGTGGTCATAAGTCAAGGAGTACCTGTATCTGGAAGATCCTTAAGTAAAGTGTCATGTCATCAATGAAGACATCAAAGGTTTGTATCAAAACAATAAGAAAGCATTTTATGAATGCTTTCAATTTAGATAATGAAATAAAGCTTCAACAGGGTAAAACATTTTATGAATAACCCTTAATTATATTCTCAAAATGGCTTCATTAGTATTCTCAAATAAATTTAATTCATTCATACTAAAGCCTACTACCTCATAGTGAGATACTGATTTCCCACAATCTCTAGAAATAGAATTAAAATGGTGGCTTTTCACAAATACTTAATACAACCCTCTCTTTCCCAGCATTCCCATGGCTACCATCTTGCTATAATGCCTACAAGAAGGATGTTTCATTCAGTCAAGAGTCTTTTAAATACCAATTGAAACTTTCATATTCAAAGGTTCAACTCATTTTATTGTTTTCCTACTTGGCCTACCTATAGGATTAATATAAAATTGCCCCTGAATTGCCCTATACTTGGCTGCTTTCTTTTCCCTGAATATGTAATTACTTCTTTCTTTCTTTTCCCCTTAATGCTAACTCTTTCCGTTCAGTTAAATTGCACCATTTCCATAAAATACATAGAATAAAGACAAAAATAGTAGCAGGATGCTAGTAATGTAATAACCTCTGTACATGAAAAATAAAAGGTGGCCATCTAAGAAGTAACTGACCACGAATTTCTTCCAAATGTCCTGAATGAGAAAACAATAAAATAGGATCAAATTGAAATGGGCAGCTTTCAGGTTAATTGTGTGTTCATATGTTTGTGTGTGTGTGTGTGTGTGTTTGTAAATAGCAATTTGCCTTTATTCCATAGACTGGATATTTTTTTTTAAAATAAACTGTAAATCAGATCTGTAAAACATGAGTGAACAAAGATAATTTAATTGAGCTGTGATATTTGTAGATTTCCTTACAAATTAAGTAACAAAAGACTATGGTTTCAGAACAAAAGCCTTGTTTGGAAAAGGCTCTAGCTGAATGTCATGGCTTATCTTTGGCCCATATCAGAAGTCTGCAAACTTACTTTCATTTTAAATAAAAAGCTAATCCAGAGTTTGCTCAGCCAAAAAGTGAATATTGTTTTATCATCCTGAAGCTTACCTCATTACAGGCACTCAGTATTAAAACAGAATATAAAGCAAACCGTTGCAAAAATGAATTTACTTATCAACCAGGAGCTGCTTTGTTTCATTAGCTTGACTGTCTTGCCTGATAAAATGCATTTTCCCACCTCCACTGATTTCTTTAAATGTAAATGATGTCGAAAATTGTTTATCTGTTGAATATTGAATATTTCACTAAAGGAAGATGCATAACCCAGTTTATATGCATGACTCTAAAAATGTTGATCTTGAATATACTGCTCAAAATGCAATTAAATTGCCTAGCAGATAGAGGTGATTTGTTTTTATTTTTGCTCACTGTTGCATTTTTTCCTCCAGTTTCATTTTGTGAAAGTTAAAAACCTTCCAACTTCTAAATTAGAATCTTGTGGAGATAAAGAACAATCTTCACACAGTCATCTTCCTTTTTCTATCAGTTTGTCAAATCCTGCTGGGAAACTTACACATTAATAAAGGAGGAAGTGGGAGACTATTTCCTTCTACAGCTATCATCTTCTGGTTTATCTACTCTCTATAATGGGCATTGCGGCTTCTGCCATTTTATCTACCCAAACTAAAGAAAGAAAAAAGTTTCTGCTAATCTGGAGCAGCAGAGGAGACATTATCTGTACAGTAAAGAAAAGGAAGGTTTCCTTTGGTTTACTCTCTCCATAGAATGGGCAGAGATTAATTCGTTTCTAACTGTGGGAAACATATTGAGAATATTGACTTGTGTGATGGCAGAGTATTATATGTGATTTTGATACAGCCTTCTAGCCATCATCTCCTCAGATGAAAAGCACAAATGAAGCATTGCTCTTGAGCAAAGAGCATTTAGACTTATGTACCACCCTATAGCATTCTACAGAACTCTGGGTAGATTAAAAAATAGAAGCGTTATTTGCATATGGCCCCAACAATCTAGGTCCTCATTTATTGACCTTGGAAGGCTGAGTTAACCTTGAGTCCCATCAGGATTAAACTCCAGGCTGTGGATAGTTTGCCTACAGTACTATACTTTAACCACTGACCCACCAGTGGTTTGTTTGTTGTCCATTTCAACTGTGATACCAAGAAGCTCAGCCACTGCAGTAGTCATGTTGCTTCCCCCCCCCCCCAATTACTCTAGTGCCCCAGCTGAAGAATATGTATTATTCTGAGTGACCACAAAAACAAGAATATTCCCAGAGCAGAACTTTGGGGTGACAAAACAATATGTGAGCCACTAGTATTTGAAGAATTTGAAGTTCATAAGCTTTATGTCTCCTAATTGAATTGGCTGGAGTTGTCCTCATGTAAATACACAAATAGTGGAAACTCCAGATAAATGAAAACATCCTTCTTTCAAGCTATCCTTCTTTAATAGGTCAGTCCGATTCTTAGTGGGAAATAAGGCCAATTCTGAACCATCCTCGTCCCCAAATAGTCTGCCCTAAGAGACAATTCATTTAAAAATCTGTCTGTTTTTGTCCATGTATTCCTTTTTGATCTATCACCTCCGTAATATTAAGTCTTGAAAGCCGGTCCTGCCATTTTGTGCCCTGCATAGGGCTGGCTCTCCTATCCTGCTGGTTCCACCTTCTTCTCCCACTGCTAATCAGGGACTCCTGTCCTGGCCCTTTGTGAAGGCATGCTGGACATCAGGGATGGGATGCTACCGGCTCGGCCCGGTTCAACCAGTTCGGTAGTTCCGACGATCTGCTTTTTTAGGCCCACCCCCTGCCCGGGCTCCCATACTGACCTTTTATTTCCTGCTTTTGAAGCGCAGCTGTTTTGCGCGGCACAGCAGTTTGTTGCGCGTCAGCTGTTGAGGACACAGGGAGAGTGCATGATTGCAGGAGGTGAGTGGGAAGCCTCTGCACGTGCGCAAAGCACGCCCACCAAGCCATATCCACCAAACTCATAGTAAACAACTTTGAAACCCACCACTGCTGGACATGCTAGGGCTTCTTTGCTAGGCCATACAAGGCCTTGTCCAAATTGCATATGGCATTATTTCCAGGCTTTATAACTTATGTTCCCAATTATGTGCTGGGATGTATGCAAAACTCTTCTGCAGAATATGTGTGTGATTTCATACAGAATGGTAAAGCATTAACATTATGCTAGCTAAGCATTTTAAAATTTAATGCTTCGCTTCTTCATGTTTTTGAAGCAAAGTAACTTGGGACATTGCCAGTTCAAATATTCAATAGCAGCAACTATTTTGGTCAAGCCCCAAAGCAGTTGGTCAAAATCACAGAAGCATGAAGTATAAAGATTTCACGTAAGATATCTTTACTACTAGCTTGGGGGTACATACAGAACCTTGGAAATTGTAAGAGGATTTCCAACCATCGTTTACTTTATAGGACATGTATTAAGGTAGAGTCTTTTTGAATGATTTCAAATATTTTTTCCCAGATTCCTTGCCACATAGGATAACCTGCCTTTTATGAAGTAAGCTTCCCATTGACTTTTAGTTCTTCATTGTTTATATCTATATCTTATTTCCATTTTTCCCCATCCTCATAATCTCACATAAATGACACTTAATAATAGAAAGGCTGCATTAGTGATAATAATTGTTTTAATTCCTGCTTCTGTTATCTATAAATCTAAGTCAAACCAAGTCAGATCAGTAATCAGTCCTGTGGAAAGTGAGACAAACAGTAATTTGCAAGGACTGTTTTAATCAGTAGCCAGCTCCTACTAGGAAATCGATTTGTCCTTCTAGTATAAACTTTAGCTTTCATTAATATGGTAAATGCTTATATCTAATAGACATTGTTATTTCTATTATTTTGGAAATGTTAGACACAAGCTCTTTAGTGCTTTTAGAGGATACATGGTGGCAAATTAATTCGGCAATATTTTAGACAATAATTATTGTAGCATTCTTTGACGGTAAATTCTTTAAGCTGCTAGAATATATATTGTCATTTCTTGATTGGTTGATATATAGGGAGACAGCAGATCAGTAATTGTAGTCATAGAGTCTGGAGGTTACTTCTCATGAGAAAAAGAACAGTAGAAACAGAAGTCCACAAGTATATTCCTATTATGCTCAGAGGCAGGAGGTGGCACTGAAGCTGACAGCTGGGTTACATCATTTCTGCAGAGTAGATCACTGCTGTTGCTGGGAGAAAGGAGAATAGTGCATTATATAGTAATTCAAGGTTGACATCCAGTCTCCTGACAGAGGGTTTAGGAACTGGGTAAGGAGTGTAAAATTAAAGATTACTTAGCATTAGATAGAAATGGGGACGGGAATCTCTGTTTAAGGAGCAACTGTGTTCCTTCTTGCCTAATTTTTGATTTTTTTCTGAGCCTGTAAGACTTCAATCCTGATGGCGATATAGAAAATGGTTGGACTGTGTCAGAAGCCTTTTTGCAAATGTTGACATTTCAGCATGAAATATTGAAGCTGGTGTCAAAGTCTTCAGCAGCTACGCTATCTGTTCCCAGAATCTCCATAAGGTCACTTTGCAATAATGTAATGGGTATTTCTGATCCCTGCTGCACATGCATGACCATCTGAACACATATTATATTCTGCATACCCATTTTATGTGCCAGGGTGACTCATTTTCAGTATTTATGAAGAAAGTTAATTACATTTTCCAGTTACTTTTTAAAACATTAATTTATTACTAACGGTTATATTGCCTTCAGAGTGAAAGGTCTTCATTTTTAACAGCCCCAAAAGCTGATTTGAATTGGCTAAACTGAGAAGTGATGGGCATCTTTAGTTCAAAAATAATTGGAGGCAACACATTGCTTATGGGTTTTTTTGTGTGTGTGCTAAGTCTTTGTAAAAATGCAATAGTAAATTAGTTTGTGCATTTTTCAGTAATCAGTTACCCATGGCCCAGTAGTCTTTTGTTTTCAGGAACGCATTGAAGATGAATTTCAATAAAATTTGGGTGTTTAGCTCCATCACAATCATCCCAACCTAACATGGCATCAATCAGCATCATGGGTCTTCATAGCAGAATGGACAGAAGGAGATATACGTAGTAGCCATTTCTGTAAATCAATCTGAAAAAGGATTCTGTTTTGGGGGGGAAGAGAAACAAGTCCACCTTCAGTACATTAGTACATCTCATAACATGTTCCCATTAGAATCTGTGTGAGAAGACTATAAAAGAAGAAGTACACCGGTCACATAGGAATACTTTGGCCGGCTGGTGTTTGCTTGTGTGGGAGTGCTGTAAACTGGAAAAGCAGCTCCCTGGCACGCATGTGTGCGCCAGCCAGCTAGCTGGTCTTCGCACATGCATGCGTGTTAGAAACTGGAAGACCAGGTGGCCAGCATGCATGTGTGCACTGGGAAGCTGAGCTTCTGATGCTCCCATGTGGTTTCTGATGCTCCCATGTGGTGCATTGGGGAGCTGCTCTTCCAGTTTCTGGTGCATGCGCATATGCGCTCACACTCCAGTTTCGGCACTCGGTGCCGAAAAGGTTCACCACCACTGCCCTATAGTCACCATGTCAGACAAACTGTTGTCCAATCTCTTCTTAAAAACCTCCAGAAGTTTCAAAGGCGTTGATGCAACCTGGTCAGAAACTGGTCAGATATAGAGGTAAAATATAATTCAAAGATTTTGGGGGAAGGAGAGATCCATATAAACATGAAAGATGCTTACATATGTCAAATGAAAACATAAGTCATATGAAACCATAAAAGAAATCTATTTTCAATTTGTCCTGGTGCCACAAACCTTGGCTGTGTCCTGACAATAACACATCATGTTACACTGGCCAACAATTACAGGGATGATGGTGGACTCATACATTACTTGTCGGCCTCAGAATATGATGGCAGCTGTTCTTATGGTCTTTGGAGAAAGTGTGCCTGGGACTCCTGAGCTATAAGTACATGAAAGCACTGAACTTTCTGGGATGCCTAAAACAGAGCGGGTAAGCAGAGCCATATGGTTTCTGGGTCACAGCCATAGTTAAGCATGTGTTTAATACTAAATGCAGAAAGTCCCAGGCATCCCTAGGTGGGGTTAGAAAAAACTCCCACCTGAAACTATGGATAGTTGTTGCCAGGAGACGGGCAAATAGTTGGACTCAGTAGAAAGTGAATTCCTCTGCCCCCTCCACCCCTTGTATGGGGTGCCTTATCCCTTTAATCCCCCATGAAGCATCAGAATTGAAAATTATTTTCTTCTTGGGACTGAGATTGGATGTGAATTCTAGACATTTTCTGGTAGAGAAGAATACAATGCATAGAATATATAACCCACTTACTTTCAGAGTGCGTTTGGAAAATAAATGTTCCTCATTCAGGAGAGTTGAGGTAAATAGGGAATGCAATGTGCTGGAGAGACTTTCTTATTGTTATTTTAAATGTTTTTTTCCACTATGATTAAAGTTTCTCTTTTTAATAAAGGGGAAGTTTTTGAAAGAAGTTAGAAATGCTTTTGAAGCCATGGAAATTTTAGCTGGTCCACATGTTTCCTTTATTTTTATAAGTGCAAACATTCACAGAAGAGGCATGTGGAGAGCTTTTTTTTTTTTTAAGAACAATGTTTCACACACATGTTTGTATTGAGGTCCCTGATGTGTGTGTTTTTGTCTATATGAACAGATGAAAAGCTCACTTTTTAAAAAAATATATCTGAACTTCAAAAGGTAATTGAACATTGTATATCCAACAAGCAAATTATCTTGTGAAGCAGCTCAGAGTTTATGAGACTTGGTATCTCTATGGAAACTGTTGTATCTGGGAGAATGGGCGTAATAACGGAGACGAGACCTCGGATAGTAACTTCAACTCTTTAATAGTGACTTCAGAACAGAGCGAATAAGCCTGGCAGCAGCAGCTCCTTTTATAGAGCTGGCTGCTGCCAAAGCGTCCAATGACAACGATTTAAGCTTGCCGCGCTTGGAGTGTCCAATCGCAGCAGCCCATTAACTAGCCAATCGGATTAGCCTGGAGCGACCAATCGTGACCCGCTGTTGACGGACCAATCAGGTTTTCAGGATTACGAGCCTGCTAGTTCGGAACAGAAACTATTAAAAAAAAATCTGTAGATTCAAAGTCCAATGCCTGTTGTGAAATAGAATTCATGGAGGATGATTTGCTATCACCCCCAGCTTTGAATCCATTCTGCTGTACAGAATCCATGTGCCAGTATCTGCTGATAAGAATTCATGATTATATTATCCTTTTGCAAATGGCCAAGAGTTTTGGGGAGATAGTTTTGTTTCTTACCCTTTGCACTTGTGGGTGTGTCATTGGCAGGCACTGAAGAATCCTTATTGAGACAGAAAAGTATTATCTCTGAACGTATTGCTTGATTTTATTTTGTATATTACAAAGCTGCCAGTTATTTATTTGTTGATATTTAAGAAGGATGTCACAGTCAGAGCTTGGAGAAGGTAACATCACTTGAGTTGTAATGTAAGAGACAGACAGATAAAAACAGGATTTTGGAAAAAGAGAAACTGAAGTACAGAAAAGGTTAGTTGTTAGTGTAAGTGTGCAGAGTTTCTTCTCAATTGAAGAAAATGGTATTTCTCAGAGACCATATCTGAACCAAGCTGCAATATGCCAATTTTGAATCCTTTTCTCTTATGGTTGCTACTTTGTATTGTAGGCTATATGAGTGGTCTCCAACCCTTCTGTCTGTGCAGACTGGTGGCAGCGATAGCAGTGTGTGTGTGTGGGGGGGACAGGATAGTTTTGTGCATGTGCCTGCCACTTGTGCAAATGGAATTTCTCATGCTCACCCACTGCTTGCACAGCCCAGTTCCCAGCAGGTCGTGGCCTGCTACTGATCCACGGGCCGGGGATTGGCGACTCCTGGACTCCTGTTTTCCTCCAAAAAGAGGGGACAGAGATTTGTTTAATTGTGTATTTCTTTTGCATATGTCACTGGCATTCTTTTGAATGTCATTTGTACATGTATAGGAGATGACATATTTTTTTTGGGGGGGAAATCTCAAATGAACAAAGGGAAATAAACAGGGGTGGGATTCTACCAGTTCGCACCTATTCGCTAGAACCGGTTGTTAACATTCTAAGCAGTTCGGAGAACCAGTTGTTAGAAGAAATTATTGGCCTAATCCTGTAAGGAAGGCAGGAAGGAAACATTCTGGTGTTGCTTATAGAAACTGCCTCTCTGTTAACCCTTATTACATTCTTGGCAGGACTAGACTTCCTGTCTCAGGAACTTCTCTGGAGTTTTTTTCCCCTCCTTTGCTGGTACTTTGCTTGTGTGGAGTGACCATTCAAAGTTACAATGGCACTGAAAAAAGTGACTTATGACTGTTTTTCACACTTACGACTGTTGCAGCATCCCCACAGTCACGAGAGGCCAGGCGAGGAGATGCGTGCCTCGATGTGAGTGATGTTGAGTTGGCCACGCCCAGCCAGTAACATGACCACCAAAGCCATGTCCACCCAGTCACATGACCACCAAGCCACACCCACCAACTAAGCAATGCCCACAGAACCGGTTGTTAAAAAATTTGAATCCCACCCCTGGAAATAAATGTTTTATTTCTATTTCCAGGATGATCTCTATAGCTAGAAATACACTAATACGAATCAACTATATGACTTTTGATTTATTACAGTTTCCCCTCTAAACAACTCCATAGTTTAGAAGCTTAAGGAATGCCAGGGATCCCATAATTCACACAGGCACACATTCTCTCTCTGTCTCTCTCTCTCTCTCTCTACGAGCTGAGGATGGTTTTATCTTTAGAAGTCTTTATGGAACAGAGAGGCTGTGACTGGTCAAGAGTAAAAATAGTTCTGAGTTTTCAATGGCTGCATTCCTGATTGGAGCTTGAAACCATGAATCAGGACTCAGCACTCAGACTGTACAGGACTGAACAAGGGAGCTGTGCGGCAGAAGGCAGGAGGGCAACTTGCAGCCTAGGTCGGCGATGAGTCACCCCACAGCTTCATTAATCGTTTGGGAAGGGCCAGTCCTGCTCTTGCATTCCCAGCAAGGTACCAATGATATTGTTTACACTTATTAATTTCTACCTCATGCCATATTTTTTTTAAAAAAGTTATAATGCAAAGGACCAAGTCTGAACTAATCAGTTTGATTGATTTTTTTTCTCTCCTCCTATGGTCCTATTCTTTAGGGGTGGTGTCGTTGTTGGCCTTGTGGAGGCTTATTTTAGATACACATTCTGACTATTAGCTTGGTTTCGGCAATGCTATCAGATAATCAGTTTTCCTTGGAAGGGCTGTGTGTATGTTTTTCCATTCTGGGAGATTCCCAACAGGTCTCATTCTGTTGAAAGCACGGGACAATTATGAAGGCTACTCAAAATATTTTTAAGCAAGAGAATTTCTGGAGAAATACTTTCCAGAAATATTTTCAGTATGTGTTAGAATAGAAAGTGAGAGACTGGTCGAGGAACAGATTCTAAATTGGGTATGAGAAATATCTAGTGCATGGTATAAGGTAGCAGATAAGTGCCAAAAATATTTGGTGGAACAACAGAGGAAAATATCATTTCAGGCTGTCATTTCAGCATCATATTAGAAACCAGGCGTTCTCTTAATTTTCATGCACGTAACTATGATAAAACTTATTTCTGGTGGATTTTATCTGTTTATTTCTTTCTGAGGATGTAAAGTTGGATAAGATTGAGATAATCCGTCCTTCCCCAAGTAAAATTAAAAGAAATACTACTGTTTCTTTTCCTTTCTAATACTTAAAATAAGATTGCAAGTAGAGGAAAGAAATTACGGGTATCCTTGACTTATAACCACAACTGAGCCCAAAATTTCTGTTGTTGAGAGAGAAAGTTGTTAAGTGAGCTTGGCCTGAATTTATGAGCTTTCCTGCCACAACTGTTGAGTGAATCACTCCTGTTGTTAAGTTAGTAACATGGTCGATAAGTGGATCAGGCTTCCCCTTTGACTTTGTTTGTCAGAAGGTCACAAAAGATGATCACTTGACCCTGGGACACTGCAACCATCATAAATACGAGTCAGTTGCCAAGTGTTTGAATTTTGACCATGTGGCCAGAGGGATGCTGCAGTGGTCATAAATGTGAAAAACACCATGCTGTGGTAAGTTTGAATGGTCACTAAATGAACTGTTGTAAGCTGTAAGTTGAGGACTACCTGTATATTTACTTAAGATTGAGACAAAACAAAATAAAATCCAGCAAAATTTTGGCAATTAGATAGAGCAAGAAGAAATTTCCAGTCCAACAGAAGACACAGTGGTTTGTCAGTAATCATTGTGAAGAGTAAGGTGCTGGGTGAGCTTAACACACAATGTTCCTGGGCTTGATAGAGTGAGGCATTTATCATCAAACCAGACCGGTTCTTACACATTTCTCTACAGGGGGTTCCTCTCTCTTTGGCATCTTATCAGGGTTGAATAACTGACTGCAAAGGCACACATAGTGGACCACATATAGAGATTGCTGAAAAATGCACACAAAGACCGCTGAAAGACCTGCAGGTAGACATGAGATTTAGTTTGGGTTTACTGAGAGTCTGCATAAATTGTATCAGAACGCAAGTCCAGATAAATCCTTGACTTATGACCTGTTGCTTAGTGACCAAAGTTATGACAGAGCTCTGCAAGACTACTTACGACCTGGATTCCAAGTTTCAAAGGCCAGGTCTTCCCCATGGTTATGTGATCACATTTTGGGTGCTTGGTAACTGCTCCGCATTTACAGTTTTTTGTTGTGTCCCAGTGATATCTTTTTTTGTTGAAAATCAGCATTTACTTTTGGTTTCCAGCAAAAGAAACCCCGCTCACTGAGGACATCAGATTCACTTAATGAACCATGGCATTCATTTAACAGCCACCACAAAATGCTCATAAAATTGGGCACAATCATATGGTGAGTTACTTAATGACCAGCATGACTTATGACCGTGTATCTTTGTTCAATTGTAAGTCGATGACTACCTGTGCTTAATCAGGGAATCCTGTTTTTAATTAATCTATAATTACATGACCCAGAATTGTGTCCTTTAGTATTTCTCAGACTGCTCTTCTCTTCTTTGAATGAGAGATCTACTGTCATCAGGGTTTATTTTACAAAATGTATATTTTTATTTAGCCTTTGCGGTTATCTTTGTCTTGTAAGAAGGGACCAGCATAAATTTTACTTTGCGTGTAAAGGGATTGTATGTAGCGTGTAACGGGATGTGATGCATGAATGTATTCAGTCCTCAAAAGAGTGAATCATATGAAGGTTTTCTACTAGCACCAAGTGAGATCACATTAAGGCAATAGAGCAGGCTGATCACTTGCTCTAAAATATGGCTATACTTCATTATGGCTGATGACACTTCAGTAGATGTGTTGCTTAAGGGTTAATGTTTTTATTGATCATCTGAAGACAGCACAGTCATAGCAACCATTTATGTTGTGAAAAACTCCACTGACACATGATATTGCCATAACTTTCTTCATTTAGGAATAGCCATTCTATATGGGTTTGTGAGGACAGAATTAAGAATCTTACACTTAGCATTTCTGTTGATGGTGAGGAAGAAGATGAAGAGGAGAAAGAGTGTACATCCACCCCCAGCTACTGTTTCTTGTGATACTTTGTTGTGCCACCAAAGAATTTTTCCCCTTAAGTCTTGAAACACTATCTGGTATGATAAGCAAAGCATTTGCAGTTTTAATGTGGGTGTTGCATGTATCCCAGATTTTTTTCTATTCATATCCACAGGGTAAAGGAGGAATTGTGGTTTTATGTTCAGAGTCAATTCTACACCTTCAAGACATAGAAAAACTTGCTCAAATGTCATATGTTTTGTACCTCATTTACAAAAATATTGGTATTTCTTAAAATCTCTCCAGTGGGTAACGTGCTCACCTGAGACATTTTGGAAAGCAAAAGTAATCTAGACAATACTATTAGACAATACTGTAATTACAGAGTGATAACTAGAGGATTGTCATTCAACTGTCTACTGCCATTTCTGCAAAGCACTGAGCATGTTCTTTTTTTTCCTAAGCACATGAATGATTTTGCAATTATTTCAATTTGTATGCCCAAAGTAAAACACAAATTTAAGAGTTTTGCATAACTGGGTCTGGTGCAAATTGTTACGCTCAGTGAAATTGGCAAGATCAGGAATGATTGCTTTCCTTATAATCTGCAATTCTCTCAGAAGTTAGTTAAGGTTTTTCTTATAGTTTTTTTTATCACACTGTCCATGTGTCCTCTCTGTTAGGAGGGAGAAATTCTAACTTGTAACAAAAGCATTTGCCTTGCATACATATATAATGAATAGTATATTCACACTGCTTAAAATTTTTAAAATTTTAAAAATCTATGATTTCCAGTTGCAACAATGTTTAAACAAACAGTTCATTTAAACTAAAATACAACACAACACTAATCAGCACACTTAAACTGACTGAAATCATTCTAGTGAACTATAGCCAGTATATATCTAATTCCTTAGAGAATCTTGGGAATATTCACTTCTGCTATATTAGTTGTTGGCCAGGCTGTAAACAGGCAAGAGATTATCTCCACATGTGGCCGACTTTTTTAGAAAGATGTAATCATCCAGGCAATTAGACAGATACTACAATTAGAGATAACTAGAAAGCTAGCTAAACACCTTATTAGGTTCCTTAAATGATTTCATGACAGATAAATATGACAATTAGCAGTATTTTGTTGCATTTGAAATGCTAAATACTTGTCCTTATTGTAATGATTCATAACAAAATGAATTCAGAATATTATGAACATGAGAAGTTTACTAATTTTATCAAGTTGCAACAAGGTTAATAAAAAGTTTTTAAAAGGATGAAACCAAAAAGAACAGAGCAATGAATATGTTTGGGTTTTAGTAAATCATAATATGCACATTTCTAAAGATATATACATATTCATGGTACTGTATGGGTCTGTTGTATTACTGAAAAGTTTGAAAGTGAGTTTAGAAATTATAAGCAAGGATATTGAAAAATTATGGAGGGCCTCAAAACATGCACAGTATGTTGGGAGACCTTTTTTTTAAAAAAAAATTAAAACAGTTCTGCAAGGAGGAGTGAGGAAAATTTTGAAAGAAAGAACTGAAAGGTTCTTAACTGGGTGGAGAAAATGTTTAAAAGCCAAAGATATGCCAAAAGTAAGTGTTACAAACTATGACTAAAGTGGTATCCAAATGTATTAATTTGCTGTTTTCATTGTTTTTATTCTGAATTTCTAAACAACTGCATGTAAATAGTAAATATGCACTCAGAGAAAAATGCTCTCTGTAACTTTGTAACATGTGAAGGTTGCGTTAACCTTTGTTCATACATATAAATTATATGAAACATGATATTTGACCAGGGTTGCTGATCTTTCATGTGCAGCTATACCTAAATGGCATGTTCATCTACAGGAATCTCAGCAAGGATGAAACAAGGTGGATAAGAAGCATCTGTATAACTAGCTCTTACCCTGCACATCTTCGTACTCCTTTGTAACTAGAGAAACCAAGACCTTCAGTTCTGAAGGCTTTATAATGGGTGCATCCCAAGACTAACACTATTATTATAAATACTATATTTTAAAAACCATACATCTTAAGCATTATGTACTCCATTGTTTTTTGGAAACAGCAAAGTTGCTGGACCTCTGGTAAGAGTTTCCTTTTGTATCTTCCTGCAGTGTGCTCTTTTTTTCGGCACTGAACATAGCCTGTATGGGGTATGAAATAGTAACACACTATCCATTCTTCAATAACCAGCATTTTCAGAAAGAGCACCAGTAATCACTTTGAAATCCTAAACCTCATTAACAAGGAACCAGAGGCAGTACAGAATGAAATCAAATAAGTTGGGAATGAATGTGAAAATGTATGAATGTGAAAAATGAATGTGAAAATGAATGTAGAAATATCAAGAAACAAGAGACCCAACTGGAGTCAGAACAAGCAGTAGAATTTGTGAAGAAGCGAATCCAAATCCAAGAAAGGTGGAACAAATCACAAGATTTCAGAGAGTTCATATAAAAATAAGGAGCAACAAAATCTGTAATGACATTGAAGGTGGGAAGAGACATGGAAAAACAAGCAACAATTCTTGAAGATATCTGAACTCGAGACTCTAACCTCAAGTTGGTGTGCTAAAGAATGTTAGTGGATACATATAGTAATTGATTTAAAGAAAATTTTTAAAAAATGGAAGGAGACATTCTGACATTCTGCAGAGTGAAGGCGTTAATATCTAAGTTATTCTGTATTTCCGAGAACTTTAGTGCCAGCAGATGAAGTTTAAATCAGCACTCTAGTCATTACCAAGTCTGAATGCTATAGGACTTGATAGAATTTCTACAGAAATATGACAAGCAACAGAAACTAAACTGGCGAAGTGTTTAACAAAGTCATGTTGGCAAATCTGAAGAATAATGCAGTAGCCAAGAATTTGGAACAGGTCAACTACATAATAATCCCCCCCCAAAAAAAGAGGCTTAATAGAATATGCAAGGGGGGGGAGGAGGAGGTAGTGGTGGTGGTAGTGTCCTGTGGCAAGGAGGGAAGGGAATATCTATTATTTCATTATGTGAAAACTGTGGGAAATAGCTACAGTTGGTTTAATATCAAGGTTCTGACTGACAAACACAACCAAGCCAGCAAAACAAGATGATTTGCACGAAGGCTCTTTAAGAACAGCTTTATTGAGTACATCATTTTGGCATGCAGGAAAGCAAAACCAACTCTAGCTATTTCCTGCAGTTTTCGCATAAATAAAGAATAGATATTCCCCTCCCTCATTGCCACAGATCACATTGTCCAATTAGGTGCTCTGGTATCTCCAGGTATCTCCTTCAAATCTCTGGCAAGCAACTGTTGAGATGAACTTGGTTCCCATGGGACGATCTGTTGTTATTTTCTGGTTTCACATTCTAAATTTCTCACTCCCCCCATAATGTGTGGCAAGCTAAGAAATGAAAAGATGGCTGCAGCAGCATAGGTCCATTTCAAAGTTGACAGGTGGTGATGGGAGGAAGAGGAGGAGGATCAATCTCCAATCTCCAATCTAGATTAGTGAGATACATAGAAAGGGAGATGCCAGAAGTTCAAGCTGCTGAGGTGTTATGGAAGGCCAGGATGCTTCAATAGCAGCCTTCAGCTCTTCTACATTGTTCGGTTTCTCATGTTTCTCATCTTTCTCTTGGCAATGCCCCATAGATTCTCTATGGGGTTCGGGTCAGGTGAGTTTGCTGGCCAAACAAGCACAGTAATCCCACCGTCATTGAACCAGATTTTGGTGCTTTTGGCAGTGTGGGCAGGTGCCAAGTCCTGCTGGAAAATGAAGTCAGCATCCCCATAAAGCTCGTGTGCGGAAGGAAGCATGAAGTGCTCCAAAATCTCCTGGTAGATGGATGTGTTGACCCTGGACTTAATGAAGCACAGTGGACAAACGCCAGCAGATGACATGGCTCCCCAAATCAACACAGACTGTGGAAACTTCACACTGGACTTCAAGAATCTTGCAGTGTGTGCCTCTCCATTCTTCCTCCAGACTCTGGGTCCTTGGTTTCCAAATGAGATGCAGAAGTTGCTCTCAGAAAAGAGGACTTTGGACCACTGAGCAACAGACCAGTTCTGTTTTTCTTTAGCCCAGGTAAGACGCTTCTGACGTTGTTTGTTGTTCAGGAGCGGCTTGACAAGAAGAATATGACATTTGAAGCCCATGTCCAGGATCCGTCTGTGTGTGGTAGCTCTTGATGCACTGCCTCAGTCCACTCCTTGTGAAAGTCCCCAACACTTTTCCTGGCAATCCTCTCCAGGCTGAGGTCATCCCTGCTGCTTGTGCACCTTTTTCTTCCACACTTTTCCCTTCCACATAACTTTCTCTTAATGTGCTTTGATACAGCACTTTGGGAACATCCAACTTCTTTTGCAATTACCTTTTGAGGCTTTCCCTCCTTATGGAGGGTGTCAATGATGGTTTTCTGCACAACTGTCAGGTCAGCAGTCTTTCCCATGATTGTGATGCCTACTGAACCTGACTGAGAGACCATTTAAAGGCTCAGGAACCCTTTGCAGGTGTTATGGCTTAATTAGCTGATTAGACTGGGACACTTTGAACCTAGAATATTGAACCTTTTCACAATATTCTAATTTTCTGAGATAGTGGATTTGGGGTTTTCATGAGCTGTAAGCCATAATCATCTAAATTTTGACAAATCACGGCTTGGATTATCTTGCTTTGCATGTAATGAGTCTATCTCATATATTAGTTACACCTTTTAAGTTGCATTCCTGAAATAAATGAACTTTTGCACGATATTCTAATTTTTCAAGTTTTACCTGTATACTGAAACTGAATGCTGAGAAGAGGTCAGTGTGTGCTCTATTGACCATAGAAAGGCTCAACTATGACAAACTCTGCAATGTTTGTAGGATAATTGGAACCAACACACGGGACGGAAAGCCACTGGATGGAATATGGTGAAACATATTGGTTTCAGCTTGGCAAAGGAATGAGTTAGGGTGTATAATTTCTCTTTATTTATTCTGTGTGCTGAATATATATTAAGGGAGGCTGGATTGAAAGATGAGCCGGTTAAAATTAAAGTAAAATTTCAATAACCTGCTAATGTTATCACTATAATAGGTAAAAATACAATTGAACTACAAATTCTGGTAATGAAAATAAAGAAATTGTAAAAAAAAAGGAACTAAGATTAAATATAAAAAAGTCAAACTCTTGACAACAGGTATAATTTACCAGACTTAGAAATGACAATGTAGATGTTAATGTGATGAGACCAAAATTTCCATTGCTAAGGAAAACAATCGTTAAGTGAGTTTTTCACCCTTTTAAGACCTTTCTTGCCACAGTTATTAAGTGAATCACTGCAGTTGTTAAGTTAGTAACATGATTGCTCTGACATGACTTTCTCAGAAGGTGGCAAAAGGGGATAACATGACCCTGGGACACTGCCAAGCACCTGAGTTTTGATCATGTTACCACGGAGGTGCTGCAGCGATTTTCAATGTGAAAAATGGTAATAACTCACTTTTTTCAGTGCCATTGTAAGTTCGAATGGTCATTAAACAAATGGCTGTAAGTCGAGTATATTCAAAAACATCACTTTCACCAATGAGAACTGAGATATGTTTGCTTTGGGCAAGATGGGCTCAAAAAAAGAGGCGAGACATTCCTTAGCTACCTCATGTGCCTAAGGTCACTTGGCTTAATTGCAGTGCTTCTTTCAGGAAAATATTGAGTTTTATCTAAATGATTGTACATCATTGTTTGTTTTAATATGGATCCAGAAGAAACTTCCTAACAGTGAGAACAATTAACCAACTATTAACGAATTAACAGCTTGCCTTCAGAAGTTGTAGGTGCTTCATCACTGGGCGTTTTTAAGAAAAGACCTATGTGAAATGATACAGGGTCTCCTGCTTAAGCAGGGGAGGGTTGGACTAGAAGACCTCCAAGGTGCCTTCCAGCTCTATTCTGATTTAAATGCAGCATCTCAGTACTCTTCTTTAGAAACCCATAGGCCTTGCCGGCATCCTTCAGTTTCCTAAGATATTTCAGATAACATTGTGTTGCAAAGTATGCAAAGTACTGTTAATTTTTTTCTTGTCTTATTCTGTGTGGTAATCTTTGATATTTAGGCCATTGATATTCCTTGTCTGACTACTTAGCATTTGCAGCTGTTGCTGTCATATAAGGTTGTCCTGCTAGCACTTCACAGATGAAAACAAGGAAACACAAATGCATGAAAAATATTTTCTTGTGGAAGCACTTTTTGCCTGAGTGTTTGAAGATACTTCCATTTGCTGCTAAGCAGGCAATAGCTGTCCTTCCTTTCCTTCTGAATCAGATGCCTTAGTCAGTTAACTGTTCTATGCATACACACAGTCAACTTCAATATAATTCTTGCCATGACTGATAATACATTTTTGTGTTGGCTGTTGTTTTTCAAGTAGTGATTCTAAACTACAGAGCTTGGTTCCATGAGTATTTCCATTGCCTTATCCAATTTTAACATGTGTCAGAGAGAAGCAGTGTTTTTCAACTTGATGCCCTCCAAATGAACTGGGAATTACAAATTGCAAATTCTGGGAATTATAGCCCCAGCACAGCTGGAAAGCACAAGATTTGGGAAGGACTTGTTTGAAGCACCCAACTACCTCCTCTCTTAATTAGCAATCTCAGGGCATATGCTGTCTAGGAGATATGCTATTTCTAGCCAGAAGTTTCATCTCAGAACGTAAGATCCTGTTATGGATCATGAGCTAAGAAATGTATCACACGAGACAAGTGTGGTCACCCTCACGTTTTCTATCAGGCTTTGGCATAGCTAATAGTTGGAGAGGCTTATCCTGGTGATGAGTACTTTTTTTTTTTCCGGAAAGAGAAAGAAAGCTGCTCAGAAATAAAATGAAAATTGTATCTATTGGATGATAAGTTAATGGAATATTAAGAGTAGATGATGAGCTTTCCTTGAAAGTGAATAATGAGTAGGAATGGTGACAAAAGTCCGTTGCATTTCTAAAATTGGAGGCAGAACTGAAAGTTAATGCCATTTAGAGAAAAGCTCATGTGGAAATCTATCACTTTGAGATGCTTGGTAATCATTTTTTTTTTCTTCAATTATATAACGCCACATAAAGTATTTGCTTAGAAATCCTAGAGTAATAAATACAGATGGCAGGTACTTAAATGAATTGTCTTGTAAAAAGGATGCTGCGAGGCAAGAAAATGAAACACAAACGCTTGCTTTTCATGCTCCAAGGTGATAGTGAGGCATAGTAGCTGCATACCTTGGGTTTCAATTCTTATTTTTCCAATGTCCTTCTAATTCTCTACGGCACGTTTCTCTGAGGGGGGGGGGGGATGATGGATCAAGGTTTTATATTAATCTGTCAGTTTTTCTTACTTTTTGTGAGTCTCACACCATCATATGGTAATATCACAGCATCATATTATAACATGGGACAAACAGCTGTAATTGTATACCTCATCGATGTTGAGGCATTCCTCCTTTGCAGATAACACTTTTTAAATTAATTGAGAAAATTCTCAGTTCTGCTGTCAAGTTTCCAGTTGCATTATTCACATTTTCTGATCCACAGGGTTGTCACATAAAATAGGGGCACTTTTTTTTTTTAGTTGACCAAGAATTTTTCCCATTTTTATGGAAGAAATTATAGAGTTCTTATTCTTACTTTATGCCTGTATTTTGAAATGTATTTGTAATTCTGATAAAATTTTCCTCAGAAAGAATCCACAGAAGTTGTTTTTTTATATATCAACAGAACATAATTAAGCTGATTACTGAGGGAAGGTTATTGGGAGTTAGCTTATGAGAGTTACTGAAAATGTAAAACCCAACTGAAAATAATCTGAGGTAATTTTTTTTACATTGCATTTCAATAGCCTATTGCAGAGACGGATCTCTTTCAGTTCATTTATACGTCTGTAGTTTTAGCAGCAGAAGCGGCTTCTAGATTGCTGCACAATGCTCACGTAATATATGAATAAATGAATTGGTTTAGGCCAGTGGTGGGATTCAGAAATTTTTACTATCGGTTCTGTGGGCGTGGCTTGGTGGGCGTGGCCATGTGACTGGATGGGTGTGGGTTTTTTTTTGCTTTTTTGCCACCCCACCCATTTTTGGGAGCTTCCTAGCCTTAGAGGAGCCTCTGGGGGGTGTTTTTGCTCCCCTAAAGCTCCTCTAAGGCTCAGGAAGAAGAAAAAAAACAGAGCATGGGAGGGGCATGCAGCACCCCTCCAAGCTCCATTTTGGGAGCTTCCTAGCCTCAGAGGAGCCTCTAGAGGGGGCGTTTTTGCTTCCCTGAGTCTCCTCTGGAGCTCTGGAAGACAAAAAATAGAGGGGGGGGGCTGAGCTCCTCCCTCCATTTTTTGCCTTCCTGGGCCTCAGCAAGGGGAATCCCGGCACAGCTGATCTATGCACAGCGGGAGGGCGACCAGGTCGGGGATGTGGTTAGCCAGAACTTACTACCGGTTCGGCGACCCACACCAAATTCTTGCTACCGGTTCGGCTGAATACCACCACTGGTTTAGGCAAAGAAAATCTATTACGTAATAATGTTAATATAACAAATAAAAATGATCAAGTCTGAGTAATTATATCCTTTGATTCACATTTTTCTCAGCTCTTTTTGTTGTTGTTTGTTAAAATTTTCAACATCCTTGCTTCAAATACCATTGTTTAGGTGTTCTTTTGAAAGGTGTTCTTTTTAAAAATATTTTCCATTGTTGTTTTGTGATAAGCCAGATAGCAGCTAACAGGAATGGAATATGAACAACAAAAATCAACAACAAAAATCAACAACTGCATTTATTATAAAACACTTGTATTCATACTCTTCTAGATTCTGTTGGGAAAGCTGTAAGTAATTTACACGTATTATATTACAAACTTTGGCAGTGATGACTAATGAGTAGTCCTTTTAGCTGAAGGTTTTTTTGGGGAGAAAAATAGAAAAAAATCACCCAATATGTTTGAACTGTGGGGAGGGTTGATTTTTCATTGTATGAATGGCACAAATGTTTGAAGGAGAAAGGTTAAATTAAATACAGAGCATGAATATCTTTACTGAATAAGTATAAGAAGGGGTAAAGTTTGGGCATACTACTTTTTAGAGCTTTAGCCCTCCGTAAGGAAGGAGTTTGTAGGGATGGTGCTGACCATTGACTGCTGACCCCGTTAGTTAAATTGTCCAGTGTCCAGAGAATTCAGAGTTCAATACCTAGAGGCTAAGAACTTCTGAATTCAAAATGCTGTGAATGGAAGCCATCTAAAGTTGTTTCTCTCATTTGGTGCTTGCATATTTCTTATAGCAACCTGGGTAGCTATGGCTAGAAAGAAGATGCTAAATTTGACAGATGTTTGATCAGTTTAGCAAGTGCCTTGCTTTCTCAATTTGCTTTTTTTCTGAATTCAGTGAAAACTGCCAAGTGCAGAGTCTCGCTGTCTCCAAATCCCAACTCAAAAGAAAGGAATAGTATTAGAAGGCGGCTAACGCAACTTTAAATTTTAATCAGTTTCATTCATTCTGCCATTAGATCCATATTTCACGTTTCCTCCAGGAGCTGTGGCAGCATTCTTAGCATTCTCTTCCTCCAATTTCCCCATAATACAATGCTGTGAGGTATTTAGGCTGAGTGGTGCTAGATGGCCAGGAACCATCCATTGAGCTTCTATATAATTGAAGATGAATTCTCTGATCCTCTTCCTATCTTAATTAGTGCATCACATACAAAATTTCAGTTTTGGTATTAGCAAAACACATGGTGTATCTTTAAGTTTAAGTTTAAGCACCCTAACTATCCATAATGTGAACACTTGCTTGCTTAGGGATTTTAATGACAAATTAAAAAATACCAATTCCCCACTTTCAGAAGAACCCCACTTTCTTTGTGAGAACTATCTATACTTGCTTTGTGAGAATTGTCTGTTCTGGCTTTGTGAGAATTGCCTATTCTTCAAATAATTGGGAGAGTCTTAACCCATGACTGATACTCATATATTTTGATGACATTGTCAGAAATGTTTTTATGAATCCAGATAATATTCTTTACCATCATTTCCTCTTTTATTCTGCATTCACAGGAGGTTAATAGGGAAAACCCATAGTATCCTCTAGCAAAAACTAGAGAAGGAAAGTCCATTCTCGGAGTAGATGTCAACCCTTCAAGGCAGACTAGACATGAACACCAAAGTCATGAATACTAAAATTACTTTTATTATTATAGGGTTAGAGTAACAGAATCTTGCAATTCTGAATAGACCTCCCCCCTTCCTGCTTTTTATTTAAAGAAAACTAGGGACAGTCCAGTTTGAAATGCTTGCTGAAATTACATTCCTGCTTTAGGCTGAGGTTCTCTTATGTGACCGTTGCCTTTGCTGCTGTTCTTTCTCAAGGATATTCTCACAGCCCATTAATCAGAACAATGAAATGAAATAGGAAAATTTGATAGAAGGAATAATAACAATGATAAAATCCCATTCTTCTGTAAAAGACAATTCAGCCCAAGAAAATGGAAGCAGGAAAGTAAGATTTCTTGCCCAAAATTTCCTATATAGGATACCATCTCATCAGCAAAGGGGAGCTCACACCAACCTTGTGCAGGAAATAATAACCATGCAGGAAATGATAACCACAGCCTTGTAGTCTACAAGGCTGTGGAAATAAGGTTTTGCCAGGTGTTTTTCTATGAAGGACAACAATAGGAAAGTGCTCTCTGGTTTGGAGGACTCCAATTATAGGACTGGATACCTTGATGGATCACTCTGAGCCACGTTGTCATCAACATCTTCTGCTGCACTTGGAAAGAGATCCAAGAGCCAGGAGTCATGATGTTCTTACTCAAGTGCTTGATGATAATATTACAGAACTCTGGAAAGTCAAGATAGGCAGAATTTCTCTTTGGAGAAATCAAATTAGTTATTCTTAAGCACAATGTTCTCTCTTCTATGTTTTCTTATTGCGAATTTAATACTGCTTTCTCATAACCATTAGTTTGTATTCGGATAAGAGATTCTTGAAAATTGTCATTTTCACTAGATCAAAAAAAAAAAAAAAAGGTATGATCAGATTGATTTTTTTAAGATGAGGTGGAAAGCTTGTTGTCAAAACAACCTCCCTTTCAGTGTGATAGTACAGGCTATGTTTCCTGATAAAAAATTAAATGACTCTTTGTGTGATCCCCTCCATTGGCTGTCTTTTTCTGGTCTCAGATCAACTCTAAATCAAAGCAAGGAACCTGTCTGCTTCTCTAGCCGCCCAAAAGCCAATTGGAAGCTTATAAACCAGACATGATGGCAAATTGTCATTTTCTATTATTTTATCTAGCTTATGTGATCGGCGGAAATATATGACCTTTCAAAATAGATGTTCCATTCTTAGCTTTCCTGGCTAAAAGCCCTTGCTGCATTTGTCCTCCATACGTTTTTTAAAATGTTTCTTGTAAAGCCCATCTAAACTAACAATAATCATGGTATTTTATAGCAATATAGGTTTGTTAGGCATTGTGAAAGGGAACACTCCCTTCCCGAGCTGCATGCCTATTGACAAAGCATTTTATTTTATGATAAACCGTAGTGTTCTGAAAAAAAATAGATGGAAGGAGAGGGAATAAGTTCTTTCTGCAAGTATAGTGCCTTCTAAGACTTCAGGAAGACTTATTTAATGCTTTCCTTCTGTGGGGAATGGAGAGGGATGGGGATACAATAGTACCACTTATGCTCTGTAAACAGAAGAAATTTAAGATGGCAACTAAAGTATATTTTGAATCAAATTTGACTCCAAACAGCATCATGGAAAAATAGGATTCATGCCATTTGCTTAAGGCAATATCACAGAGGTGACTTATCTTCTATTTCTTTTAGTATGCCTGTTTAATATCCCACTCTTCCTACTAGTATTTTCTGATGATCTTTTGCCCAAAGACTGACCACTCTGATTCTTCCTTGCTAAGGGGAATTTGTATTTGTCACCTCCATTTAAAAGGATGTCAAGTAGCCTTAGCAAAAAATATCTGTCTGTGGCATTGGAAAATTGTGCCTTACTGTGCCTTGCTATCAGACATGTGTAGAGAAGAGTTAGTCCTAGTGACACTTAGATCTTGTTCAGCCCAGTACTGACTGGGTACTCTTTGCCCTTTCTTTGCAAACAACTGCCTCTGCTATTTGAGCAAGGCTGGCATATGTGCTTTCATAGCTACTCCTTTGCAAATCCTTTGAAAAAAATTGTACGAATCACTTCAATTTACTCTTATTGGTGTCTTATGACTATCGCTTTGTGGGTTATATCTTATGATTTATGATTTATCACTTTATTCCTTGTATGTACACAGAGACAAATTCCTTCTGTGTCCAATCACACTTGGCCAATAAAGAACTGTTCCATTCCGTTCCAGTGCAAATGAGAGTGTACAGATTTCCCCTACAGAGTGAGGTGTCAACTCTGAAGCACATCTGGCTGGGGCCATATTTGCGGCTTCAGGGTTGCCACAAGGGAGAAGAGGGAACAGGGAGAGGGGAAATAGATAAGTGGGGTTTTGTAGCCAAAACAAATAAATTTTCCTGTGGGAACCAAGGACATTCCAACATATGGCTGGGAGAGGAGGAGTGGAGTAACCAAGCAACTGGCCAAAAACCTCTATTGGACAATGTGACTGATGACTTGGGGGAAAGGGGAAACTTTTACTTTTAATCAGGTGAAAATTGTGAGTCGGCTTTCACCAGTTGTGTTGTGGGCCGCTGGCAGCTGACAGAGCTGGCAGCAGAGTTGGACAGTAGCAAGGAGATTGGGGAGGAGCCTGGGCCAGTCTTGGAAGCTGAGGAGGGCTCGGATGAGGGCTCTGCATCAGAGGCAGGGATAAGGCCAGGGCAAGGATGCCAGTCATCAGCTGCCTTCAGACTCAGAAAGCAGTGAGCCGGGGGAATTTCTGGAATCGGTTCCCAGCCTGCACATGCTACCAGAAGATAAGAACAATTGGGAAAGCAGGGTCGACTCAGGAGTAAGGCCACACATCAGAGATGATTGGCTCCTCCCATGGGACATAAAAGAGGGGCGAACGGGACATGAGCTTTTGCAGGAAGCAATTAGTTCGTCTGGTCGACTCAAAGTTCTGTTTGACTCTGTGTCAAGTTTGGCCTTGCCCTGCATTTGGCAATTAGTTCTCTGGCAGCATTCCAAGTGTGATAAGGTGGGTGTTTATAAACATTCCCCTGAAAAATTGTTTGTGAAGCCTTGCAGGCTGTGAATGAACGTAATTCACAGGCGTTGAAATAAAAGAGACTTTGCTGGAACTAAGATTGTGTTCTATGCTTTCTAAGGAAGCCTAGGTCAGAACAAGTTGTGCCAATATGATGTATCCAATAAACTGCTCTTTGAGGAAATCTACCTGCCTCGGAGTTCTGCTTTCTACGCGTGCATTACTTGGAACGCTGACATGAGGGGGAAAAAGATGTAGTCTGCTTTCCCTTTATTTATTTATTAATTTTATATGCTACTCATCTCACTATCCAAGGTAACTTACCACACGATAAAAGCACAAATATAAAATAATTAAAAACATTCAAATTAAAACCAGGAACCAAAACCAGGATGATAGTATGGAGGTGGAATCTTCTCTTTTATTCCACCAGCCACTCCAGCTTAAAGTGCCCAATCGGGGCCCCAAGTCAGTTGGCAGAGCCAGGTTTTTGAGGCCTTTCTGGAAAACCAAGAAGTTGGGGGCAGATCTCACCTCCAATGTCAAGATGTTCCAAAGGGTGGGAGCCATGACAGAAAAGCTTCTTCTCCTGAACTTCATCAGCCAAAATTCCTTGATTGATGTTCTGCCAGCACAGGTAGAGCCAGCCAATCCCACTGGGATTGTATCATAGTATCTTTGTCTGCAGTAAATACAATGCAAGCCTTTTATGTATTTTTGTTTTAATTGATTTCATCTGCAAAAAGAAAGAAAAGAGAGACACCTATGTTCCACTGATTAACTGAAATCTCATGTACAAAACAAAAGTAGGCCCGCATGCCTCTTTATGCCTTTTTATGCAGTTATATTCTCACACTGTTTACATGAGGTCAGTTGGTTTAAAAATAGAAAAGTAAACATAGATTAGTATTTACAGCCTTAATTTCTAAGTAGTCCTTGGATCAGCACTCCTGGTCGTTAAATATTTGTATGAATATAGAATGAGAGATAATCTCGCCAAACTAACTGTTTAATGGATGGAGAATTGGTGTTCTTCCAATTTTCAATGTAGTGTGATTTTTGTCTGTGTGTAATTATAAAAGTATGCATTATTCATTGTTCTTGTCCTGCTATTAGTGTTTGAATCATTGGTATGTAAAAAGAACATGACTCTATCAGAAAGAACATGACTCTTTCAGAATGAAACTAATGTATGACATAATTTCTGTTAAAAATGACCCACTATTAGACCATACCATCCTATGAAGCAATGTTGCCTTTTTCTTGAAAAGATGTATAAATGTATCCAAAAGACATGAAATAACATTTTGATGAATTAAGTATAATTTTAAATGTACAGAATTGTAGTATATATATAGATGCAGAAGAAACTTCCATTATATATTTTAGATTTATGATTCTTTGTTCTATGCCTTCCTATCCCCTTTCAGTGTATTCTAGCCGTTATTATTGAAAGTTATTAGAGATCTGTCATTTTGTAAAATGCATGAATTGATTAAGATATTGCCTTGAAAGTTTCAATGAATAATGCTAGTGCTGCAACTTCATCGAAAACTAAAATTCATCATTAAGTGATCTAAGAATTCTGTACTCTGCCCTGTTGCCATTTTTAGGTTGAGTTCCTTCAGGTTAATCTAGCAAGATCAAACAGGGTTTGATGATGTATTTCATGCCTGTTGGCCCAGCCCAAAACTTGTTTCTCTTGGTGCAAAAGTCACACCGTGGTGGGTGGGAATGAATAGACTCGAATAACGGAGTTGGAAGGGACTTTGTAGGTCTTCTAGTCCTGCTCAGGCAGGAAACCCTACACCATTCTAGACAAATGGCCATCCAATCTCTTCCTAAAAATCTCCAGTGTTGGAGCACTCACAACTTCTGGAGGCAATCTGTTCTACTTATTAACTGTTCTGGCAGGAAATTTCTCCTTAGATCTAGATTGCTTCTCTCCTTGATTAGTTTCCATCCACTGCTACTTTGTCCTGTCTTCAGGTGCTTTTGAAAATAGCTTGACTCTTTCTTCTTTGTGGCAACACCTTAGATATTGGAACACTGCTATCATATCACCCCTACTCCTTCTTTTCATTAAACTAGACATACCCAATTCCAGCAACTGTTCTTTATATGTTTTAGCTTCCAGTCCTCTTTGTTGTTCTTCTCTGCACTCACCCAAAACCCACAAAAAAACCCCAGTAGGGCTGCCTGGATAACTACAATGTCACCTATATAATAGAAGGAGCCCTGCAGCCTGCATTTCTGTGGGAAAGGGTGAAAAGACCAACCTTCCCTCCTCCCTTTTTAGAATAGATAGAATAGAATAGAATACTTTATTGGCCAAGTGTGATTGGACACGCAAAGAATTTGTCTTGGTGTAAATACTCTCAGTATACATAAAGAAAAGGTACATTCGTTAAGAATCAAGAATCATAAGGTACAACACTTAATGATAGTCATAGGGTACAATAAGCAATCAAATCATACTAGGAAACAGTCAAGTGGGAGGTTATGGGTGATAAGGAGTGGTGAGAAGATTAACAGTAATAGTAGTGTACACTTTGTAAATACTGTAGTTGAACAGTGTTGAGGGAATTATTTGTTTAGCAGAGTGATGGCTTTCGGGAAAAAACTGTTCTTGTGTCTAGTTGTTCTGGTGTGCAGTGCTCTATAGCGTCGTTTTGAGGGAAGGAGTTGAAACAGTTTATGTCTGGGATGTGAGGGATCTGTAAATATTTTCACAGCCCTTTTTTTGATTCGTGCAGTATACAGGTCCTCAATTGAAGGCAGGTGGGTAGTAATTGTTTTTTCTGCAGTCCTAATTATCCTCTGAAGTCTGTGTCTGTCCTGTTGGGTTGCAGAACCAAACCAGACAGTTATAGAGATGCAGATGATAGACTCAATAATTCCTCTGTAGAACTGTATCAGCAGCTCCTTGGGCAGTTTGAGCTTTCTGAGTTGACGCAGAAAGAACATTCTTTGTTCTGCTTTTTTGATGATGTTTTTGATGTTAGGTGTCCATTTTAGGTCATGTAATATAGTAGAACCTAGAAATTTGAAGGTCTCTACTGTTGATACTGTGTTGTCTAATATTATAAGAGGTGGTAGTATAGGAGGGTTTCTTCTAAAGTCTACCACCATTTCTACGGTTTTGAGTGTGTTCAGTTTCAGATTGTTCCAGTTACACCACGAGGCAAGTTGTATAACCTCCTGTTTGTATGCAGATTCATCATTGTCTCGAATTAGACCAATCACTGTTGTGTCATCAGCAAACTTCAGTATTTTAACAGATGGATCGTTTGAGATGCAGTCATTGGTATATAGGGAGAAGAGAAGTGGAGATAGCACACAGCCTTGGGGGGCCCCTGTGCTGATTGTACAGGTATTGGATGTGATTCCGCCTAGCTTCACCTGCTGCTTCCTGTCTGTTAGGAAGCTTATGATCCACTTATAAGTGTGTTCAGGTACTGCTAGTTGGTTTAATTTACTTAGAAGAGTGTCTGGAATGATGGTATTGAATACTGAACTGAAGTCTACAAAGAGGACCCTTGCGTAGGTATTTGCATAGGTATCATCTGTCGATCTATTTGCTCGGTATGCAAACTGCATGGGATCTAGCAGCGGATCCATGATGGTTTTCAGGTGGGACAGCTCAAGCCTTTCAAAGATTTTCATAACTACAGATGTTAGAGCAACTGGTCTGTAGTCATTCAGTTCCTTGATGGAGGGCTTCTTTGGCACTGGGATGATGGTAGAACGTTTGAAGCAGGAAGGAACATAGCACATCTCTAGTGATCTATTGAAGATTCGGGTGAAGATGTTTTTTACCACTCATGACAAGAATGATGAGGACTGAAGACAGAAGCTGCAGAGAATTCCAGTTCTCATATCCTACCTATGGGATGGTCTTCTGCTGGTAATTGGAACCAAAGGGGCCATTCCACAGACTCAGTGTTGATAGAACTCCTGTCCTGATTTCCTGCTAAGGCATCAGTACAGCCATCACTATTGTGCTGGCTCCCACAAGAAACAATAATATTTTAATTGTTCTGGGTGGAAGAGCCTTCAGTTTAAATGAAGCACATCTACCTAACTGAAAGAAGTTGGTGTAGTCATTAAAACATCAGACTAGAAACTGGAAATTCTAGTCCCACATTAGGCACAAAACGATCTGAGTGACCTTGAGCCAGTCACTTATTCTCAGCCCTAGGAAGAAGGAAAGGGCAAAACACTTCCAAAAAACGTTTCCAAGAAAACGTCGAGGACTAGTCACTAGAAGCCAAAAACTGACTTGAAGGCACCAAACAAAACAAATGCTAAACACTCTCCCCACCCCACATCTATCTACATCATTGCAGAGGTGGTATTCAGCAGGTTCTGACCAGTTCTGGAGAACCGGTCGCGGAAATTTTGAGTAATTCAGAGAACTGGCAAATACTGGCAAATACTTTGACTGGCCCCGTCCCCATCTGTTCTCTGCCTCCTGAGTCCTAGCTGATCAGCTGGGTCTTCTTTTGTTGCCCTACACAGGAGAACGGAACAGGAAATCAGGTTAGTGGGGTGGGGAGGGAATGGAGATTTTGCAGTATCCTTCCCATGCCATGCCCATCAAGCCATGCCCACCAAGCAACACCACGCCCATCAAGCAACGCCCATAGAACAGGTAGTAATTTTTTTAAAATCCCACCACTGCATCATCGGTTGTTTTAAATAAAATAATTAAATCATATGTTAGCTTTAAATGTATCCCTACTTACTTTCAATCTCCGATACTATATTGTTTCATCAAAATAGACAAATTTTGATTCTGAGAATCTGGTAGGCCAAGGCATTAACTGAGATGTAATGCTATTGCCAAAAAAAAAAAAACCTAAATATAAAAATCCTCAATTTTCTGTATTTTTAAAAGGTTAGGTTGAAAAGAATTCTGATAATTCAGTTTGTCTCAGTTGCAGCTCAGGTAGTATATATATCTTAAATCTGGGGAAAGTAAAATTAAAAGGTCAGTATTACAGGACCTTATATTTAAAAACTTACTAGATTAAGGTTTTGTCATATGAATTCATCTTAATTCTAAAATTTACAGCAAATTTCTGCTTCCTCAAAACAGCATGTCTTTTTGTTTTTATTTCTCCTTGGTGCCAGTATATTTAAATTCTATTAGGAGAAATTTTATAGTTGCAGACAAGTATTTCCATTCACAGTATTGCATTAAATCAGGGACACTGAGGTTAAGAGCATCATTTTCAAATGTAGATGAAGCTAGAGTAAAAACATGGATGAGGCCCAGGACAAAAGTTTAAAATTAATTGAATTTAAATTTAGTTCAGTTAAAGAAATTATATTCAGACAATGCACTTGCTCCACATGCCACATTTAAAAAGACATCTGTATGGTAAATTTTTAAGTTGTAGGAGCTATATCCAATGCTTTTAGAAACTGTGGAACCTCTGAGGATTACAGATTGCATTCTGAGTTCTAATAATAAAAGAAGGGCAATTCTTGTTGAGAGTAGATGCTAAAATGCATTTGACAAAACCTATTATTACATGACCTGGTAGGACAGGGAGAGCTGTGAATGGTCAAGATTGAGAAGGGTACAAAGTCTGTGGGGCAAAGCTGGATAGTCTATCAACTAGAAAATTATTTATTAAAAAAAGAAAAGAACTGAAGAAGCTTCTTGGATAAGAAACAAAACGTCTTCAAAAACAAACAAACCAAGAAAGTCCACTTGCCTCTTGAAAAAAGCACCTTTGGGTTAAAAAGGAACAGTTTTCTGGTTGAGGAGTTGCTCAGCCCAGCCCACTGTAAGAAAAAAAATCAAAAGAAGAGAGATCTTGAATTGACACCTGGATGTACATTTAGACCACATAGCTACGGTCTACTGCACCATATGTACAAATTAGCATATCCAAGTATGGGTTGTGCAGTTCTTCTCTTTTGGGGTGATATGAAAGAAACCTTAATAGTTTTCATGTGGAAACTATCCTCCACATTTTGTTTATATTTCTCATGTTCCTGACTTAGGAATATGCTGGATACTGAATATAAATTATATTGAATATAAATTATACCAAGCCATTTTTCTATTTTAGAAATATGAAGCAGGACAGCTGTCTGAATATACATTTGGCCCTATAGTAGGATCAAGAGTAAGCAAATTTAAAAAGTATAAATATTTCAATGGTGTTTAGCTAAAATATCTCAAAATGGTGCTAAATATTCAGATGCAATTTATATTGATAAGCATGTACAAGGTACAAAATTGAATATGCCTCTCTATCATGCTTTCCATTTTTGTAAAAATTTCTGACTAGTTCCAGGGGAATATAGATTGCTTCACTTAGTCTTATTGCTAAAGAGGTATTACATACACTACTACAAATTTAGTATTATCACAGTCCAGATCTGAATCTTGTTTCATAAATGTTCTTGTTTCATATGTCACTGCTCTCAACAATTTGTATAATATTTTCAAAAGTAAGCATGTGTCACAATAGTTGTGACATCTCTGGAAATAAGGCATCCACTCTGTATTGTGTCAATTCTTGTCTCAATAAGGATAACATAACATCTTTCTCAGATCAATCCCAATGAATTATTTTCAGACATAAGGCTTAATGAAAAAGATTCAAAGCTAATCATTAGGAACCTTGTGTTCAAATTCTCTGACAAGAAATGGGTCCTTTAAGGACTATTTCTTGGTCTTCTAAGAGACAAATCTTCCACAAAATTAGGGTTTCCAGTTTGGTTGACCATACTGTGTGTGGATGATGGGAGTTCTGGTATAAGTAGTAACTGAGGACAGCAGTACTCCTTACTTGCTATAGGGGAAATATAGGGGAAAATAAAACTTCTAGGGTTTATTTCTGAAAGACGTGCCTAGAACAAAGACTTGTTTAATTCAATCACACTTTTCAGTTAAATCCATTGGTGTTCAATGGTGAGTCATCAAATAAAGGTCAGCCTGAAGTTTGTTTGTTGCAGTGATCAATCTAAAATGCCTACCCTTTCTACTTCAAGCCTTACTAAACATTGAACAGCCAACAATTGCAAATTGAATCATCAAGAGCTGTTGGCCCAAATCACATTTTCATGTTACAGTTTTCATTGCAGTCCCTTCTTTGCTTCTCTTTGCAATTCTATCTGTCTCTTCCAGCAGCTGGTGGAGATCAGAAGGCTCTGGAATGTGGGAGATGTTGCTCAGCTGATGAGCTGCCAGGCTGCTTCAAAAAATTCAGGCGAATAGCTGCCTTCCCAAGACTTTTACATAGCTGAGGCAGCTGCACCAGAATTTGCCTCCTGGGCCACAGCTCACTTTGCTTCCTATGATCATGGGAGTTCTCAAGACATGCTTATGCATGCACAAACAGTCTCCTTATTCACATATAATCATCTAGCAAATTAAATGCTCTTTTAAAGCCAGTGTTATCAGTCACTGCAAATGCCAGAAAACTCAGGAATGTATGTAGATGTTGAGAGGGAGAGGTGGGGGAGAGAGAGATTAATGAATTGACTCTAAAGTATTCTAGAACAAATCCACAGAAAGTAGTTTAATTTCTATTAAACAGAGTACCAGCTTTCGTAAAAGCTTGCCATTCAGTTGTTCATCACCCAACGTGTGACAGGCTTATAGTCTTTGCCTAAGGAAAAGTGCCAAGATATATTGTAAAGACAATTCATAAAGGTTTTTTTTTCTTTTTCCACTGACCAGCCTCATCTTAAATTCCTTTGCCCACTCCATTTATGTTTGTGGCAGATGGCTTACAATTCAATGGTTTTCTCAGCATGTAGGACAAGGTTTTGAAGTTGCATTCAGAGTGGTCTCTTGGCAGGAGGCATTCAAAACCAGATTACTTCGTCCTTGCTCTTTAGGGTTACTTGCCAAGATTTCCTTCTGGTTGCCAGAATTAGTCTGCATGAGGAAGATAATCCATCTTTCCGTAATAAGAATGGAAACTACAGCAAAGTAGGAGATATTCCAACACAGGCTTGGAAACCTGGAACTCCATGAAGGCTTCGGCCTAATTTATGAGGACTTAATGCTCAATAGCACAAGCCCTTTCCAAGCAATTAATCTAGTCCTTTGGAAGAAGATGTGTACTGATTCTTTGCAACTTGTTGGGAAGATATGGAGGCAGAAAAGATGGTATCAGAAAGAAAGCTAGAAAAGAATGCAACACTCCCTCCCTCCAAGAGTGGTCCAATACAGAGGCAAGAGATGCCTCACTTGGTTTTCTTTGTTCTTTTTTTTTTTAAATGAAGTTTATTTTTAAACACAAACATACACATACAAAAACATAAAAACATAAAATCCTCTTCCATTTTATATACATACAGTGTGTCAGTTGGTTACGTATCTTATGTGCTATACTATTGTAGTCATTTACTCACAATTTATATCAGTCTTCTCATTGTCAAACTAACATATGTTTATATATTTATCAGTTATTAATCATCCATGACTAAACTATTTATTCCATCATTTTATATGAGATGTTCCAAATTTTATCTTAAAATTTATGTTATACTTTCAACCAGTGGTTATATATATCTATATTATGTTTTATATCAATCTATTAGATTTGTATCACAAAATTATCTAGTCTATTATATTACCATGCCTTTTTATCCAACCATTGATAAAACAAATCCCATATCATATAAAATTGTTTATCTTCTTGTTCTCTAATTTCAAATGTCAGTTTACTCATTTCAGCACAGTCCATAATTTTTGATAACTTCCTCCTGCATAGGTATTTTGTTATTTTTCCAGTTGTTCGCAATTCTAGCCACTGTTAAAACATTTACAATCAAATATTTCAGTTCTTTATTGTATATGTCCGGTATGACTCCCAATAAAAAGATCTGGTTTTCTTTGTTCTTATCCTTTCAGACACTTGTTCCCAGAAAACTAGTCTTGTGAGAATGTAGTCTAGAATGAAGCTTAACCCACCCTTGTGCCAAAGAAATTTGGAACCGTGGACACAACATAGCTAATGTAGTATCTGATGGTCTTACTCCCCCTGCCAAGGACCAGAAGCAAATTCTGGCTTGATTTATCTCTTGCTCCTTTCTACACATTAAGGTGCTCTTCAGTTTGGAAACTCATATTCCTGTTTAGCAGGCCTTGAAATTCAACAGAGTTAATAAGGCCTGTATCAGTGAAAAGAAACTTGGGTATCCCAGTGCTTCAACCAAATGGTTTGAACTTTGCTTGAATAGTGTGTACTCTTCAACATAATTGGCTACTGGTGTGATATGCATTAGCTGTTGGACTAGGACTGGGGAGATCCCATTAAATGGATAAATCTGTCCCAGTCCAATCCCATAAATCTGGATAAATCTGTCCAATCCAACCTAGGCCATATACTAGTTGTGGGGTTAACATGAGAGGAGATAGTGTTATGTATGCCATCTTGAGCTTCCAAAAACAATAAATAAGAAAGCCATTAAGTGGTCTCTGGGTTAGTCAAGCCAAACACAAATGCTAAGAGCTTGATCTTTGTCTAGTAAAGGAAACAGCATCTCCTGCCCTCAAATACATTTGACTTCAGCTACTCGTGTATGGCTTCCCCTGGACCACAATAACAATATTTGATGATGTCTAGGAATGATTTATCTGTTGCACTCGAACATTCTCTGAAGTGTGCCAATCATTTCTAGGTAACTGAAAGGGACTGTATATTAATAAAGTTCAAATAACTTGCTGGATTCCAAACTGTTTTTTAAATTCATAGAAGGTGGATGTATTGAAGCAACACTGGAAATCTCTTCAGTATTCTGTAAAAGGTAGCACTAAAAGGATTTAAAACCATTTCGGGTTTGGGGGCATATCTTCGGTGATTTTTTTCCAAAAGGAAGAATGGAGAACTCATAGTTTCAGGAACTCCCTGAGGATCATACTGCTGAAATTGAGTAGCAAAGCAATTTCTCTCTGATTTAGATTTGGGAAGGGGACAAAAAACAATGAAAACCTAGTGTATTAATCCTCATAATGTCAAACATCATTCTGGCACAGCTGTAAATCTTGGCTTTCCAAGTACTAAACCTTTTATTGGGTACTGACTAACTTAGCAGCAGTCTCATAGCCATGCCTCAGCTAAATTAGTTTCTTTACTCCAGACAAATTAAAGTTCATACACCTGGAGGTTTTGCCTACTGTGGTACTGGTGCTGTGGAAACTTGTGACAATTCTCTGAATATTCTCTGAATATTCCAAATTGTCAGGATCTGTTCAGATCTCTGTAGGTATTCCACACCTTCAAGGTGATGATGACAGTGTTGAAAAGTGTTCTTGATGGCCCAGACGCTTTTGTTAAAATGTCAGTAATTTTTAGCTGGAAGGTGCTGATTGGAAAAAAAAAAACCCTGAGGAGATTTATCTCAAAATGCTGGAGAGGATTGTAATAGTAAAGTCCAAAGGCAACTGCAGCCTTTACCATAAATGGGGCAGGTGGGGGTACGGAGGATGGAGGATGGGCTGAGAATATTTGAGATGAAAGAAGGATTATTGGCATTCAAATCCCTCCCCCTAAAGTGACCCACTTCTTGCTAACAAGAGACAACAGTATTAGTGCAGGAGAATTAAGTGGTAAAGATTGAAAATAAAGACAAGAAGTTGCCGCCTTTTGGATTCTAATTTTGTTTATGTGCAACTGACATTTTGAAAAGATCTGTGCATGAATGTTAACAAATGTCAGTTATGCAGAAAAGCCAACACATAAAAGAACAGTGCTGCCACTGCCAGACAATGAGGAACAGATGCTGTGGCAGCAAGAAGGAAAACAAAGCAGCAGGAACACTGAAAATTAACAAAGACCTGCCTGGTAGAATTTGCCCATGCTGACAAACCCACACTGTCTTCCGGTCAATATCCTAATCAGAGGATAATATTCAAAGGCTTTTTTGAGCATACAGAATTAACATATGCCTGGATTCATTTCTTCCTTGTATAAAAGTGAGGGCCTTTCTGTAATTGCCAAATAGGGCTTTTTTCTCCTTCAGTAATGGAAAGAAAGACATGCACTAATAATGGAAATGATTCAGTAATGGAAAGAAAGGTTTCTTCCCCAAACCCCCAAAACTTTAATCTTAGACTGTCTATTATTGACCTCACCCTTTCCTAAGAGGTCTGTTGGGGGCGTGCATAAGTGCACCAACGTGCCTACTGTCCCTGACCTATTGTTTCTTTTTATTTTTCTTATATGCATCCATTTCATGTATAAACTATGTATAAACATTTCATGTATAAACTATGTTTATCCTTATACTTATTATCTTGTAAGCGATTGACAAATCAAATCAAATCAATAAATAAATAAATGGATAGCAGGCAGCATTATTGGATACTGTCTGAAATGTCCTCTATAAGGTTCCTAAATGACACATTTCTTATCGTTGCTGCTCTTCATCTGTGCTTTTCATATAAGCTTTCATCTCGGTTTTCAATGTCTTGCCATTACTGAAGGTGTTATACTGATTCTATGGTGATGCTTGAAGCATGAATGAAAAAAAAAAAGATGTCCAAATATTTTTTTGCAGTGGTATCAGTTGCTATCAGCTATAGATCTTACCCTCTGATGTTGTTTAATCAGTCCCCAACCAAGTCATGTATTAGTTTGCATTAGACTTTGAAATATTGCAAGGTTTTATTCTCTGAAACACCTCAGATTTTAAAATCAGTATTCAGGTTGTGTTTGATGCTGTATACTCATGATTTTTGAAAGCTTCTCAGAAATCAAACTTTTGATGACTCAGGAAATGGAAAGACATCTAATATAAGTGAGCTCCTCTCAAGTGTTTGGCTACATCTCCGCACTTCAAATGTTTGAAAAGGATTGTTCTAGTCAGACATGTACAACAGCAAAAGCAAAAGATGGAGAAAAAAGTACAACGGCGTTCTCTCTATAAATAATGTCATGGAATTCTGGCTGCCATTTTTCCTTTGCAAAGTTGGTTGGTAGGGAGCAATTGGCAAGGATTGAAAAACGGCGCTTTTAAGGAATGAACCTTAGTTCAACAATTTCCACTTTTAAGGCTTCAGTTCACTCTCCTCACTGCACTGTATATATTAATTCAGATCAAAACTAGATCTTTATTTAATTTACTGTACAGATAGTCCTTGATTTATCATCACAGTTGGGACTAGAATTTCTATTGCTGAACAAGGCAGAATCACATGCCCAATTTTATGATGTTCTTTTCTATGGTTGTTAAGTAAATCACTGCAGTTGTTAAGTGAATCACACAGTCATTAAGCAAATATGGCTTCCCCCATTGAATTTATTTGTTGGAAGATATCTGAGAAGGTTGCAAATGGCAAGCACATGCTAAATGAATATTTATAAGTCAAGGACTACCTGTTCTTGACGTCAAAAATTGTGAAGTAACATGTTATCCGTAAAATTAAATAAAAATATTCAAATCAACTTATTAGAAATCCTGGTACCCAAAATGCTATTGGTTGAACCTTTAGAAGAGGAGTGTCAAAGTCGCTTCATCATGGCAGCATCATGTGACGTATCAGAATTTTCCCTCCCTTTGCATGGGTGTAGCCAGTGCATGACGCATCTGGCTCATGAGTTTGACAGCCCTACTTTAAAATAACAGTATATACAAAGGCATTTTCATTGTCACTCTAATGTGAAATGGCTCCAGCTATTGTATAAACTGTCTTATCACCCATGTTTCATAGATAAACAGGGTGTCTTTTGTGTGGGTTGGAGGGACAGTTAGGGATGATTGCTTAACATAGTCGGCCTTGTCACACCAATTGGGAGTAGGCGAAGGCCTCAGTGGAAAATGGCACAACTAACACTTCCAGAACATTTATGCTTTAATACCTTGTTATTCTGTTATTCTGCTGTTTCCTCCATTGTTACCTTCGCTATTGGCTTTCCTCAGCTAGTTTTCCAGAATTGTGTGTATGAAAGTTTTACAACATTGCTTCAGAGAGTGTTTGTTTGTTTGTGTGCAATCGGTGGGAGCATAACGGATTCTACAACAGTAAAAGCCAACACTGAAAAAAAATGCGAGGGGAAAATGATTGAAATGAATTGACAAGAGAAAGAGGAGACTGATTATTATAAGACTTGGGAAAAATGGTATGACTGGATTGAGCAAAGGTAGATAAATGGATGATGAAAAAATTAATGATAAGCAACATATAAGCTAATGTTTACATTCGCATAAATTGTATATATTTGTAAATAATCCACAAAATAGTAGTATAAGACGAATGCCACAAACTGTTGAAGTTAAGATATTTGTACTCTTCGTTTGTTTGTTTGTTTGTTTTAAAAGTTATAAAAAACTAATAAAGTTTATTTTTTTAAAAAAGAAATGAATTGGCTTTTTATAGCTGAGTATTTGTGCAGTAAAAAAAACCTTTGATTATTTGTTTAAAGAAAGATTTCTTCTGAAGTGATATATAGTATTCTCGATTCTGGATTAATATTTTTTTAAAAGTAGAATTTCTCTTTACGATCTAATTGCTTAACAATGCCATCACAAGCCATTGTTTGCAGGCGGTTTGATTGTAAGCAATTCATAGGTCTAACTAGATGATGAAGCACATGAAGCAGTAACCTGAAGCAATAGAGGTTGATATCATGGAAACACAGTAGAATCCCAAGATTACAGGTGGTCCTTGATTTATAACAGTTCATTTAGTGGCCATTCAAAGTTATAACGGCACTGAAAAAAGTGACTTATGAACATTTGTCACATTTATAATCACTGCAGCGTTCCCATCGTCAGAAGTGATCAGAATTCAAATGCTTGGCAACTGACTCACATATATGACGGTTGCTTTGTCCCGGGATCATGTGATCACCTTTTGTGACCTTCTGACAAGCAAAGTCAATGAGGAAGCCAGATGTCACTAATTTAACAATTGCAGTGGTTCCCTTAACAGCTGTGGCAAGAAATGCCGTAAAATGGGGCAAATAATAAATGTCTCAATCAACTACAGAAATTTTGAGCTCGATTGTGGTCATAAGTTGAGGACTATCTGTATTTGCATGGAAAGAAGGAAGTAGGGAAAGAGCCATTTTGAAATGTATGGTTCAGATACCACAGTATCTTGATTGACCCAGCTTGAATTGGGGCAAGGGGAATAGTTTGCTGCACTGTCACAAAGAGCAAGATATCTTAGTCTAATCCTGTAGTTTTATTTCCATCTTATCATCTTTTCCTATAAGAGTTTTCAAGAAAAACTTGTTCTGCTTCACACAAAACAGGCTTTGTGTAAGCAGCAAATGATATATAAGTGCCCGATGTTATGTGGATGCTGATATGCGAAGGTGCTAATTCCCCTCTTATTTTCTTGTCAAATAACAGATGCCTTCATACTGTAATGTTACTGGCTACTGAACATAGTCCCTAACCGATGACTTGGTGAAGGTCAAATCATTTTTTTTCAGTAAACATGATTTTGTGTGGGTTTCCTGGGCAACCATACCTCCCACAATACTCTTTATACAATATAAAGATCACAAAGAGCAGCTCACAAAGCTTACATTGGATCAAAAGGCAACTGTCATTGGAGTTTCTAAACAATAGAAGGATTCTTAACTTTGTTCATATTATTTACTAGGTGCTGCAACTGATTTTTATTTATATAATTTATGAGGCAGCCCTACTGAACTCATGACTCAGGGTGATACACATTTTCAATACGCAATATTAACTCAGTTAAAAAAAGCACCAAATTATACAAAAGATGTTGTAAGCTGCCTAGAGTCACTTAACTATGAGATGGGTGGCATATAAATTAAATAAATAAACAAAGATTGCTATGTAGAATTCTAAGGCAATATAGGGCCTCCCTTTGCAGCTATAACAAAATAAGAATGAATTATCTGGCACTATCAAGTATCCAGTGTACACAAGACCAAAACATGTTGCAATGGCATTTAATTATAGTAAGTGAACATGACTTATGGTCCCATATGAAAGTTTGAGAGTTCTAACAACAGGCAAAAATTCTTTTCTCTTTGACTATGTTCAAACTGTGTTAGTAGAAGTGAGACTATCACAAATCAGTCTATATAAAGCAGCACAGAGGGAAGATTTATTTTGTTTTGTTTTTTGTTTCTACTGTTTTTTTTAGTGAAATTCCCCTGGCCAAAGTGGCAGGTGTTAGTAATGCCTCTTAAATAGGCATCAAGAGATCTTGCTTTAGACTGAACAGATAGATAGTCTGGCATCCTAAACCAATGATAGAAAGGTCCCACCCAAACATCCTTCAACATAGAGAGAAAGATCTTTAATCTCAATTAGTTTAGAAAACATCGTGTGTGTTTTATTTAAATGTAGCTTATAAAATAGTTTTTAAACAATGGAATTTCTGAATTACAGTGCACTTTTTCTAATAATTCAATAAGAAGTATTTGCATTCCATGCTAAGCATCTTTTTTTTTTTAATTTTAAGCAATTTTACTCAATATAATTTTATGGTCTGTTACTTTTTGTCCAAGCTCTTCTTGTTGAACTATGAATTTGGCCATTTTACTGTCCCTAAAGAAGGTGCCAGACATATAAAATGCAGTATAAAGGGTAAATTGTTTCATAGATTCAGGAAAAGAAACAAATTTGAGCGGTGCAATTGCTTTTTCTAAGGACTCACTTGAATTGAACATCTTAAATACTTTTTGATGCCATTTGAAAATAATTATGTTTAGGAGAAGGAATGATGTGTTCATATACTACATATAATATTAATGAATACAATTTATTTAATATTTTAAAATAAAATTCAATACATTCAAATTTTAATTTCATCATTTTTGTAATTTTAATAGTGGTTATAACTATTCTGGGAAGAACTGAGAAAGTTCCACCCTTGTGTAAGTTTCATGCTTACTAGGTGCCACAACTGATTTTTATTCATGTGAGTTAAAAGAGCTGCCCTGCTGAACAAATGACTCAGGATGATGCACATTTCCAATAATGAGTACTAAGTAAGTAAAAAAAACAAATGTATCCAAAGGAGGAACATACAAACACTTTAAGTACTGAAAAAGAATCATAGCTCTCGCAGGCACAATGCCTGAGAAATGAACCCAAGGTCTCTAATATTTCTCAAAAGAAAGGCAAGATCAACGCTTTCGCATTGTAGGAGGAATGGCCTTCAAAGGGCATGGGCCACAACAGACAAGACACACTGATCTAAAGGTAGTCTTTGACCTACCACCACAGTTGAGCCCAAAATTTATGTTGCTAAGTGAGGATTTTTTAAAAGTGAGATTGGCCCCATTTTACGATTTTTTTTCTCTTGCCACATTTGTCAAATGAATCACTGCAGTTGTTAAATTAGTAACACCGTTGTTAAGTATGGAGAATAAGGGAGACCAGACATCTGACCAGTGACTTCAACTCTTTAATAAAGCGATAGACATAACAGAGCAATGCTATGGGCAGCAGTAACCCTTTTATAGGGTTAGCTGCTGCCTTATTAACCAATGAAAATGTGCATCAGGTTCAAACTACTGACCAATAAGGACAGTCCCAAAGTGGCCAATCAGGGACTGGTTCTGGCCCAATCCCAAGTTGTTGTATAAGGACCAATCAAGTGTGCAGGTTTTCAACTCCTAATTTGCATTTAGGTTATTCACTTTTATTGATTCACAACACCCTCCCCTTGGGTTCCGTTTGAGGAGCTGTGATAAAATCCTCAAGATAGGCAGGCCATTTGGTCTGCCTGGATGATTTCGAGGCTCCACGGGTTTTGTCTAATGTCCGGTTCCGGTGGAGCGTTTGGATGACCATTGTTAAGTTCTATTTCGCTGCACGGCGATTCCGTGCTGTATTCACTGTGGTTGTCTCTGCCATTGCGTGTTTCTTCGGGGTTTTGCAGTTCGTTTTCCCCGTATTAAAGTTCCCTGAAGACATCAACTCCCCTCCGCTTCATGTTCGGTGCTTCGCTGGGCTGTAGGGCTCCCGTTGACCTGCTATTAGTTGTATCAAAGTCAAATTCCTCGATACTCCCTCCCCCTTGAGTTGGTGAACCGGGGAAGTCATGGCCGCTGGGTGGTAATCTCGATCGGAGCTGGTCTATGTGGCGTTTCCACACCCTCCCATCATCTGTTAGCAGGCGGTAAGATCTAGGCCCGGTGAGGTGGGTAACGGTTGCGGGTATCCATAAGCGAATTCGCCGGAAAAGTTTTTGGCAAAGATTAAATCGCCTACCTTAAATTCCCGGCATTTGCTGCTGGAGCCGAAAGGTTTTTCCGGTGCGAAACGGGTGGAGCCGGTCAAGGTGCGATAGTATTTTCCGCCCCATAAGAAGTTCAGCGGGCGTTTTGTTGGTCACGCTGTGGGGCGTGATGTGCTGCAATAAGAGGATTCGATTGATTTTCTCGTCGATGTTGCCAAATTCCATTTTGTGCAGGGTCTTTTTCACAAATTGTACCATGCGTTCTGCACGTCCATTCGCCGCAGGGTGCGCGGGCGAGGTTAGCACATGGCGGATGCCCCGATCAGCAAGATATTGTTCAAAGGGCAATGCAGTGAACTGTGGGCCGTTGTCTGAGACCAACACGTCCGGAAACCCGTGCGTGGCAAATAGTCTGTTTAATTTATTAATAACTGAGTCAGTTGTAGTTGTGTGCATTCGATGAATCTCGAGCCAGTTAGAATAGGCGTCGACAGTAATCAGGAAAGTGTGACCTTTGGTAGGCCCTGCAAAGTCAATATGAATACGGGACCACGGTCCCTCGGTGTTTCCCATTCGGTTGGGCTTGCTTTAGGTGGGGCGTTGCTGACGTCCTGGCAACGTTGGCACGTAGGGACCCAGGCCTCGATTCTTTTGTCGATTCCCGGCCACCAAGCATAGCTACGTGCGAGTGATTTCATCCGCACAATGCCCGGATGTCCCTCATGCAATACCGCCAACACAGTCTGTTGCAATTTGCTAGGGATTACGACTCGATCGCCCCACAAGATACAGCCTTTTTGGGAAAACAGCTCGGTTTGGCGGGCTTTGAAGGGTGCCCATTCAGGTGCAATTTGGTCCGTCGGCCACCCCGTTCAACCCAGCGTAGTATGTGTTGCAGAACTGGGTCACGTTTCGTTTCAAGAGCAATGTCTCTAGCCGTCAAGGGTGGTGCCTGTAGAGCTTCAATCTGTAGTGTTGAGAGGGTTGGGGCTGGATCCACAACAGCGTCTGGGAGCGGTGTTCTGCTCAATGCATCGACGTGGAGAATCGATTTCCCGGGCGGTGTTGCAAGGTGTAGTTGTAGGCCGCCAGAAATTCAGACCAACGGGTCATTCTGGGGGACAATATATACGGGGTTGGTTTGTTACCCGCAATGATCCCCAGTAGCAGTTTATGATCAGTGATTATTGTAAACGCACGGCCATAAACATATTCGTGAAATCTTTTAACTGCAGCAACAATAGCTAAAGCTTCTTTGTCCAGCTGACTATAATTTCGTTCAGCTTTAGCTAAGGTTCGAAAAAACGCGATGGGGCCTCCGCTCCGTTTGGTAACACGTGGGCCAGAATTGCCCCAACCCCAAAAGGTGATGCATCACACGTGATAGTGAGTGGCAGAGTCTCGTTGTACTGCATAAGTACTGAGTCAGAAGTTAACAATTTCTTTACTTGTTGGAAAGCATGTTGTTCCCGTTGTCCCCAAACCCACGTTGCTTTTTGTCTAATAGTCTATGCAATGGTTCAGCTACTGTTGCTTTGTGGGGTAAAAACACATTATAGAAATTGATAAGTCCAAGGAACGCCTGTAGGTCTGCCTTGTTCCTTGGAGTGGGTGCCTTTAATTGCTCGCAATTTGTCTTGGTGGGATGAATTCCTTGGCTGTCCAGGAGGTATCCCAAAATTCTACTTTTCGGTACATAATTGGCATTTATCTTTTTTTACTCTGAGGCCTGCATTTTGGAATCTTCGCAAAACCTCTCTGAGTCGTTTTTCTAGGATGTCTTTGTTAGGTGCGGCGATGAGTACATCGTCGAAATATGGGACAACACCTTTTATCCCTTGTAATAACCTTTCCATTAAACTCTGGAAAATTCCAGGGCGACGCCACCCGAATTGGAGCCGGTTCCATTTAAATGCGCCCCTGTGTGTTACGATCGTTTGCGCCTCGGCTGTGATTGGGTCTACAGGCAATTGTTGATACGCCTGGGCTAGATCTAGTTTGGCGAAAACTTTCCCGCCGCCCAGGGAATGGAGTAAATGTTGCACTACCGGTACTGGATAAGCACTTTGCTGCAGTGCGTGGTTTAATGTGGCCCGGTAGTCTCCACAAATTCTTAGGGACTGTTGGGTATAACATTGATACCAAATATGGTTTGGGTGAATAAATATATAAAACTTAGATATCATGGTTTAAGTGCTTATCACTTTAAGCACAATGCAGCAAGCAATTAGCCGATTAAGGGTGCGGTTAGAAGTTACAATATAAGGAAGCATTAGAAGCTGTCTGTAACTGTTACTGTCTGGCTGTAACTGTGTGCTGCTGCGACTAACTGTGTGTTGCTGCGACTAACTGTGATTACTGACTGTGAGTGCCTGTGACTGAACTGTTATTGTTTGCTACTGTTTGCTGATTTACTGCGTAATTCTACTGAATATCCAGCGTTTGTTTCTCTGGAGAGTGAAACCGGAGGAGGAGAAGATATCTTTATCGGTTTGATAAAGATATTGCAAGGACTCTTAACTTGGACTATACTAGTGAGTCTTACTGGATGGAAATACTGTGAATGACTTAATGGACTGAATGACAATGTTTAACCTCTAACTGGATTAAAAACTATTTAAACTACAAACAGTGTTTGTGTTCAGTGTGTGTATACTCTGGGGCCCTTCCGCTCTCCTTTGGCTTCCTGGTTTGACTACTGCTGCAATACTCTTCTAGGGTTAATCACCAAAATCCCTAACATTGGTTATGGGCCCAGCAGCATAGTCTGACTAACCAGGATATAGCAGAGAGAGTTGGTGTGAGTTGCACATTACTGTAAAAACAAACTGTTTTAATTAGTTTAAAATAGTCAAAATATCTGAAGAGCAATGGCACAAGTAAATTTGTCACAACTGTCCATGATATCCAGGCTGGATGGAACAAACTATGTTTCATGGTCAATGAAATGTAGTTTACTTCTACGCAGAGAAGGTTTGTGGGACATTATAGCAAACCCACCAGATGTGAGTAGCTGGGATCCTGCTAATGATGATGATAAAGAAAAGTTACAAGACTTTAAACTGAAGAATGAGCAGGCTTTATGCATCATAGGACTGACTTCTCTGTGATCAGCAGCTTGTCCATATTCGTGGGAAGAAAATGCTGCAACTGTGGGAGAACCTCAGGAAGATTTATGTTCGGGACAGTGTAGGAGCACATATAAATCTTACACGGAAGCTTTTTCAACGCATCTTCAGAGGAATGGAGATATGTTAGTTCATTTAAACTGTATGAAAAGCATTTTTCAAGATTTGCAAGAAAAAGAGCTTATATTTAATGAACTGCAACAAGTCTACATAATATTATCTTCATTAGATCAAAGCTATGATGACTATGTAACTTCGTTAGAGGTATTGCCAAAAGAAAGCCTCTCATTAACCGAGATTACAGGCAGGCTATTAGAAGAAGCCAGAAGAAGGCGTGAGCGTGACGAGCTGAGAGAAGATAAGAAAGAAGAGAAATTATCTTCAAAGCCTGAAAGAAACCAGCAAAGCAAAGTAAAGCACCCGGAAGAAGAGAATTTATCTTCAACGGCATACACAATTAAAAGTGTTTTAATTGTGGAAGCAGAGGACATCTGGCAAAGTTCTGCAAAAAGAGAAAAAGCCAGAATGTAAAAAGCCAAAGAAAGCATTTGAACTAGCCATGTTTAGCAACTCTGATGTGAAGAATAATTTATGGGTGGTTGACAGTGGCGCATCCCACTGCATCACAAGAGATAAGACAAAATTTATAAAAATGTCTACAAGTTCTCAACATATATCTCTTGCTAACGGCTGGAACCTGAAAGCGAAAAGGTCAAGGTTTTGCACGTTGTCCGTACATAAACCAGGATATAAAAATGTTGTATGTACCGCAACTAAAGTTTAATTTGCTTTCAGTAAAGGGTATTAGATAAATTAGGTTATGTAATTACTTTTAAAGATAATAATTGCATAATTGAAAAGATAACAAAAGGGTAACTGCAGCTTTAAATGGAACATTATATGTATTAGATAATAGTAAGAAAGGGGAGGCTCAAACTGTATTTAATAATATAAAGCCTCATGATGAATGTATCCATTTATTGCATAGGCGTTTGGGGCATGTAAATTTTAAAATGCTAAAACGTACAGTTGAGTTATCTGAAGGAATAAGGTTAAAACCTTGTGATAAATATTTGCGTTGTAATGTTTGCTGTGAAGATAAGAGCAAAGTATTGCCTGCAAATAGGTTAAATGGTTTCAAAACAAAAGAACCTTTAGAAGTAGTATTTGCAGACATCATAGGTCCAAAGAAACCCAGTATGGGGGTGCTAGATATATACTGAGCATTATGGATCATTATTCTAGATATGGGTTTTGCTATTTAATGAAAAGCAAAACTGAAACATATCAACATTTTTTCAATTGGCTTAGGTTTGCTGAAAGAAAGTCTAAACGACAACTGATAACCCTGGTGACAGATAATGGCACGGAATTTGTTAATAACAAATTCCAGAACAGACTTAAGGTAGCTGGAATAGAGCATAAGAAGTCTGCTCCATACAGGCCAGAACATAACGCTTTTATTGAAAGAAGAGGCCAAACACTACAGGCAATGGTTAGAACAATGTTAAATGATTCTGGGTTACCTGATTCTTTGTGGGGAGGCTACAATGTGTGCTAATAACATATTGAACAACGTTGTTAATACAACAACAGGTGAAATACCATTTACCAGATGGCATGGCAGGAAACCTGATCTAAGTTACCTGCACACATTTGGTGCACCAGCATGGGTGCATAGTCCTGCACAACTCAGAAAAAAAGGGCAACATAGAGCTAAAAGATTTTTCTTCGTTGGTTATCAGGCAAACCATAGGGCATATAGATTTTGGGAGAAAGGCACATCTAAAGTGTTATGTAGTGCTAGTGCCCAATTTCTAGAACATGAAGGATGGGAGAAATTAGAAAAGGATGCCAATAAAGATGTAATTATTGAATCCTATAGAAATCCCATTAGTTATCCCTGTAATTTTAAAAATAAAGTAAAGAGACAAATACAGGATGAAATAGTGCCCATAAAGGAAGAAACAGATTCAATAGCTGAACAGGATGAGGAAGATGAACAGGTAGTAGTTCAAGAAAGTCCTCCTGTAAGCCCTGTAATTCCCAGAAGAACTACACGTGTATCTAGACCGCCTGATAGGTACCAGGCTAACACAGTGTGCCAGATTAATGAAGTTCCTAATTCTGTTGAAGAAATTAAAAAGTATCCTAATAAGGAAAAAGAAAAATGGTATGCAGCAATGAATAAGGAACTGAATTCATTAAATGATATGAAGGTGTATGAAAATGCCAAATTACCTGTAGGAAAGAAATCCATTGGCTGCAAATGGATATTTAAGGTAAAAACAGATAAGGATGGTAATTTAATCCATAAGGCAAGGTTAGTAGCCCAAGGTTTTAGGCAGAATGCTAATGACTATGATGAGGTGTTTGCACCTAGTCTTAAGGCAGCAACCTTGAGAGCAGCTTTAGTGTGGGCAGCTAGTAAAAACTATATAGTTAACCATTTAGATGTGGAAACTGCTTACTTGCACGCCCCATTAAAACATATTATTTATATGAAAAACCTGTTGGTATTAAAGGTGAAAATAAGGATAATAATGATTGTTGGTTGTTAAAGAAAAGTCTCTATGGTCTTAAACAATCAGGCTATGAATGGAACCAGTATATTGTAAAGGAACTAGACAATATAGGATTTAAAGCTGGTTTAGCCGATCCATGTCTGTTTAAGAGGGAGACAAATGGGAAAGTATCATTATTATTACTATTCACAGATGACATTGCATTGATAACTGAAACTAATGATGAAGCAAATAAAATAATAGCATCATTAGGAAAGAGAATAAAGATCAAGCAATTAGGGGAGATAAAGAAGTATCTCGGTTTGAATATAAAGAAAACACGGAAAGGTTTTAAGATATCTCAGGAAGATAAGATAAGCAAATTGCTAAAAGATTACAAGATGGAGCTTTGTAAGCCAGCTAAGACTCCAATGAGTCAGGAGTTTAGCAACACTGATGTACAAAGCCCTGAGTTTGATAAGGTGATTTATCAATCTTTAATTGGTAGTTTGAGTTATATTAGTAATTGGTCTAGACCAGATATATCGTACTGCGTGAATCAGTTGGCTAGATTCAATTCTGCACCATGTGAAAGACACTGGAATGCAGCTAAGAGGATATTAAGATATCTTAAAAAGACAATGAATTATTCATTGTATTTAGAACCAAAGGGTGATTTAATTTTGAGTGCTTATGCAGATGCTAGCTTTGCATCAGAAGAGACACTAGAAAGTCGACTTCAGGAACAGCCATAATGCTGGGTAAGACATTAATAGGCTGGAAGTCAATAAGACAACAGCATATAAGTTTGTCTACTATGGAGGCAGAATTCTCCTGTTTATCATTGTTATGTACAGAATTAATAATGTATAAACAAATGTTAATTGATATAGGTATAACTGTGGATTATCCTATAATTATACATGAAGATAATCAGGCAGCAATTCAAATGGCCACAAATATTGGAGTAAAAACAAGGAGCAAGCATACAGATCTAAGATACCTAAACGTGAGACAATCTGTAAGAAGTAAGATGATTCAGCTAGAGTACTGTATGTCGGAGGACAATTTAGCTGATAATTTTACTAAAGCCCAAGGTGCCAGTAAGCACCAGGAGAGTTGTGAAAAATATGGGATTAGATTGTAAGGTATTATATATTTATTTCACCCAAAAGGGGAGTATGTTGGGTATAACATTGATACCAAATATGGTTTGGGTGAATAAATATATAAAACTTAGATATCATGGTTTAAGTGCTTATCACTTTAAGCACAATGCAGCAAGCAATTAGCCGATTAAGGGTGCGGTTAGAAGTTACAATATAAGGAAGCATTAGAAGCTGTCTGTAACTGTTACTGTCTGGCTGTAACTGTGTGCTGCTGCGACTAACTGTGTGTTGCTGCGACTAACTGTGATTACTGACTGTGAGTGCCTGTGACTGAACTGTTATTGTTTGCTACTGTTTGCTGATTTACTGCGTAATTCTACTGAATATCCAGCGTTTGTTTCTCTGGAGAGTGAAACCGGAGGAGGAGAAGATATCTTTATCGGCTGATAAAGATATTGCAAGGACTCTTAACTTGGACTATACTAGTGAGTCTTACTGGATGGAAATACTGTGAATGACTTAATGGACTGAATGACAATGCTTAAACTCTAACTGGATTAAAAACTATTTAAACTACAAACAGTGTTTGTGTTCAGTGTGTGTATACTCTGGGGCCCTTCCGCTCTCCTTTGGCTTCCTGGTTTGACTACTGCTGCAATACTCTTCTAGGGGTTAATCACCAAAATCCCTAACAGGGACCCATCAGGCTTGATAGGCGTCACTATCGGGGTTTCCCAACGGGCGAGGTCGGTGGGTTCCAGTACGCCCTGTGCTATCAGCTTATCGAGTTGTTCGTCGATTTTAGGCTTTAAGCGAACGGCACCACGCGGCTTAAGGCGGATGGGTGCTATTTCAGGGTTCAAGTTAAACGAGATTGGGGTCCCCTTATACTTGCCTAGTCCGTTCACGAAAACGTCTTGGAATTCTTGCACGAGTGCCTCCTCCCAATCGGCGCTTTCAGCCTTGTGGACTCCGGCTACAGTGATTCCGAGCGGCCTGAACCATTGAAGGCCTAGAAGACTAGGCCTGTCTCGATCCACGACAGTCAGTGGTAGTGCGACGGTGCGGTCCTTGAATGAGACCTGGAATCTGCGGGACCCGGCGACGGGAATTCGGTTGCCTTGATAGTCTTTGAGTATAACCCTTTGAGGGTTAAGGTCTTGGCGGTGAATCGTTGGAATAAGCTGTTGGAGCGTTTTCCACAACACCATCGAGAGGAAGATCCCGAGTCTACCTCCATCACGCAAGGTTTGTTTTCGATGGCGACTTTTACTCAGATTTTCCCAGCATCAAGGGATGTAGCGTGGCCTATGGTGATTGTTTGGTGGGTCTCTTCCCGCCGGGTTTCTTCACGCCTGGTGGAAGTGGTGGACGGTTTGTTTCTGTAGGAGTGGTTTAATTTTTTCTCAGTGTGTGCCGAAGAATCCTGAAGACTGGCATTCGGCCTGTCGGGGTTTGGAGTTTTGTTTGCTTCTGCAAACCTTTGCGATGTGACCTCGTCTCCCGCAAGTTCGGCAGAGCGCGTCGAGGAATTTGCAACCGGATCGTGGGTGATTGGATCCACAACCGCACACGGTCGAAAAGAGTGTTGTGTGGACTGATCTCGCTCCGTTCGCAGTCGGTTGACCTCTTCCCCATCGCTGTCGGACAGGGACTCTAGGTCTTCGTGGTGAGTTGATACCGGGTGTCTCTGTGCGAGGCGAGGTATCCGTGGCGAGTTTACGTAGCGGTGCGTTGGTGCGGCGCATTCGGGCTGCCGACTTCTTGGTCGCCTCTGCTGCCGAGGCTTCTTTAAGGGCATCAGTGAGACTGATGTCCCCTTAGCCATAATTTTACTCTGGATCGTGCCATCTTCTAGGCCCAAAACCAAACGGTCCCGGAGAGCTTCTTCTAAGTCTGCGAATCCGCAGAGGCCTCCCAGGTTTCGGAGGTCCGCGATATAATCAGCGAGGCTTTCACCTTTCTGTTGGTCCCTCCGGTAATATTCGTGTCTTCGGACTAAGGTTGGCACGGTGGGCGCGTAGTGAGCCCGTAGTAAAGGCTCGAGGACGTCCCAGTCCATCTCTTTTACCTCTGCTGGCTTGGCAAGTGACTTTGCCATTTTAAATACGGTAGGGCCGCAATGGGTTAGGAATATAGCTCTTTTTTTTCCGGCTGTTGCATTTTTCAAATTGTTGGTCTCCAGAAACATCTGGAACCTATCCATATACGACTCCCAGTCTTCGGTTTCTGGGTCGAATGGAGCAGGTGGTACGACACCACTGGCCATGTTGCCGTTGATGGTGCGTGTCCAACCACGTGCTCTGTTAGTTGCTCTGTAGGTTAGTCAGCTCTTCGGTCTCCGTATCCCATCCTCGTCGCCAGTGTTAAGTATGGAGAATAAGGGAGACCAGACATCTGACCAGTGACTTCAACTCTTTAATAAAGCGATAGACATAACAGAGCAATGCTATGGGCAGCAGTAACCCTTTTATAGGGTTAGCTGCTGCCTTATTAACCAATGAAAATGTGCATCAGGTTTAAACTACTGACCAATAAGGACAGTCCCAAAAGTGGCCAATCAGGGACTGGTTCTGGCCCAATCCCAAGTTGTTGTATAAGGACCAATCAAGTGTGCAGGTTTTCAACCCCTAATTTGCATTTAGGTTATTCACTTTTATTGATTCACAACAACCGTGTTTAAGTGAATCTAGCTTTCCCATTGACTTTGCTTGTTAGAAGGTCACAAAAAGTGATCACATGACTCTGAGACACTGAAACCATCACAAATATGAACCAGTTGTCAAGCATCTAAATGTAAATCACGTGACCTTGGAGATGCCATAGTGGTCACAAGTGTGAAAAATGGTCATAAATCACTTTTATCAATGCTGTTGTAACTTCAAACCATCACTAAATGAACTCAGGGACTACCTGTAGTAGAACTTGAAGCATGCCAACTAAATTCTACTTAATTCTGTTTCTATGAATGTATGTATTTTACTGAGTTTATAAACTCCTCTAACCCCAATTAACCTCTGAGCGGACACTTGGGAGTGTCAGAATCAACTTGCCTTTGAGAATAGGTACCATGAGGCAAGGGCTGAATCTGACAACAAGTTGTGTACAATGCCATCATGATGGTTTGCATATATCAAATGCATCAGAACATCCCTAATATCAGTATGTCCCTTGAGAACATTTGTGCAATACAGACTACAACAGTAATTTTAATGTGCTTTTTTTCCCTCTTAACAGCTCAGAATTGTGTGTGTGTGTGGTGTTTTTGTTTTTGTTTTGTATTGCCCTCTACATCAGTGGCCCATAAGTTTTTGGGCACCAGGGACCGGTTCCATGGAGAGAATTTTTTCTGCAGACGAGAGAGGGCATAGCTTCACATGCTGCCTGCATCCTGTGAATGGGGCTTCATTTGTTTGCGTGGCCTGGTTTCTGGCATGCCACAAATTGGTGCCAATCCACGGACTGAGGGTTGGGGACCCCTGCTCTACATAATACAGGATTTCTTTTTCCAAAATGTGTCTGCATACTATGGATTTTACTGGAACTGCTCTCACACCCAAATCAGTTTGTTGCACAAAAAAGATTATTTTCTGTATCAAGCAGCTCTCAGAGTAATCGATAAGCAACCTTATATAAAATACAATACATTCCTCAATGATCTGTTTCAGGCTGCCTTACTGACTGCCCTTTGCTAGAATCCCAAGCGCTGTAGGAATGCAAACACTCTTCTTTCCTCCCAGTTACTCTGGGGAAATTAGCCATGCTTGTTTCTGATGTTGCCTGATGCCTACATGCCAAATTATAAGTGCAAAAGTGTGCAGAATCAGAAGCTTTTGTTGAGTGCATTGTTGCACGATACAGTTGTACAGTGGGAAGATTCTTAGTTTATCTTAAGTCAAAAAAAACCTACCTTGTATCATCCCCACTTTGGAAGATCATCACTGTTCAAGTTTCCTGGTTACTTAACTGATTGAGAAGATCTTGGGAAGATGGCTTTTGCTGTACTTTTCCTGTCTCCAAGATCAGCCTATTTCCCCCTTTCTTTCCTTTAATTAAAACACCAGAACAGCTGAGAAGAGGAAAATGGAGAAGTTGGAAAGTTAAAAAATAGAACCTGTTTCAAATGTGGCAAGGTGGGACAAAAATTGTGAAAATCACTTAAGCCTAGGCCCAATAATAATACTAAAAAAATATGTTAGACCTTCTAAAACAGGGGTCGCCAACCTTTTGGACCCCAGGGACCAGCAAACTCATAATTTTAAATCCCAGGGACCACTAACTGGTTCTGTGGGTGTGGCCTAATTTGTGGGTGTGGCTTGATGGTCATGTGACTGGCTGGGCATGGCTTGTATGTAAACATTATAAATATTTATATAAATATTGAATTTTTTATAAAAAAAAGAGCAACTTTTACCCAAAATCAGGCAAAGCGGGCAGGCAGATTGAGTTGCTCACAGAATCACAGATTCATTCAGAAATCTATCTATCTGCCATTGGCTAGCTCAGTCTGTCACATAAAATTTGCTTGCAGGCAAACTCATAAAATTAACTCACAACATACCATGCATGTAAATATTGATTTTTTTTTATAAAAAAGAGCAACTTTTACCCAAAATCAGGCAAAGCAGGCAGATTGAGTTGCTCACAGAATCATTCAGTGACCTATCTAACTGCCATTAGCTAGCTCAGTCTCTCAAATTTGCTTGCCATGAGTCTGCACTGAATTTGCTTGCAAGCAAACCTTCAGTCCTAAGGGAGGTTCGGTTGTACTTAAAAGCAGAGCTGAAGATCTAAAGACTAGCTAGAAAGCAAGAAATCCAACCATTTCTTACTTCCTAGCTAATCTAAATCTCCTGGCACAGCAGAACAGATGATGGTCAGAAAAAGGAAAAATAGCAATTTTAGCAGGCAAGTTTTCTGGGTAAGGAGTGAGTGGGTGGGGAGGGTTCCCGCGGGCCATGTGGGCGGTGCAGCCTTGTGTTCCTGAGCAGCCTGGATTAATTGCTTTGTGGGGGGTGCTCTGGGGGTGAGATTTTTCTGCGGCCCACCAAAATTTTCTCACAGCCCACCAGTGGGCTGCAGCCCACTGGTTGGCGACCGCTGTTCTAAAAGGTGGAAGGAAAGAGTGAAGTTGAGATTGCTGTCTGTGCTTTGGAAAAGCAGGTGCAGACAGGCAGGAAACTCTTTTGCAAAAGTCACCTTCCCAAGACCTTCTCACTCAGTTAAGGAACCAAGAAATCTGAAAACTGGTCTCTTCCAAAGCGGGGATGTTACTAGCTAGTCTTGCCTTTAAGATAACTCAGTGGTGGGATTCAATTTTTTTTTACTACTGGTTCTGTGGGCGTAGCTTGGTGGGCGTGTAAAATCTCCATTCTCACTCTATTCCAGGGAAAGGATATTGCAAAATCCCCATTCCCTCCCCATTCCTGGGGGAAGTTTACTGCAAAATCCCATTCCCTCCCCAGCCCACTAACCTGCTTTCCAGCTCCGTTTCTCCTGTGCAGGGCAACAAAAGAAGACCCAACCGATCAGCTGGGACTCGGGAGGCAGAGAATAGATGGGGACGGGGCCAGTCAGAGGTGGTATTTGCTGGTTCTCCGAACTACTCAAAATTTCCGCTACTGGTTTTCCAAAACTGGTCAGAGATAACTTAAGAACCTTCCCACTCTCTCAACAAAAGCTTCCCAGTATGCCTTGGTCTTCTTCTGCAGTCTTGGATTCTTGCACCTCAGTACTGGATTCCACCTCAGTCTTGGATCATGTTTGGCTCATAGAATCCCTCAACTGTCAGATGTAAGACACGTTAACAGCTGCTATCAAAACTGATAGCAAAAAACTGATTTTTTTTCCAAGCAAAAATCTCAGAGAGTTCTTCTTAACAAGATTTTTTTGAGATGAAAGGGATGGGCTTACATGAGTTCAGCTGCTGGATTATTTCCCATTTATAGCTAGTAAATCCCTATTTACATTCTAACAGCCATCCTAGGATCCTTAATCCTTAAGATCCAAATTTGAAGTTTTGATGGTCTGCTACCTCCTCCAGTCACATGATCACAATTCAGATGTTTGGCAGCTGGGCAGCATTTGTGGCTGTTTGCAGCATCCCATGGTCATGTGACCATATTTTATGACAGATTTGCTGAAAGCTGGCATTTTCTTCTGTTGTTGGCAAAACAGCACCCATTGGTTCACTTAACAACAGTGTCATTCACTTAAAGACTATGGTGGCTGCTTAACAACTGTTGCAAAAAAGTTTGTCAAATTGGCTCAGACATGTGACTGGTTTGCTTGATGACTATCATGAGTTACAACCATCATGGGCAGGCTCCATTACAGTTGTAACTTGAAGACTACCTGTAAGGACGTGGGTCTTTGATCATGGAAAAGCTCATAGGTGAGTATTGAAATAATGGTTTCCTGAAACTTTGCCAGTGTGGAAGTGAATCATATCTGAAAACCCTATGTACTAATGGAATATGGGGTTTATTACGAGGAAAGAAATTATGGGATAAACAAATAGTAGTAAAACAATTATTCTGCTTGTTTTTCTAAAATGGAATACAATAAGCACTCTTAAAAATTAATTTCCAATCGGTTTGCAGAGGCAGATGAATTATAAACATATCTTTCATTGTGTGATTGGCCCTTTCAGGAAAGCTTTAGCTTTGATAATGCAATCAAATTGTGTAGATAGGATTCACCTGTACCCATTGTTTTCCTGTAAGAAGATGATGCAAGGTTCTTGTATTATCTTCCTATATAAATAGTATTGGTGTCTTGTGTGATTTGTGCTGTCATACATGATTTGTGAATAGCGTTTGATCTTCTTGGCGGAAGCCAAATGTTTCCAAAGGCATTTATTGACTTATAAAAATCAGAAGCATGCACAACATTGAAAGATGCAATTTAGCTTGCTTCTTTGTTGTATATGCTTGAGCTACCATAATGTCTACTAGTACTAATTGTATAATATCTACTAATACTTTGAATCTGTGTGATAATTTGTTGCACCTGCATAGTGCAGGAGTGCTTTAGTTTCTTGAAATGTAGATGTCTTGCTAATGCAAATTGTATGACATGACCTCATTGAGCTTCTTATTTGCCAGTTTAAGGCCTGTGAACTGAATCCACTGTTTTACAAAAGGAATAAATAATATTGAAGTGTGAAGGTTTGGGGTCCAGGGAAAGAGTTATGGCAGGTTATGGACGCATGGATCCCATATCTTCCAGTCCCCTAGTATCCCTATAGGATTTTCTGTGGTTGGGGGAACCTTTGGTTTGACAGGATCTTATCAAATTACTCAAACCAATTTACGAACAGGGACAAAATCCATTTGTCAAAATGTTGTAATACAGTTCAAGAATTCATATGAAAATATATTAATTGTTGTTGTTTTTTGTTTTGCCTTGTCGTGCCTCTCTCATGTTTGTCCATTCCTTATTTTTCTTTTTCTTTTGCTGTATCCCTATTCCTGCTATAGAGAGCCAGTTTGGTGTAATGATTAAGGTATCAGGCTAGAAACCAGAAAACCATGAGTTCTAATCCTGCCTTGGGTGCAAAGCCAGCTGGGTGAATGGGATCCAGTTACTTTCTCTCAGGCCTAGAGGGGAGGCAATGGCCAACCACTTTTGAAAAATCTTGCCAAGAAAACTGCAGGGACTCCAGGCAATCTGAGAATCAGGCACAATTGAACAGAAGAAGGAAGGAGTTCTTGCTATGGAACAAAGGTTTCCACTGACAGTTTGTCCTATTAAATAAGTAACTGTGTTTATGAACTAAATACTTTTTCTTTAAAAAAACAAAACAGTTTGTAGCCTCAATTTTATTCCAGAAAGGGGATTTGAGCCCTACCAAATTGATTGTCCTTTAAAATGTATACATTCTGGGAATTTAAAATAAAATGTCTTCTATAACCATGGAACCCCCTCTTCCCAACTGTTGTATGCCAGAGAGTACTAAGTAGAGAGACTTTCAAAAAGAATGCAGATGATATCTTGCCAAGAAAAGTAAAGGAAACATTGGAGTTAGTGAAATTCAACTTAGAAAGGGTTTGCACCTTGGTGGATGACTATCAGCCTGCTATACCTTGAGCCCTGCAGTATGCCAATGCTCTGTTTCGCCACCTCATCATTACCATTATATTGGACCAATTATGCTTCTGAATTCAAATTCCACTTTGCTTTTCATAGACCAATCCATTTTCATGGGTACTTCCCAGGTTGAAATGTAATGCAGTGAACTATTCGTGTTTTTGTAATTAGTCCATTGTTCTCAGATCAGTAAAAAAATACCTCTAGGGTTTAACAGTAATGGAAATTATGCAATATTCAATCAAGATACAAGCTATGCTTGTAATTGTATGGCAGCTCCACTAAAGGCCTATTATGAGCTCATATCCATTTCTTCGAAAATCTGTGTGTGTGCGTGCGCGCGCATGTGTGTTTTCTTCTTATTTGATGCACACATGCACATGCACGCTAATAACACACCTGCACACATATACAGGTAATCCTCGACTTCATTTCGTGACTGTTCGAAATTACAACAGCACTGAAAAAGTGATAACACAGTTTGTCATACTTAAGATCATTGAAACATCCCCATGGTCACATGATCAAAATTCAGATGCTCGGCAAATGACTCATATTTATGACTGTCTCCTGGGGCCACATGATCACTTTTTGAGACGTTCTGACAAGCAAAGTCAATGGGGAAGCCAGTTTCATTTAACAACCAGGTTACTACCTTATCAACTGCAGTGATTCACTTAGCAACTGTGGCAAATAAACAGGCAAAACTTACTTAACAAATGTTTTACTTAGCAACATAATTTTTGGGCTCAACTGTGGTCGTAAGTCAAGGACTATCTGTATGCACACCCATATACTGTATATCTAGATCCAAGAATTAGAATAATTTTATTATGAACTAGTGGCATAACGTGGGAAAAGAACATGTTTACAACATGCAGGTGTATAAATGCCTAACTTCTGTATTCGGAGAATCATTACTAATATATTCTATGTAAAGATGATGGCACAAATCTGTATCACAACTATTGTCGATGGGACAGCTGACCTGGCATGTGTAACTGGGAGTTGGACAGGCTCAGTGTGTGTGTGTGTGTGTGTGTGTGTGTGTTCCACTCTCTGAGATAGACTCAAGTGGGTTGTGGACTGGGCACTATCCACAATTCCAGGCAGGATGATGGGGTGCTACTTGCTATCTGGGAAGCCCCCGGAGTAGATATTTGGATATAAGCAGCGGTGGGATTCAAATTTTTTTACTACTGGTTCTGTGGGTGTGCCTTGGTGGGCATGGTGTGGCTAGGTGGGTGTGGTAGGGGAAGGATACTGTAAAATCCCCATTCCCTCCCCGCCCCACTAACCTGCTTTCCAGCTCCATTCTCCTGAGCAGGGCAACAAAAGAAGACTCAGCTGATCAGCTGGAACTTGGGAGGCAGAGAATAGATGGGGGCAGGGCCAGTCAGAGGCGGTATTTGCCGGTTCTTCGAACTACTCAAACTTTCCGCTACCGGTTCTCCAGAACGGGTCAGAACCTGCTGAGTATAAGACCAACTTTGGTTGAAGTTGGGCCCTAGGGAGGAAGCTGGTCTATCAGACCTATCGAACTGTGTTGCTGAGCTGGCAGTGAAGTCTCCAAGATTGATAGTTCTGGATGACTTTAATTTGCTCCTATGTGGTATGGAGTCTGAAGTAAGACTTCCTGGCCACCATGACCCTGACATAAGTTATTAAGGACCCAGCACACATTGATGATTACACTAGATTGTGTTTTATCCTGGGACGCTTGCAGTATGATCTGAAGGTGGAAGATGTTGCCATCAGTCCTTTACCATGGTCAGATCACTCTCTGGTTACTTTTAGCTTGCTGGTGCTGCCCTGTTCCCTGCTGGGAAGTAAGACCTTTTTAATCAGTCCACCCAAGTAACTAATGGACCTGAGTGGATATAGAGAGTGCTGGGGAGCAGTTCTGGGGGATCTAGTAAGCAATTTGACGGCGGCCTTAATTTCCCTACAATGAGTGTGTGAATGGGGGCCTTCAGTCAGATGAGTCCTACATATAGTAGCTTCTACCTGTTCAATTTATTCTGCAGGGTTCCCTGGTTTTCTGAAGAACTTCAGGAAGTGAAATGACAGAGGAGAGACTTATAGCACTATTGAAGACAAAAAGCAAGGCTGACGGAGAACATGAACTTACAGTTAACTTTTCTGCTCTTATCAAATCCATGGGCAGCAGGTTGATCTATGTTCTGCTGAGAAGGGATGGTCCTAAGAATATCTACAAGGCTGCTGTGAGGATTATTAATTTGGCAGATAAAATTGCTTTAAATCAGATTCTTAACTGGGCAAATCCTGATGAGTTAGCCAAGGCATGGTCCATCCTGTTATTATCTCTGAAAACCTGTTCTTTCCCTTATTATGCTTACTTTTGAAATTGTTTTTTATGCTCAGTGTTTGTTTTTAATTTGCATGCCACCAAGGTTAGTGTTGCGTGGAATAGCCTATAAATCTAAATTATCTATCTGTTTAAATGATCTCTCTTTATCTGTGTTTGAAAAAAGGAACCAGTTCAGTATTGAAAATAAAAAAAAATCAACATTGTAACAAAATCATGGAAGTCTGCCTTTTAGCATTTCAATACTATAGTTAATATATTTTGGATGGGTGAAGACATGAGTTGTTGCAGTCAGCTCCTGCATATTGGTGGAATTGTGATTTTTTTTAATGTTTTCCAAAGTTTGCATGCAAGGGGAAATTTAAAAAAAAATCTCTCTTTTAAAATTAAGATTATGTTAGAGCTTAAGGTGTAGAGTATATGGTTCATGAAACTCCTTCCCTCTCCCCTATTTATTTTTGGCAATTGATTAGAGATGGCCTTAGGAAGTAGGGGGGAAAAGGACAGGGATGCATGCAGGTTACCCAGCAAAAGAATTGTATTCTGTGACATCTTTCCATTCTCAACTACCACTTTGATCTAGAAAAATGGAATAAGGAGAGATTATTTACTTTTTCTACTACAGCAGGAGAAAATCAAAGCCATTGTGGCTATTAAAGTTGGATTAGGACTTAGAAAATCCAGACTGCTTTCCCTTAGCCCAATCTACCACACTAAGAATTGAAATGAGGAACGATCTCATATGTAGCATATAATAAATGAAAAGAATTAAATTGAATACTTTATTTGGCCAAGTGTGATTACACACAAGGAACTTGTCTCTGGTGCAGAAGCTTTCAGTGTACATGCAAAGCAACAGAATAATGATCGTCATCATCATCATACCAATAAGAAGTGGGAGTAAAGAATATAATAAGAAAGATAAATAATACTACTACAGCCATGCATTAGACAGCACTGTGAGGATTAGGTATTCAGCAGAGAGTCATTAGATAGTTCCCTTGACAGTTTTTCCCCTTGTGCCATCTTTCTGCTAAACACTTAGTTCTCACGGTGCTGCCTAATATCTATGTGTATTTATTTTAGAGTTTATTGCAGAAATCGAATCCAGAAAGCACACACCGATGACTGATTCAGCAGGATCCATTAACTTCTTTATATACATAATAATATATGAGCAAAATGTACAATACCAATAGTAGATTCTTCCAACGTGGCAGTAGTTACAGACAAGCCCAGTCAGGTTTGCAGCTCCAGAGCTCAGAGCAGACTAGTTTCAGTTCTCAGCACAGCACTCAGAGCTACAGGGCCACAGCCAGGCTCCTTCAGTTTCAGTTTCTAATTCATCTCTCATTGGCTGACCTTGTTACCATGTCTCTGCCAGTTCATGAATATTCTGACAATTTACCCATGTAGTATGGTTGTAGTATTAGTTGTTTTGGCATGAAATACTCTATAGTGTTGTCCTGATTGAATCAGTTTATGTCTGGGATGAGAGGGGTCTGCAGATATCTTCTCAGCCCTCCTTCTGACCTGCGCCATATACAGGTCTTTTGTGGAAGGCAGGCTGGTTGTAATTGTCGTTTCTGCAATCTTAACTATCTGTTGGAGTCTCTGTACCTGTCCTGCTTGGTTTGCTGTACCAAACCAGACTGTTACAGAAGTACGATGACAGACTCAACAATTCCTCTGTAAAACTGAATCAACAGCTCCTGGGGCAGTTTGAACTCCCTGAGTTGATATAGGAAGAACATTCTTTGTTGTATTTTTTTAAAAATAATGGTTTTAATCTAAGGGTCCGTTTCAAGTCCTGGGAAGTTATAGAACCGCAAAACTTGAAGAACTCTACTGCTGATACTATGCTGTCGAAGATAGTAAGAGGTGATAAAATAGAAGAGCTCCTCCTAAAGTCCGCTTTCATCTCTATAGTTTTCAGCATGTTCAGCTCCAGATTGTTATGGATGCACCACAGGGCCAAATATCAAAGATGGAAAGTAACTATAATAAATGAATGAATGAAAATTTTGGGGGGGAAGAATCTCTCTTTCTTGCAACCCTGTATTGTTCCAAAGAGGCTTCCATGCATTGAAAATCAACATTAAGTGTAGCCACTGATTTAACGTATTAGAAAATGAGCACCCATAAAAATATATGTACTGTTAATATAATGACATTTGAATTATTTAATAATATAATTATCATTAGCATCACATAAAGAGGCTTAAGCTGTTTGCAGGCTTACCTATAAGTAAACTTTTTGAATCTAGTGTCCTTCTGGGTAAATATGCATTGGATAAGCCTTAATTATAGTAACCAGTGAAAAAAGCAGTGACTCCAAACTACATTATTAAAATTCTCCAGCTCTCCTAGAGTGAAACGTATTTGAAATCACTGTTAATGTGATTCAAAGCAATATCTAACACAATAGCTTTTATTTCTGAATTTTCACATTGAGGCTGATCAATTTAAATTTACATTCCAACTGTATTTGATATGCATTTTTAATTATTTTACTTGATGGTGATCAAATACCAGAGTTGAAATGTGAAACAAGGGGAGTCAATGGCTGATTAGTATAAATGCACTGTTACAATGATGCTCATCTGTAAGAGCTTTTGGCCTTAGAGCTGTATCCTGCAATTTTTAAAGTACCTTTTCAGCATGACATCTATGGATGTGCTTGTTTAATAATCAGCTGAGATCTAGCAGCAGTACCGTTATCTCTGACAGTATATAGCCTTCCAGTTGGCTGAGCATCTAAGTTCATTACAGCAAGAGCAGCCTCATTTTCATAGCCACCTTCCATGACCATTGCCTTTTGCCTGTGCTCAGATTTAGCTGCCTTTTTTTCAATTGGTTTATCTGTACATAATAAGGTTTCTATCTACCAAAATGGATTCTAGCCCAGGGAGCCACATTCCGTAGTACATTTGTTAGTTTTTAAAGTACTGCAAAAGATCTTTTAAGCCACGGAAATAAGAGTTTTATAGCAACCTAAGTTGGTTTTACAATCTCCCTTTAAAGACTACTTTAAAAAGTGTGTTGCTCATCATACTTGAACAGAAATATGTTTTAAGAGTCCTTCACCTTTTTCAGGGCTTTCTGCCCCATAAAACTCAAGAACCTCATCTAGTACTGTTCACTTAGATTTAGTAGGCACATTGTTGTCTATGAGCCTGGCTGCAGTGCACGTCATTCCGCGTTGTTCACACTTGAAAAGTATCTTATGCACATAATGTTCTTATCAAAATATTTTGTGTGTGAGCAGATGTTAGCATATAATAAATGTAGTGTAGGATTCCTTAATATGCCTGATGTGCTTATTATGATGACATTGTTGTCATCATACAATGTCTGCTAAGAGCTAAGCAGGGTCAAAAAAGAATCCTTTCTCTAAGCAACTTGAAAACTTGAATTCACCAAATTCTACCTAGTAGGCAATAAAAATATTATATGATGTGGTAATTATATATTTCCAGAGTTAATTTATCTCCCAGAGAAATTAGCTTTTCTTTGAGGTGATCGCTGTTGAACCTCAAATTTAAAATGGCAACTTTGGGGCTGAGATCTCAATTATTGGTCTGTGATTAGCAGAAGAGAATTTAACATTCATTTCTTGACATAGTAATCAAGAACTCAACTATACCCAAACAGTTTTGATTAACAATGATCCCAGGCAATGATATGCTGTTTTCAAATCCTTTTGTATCATACCTGTTGGAGATAGGGCTACCAGGTAGATAATGTGAAGGCTTTTAATTTCCTTTGCCAATAGAAATGGGTTTTTCATACAATTTCAAATCTTGATTAGTCATTTTATATATTGAGATATTTCTTTTGCCTCAACCAGTATCCCAGCCAAACACAAAATAAATGAGTGTTAAGGGTGACTGTCAACATATAATTGCTCTTATAGGAAAGCTGTAAAATACTGTAATTAAAGCTGTTAGTTGTTACAAGAGCAATTAACAATACAACAGACTTTCCACTCTTGAGGTCAGTTTATTGGCACCACTTGCTGTAGCAGAAATGCAAGTCACAAATGCTATTTTCACTTGACAATTTGCCTTTTCGAAGTTATAGTTATTATATTCTATTAATACAGAAATATCTGTATTTCTTTCCTTTTGGCATCTCTATTATCTTTCCTGTAGCAGCCATGGGACATTTTTGCTGTGATTTGAACACTAGTCCTGTTTTGTCTCCACGCGTGGCTTCTGCATAATGAATGATAGACACTTCCTGTCTTAAAGAATCTTCCGTCTAAATGTACCAAATAGACAAGAGTGAAATGACTTCCCTCGGGCCATGCTCCAGCCTGTGGCAGATTAAAGCTAGGATTAGTTGTGTAGGCTTGTACAAGCTTAGCATGTCTGTTTTCCATGTATTGTAACCTGATTTCTCCAGTTGGCCTTGGGACATCTAAATGATTCATATAAAAAATGGAATAAATAGGCTTCCAGTTTGCAGAAATTTTTGCTAATATGAACCTTTATATAAACTGGAAGGCTATTCTAATGTTCCTGTGAAACATTACTATGAATGCACAGACCCAAAGTGCTGCTATGAGGCCCCAACTTGGGAAGGTAATAAGTGTACACCAAACATTTATTTATTTGTTTGTTTATTTATCAGGTATTTGCGGCCCATCTCACAGTTCAGGCGACTATATATTCTCAGCAAAATGATTCAAAGTGTGAAGGTCATCCCAACTGCTCACTTAAAGCAAGCAGACACCAATAATGGGCAGCAGCTACATGAAAAGCTACATGGTTATGTAAAGTGTGCATAAAATGGTTTTGAATGCAGGCGAACACCTTTCTTATAAGGCAAAGACATAATGTGGTATTATGCTGGGGGAAATGCCCTCCTAGTATTTTAACAAGAAAATCTGTAAAGATTCTAACCAAACTATGCCATCAAAGTGGGAGAAGGTTGCAGTTGCCAACAGATTGGAAGAGATTAATCTATATAATAATCTACATACTAACACCAAAGAGGGGGAAAAATGACATGTAACAGAGTGTGCAAACTTTCACACAATATCCTTAATTTCAGACGCCATCCAAAACATGCTGAGGATCATTCAACAGGAATTAGAGCTTGATGTGAAAAATGAAATGCCAGATATTCCAGTTGATTTTAGAAAAGGCCAAGGAACAAGAGACCCTATGGCTGATGTTCACTGGATAATTGGGAAAACCAAACATTATGTATTAAAAAATTGTCAGTTTGTGCTTCAGAAGGCCTTTGATTTTGTTGACGGTGTCAAATTGCAGAATGTCTTTAGAAAATAGAGTTCCATGTGTTAAGTCTGGAGCATGGGCGCAAGGAACGGAGACGAGGCATCGGGTAGTGACTCAACTCTTTATTAGTGACTTCAGAACAGAGCGAAATACTTGGGCAGCAGCAGCCCTTTTATATGGCTGACTGCTGTCACAACAGCCAATGCTTTTGAGTTTGCCGCGCTGGAAGCAGCCAATCAGCGGTGCCCGTTAACAGCCAATCAGATCGGCCAGAATTGACCAATCAGGATCCGCTGCTCGCGGGCCAATCAGAAGTGCAGGATTACGAGCCTGCCGTAGAAGTAAAACTATTTAGGATTTTAAACAGTGCGTTTGCTTAGTCCGTAACACCATGCATCTCATTGCCCTCATGCAAAATCTGTACGCAGATCAGGAAACCACAGTTTGGATGGATCATAGCAAAGTAGCAAAGGAGGGAGACCAAGCTTTATATTCTTTATTTATTTATTCAACCTATGAGTTGAATAAATATCGAGGGAGACTGAGGTTGAAAAAGGTGAGGCAGGTTTAAAATTGGAGGAAGAAATATCAATAATCTGGGCTGGGCTGATGACACTACTCTGATAACTGAAAATGCAAACAATCTGCAAGAGCCAATAATGAAAGTCAAAGAGTAGAGCAGAAAAAAAAATGGGCCACGATTAAATATAAAGAAGAACAAACAAATGACAGTCAGTGCAATAACCAGCCATAGAACTGACAATAAAGATAGTGAAGTTCTGGATAGCTTCTGCCTTTTAAGATGAACTATAAAAAGTAAAGAAGCCAGCAGGCAAGAAGTACACCACAGATTAGCACTTGGTAGAATAGTAATGAAATCCGCTTGGATTTCTGGAAGTACCTTTATGTGCATATATTTAGTAGGGTGACATAACAGAATCTTGAAAACTTGTCATAGCAATTTTCCCACTGAACCTATACCTATGTTAATTAAAATGGAGTTGCTTTGAAGTTATTTTTTGTGCTCCCACCTTCCCTAGCTGAGATGTCTCTTTTGCCTTTGATCTTTCTTCCTTCTTTGGTTTTCCATGTTTTTTTTTAAGACAGTCCAGCATATTTCCACCTATTATTCAATAGTCAGATGACTTCTGGAAGAGGTCATCTGTTGATTTTTGTGCTCCCACCTTCCCTGCAGATGTTCTAACTATGTTGAGGGTGCGGCATACATATTATATGAACAAAAATGGAATGATTTGACATTATCAATTATGGAGGAATGGTTGGTGAAATTGATAGAACCTAATGGACTTTTTTTCATAAAAAAGAAACTGATTTGTGATTTATAAAATAGGTTATGATTAGAAATAATAGGTTATAGAAAGAAGATAATTATTAAGTAATCTTGAATAGGAAGTTGAATAGAATAGAGCTGGAAGGGACCTTGGAGGTCTTCTAGTTCAACCCCCCTTTGCTTAATCTTAGAGAAGTTTGATTTGAATTCTATGTATAACTTCCAAGAGGAAGTTTAGAAGCCAATTCTATATATATTCTTTAATATGCTCTGTTCTTTTATTTTCATTTTTCTTTGTCTCTTCTTTTTTTGTTCCTTTCTTTTTTCTTTTTCACATTTTACATTTTCTTTGAAATGTGATTGTTATTATGTACATAAAATCTTTTAATAAAACTATTTTAAAAATCAATTTTTGTATAATTTTTTATTAAGAATTTTGAATAGAAGATAAAAACTAACAAAAAGTGGTGTAAAATAAAGAAAGAAAAAAGAGAAAGATAAAATGTGCAAAAAGAAAGAATGAAAAGAAAGAAGTAACTTTCAATTTTCTTTGCAGCGAATACAGGTACAATTACAAAATTACCTTTACACATTTTTTTTATCATTTATTTTTTCTAATCATCAAAGCCATAAATGATAAGACCATTTTTTTCTGTTTCATCCCAAAAAATCTATAAGGGGAAAAATTAATAAGTTGATGATAGCAATAGCAATAGCAATTAGACTTATATACCATTTTATAATGCTTTACAGCCCTCTCTAAGCGGTTTACAGAGTCAGCATATTGCCTCCAACAATTTGGGTCCTCATTTTACCCATCTTGGAAGGATGGAAGGCTGAGTCAACTTTGAGTACTGCCACTCTAACCACTGCACCACCGTGGCTCATGTGTTGATGATGATCAATAAACTCTGGTTGAGCCAGAGATGCTTCAGAGGTCCTTATGTTCTGTTTGTGAAGGGTTCCCAGCAAGAGAACTACTTGTCAGTGATGGATTTAGGTTGATTTTGGCTCCAACTGTGAGCTCTGGATAGGGTAATCTTCCCTTGGAGGACAAGCTGTGTGACTTGGATGGACAGATCCTGATCAAGTACCAGGTGGAAGCTGTGCCTAGGTGTTTTTGTACAGCTTTGACTGGTGTATTATTGTGCATTTTTCTAGAGCAGAAACCCATATGCTGGAACTCCAAAATTCCACTTCTGCAATATATTCTATAAGGAAGAAAACCTTTGAGCAATACGGCAATTGCTTAATGATTGCTCTGTTTAGTGGCCATTTAAAATTATGATGGCACTGAAAAAAGTAAATCTATAATTGGTCATCACATTTATGGCCACTGTAGCATCCCCAAGGCCATGTGATTGAGATTTGGGCACTTCACCAGAGGTGGTATTCAGCAGGTTCTGACCAGTTCTGGAGAACCGGTAGCGGAAATTTTGAGTAGTTCAGAGAACCAGCAAATACCACCTCCGACTGGAGATTTTACAATATCCTTCCCCTGCCACGCCCACCAAGCCACACCCACAGAACCAGTAGTAAAAAAAAAATTGAATCCCCCCACTGGTCTTTACGGATAAAAATACATGCAATTAATTGATGGTTTTTCCTACCTTTCTGAACATAATATAGTGAAGTGAAGATTATAATAAAGCTAGACCTGGCAACAATATCCATCCAGTGCCTCATTCTGCTTAGAAACAATAGTGAAACATAAAATTAGCCCTTTTCAATTGCAATGAGTTTGCATTGTGTTTATGAATTGGAAACTGAAGACAAAAGTATGAAATGGATTCTGGTATACCACAGAGCATGTTTTCAAGAAGAAAAGGATTGAATGGGACCAGAGAAGTTGTGCTGGGGGAAAATCCATTCATAATGAAACCATAGGCCACCTGATATTTATTGATGTCAGGCCTGCCCCAACTTAGTCTCTTAGCAAAGAAGGACCCTCAACTCCATGAAAATTATATTTTTACTTAAAGTCAAGTGGGTTACAGTGAAGCAAAGCCAGAATTAAATATTCACATGTCAATTTTTCCCAGTTAACTTTCCCCGTTCAGTTCCTCCCTGGTTCTTCCCCCTTGATAGTCGCTTATTGTTCATTTACATTTGAATAAATTGTTTGGTAACTGTCTTTTCAATGGTAGGCTGGCTGGTTCACCACTGCATTCCATTCTCAGTGCTTCAATCTTGAGATGATGTTTCCGTAATGCACAATGAGTAGTTACTTCCCCTCTCCCATCCAGCTTTTCTTCCCCCGTAGTCCATGGCAGACTGGCAGCTAGGAAATGCAAAGCTTGGCGTACGATGGCAGTTGTGATAATTGGTATTCATTGCATTAGAATAATATGCAGCAGAGGACACAAAAAATACATTTTCGATGCTATTGGAGCATCAGTTTACACTGTAGGATTCAGGCTTTAGTGCAATGAAATAAAATGTGTCCATCAGATAGGAAGGTATAGGAAGTCTACTGTTAATACTTTCAATAGAATAAAGGAGTAGAAAGTTTGTTTCATGCACCAAACTTTCTGGCTATGTCACATCTTTTATGTCAAGAGCAGGATGGCTTTTCCATTGGATGGGATGCAATAAGGGGTGGTAATATCTTTTCACAATGGTATTTATAGATCCCATTTCTATTGCAAAGATATGAAAATTTTCTATTAAACAGCTTCCTGTAACCTGGGAGTCCTCTGGACACGTGGACTTCAACTTCCAGAATTTTCAGAAGTAGCCATATTGGCTATTTATTTTTAGGAGTTGGGCTATGTACCTGGAAGAGATAAACTGTTCTATCCATACCAGCAAACACAAGTTTTAGCAGAATAAAAGTGAACTGTCTAACAGAAAATGGCCAGTGAGATGTTCAAGCTACAGTTGCTGCCTTAGAAATCTGTCTGTCTCTTGTTATGCTGTTGAACACCTACTGTATAAGCACATGGATTACTCTGGAGCTTACACAGACATACCTTAGAGATTGTAAGATGCCTGAGGATGGAGGGGGTGGGGAGGGGAGATTGACTTGAATGTATTCCATCAATTGTTATTGAGTATAAGCCTCTCTCGGCCTCCCTCCCCACAAACATCAGAAGCAGAAGAAAAAAACATGCTGTTAACACAGAAGGATTAACCAACAGTAGTAATTTTAATGAGGGTGAAGAACATAATTGGTAAATAGACTGTGAAAGGGTGAGATCAGAAGAATCCCAACAGACACGCTAAACATCTGCACGTTTGTCTCCAAAAATATGCATTGTGTAATACAATTATCCAGTAACCTTATAAAAAATAAATGGACCAATAAAGATTATTACTGATTATATAGAACCCCAGAAAAAAATATTGTGAGTAACTTAACTCCTGCACAGACTATTTCAATTTATTTGAAACAGTCACTAAACCCAACATCAATGAAAACTAAAAAGCAGTGCCTTTTAATACTTAGAAATATAACATGAAATAGCGGATTAATGAAGGGAACTTGATTGTAATTACTGAATGTGCAGATGGACAGGTTAGAAATCAAGATAATCATAAGGGAAGCATCTGTGACTCAGATATTACTTCCAAGATTGGATTTATTTCCTTCAGACACTATTTCCTTTCAAATTTAGTAAAAAAAAATAGTCTTTTGAAACAGCATTTGCAATGACAATTAATAAAAGTCAAGGACAAATGTTTAATTATATTCACTGTGTGCAAGAGCTAATATTTATGTGAACATTATGAGACTATATAAGAATGTAATAGGTCTGAGTCATCTTCTTCCACTATAGGATCTTTAAATTCCCTTCATGCCTATTTACCCAGTATGCAAAAGTGCTCATTTCCAATATGTTTAATACATTATGATATCTATCATTCTGGTTTAGGGTACCCACAAGTTAATTCTCTACATCAGGCATAGCTTCCATATTATAGCTCTGGATCTTCTAGCCTCTGTTAAAGGCTCTGGGTTATACAACTTTATGAGTTTTTGATATGTCTATAAAGCTGGCCTGGGCCGGCCTGTAAAATGATTTGCCAGGAAGGGGCCTCCAGGAAGGGGATGCATTCTAGGAACTTTTTCCAGGAAAACTTTTCAGGAAAGCAGGAAGAGCTTTGATTAGAAGTTGCAATTCAAGCTTGAGGTATGGGGTTTGGGGTGGAGGGGGGACTGCTGCAGGGGTGGTGTTGAGGTAATTCCCCATTAGGAGAATGAGCACATACAGGGAGACGTATTTGGGAGAAGTGTTTGAATAATACACACACAGTACACAGATACACTGTACAGTAAATGTAGGTTTTGACTTCCAGAAAGGTTTAAGCAAAGTTCAAAATAAGCAATCCAAAATCATTCACAGGTAAATCAGCCAGTTTTTCAATCCAGGGATAATCCAAATATCAAATTCCAGTGTCAGAAACAGTTCAGTATCAGACTTACATTAAATCCAGTAATATCAGTCAATTAGAAGAAATGGAGCAACGGCAATACTTTCCAACAGAAGGAAACAGAGATACACTCACACTCTCTTCTGAGACTCAGACTAAACAAACCAGGTTTCTGGCTCCATCTTATGGCCATTTGAGAAACCACACCTAATTATAGTTTTGCATTTTCTTAAAGTTACAGTTTTTAAATGTTTATCCTGGTTTATATATTTCTAACCCAAATAGCTGTTAGGTGACTCATATTCCTAACAGGTGGTATTCAAAAATTTTAGCAAAGGGTTGCTGGGTGGGCATGGCCATGGCAGGTGTGGCCTATTTGGCCTCCTGCACCATGGCGGGGTTTTTTTTCCCCCTCCCCGGGCTCTGGAGACTTTCCTTGAGCTTCCGGAAAGGCGAAAACAGTCTCCCCAGGCTCTGGAGGCGCTCTGAAAGCTGGAAACAGGCCCATTTCCGCCCTTCCCGAATTTCTGGGAGGCCCGTTTTTCTCCCTCACTGAGCCCCTGTGTGCGCCCTGCACTTACTTGCATCCAAAATGGGCCACATGGGGGACTCCTGGGAGGGGCAGGATGGGGTGGAGCGCGGCCAGCCAGGAGTAGGATTTGGAGGTTCTCCAAACTGCACAGAATCTTAGCTAGGGGCTCTCCCAAACCCCTGTGAACCCCCAGCAGCCCACCCCTGGATTTCAGGTCCCTCTTACTTCTTCCTGTTGCTAGATTGAAAATGTCCAGGGCTAAGGTTGTCTGTCTTGTGTTTCTTCTCCTGCTTTGCCGCTCCTGCTTCCATAGGCGTTCCCTAATGACTTTAACTATCCAGGCCTGGCTCTTCCATTCTTCGCATGGCCATATTGACATACAGCCAAGCAGAGATATAAAACAATATTGATTGCCAGTGCCCATGCCCAGGGCTGGCCCATCTTGATTTTTTTCCCCATCCTTAACATAACATAGAATAATAGAGTTAAAAGGGACCTGGAAGGTCTTCTAGTCCAACCCCCTGCTTGAGCAGAAGACCCAATACCATTTCAGACAAATGGCTTTATCTCTTCTTAAAAACTTGCAGTATTGGAGCACCCACCACTTCAGAAGCCAAGCTATTCCATTGGTTAATTGGTCTCACCGTTAGGAGAGAGCACGGTTACATTGCCAAGTAAGGAAAAAGGACTGCTTATTTATTTTGTAGATTTCTCCCCTTTTCTATTTCTTTTGGTTGTAGGGAAAGGCGATTTAGAGGGGTCAACTCTTCAAAGGTAGATCAGGTTAGAGATCTAATGTCATGAAGGTCAGCAGCACCGCTTTTCTATAAAGCTAGAGTAAGAAAATCTTGCAATGTGTCCCCACTCCTTTTTTTATCTTCTTCAGAATTAGGGAGAAGCTTGTGGTGCGATGCTGCCACACAGCCTTTGTCATTCTGATTTGAGACAAGTGCCGCAAGAGTCATCCCACATGTCTCTTCCAACTAAAATAACACATGGAATTTTAAACCGAATGGGGTATTATTGTTACAGTCTTCACTTCCTGTATCTATTAAGAGCTTCTCTGCCTCCAGCATGGGCAGATAAAGCTATTGACCTTTTATGTCTCAAAGTGAGCAGAAAGGGACTGAACCTCTAATTCCTTGATTCCTGGATTGGTTGCAGCTGCTCCAAAAATCTGTCACACAAGTAGCCTTGCCAAATAAACCTTGCTACTTCTTCATGGCCCTGTTTTCTAGTAGCACTGAGCGAGCCCAAACACCTTGTCCTGAACTGGACATGCTGAGTTGGAAGGAGAAAAGCTTAGCAGATTGGCCCTTCTGGATTGCCTCGGTGGGTGTTTACTTGTTTTGTATGGTTTGCAAAGCCTTGAACATTTTCAGCACTATATCCTACAGTGCTTAGAATAATTGAGGCGGTACAAAAAGACCAGGTTCTGTGAATCATTGTATTTTATAGTATACTTAAAACCATTATGTGCCAGGTAAGTATATCCATTTTAAATCTTTGGAGGTTTAAAGAGGGTAGGTGAAAATCCTCTCTGTTCAAAGACCAGAAATAAATTTCCATGTGACTTTGGGGACCTAAACAGGGAGAGAATTGAAACTTCCAAAGTGAATTCTCAAAGCTACAACAGTATTGAATAATTTACAAGTTAGCATCGGAAGAAATGTTTGCATTAAGCATTGATTCAAGAGGCACTGATTTTCAAATGCGCAAAAGATGCATTGTCTCATACCTCTTCCTGGAAGTATTGAGAGAGGTTTTCTTGGAGATTTTAGTTTTGTTGTAATGTGGAGTACAAAAACTGAATGATTGTTTATGGGGTTCAATCAACTAATGATATTTGTTTCTTTAGATTATAGCTGCCCACTCCCATAGACTATGGGTGGCTTACAAATACAAACTTCAAGCAACTAAAACAATTAAAAACATAGAACCCCACTGACAGCCCCAACTCATATTAAACGAGGGATTGCACAAATACATCAGCACATGTACAGGTAGTTCTCAGCTTACAATGGTTCGTTTAGTGACTTTTCAAAGTTACAATGGCACTGAAAAAAGTTACTTATGATCATTGTTCACACTTACAAGTATTGCAGCATTCCTATGGTCATCTGGTCAAAATTCAGATGCTTGACAACTGGTTCATATTTATGAGGGTAGCACAGTCCTGCAGTCATAGGATTATCTTTTTTTTTTTAAGTTTTATTGGGTTTTTACAAAACATAACAAATAAAACATTTTTTTTTTGAGAACAGCATGATTCCAGGTTATCACATCTCCATACAGACATAATCTCAATTACATATTCATTTTATATATTCAGTTTCATATCTTATCACCATTTTATCAATTTCTCAATAATTTTTCTCTTCCCTTACTTTCCTTAACCTTCTTTTATAATTATCTAATTTCTTCCTAATTCAATTACATTTCTTTTCCTAAATTTCTGTATCTTTTTATTCATTATACTTGTACTTTTCTCTGACAGGATTATCTTTTGTGACCTTCTGACAAAGCAAAGTCAATAGGGAAGCCAGATTATTTAACAACTGTGTTAATTTAACAAATGCGGTGAGTCACTTAACAACTGTGGCAAGAAAAGTTGTAAAATGGGGCAAAATTCACTTAACAAATGTTTTGCTTAGATATTTTGACCTCAATTGTGGTTGTAAGTCGAGTACTACCTGTATATGTAGACATACCACCATAAACACATAGGCACAAATACACACGTATAAAAAGACATGCACTCCTAGGGAAAAAGAAGAAGAAAATACATTAATAGTTCAGATACAAAATGATAGTTTCTGTAATTTGATAATAGTCTTGTGGAATTTTTAAAAAGTCACATTAGAGGTTTGTCATAATATTAAAAAACTTCAGTAGGAATTGGGTTGAAACAAGCTTAGAAAATTATTTGGATTCACATTTATATTAGTTTTGTTTTTGGGATTATTCATTTTGTTTTGTATATATGTGATGGATATTTCTTCTTCATTCTTTTCAGAATGAACCAACTTGAAATCTAAGTTTAACTACTGTACAATAACCTGCTTTCACAATCCCTGTATTTTGGGCAAAAGTATCCTTTGTCTCATTTTTAAAAATCAGATTTCTACTAAAACAATTGCCCTAAACAGTCCTTTGGGCCCTCAAAATTCCTGTGCATGACACTCAAGTAAAGGGGTGCCTTACCTGCCCTTCCTCATATGCACTTCCAAAAAGGGGGATTATGATTATGTTCTGGCTATTTCTAAAAATAATAGCTGCTGTGTGAAAAATGTGTCCCTTCTGGCAATTTCTATTAATGGATATTAAGTATCTAGCAAAATCTGCTTTCACAGGGGAGGCAGGTATGCTGGTTAGCTTTAGATAATGAGAGGGCTGGGAATTGCAACTAATACAAGGATTGTGACGGAATGATGGGTTGCAATCATCCATAGAAATGTAGATGAGACACTAGCACATTCTTCAATAAAAGGAATTACTTTTATTGACTGAAAATGAGAATAAATATTTGGAATTGCTGATCATAAACTGGAGGATCTATACATTTGCAGGAGATAATTAGAGGAATAGAAAAGAAAAGCACTTATATGATTAGAATTACCCTAAAGTTAAATGGATTAAATGTGAGTAGAAGGCATGCCTTTAGCTCTGCCAGAACTGTGCATGGTATGATTTAATTTAACCTTGGGAGAGCAAAATGGAGGCCTTCTAAAGAGGGTGGGAAGCTTGAGTAGTTTTATTAATTTAATCTCCCGTGGGATAGATTATGACACTGCAGGCTTCAGCAGCTGCCCTTGTGAAGGGTCAGCTACTAGGGTTTTCCAGCAAGCCTTTTTTTTCCTTGTGAGATATCAGATACCCACCATTCACTGTAGAATATTGTGCATATGGGATGGGTGTGCTCCTTGAAAGCACTGATGCTAAGCTATAAAAGTCTTACCCACAGAAAACTGTTATAATTGTTCCTTAGATCCTTTAAATTAAATGGTGGCTAGCAGTGGTGGGATTCATTTTTTTTTACTACTGGTTCTGTGGGCGTGGCTAGGTGGGTGTGGTGTGGCTTGGTGGGCATGGCAGGGGAAGGATACTGCAAAATCCCCATTCCCTCTCCACCCCACTAACCTGCTTTCCAGCTCTGTTCTCCTGTGCAGGGCAACAAAAGAAGACCCAGCCAATCAGCTGCGAGTCAGGAGGCAGAGAATAGATCAGGGCAGGCCCAGTCAGAGGTGGTATTTGCCGGTTCTCTGAACTACTCAAAATTTCCTCTACCGGTTCTCCAGAACTGTTCAGAACCTGCTGAATACCACCTCTGCTGGCTAGGGAATTCTGGAAGTTGAAGTTCACACGGTCTTAAAGTTGCTAAAGTTAGGAAACACTACTTGACATCACACTAGATCCCAAGGGTTTGTTTTGCTCTTTGGTATTTGAGTGCCCTTTTAATGAATATCATGGCCAGTTATTTTGATTGAGGGTCCAGATTAATTGACTGCAGGAAGGTGGTGGATATACTACACAGCAAAGCATTTGAGAAAGTGTAATCCTCACAAAACGGGAACTGGATTAAACCACCTTTAAATGAACCCTGAGCTGTTTGAACAATCATACCATGTGTGCATGTCACTAGTTTCCCGTTAAATGACATAAGAGAGGGAACCTGTACTGTTTAATATATTTGTATTTGATTTGGCTAAATTTGCAAGGAATGCAAAGGTAGGACAATAGCAAACACCACAGAGGGCAAGATTTCAAAGATCTGGAGAAGCTGAACCAAATGACAAAAAACCAGCAAGATATATTTCAACAGTGACAAATGTAAACGCCTTTATTTGGATAAGAAAAATAAAAGACATCAGTATGGGATGGGCAGCAGTACTTGCAAGAAGAATATGGATGTCGTGAAGGACTGGAAGCAAAACATGAGCCAATGGTGTCATGCAGCTGCAGATATGTACAAATGCAATCCTAGACTGCAACAAGAGACGTATATCTCAGGATGAAGAGAGTCATTGTTCCTTTCCATTCTGCATTGATCATACCGCATTTAGAATATTCCGAGAATTTAGGAGAATGGCATGCTGGCTTGGTGGTGAAGATGCTCCCACTGGGAAGCTTGAGAGTTCAATCCTAGGTAGTGGCAGATGTTTCTCTCCTAGGGTGCAAAGAAAAAAAATTGCTGTAAACTCTATGTGGTGTCAAGAAGGGCAGCTGGCCAGTAAACTCCCAGTTCCATCCAATCACCCTGACTCTACCCTACAGAGTCATAAATGGAGTTTTCCTGGAAATTTAAATTTTTTTAGGTATACTTAGAAAAGTCATTGACAAAACTGGATTGTGTCCAGAACTGTTCAAGTATGAATGAACTATTTCCCATGGAAGTGTTTAAACAGAAGCCAAATGACCTTATTTGGACATGCTCTAGTGAAAGATACCTGTACTGGGTAGAAGGTTGGACTACATGAACTCCAGCGACTCCAGTTTTTACATTCTACAATGCTATTAATTTATGTGCTTTGATTTCCCATACAACTCTTTGGAATACATTAGCTGGTTAACGCTGATGCCATGTTAATATTTCCCAGAAATGTTTCTGAGCTTTTTTCTCAAAACATAACTTGGAATTTGTTTCGGAAAGGATGAAAGTGAGTTTCCCATCCTTTTTTAGGAAAGGGAAAAATGGGAGCACAGTGTTTCCTCATACTTCAGCTGTTTTTATCTAGGGTGTAGTCTATTCAAGTATTTTTCTAATGTTAAAAGATGTCTTATAGGAAATTAAGGTTGATGGAAAGTACTTTTTAATTTAATTTGTAATTTTTTTAAAAAAAGAGGCTACAAGGTCTCCTAAATGTTTGACCAATCTTACTGCAGAGTGCTTTTATTTTATTTTTTTTAGTGCCAGTTTATATATTAGCAGTATCTCAGTCTCTCCCAGGAATTCAATCCTGCATTCCAATGATCATATTTCTTTCACTGTAGTTGCTGTTATTGTTGTTAGGCAGGAGACAGATAAATAAGAAATATGGCCATGGTTTGTCTTACAGCTGTTATACCTGGCTTAAACAACAAACAAATTGAAGAAGCAAGAGGTATCCCTCTGCCCCAGAAAGCAAAATTATTGACCTAGGCGAAAAAAAGGACACATGGATGGCATATAATATATTATTTAATACTAATTTAAACTATATCAGGGAATGCCTATTGTAGGAAAGTGTGTAAGACTTCATTTCATCTATTATTTACTTTCCTGCCTTATTATTTAATTATTTAATTTCCTGCCTTCATACACTGCCTTTTAGATGGATCACTCCCAAGAAGTTATATACTGCAAGCAAACTTAAAACAATACTCCCAAAACATTAAGTCTATAAAGTTCAAATCCTCACTTTAACCTGAGATTGAATATACTGGCTGTTAGTGGAGATTTCAGGTGATTTATAGTCCTGAGAAAAGGAGCAGAGAAATGTATTTATTATTAATATCTTCATATTGCCTTTCTGCTAAACGGAAAGGAGATTGTATTTGGAAGCAGCTGGCATTCCAATTGATAGTTCCAGGCAGAGAACATCACAATAATCAAATCAAGAAGTTATCAAAACACGAATGATGATAGTCAGCTCTTTATCTCTCAAAAATCCTCATGTTTATTTTTTAAGTATTATTTTGAGAAATAATCAACTATCTGAGCATTCAGGAACAATGTAGATCTAAACTCTAAAGAAGAATATTTCCTAGTCTGATCATTTCAGTCAACTGGATTCAATTTCAATTTTTCCATTCTTTTCTAATGCATCAGTAATTTCAGGCACTTGCTAAAGAGGTCACAGCCTCATCTTCTACTGAAGAAAAGGAGGAATGGAGCTGTATATCATCAGCACATATTGAGACCCTCCAGATCCTTACAAGATTTCATCCATAGGTTTTATGTAAATGTGGTAATAGCATGGCGATAATTTTGGATGAGGAAGCCCACAGAATAATTTCTCTCTGGTAGAAGAATGACCCTCTAATTGTGTTTTTATTTATGAAGAATATTAATCCCTTTTTGTTTTTTACCAAAGCATTCAAAACATTATATAAGCAAAACATTATATAGGCAAGTGTAAGGACACTGAAGGCTAAAACATATGAAGAACGGTTGCAGGAATTGGGTATGTCTAGTTTAATGAAAAGAAGGATTAGGGGTGACATGATAGCAGTGTTCCAATATCTCAGGGGCTGCCACAAAGAAGAAGAGCGATCAACTAAGTCTCCAAAGCACCTGAAGGCAGGACAAGAAGCAATGGGTAGAAACTAATCAAGGAGAGAAGCAACCTAGAACCAAGGAGAAATTTCCTGACATTTAGAACAATTAATCAGTGGAACAACTTGCCTCCAGAAGTTGTGGATGCTCCAACACTGGGGGTTTTAAAGAAGAGATTGGACAACCAATAGGCGGTTGGCCTAGAAGACCTTCAAGGTCCCTCCCAACTCTGTTATTCTGCTATATTTGTTTCTTTATGCTTGAATTCAAAAATTTGTATGCTCTCTTTCTTTCTAACTCGTTTCCATGTAGCCTTTTAAATTAGAACCTAGGTTTAGTGTTTGTCATCTTTCCAACTCTCCTTGGAGCATCCAAACTGCCACTATGGTTATTTCTTATTCAGTTCCAGTGAATGAAAGAACTTGTTGGGATAGGATAGGAATAACACGAGGGAGGAGAGGCTTCTGCTTATCTGACCGTCAAATATATGCAGAGAACCACAGAAATGATTTGGGGAAGCAATGGAATGGTAGTTAGCAATGCATAACCTAAGCCTTGAAAAAGTGTTAGAAGGAAACCTAAAGTGACCCTGCCTTGACTTTCTTTGGCATGAAGATGGAGGGAAGGGAAAACACTGTCAGGCTTTCAAGATTCTGCTACTAAGCCAACAACATAGATTTCCAGCATTTCTTGTAGAACCTGTTTTCTGATCTGGTCAACCCCAAAGGGCTGATATTAATTTTGAAAGTCATAGCCAGAAACTGCTGCTTAGCCTCGTGAGCTCTCTGGGGCCCTATGTACTCATTTTTCAGTTTTTTCAGATGATCAGGGCTTCAAATATTGTTCCATTGTCTACCAAGTATTAGACATATAAGACATTAAGTTCACCTTTGGCTTTGTCTGTGGAAGTGAACATTCCCTTTTTTTAACCTGGCAAACATTACTGGCTCTCATTTTGCTTTCAGGTAAAATTTCCTTAGCTCTTGATCCAAGAATCTGATCCTTTCTATTCTTAGTTCATCAGTTTTGGGGGGCAGTTATGGGTTACCTTATCTTACAATCACTAGGGCCAGAAGAGAACCAACGGCTCTGATATATCCAATCTCTTACTTTTTTCCTGAGTTAACATGCAAAGTAGAGCATAACTGTTATTTTTTTCCACCACAATTTTTACAGTCTCTAATTCATATATGGATGCAAAAGCTGTTTATGATGGGGAAAGTATAGGACTGTTCATGCATGCAAAAAAGCATATGAAAATGTTCACAACTTTTCAGACAGACTTTTACAAAAATCTTCCAACTCATGGAAATGAGACAGAACAAACATGAGCTTCAAATAATGTGAATGTTATAGCAAGTGCAGCAGGGACATTTACTCATCTCTAACTATAATTTATTTTAGCAGCAGACAGTGTTAAGTATGGAGAATAACGGAGACCAGACATCTGACCAGTGACTTCAACTCTTTAATAAAGTAATAGAACATAACAGAGCAACGCTATGGGCAGCAGTAACCCTTTTATAGGGTTAGCTGCTGCCTTATTAACCAATGAAAATGTGCAACAAGTTCAAACTACTAACCAATAAGAAAAGTCCCAAAAGTGGCCAATCAGGGACTAGTTCTGGCCCAATCCCAAGTTGTTGTATAAAGACCAATCAAGTGTGCAGGTTTTCAACCCCTAATTTGCATTTAGGTTATTCACTTTTATTGATTCACAACACCCCTCCCCCTTGGGTTCCGTTTGAGGGGAGCTGTAATAAAATCCTCAAGATAGGCAGGCCGTTTGGTCTTCCTGGATGATTTCCGAGGCTCCACCGGAGTTTGTCTAATGTCCGGTTCCAGTGGAGCGTTTGGATGACCTTTGTTAACTTCTATTTCGCTGCACGGCGATTCCGTGCTGCATTCACTGTGGTTGTCTCTGCTACTCCGTGTTTCTTGGGGTTTTGCAGTTCGTTTTCCCCGTATTAAAGTTCCCTGAAAACGTCAACTCCCTCCCCGCTTCACGTTCCGGTGCTTCGCTGGGCTGTAGGGCTCCCGTTGACCTGCTATTAGTTGTATCAAAGTCAATTCCCTCGATACTTCCTCCCCCTTGAGTTGGTGAACCGGGGAAGTCATGGCCGCTGGGTGGTAATCTCGATCGGAGCTGGTCTATGTGGCGTTTCCACACCCTCCCATCGTCTGTTAGCAGGCGGTAAGATCTAGGCCCGGTGAGGTGGGTAACGGTTGTGGGTATCCATAACGGGTCGCCGGAAAAGTTTTTGGCAAAGATTAAATCGCCTACCTTAAATTCCCGGCATTTGCTGCTGGAGCCGAAAGGGGGTGGAGCCGGTCAAGGTGCGATCGTATTTTCCGCCCCATAAGAAGTTCAGCGGGTGTTTTGTTGGTCACGCTGTGGGGCGTGATGTGCTGCAACAAGAGAATTCGATTGATTTTCTCGTCGATGTTGCCAAATTCCATTTTGTGAAGGGTCTTTTTTACAAATTGTACCATGCGTTCTGCACGTCCATTCGCCGCAGGGTGCGCGGGCGAGGTTAGCGCATGGCGGATGCCCCGATCAGCAAGATATTGTTCAAAGGGCAATGCAGTGAACTGTGGGCCGTTGTCCGAGACCAACACGTCCGGAAACCCGTGTGTGGCAAATAGTCTGTTTAATTTATTAATAACTGAGTCTGTTGTAGTTGTGTGCATTCGATGAATCTCGAGCCAGTTAGAATAGGCGTCGACAGTAATCAGGAAAGTGTGACCTTTGGTAGGCCCCGCAAAGTCAATATGAATACGGGACCACGGTCCCCTCGGCGTTTCCCATTCGGTTGGGCTTGCTTTAGGTGGGGCGTTGCTGACGTCCTGGCAACGTTGGCACGTAGCGACCCAGGCCTCGATTCTTTTGTCAATTCCCGGCCACCAAGCATAGCTGCGTGCGAATGATTTCATCCGCACAATACCCGGATGTCCCTCATGCAATACCGCCAAAACAGTCTGTTGCAATTTGCCAGGGATTACGACTCGATCGCCCCACAAGATACAGCCTTTTTGGGAAAACAGTTCGGTTTGGCGGGCTTTGAAGGGCGCCCATTCAGGTGCTATTTGGTCCGTCGGCCACCCCTGTTCAACCCAGCGTAGTATGTGTTGCAGAACTGGGTCACGTTTCGTTTCAAAAGCAATGTCTCTAGCCGTCAAGGGTGGTGCATGTAGAGCTTCGATCTGTAGTGTTGAGAGGGTTGGGGCTGGATCCACAACAGCGTCTGGGAGCGGTGTTCTGCTCAATGCATCGGCGTGGAGAATCGATTTCCCCGGGCGGTGTTGCAAGGTGTAGTTGTAGGCCGCCAGGAATTCAGACCAACGGGTCATTCTGGGGGACAATATATACGGGGTTGGTTTATTACCCGCAATGATCCCCAGTAGCGGTTTATGATCAGTGATTATTGTAAAGGCACGGCCATAAACATATTCATGAAATCTTTTAACTGCAGCAACAATAGCTAAAGTTTCTTTGTCCAGCTGACTATAATTTCGTTCAGCTTTAGCTAAGGTTCGCGAAAAAAAACGCGATGGGGGCCTCCGCTCCGTTTGGTAACACGTGGGCCAGAATTGCCCCAACCCCAAAAGGTGATGCATCACACGTGATAGTGAGCGGCAGAGTCTCGTTGTACTGCATAAGTACTGAATCAGAAGTTAGCAATTTCTTTACTTGTTGGAAAGCATGTTGTTCCCGTTGCCCCCAAACCCACGTTGCTTTTTTGTCTAATAGTCTATGCAATGGTTCAGCTACTGTTGCTTTGTGGGGTAAAAAACACATTATAGAAATTGATAAGTCCAAGGAACGCCTGTAGGTCTGCCTTGTTCCTTGGAGTGGGTGCCTTTTTAATTGCTCGTAATTTGTCTTCGGTGGGATGAATTCCTTGGCTGTCCAGGAGATATCCCCAAAATTCTACTTTTTCGGTACATAACTGGCATTTATCTTTTTTTACTCTGAGGCCTGCATTTTGGAATCTTCGTAAAACCTCTCTGAGTCGTTTTTCTAGGATGTCTTTGTTAGGTGCGGCGATGAGTACATCGTCGAAATATGGGACAACGCCTTTTATCCCTTGTAACAACCTTTCCATTAAACTCTGGAAGATTCCAGGGGCGACGCTTACCCCGAATTGGAGCCGGTTGCATTTAAATGCGCCCCTATGTGTTACGATCGTTTGCGCCTCGGCTGTGGTTGGGTCTACAGGCAATTGTTGATACGCCTGGGCTAGATCTAGTTTGGCGAAAACTTTCCCGCCGCCCAGGGAATGGAGTAAATGTTGCACTACCGGTACTGGATAAGCACTTTGCTGCAGTGCGTGGTTTAATGTGGCCTGGTAGTCTCCGCAAATTCTTAGGGACCCATCAGGCTTGATAGGCGTCACTATCGGGGTTTCCCAACGGGCGTGGTCGGTGGGTTTCAGTACGCCCTGCGCTATTAGTTTATCGAGTTGTTCGTCGATTTTAGGCTTCAAGGCGAACGGCACCCGACGCGGCTTAAGGCGGATGGGTGCTATCTCAGGGTTCAAGTTAAACGAGATTGGGGTCCCCTTATACTTGCCTAGTCCGTTCACGAAAACGTCTTGGAATTCTTGCACGAGTGCTTCCTCCCAATCGACGCACTCGGCCTTGTGGACTCCGGCTACAGTGATCCCGAGCGGCCTGAACCATTGAAGGCCTAGAAGACTAGGCCTGTCTCGATCCACGACCGTTAGTGGTAGTGCGACGGAGCGGTCTTTGAATGAGACCTGGAATTTGCGGGACCCGACAACGGGAATTCTGTTACCCTGATAGTCTTTGAGTATAACCCTTTGAGGGTTAAGGTCTTGGCGGCGGATCGTGGGAATGAGCTGTTGGAGCGTTTTCCACGATACCATCGAGAGGGAAGATCCCGAGTCTACTTCCATCACGCAAGGTTTGTTTTCGATGGCGACCTTTACTCGGATTTTCCCAGCATCAAGGGATGTAGCGTGGCCTATGGTGATTGTTTGGTGGGTCTCTTCCCGCCGGGTTTCTTCACGCCTGGTGGACGGTTTGTTTCTGTAGGAGTGGTTTACTTTTTCTCGGTGAAGATTGGCATTCGGCCTGTCGGGGTTTGGAGTTTTGTTTGCTTCTGCAAACCTTTGTGATGTGACCTCGTCTTCCGCAATTTCGGCAGAGCGTGTCGAGGAATTTGCAGCCGGATCGTGGGTGATTGGATCCACAACCGGCACACGGTTGAAAGGAGTGTTGTGTGGACTGGTCTCGCTCCGTTCGCAGTCGGTTGACCTCTTCCCCATCGCTGTCGGACGGGGACTCTAGGTCTTCGTGGTGAGTTGATACCGGGTGTCTCTCTGTGCGAGGCGAGGTATCAGTGGCGAGTTTACGTAGCGGTGCGTTGGTGCGGCGCATTCGGGCTGCCGACTTCTTGGTCGCCTCTGCTGCCGAGGCTTCTTTAAGGGCATCGGTGAGACTGATGTCCCCCTTAGCCATAATTTTACTCTGGATCGTGCCGTCTTCTAGGCCCAGAACCAAACGGTCCCAGAGAGCCTCTTCTAAGTCTGCGAATCCGCAGAGGCCTCCAAGGTTTCGGAGGTCCACGATATAATCAGCAAGGCTTTCACCTTTCTGTTGGTCCCTCCGGTAATATTCGTGTCTTCGGACTAAGGTTGGCACGGTGGGCGCGTAGTGAGCCCGTAGTAAAGGCTCGAGGACGTCCCAGTCCATCTCTTTTACCTCTGTTACCCTGGCTTGGCAAGTGACTTTGCCATTTTAAACACGGTAGGGCCGCAGTGGGTTAGAAATATAGCTCTTTTTTTCCCGGCTGTTGCATTTTTCAAATTGTTGGTCTCCAGAAACATCTGGAACCTATCCATGTATGACTCCCAGTCTTCGGTTTCTGGGTCGAATGGAGCGGGTGGTACGACACCGCTGGCCATGTTGCCGTTGATGGTGCGTGTTCAACCACGTGCTCTGTTAGTTGCTCTGTAGGTTAGTCAGCTCTTCGGTCTCCGGATCCCATCCTCGTCGCCAGTGTTAAGTATGGAGAATAACGGAGACCAGACATCTGACCAGTGACTTCAACTCTTTAATAAAGTAATAGAACATAACAGAGCAACGCTATGGGCAGCAGTAACCCTTTTATAGGGTTAGCTGCTGCCTTATTAACCAATGAAAATGTGCAACAAGTTCAAACTACTAACCAATAAGAAAAGTCCCAAAAGTGGCCAATCAGGGACTAGTTCTGGCCCAATCCCAAGTTGTTGTATAAAGACCAATCAAGTGTGCAGGTTTTCAACCCCTAATTTGCATTTAGGTTATTCACTTTTATTGATTCACAACAGACAGTATTTATCTGTCTGCTCAGAAGCTAAAGAAAAGTTGGGCTGGATAGTATTTGGACGGGAGACCAAGGGATTGTTGAGTTGTAGGCTATTCTGGGAAGTCCAAAAGCATCCTAAAAGAAGACTGTAGAAAGCTACTTTTATAATGTTGCCTTATAAAGTGTCCATGGAGTCACAGAAATCCAGCTTGACTTTGCAGGAAGCTTTACTTATTTAACTGTAAGGCCAAGAAATAAAGGCTGTGGATACTGTTCTTTTAAAGTAAGGGATGTCAACTTCCATTAGCTTGAGCACTGCATTGCATGTTGTGCAGCATGTCAAGGGATGTGCTTGTGCCAGAATCTGTTTTGGCTTGGAAGTGGCAAGATAAGCAGAAAGGAGACCTTATGTTTTAGCAAGGCTTAAGCATTTCCTTTACATCCTGGTTTTTTTTTTTTTAAATGAAAACAGGGCCAAACCATTCCAGTGCACTCTGGGGACCACAAAGAAATTTGGAGGTCAGCATCAATTGCACCACCACCACCACCACCCCCTCTTAATGTGGCCATTCCACTAGCAGCCCCTTCCACTTACAGCTAGAGAGGACCAATTGCTGAGGAGCATTTGGTGATAGCAGCAGGTGCTACTCTTACTTTTCTCAAAGAGATTTGGGTCCCCAGGGTTCTCTACTACAACCCTACTCTACTCTACTCTACTCTACTCTACTCTACTCTACTTTTTAAACCTGTAAAATACTTGTTTTAGTTTTAAACTAAAGGAGAAAGAGAAGCAGAACGCTTGCCTCTACAATCACCTTTTACTTCCAAGAAACTCTGGAGTTCTTCATGTTGCTTTTATAAAATAATGATAATTAATGACTGCTTTGTTTGCAACCTCATGAGATGAAAAAAGGAGAAAGGGGGGATTAATAATAAGCATGGGGAGGCAGCTAGGGTTGGTAACAGGAAACAATCAGTGTGCATTCTGTTAGGGGTGTGATTCAACCGGTGTAACAACTGGTTCGATGAGCACCCGCGCCCACGCAGAGCGTTTGCTACTGACCTTCTTCTGCAATCCTGCAATCTCCCTGTGTGTTAAACAGCCATGCGAAGCAGCTGAACTTGAAAACCAGGAAATAAAGGTCAGGATAGAGCTGGGACAGGCGGGCAGGCCCAACATCTGATCGTTGGAGCGAACTGGTTCGCTCACAGATGATCCTCGGAGCTACCAGTTTGGCCGAACTGAGCCGATCCAGTAGAATTCCACCCCTGCATTCTGTAAAATTATAGTTTTGTCATTGAATTCATCTCTGTGTGGCAGTCATCAGCACTCACAACATGTGGATACCTTGGTGATCTCTGACCTTGGTTGTGCACTGATGATGTTACCCAGTTGGGCAATGAAACGTCTGCAAGAAAACAAGTAAGCTCAGAGAGCACCAAGGACACAGTTCAACCTGACCTACTTTTATTCTCTTCTGTTGGTACTCACAACATGCTGTCAAAATGTCAGATGTGCCCATTGCAAAGCACTTCCATATGAGGCCAGGAGAACTGCCTGGGCACGCCATGATAAGTCACAAGTGTACTTGAATGCAACTTTATTGATGTATTTATTCTTACCATGGGATGCACCCAGAGACTGTGAGACATCTGAGCTAACATCTGAAATATCAACTAAGAGAGAATTTGCTTCTGTGCACTTGGTTGTTCGCATACACGAAGCCAGAAAAGGTCATCTTGTAATCTAAGGAAGAATTGGCTTACCTCTTCTACTTAAGAGATTTTAGAGTTAATTGAAGTATGCCTGTTCATTATTTCATATATTCCAGCATAGTGCTGCCCTTTGCAATGTTTTTCCATCACATTTAGTGAGGGTTCCTCAGATGTCTTGATGATGGAGAAAGTATTCTTTTACTTATACTTATACCTTACAATGCTTGTAACTTGCCCATTTGCCAGCAAGGAGATGTACAAAATAAACCATAATCATGAAACCCCCAAAATAAAGTTAGAGGGTGGATGCCTGATTCTTACCTGGAACAACTGAGGGAAAAGTGGATCTCTCCCTCTCCCTCTCTCTCTCCCCCCCCCTCTCTCTCCCCTCTCCCCCCCCTTCCTCTATTTCTCCCCACCTCATTATCTTTTTCATTTTAGTGTTTTCATCCATGTGCTTAATTAATTAAGAGATTCTTAGGAGGTTTGAATAGCCCAAGGCTTACTTTGGGGGCAATGAAAAGGCATTTAAAGAGGGAGTATCATTTTTTAAGAAACAGCGCAGGATGGGTTGAAGAAGGGAAGGATCAGAACGCAAGATATTTATATTTCAAATACAAAACTGTGAATAAGAGAAGACAGCTCACATATTCAGATAAAGTAATATAGGCAAGTCCTCGACTTATGACCACAATGAGCCCAAAATTTCTGTTGCCAAGAGAGACATTTGTTAAGTGGATTTTGCCTCATTTCATGACCTATTTTTGCCATGGTTTTTAAGTGAATCATTGCAGTTGTTAAATTAATGACACGGTTGTTAAGTGAATCTGGTTTCCTCATTGACTTTGCTTGTCAGAAGATCATAAAATGGGTTCATGTGATCCTGAGACACTGTTACCGTCATAAATATGAGTCAATTGGCAAGCATCTGAATTTTAACCCCATGACTATGGAGATGCTGCAAAGCAGTAGTGGGATTCAAATTTTTTTACTACTGGTTCTGTGGGCGTGTCTTGGTGGGCGTGGCAGGGGAAGGATACTGTAAAATCCCCATTCTCTCCCCATCCCACTAACCTGCTTTCCAGCTCCATTCCCCTGTGCAGGGCAACCAAAGAAGACCAGGCCGATCAGCTGGGACTTGGGAGGCAGAGAATAGATGGGGGGTGGGGCCAGTCAGAGGTGGTATTTGCCGGTTCTCCAAACTACTCAAAATTTCTGCTACTGGTTCTCCAGAACTGGCCAGAACCTGCTGAATACCAACTCTGATGCAAAGATTGTAAGGGTAAAAAATGGTCATAAGTCACTTTTTTCAGTGCTGTTGTAATTTTGAACGGTCACTAAATGAACTCTTGTATGACTACTTGTACAATCTTAAAAGTGCTTAATAAATGCAGGGAAATGCCCATTCACCGGTTTACAGTAACCCAAGTACTACAAACCGGAACATTTATTTGTCACCCAATCTTGGGGTGCATCTTCCTGAAGCTGAAAAAGAAAGTTAATCAGTTGTTTTTGGTGTGATGTGAAAGTGGTGTGCCTTTTCCAAGATAGTTTCTTAAGTTTCCAGCCTGGATAACAGCCCTGTGGTCTCTCATCCAAATACTATCAAAGGCTGACCCTGCTTAACTTCCAAGCCAAAGCTTGCTAAGCGCTGCCACCTGTTGAAGCTGCACCTAACATATCTGTAAATTTGCTGTAAAGTTTCTTTTCTTTTTTTCATCTGAGTGACAAAGAAGAATATGAAGGGGGTAGGTATGTTAAGTGATTTAATATATACAATTTATATTTATTTAAATTAGAGGGGTTGGGCATAATTTTGTTTTGCTCTCTCACTGCAGTATCAACCTTAGACGCCACTCAGAGGTCAAATGTGATGCTTCAGAAAAGGTGTTTAACCCCACTGGGATGCAAAAAAATAATCTTGTATATGAAACTGCAAAGGTGCATTTTCCTGAATCACAGCTAGATCTGATTGAAGAAAAATTGTGAATGAAATCAAGACAAGGAAGATTTGCTGCTTATTTGTATAATACAAAACTGTTCAGAATGCAAGTCTGACCATTTTGCTGTTGCACAGATTATTAACACTATCCCTGTCACTTGGGGAAAAAAAACATTTGGTTGCCATTTTAGCTAGACATAGCACTTTTAGGTTAAATGAAATACAATATTGCATTGCCCTCTTGGGGCTGGTGTCAGTTCCACATGACTGGCAGACCAACAAAGAGGTCTCAAAAACCAAATGCTGTTTGAGCCTCCCTCCATTTTTAGAAACTAAAAACAGGCTTATCTGTCACATGTTTACCTAACCTTTTCCAAATCTACAAGAGATCTTAGTTCCATGGCAAAGCACATATGGTACTTCTTCTCTCCCTCATATATACAATACAGATAATTTGATTATTATTTCTCCTGCTCTCCTCTTCTGGTCACAGCTTCCATTTGATGTCCCAGCAGAAGTTGGGAGTCTGGAAGAAGCCACAAAGCGAGCACCCAAATCTTTCACGGACAGTGCCACGTATTCTAGAAGAATATATGGAGCACTCATGGAATCAGAAGCTTCTTTTGATTTAGGCTTAATCTGTTTTTAGGTGGTCAAGTCTTTCACTCCGTCATCTTCTCAGCCTAGAGCTAAGATGCTTAACTGGGTATCACAACCATAATGATGTGGTACACACAACATTGAACTGGTATATACAACATTGATTGTATCCAACTCTAAATTGAGGGATGATCTTCCCTGGGCATTTCATGTAAATGTTAAACAGAATGGAGGAGAAATCTGAGTTTGGAAGCACATTGCATTGAAGCATGGCTTCGTTTTTTCCTCCCCCAAGAAGAGATTGCAACAGCTATTCAGAAAGGAGAAGAATCCATGTAGAATAGTCCCTCCATTGTCCCATCCTCATAGACATCCCAAAAGGATTCCATGGTTGATGCTATGGAACACATTGGAGAAGCAATGGGAAGTGTGCTCCACTCCTCACCCTCTGCTGCAGGTGATCCCTAGAATAGTCTGGAACTTGACTGAAAAGGATCCTGATAAATTGCCTGATCCAAGCTCCTTGGCATCTGGAACCCAGCCAATCTTGCCAAGAAAGATTTGACCGAAGAATGGCCAATAGTTATCTAGAATGATTGGGTCATAAGATGGCTTTTTAAGTGTGGGAGGGGCACCACTGCCTTCTTCAAGGCTGGCAGAATCACTCACTGTCAGCCTTCTGAGGTAAACCAGACAGGAAACATGACCAGATGAACTAGTTCTACTTTATTTGAGGTTACAACAGAATTTTGCAAAACCGAAAATCAATGTCACCCCATCTCCTTTACAGCCCAAGAAACGAAGGGAGAGTCTTTTCTGGGCTTCTTGTATCACCCACATTCTTGCTGTGGGCTCAGGTGCCTTTTATCTGACCATTCCTTTCGTTGTGTTTCTTTGTCCTATTTCCTATTTCCCAAGGTCATCCCCATATACCATACCCCTCTGAAAAACATGTATTCACCATTGCTATTCCTGTTCTGAACATTATTTCTAGAGGTGCTATTCAGCAGGTTCTGACCAGTTCTGGAGAACCGGTAGCGGAAATTTTGAGTAGTTTGGAGAACCGGCAAATACCACCTCTGACTGGAGATTTTACAGTGTCCTTCCCCTGCCATGCCCTCCAAGCCATGCCCACAGAACTGGTAGTAAAAAAAATTGAATCCCACCACTGATTATTTCTCTATTCTCTATTCTGAACTACTGTCTGTCCACCCCCTCATGACTGTCCCAATGATAAAAGTCAAGAGATAGAAATTTTGCTTTAGTCACATTAAACTAAAAAAAACAAAACCCTAATATTGTGAATAATATACATAGACACATTTCTTTAACCTGGAAATAAGGAAAAACTTTCTGACAGCGAGTACAATCAACCAATGGAACAGCTTGCCCTAGGAAGTTGTGGGAGTACCATCACTTGAGACTTTCAAGAAAAGATTGGACTCTCATCGGTCAGAAATGGTGTAGGGTCTCCTGCTTGGACGGGCTTGAACTAGATGACCTACAAGGTCCCTTCCAACTCTGATTATCTGTTATTCTTCCTCAAACAAGACAAATGTACTACCAAAGTTTTTGCTTTCAGCTTAAGAGGCATATGTAAACAGCTGAAATACTAGCTCAAGTGAATTTAGAAAAGAAAGAAGAGAAGGGTAAACATCAAATAAAATCACAGTAGGAAGGCAAGAAAATAGGATTTTTTAAAGATTAAGTTCAAAAACAAAAACTGTTAATAGACAGTATTCTCACATTGTTACACAAGATAAGAAAAGACACTTCAGGAAGAATGGAATTTGAAGTTGAGAAGAGAAATTGTGGGAACTACTCTTAACTTTTTTACCACCTACTTTTTAATCCAAATCTTGTCCCACAGATGGGTTTGGGTTTTTGTTTTGTTTTTTGCTTATAGGATTTAATTTTTCTTTCATCATACTTCTGCTTGACCCTTTAAGAATAATTTCTGTAATCCTTCTGCATAATACCCTCTTGCAGATGTGAAAAAGCTATTTGTTTTCTGCCAGGAAATCTACAAGTGAAGTTAATATGAATGCAATCTGCCTATTGAAGCAGTTCATCAGAAATATTTCCCAAGAAACGATTTTTAAAAAAATGCATTTTTACTTTGTGCCGTTTATAAAAAAAAGCAAATACAATTTATATAGGAATTATGTATTTATTTAACATGTTATAATTTTTGGAGCACATGGTTTCCAAGCAAGATGTATATGTACAGAAATCCATGGAAGTCTGCATGTAATACTTATACAGACTGTGAGGCAAAGTAAAGCATTATTTAAGAGAGGACCAACTTTTCTTTCATATGGGAGCTCCAGAGATATCTGGCAGAAAAAGAATTTCAGCTATGTTCTGAAAATAATTTTAAGAAGAGATTTCCTGCATGTACCACAGTGAGTAGACAGATTGCTGGTTTTTATTAGCTAGCAAGACAGGTTTACCAACAGAATCATCTCTAGATGCTGGTTCCAAATTAGGATAATCTCTGCAGATCATTGAGGTTAACTACATTAGTCCAGATGCTCCTCATGAGTAGACTATGGTAACTGTCAATTTTATTACAGGCTTTTGAGTGGAGTGGCTGAGAGTTGGGATTTACATCAAGCTCAAACTTGCAAAGCAAATTTTATGGACATTACATTTAACCAAGTGCTATATCTTAATCACATTTGAATTTGTTAAAAATTCTTTGCATATTAGAGCAATTAAAACCCTTCGGACTGACAAGTTTCTACCATATTCATTGGCGAGTTTGCTTCTCTTTAAAAGATCATGGTGTGAATTTTATTTGTAAAGTTTTGAAAATATGATTTTGGGGGGAGGTATTATGCAGCAAAAAGGGCTTAGTATTTGGATTTGGAAAATTAATAATGGATTAAGGGGCAGAAGGATTTGGAAATATTTAGATTTTTTTCATGAAAAAATGAAGATTGGTCTTGATTTTTTTTTATGATAAGGGGACCTTGAAGGTTAGATAGTAGAGCCAGAGGATTAAAAAAATTGAGCAAAAAATCCTTTGTGCAAATTTTTGAATATTTTTTAGCTAAGATTTTGGACAGAATGATCAGATGCTTGATATAATCAACAGAACATGTTCTTATGAAGTTGTAAAATAAGAACCAGCTGCAGTGGATGTTTATGAAATTAATTTGAAGGAGAATTGATTGTAATACAAATGGATTTGATGGAGAAACTAGTGTTGATAGAGTTTAACCTTTAAGAGCTCTTTTCAAGAGTAGGGACTTCTATATCAAGGCTAATAACCCACTCAATGACCCATAATTCAATTAAATCAAACTCTCGTTTTATAAGGTCTTGAGTACTATATGCCTGATTCACTCATTGAATTAAGCAAAATTTGTTTAACCATGATTTCTTGAATATGACTATGTTTATTTAATTTTATAAATTTGTAAGCCATAATTGCTGGGCTCATATATTACACAAGCCAAAAACCAGTTACCATATGCTTTAGGGGGATATGTGAGCTCAACATTTCTAAATCTTGCCTTATATTCCAATTGATAAAGGCATTTTGTATGTAAATTCAAGGCTCTGAGGCTGTAACCTTTGTAGAGTTTATATGTGAGTAAATTGCTTGTCTATTAAATATATTTTGTTAGGAGCATTACAAGTATTTTCGAACAAAGTATTAAAACATAATGCAGCTTGTTAGACTTTGGCTTACTACTTTGCAATAACCTGGCCGTTATGATTTTTAAGTTATTGACTGATGGCTTACTATTATGTTTGAATCTGACCATTATGACTGTTTGGTTACCCATGGTTAGGAAAGGTTTCTCTCCCCCCCCCCCCCCACATTTTGTAGCAAGTTTGTGGATTCATTAAACATATTTTATGTCAGCAGTTTGTCAGTTTTTGAGAGAGAAAGAGTCAGTGAGTAAGTCAGCAAGTAGAGGGAAGAGCATTTCAGTGTCACTTGTGTGCAAATATCCTGACTTGGCTTAAGTTAGCAATTTATCTACTTTTCCAAGGGTCATACTTGAAATCTAAGCTCTATACATGAACTTTCTTGTCTCTTTTTTCTGTCCTCCCCAACCTCAGTTTAGAAGAAGCATAGTTCATTTTGAATCAGACTGTTTTAAAGGCAGTATGGGATAGACCAGTGATGGCTAACCTATGACACGCGTGTCACTCGTGACATGCCAAGGCACTTTGACTGACACACCTGTTGGTGTGGGGAAAACCTGCACATTTAGAGGCTGCCTGTGCTCTGCTCCAATCCCTGCTCCCTGCTTGTTGCGTGGAGGCGTGGTGTCACCGCTGCCGCAAGATCTTTGCAGCAGAGAACCAGTTTTAACTGCCATAAACTGAGGTTTGTCAGTTTCATTACCTCAGGAACGCTACAGGAGGAAAGGAGATCCATGAGGTTCACAGCCCTGTAAGGTGGCCTTCCGATCCCCACATCCTGCACCTGCAGCCCTGAGACCAGGGAGACGAGCTTCACAGCCCTGTGTGATCACCCCAGCCCAGTCCGTCATAAACCAAATTATTGATATTTCTTGAAGTGACACACGACCCGAGGAAGGCTACACTTTTTCCTGATTTTCGACACACCAAGCTGGAAAGGTTAGCCATCACTGGGATAGACAATAAAAATTGTGAACTACTGTGTAGCATGTTATTTCTTGTACAAGCTACTTGTTTGAAATCCATTCCTTCTCCTCCTTCCCCTTAAAACTTCTGCTTTTAAGATTCCTTGAAAATGCCTGCCATCTCAATGTACCATACCTTCGGGAAGCTAACACTGATTTTTGTGCCCGATTGAGTGCTTTGTCCTATTGGTGTTAGTGCTTGTACTGCTTGTGTATGTTTGAATTGCTGATGCTTTGAACTTCAACAGTCTTCCACATCAGAGGATGCATCAGCATGTGTGCTAGCCAGCATATAAATGATATCAACATTGTAACTAGCAGCCAAAATATGGAAATGTTTGACAAAGAGGTTCTTTTGAGCAAAAAAAAAAAAAAAGGTTTTAAAATTTTAATTAATTAATTTAAATATGTTATATTTCAAATGCGACCTGCTTTTCTGATCTTTTGTTCTCTTTATTATTGTGGTTCGCAAGAGGGAGTGATGCTGGGTTCTTTAATATAAAATTGACAAATGCTTTTCTCATTAGATGTAATAATCCTCTTTATATCTGACTTAAACTATGGTTCTAAAGGTAGTTTTTGACAATTTCCTTTTTATAGAAGCAATCCCAGAACCAATTGATTGCTAAATAATATAGGGAACAATTCTCCATAAGCAAGAAAATTAACCTCCCAAAATGTGGGAAATTTGGTTTTTATCCGTTCTTTCTTGTAATATGCTCAGAGGATATGGTACATGTCTCCCCCTCTGCCTCACATTTAGAACAAACCCTCCGGGAAGATTAGCCTGAGAATGGTGAGGGCTAGGGGTGAAGTTTTTGGTACAGCATTGCTTGCAGGCTAACATTCTGAGGTACACAGAGAGCAAGATACCCATAAAAAGGCATCCATTTATAAAGTTGCATTTTCTATTCAAATTTGGCTAGAGGCCATCTAGGAACTTTTCACTAGCATCATTTGGCTGAACAAGTGCTACAAGTGAAAGGTTTAATAAGGAACTTTTTCAATACTCGTTATTCTGCATATACAATTAAGAATGGCATTAGAATTAGAACCACTGTGGATGCTTCTGTTTGCTAAGCCCATATGGCATACTGAAAGAGAAAAGAGATTATAGCCTGTCATGTTTATACATTTTGTGTAGTTCGAGTAAGTGGATAGCTTGCAGAGGTGACCTTGCAGAGAGAGGCTTGCAATATCAGCCATTCAATTTTTTTCTCTTTCCTGTTTAATTGAATAGTGTTCCTGATGTTTCCCCAAGAAAGATGATTTTGGCAGGAAAACATCTTTTGTATTCGGTATTATCTTTCTCCAGAAAGTGTTTAAATTGCTAACCAGTCACCTCTTCCTTCTGAGGATGATACATTTCATAAGCTGTGTGTGTTAAGTAAGTGATTCTTGGTCCTGAGAAGCTGGCAGCGTCCTTTAGGACTTTGAGCTGTTTAAATCCAGTGCTGCTCTCTTGTCAGTCTGATATTCTTGGAACCTTATCTGAATCCTTCCCATCTGAAAAAAATAAATAAAGTATTTGTAGATTGAGACATGGAATCATTGTTTTTTGCCTGAAGATAGTGGGCCAGAGGCAGATGAAAACTTGTGATATGTATCCATTCACATTGTCAATCAATCAATCAATCAGAATAGAGCTGGAAGGGACCTTGGAGGTCTTCTAATCCAATTCCCTGCTCAAGCAGGAGACCCTGAACATTTGAGACAAGTGGCTGTCCATCTCTTCTTAAAAACCTCCAGTGATGAAGTACCTACAACTTGTGAAGGCAAGCTGTTCCACTGGTTAATTATCCTTGCTATCAGGAAGTTTCTCCTTAATTCCAGGTTGCTTCTTTCCTAGATTAGTTTCCATTCATTGTTTCTTATCTTGCCTTCTGGTGCTTTGAAGAACACTACCCACTCTTTTCCGTGACAGCCCCTCAAATACTGGAATATTGCTATCATGTCATCCCTAGTCCTTCTTTTCTCTAGATTACCCATAACCCCGATCCTTCGTCCACTAAAGTCACTTTGTGCATTAAAGTAAGCAAACAGAAGGCAAATCTTGAGTTGACAATATCATGGCAGTGAAGTAGGTGCAGAACGCTATTTGTGCTGCTGCCAATTCTCAGCAAATTATGAGTCGCTCTAGGTTATGCACGCCTACTTCTGCTCACAAAATGATGCTTCCAAGTAATTATCTGTTCTGTGTACCTTGCAAGTCTTCTGCCATTGCTTTTCCTCAGACCTTCACACCAAATCTAAAAATATGTGTGGTAGAGGGATGCTGGAAAAGGGGAGTCCATTTTGTGCTTTGCAATTACTTCTGTGTTTCCTAATATAGGAACAATGTTTCCATTTTTAATTTCCTACGCCTTGCTTCAATGGCACTGCTTTCTTGTTCTCTAGTCTGTTCCAACTCTCAAATATTCTTGTGTTCTTCAATTGCTGAATGGAGATTTTCATTCAGCTTTCCTAACATGGCATTCTCTGTTATGAGGTTTGGATAAGAGCTAGCATATTGGCTGGCTGGGGATGATGGGAGATGTAATTCAATGCAGTTTGTGGAACTAACAAGGAAAGCTGAAAATGAACACCAGAGCCCCAGGGGTACCAGTACTTGTTATGATATGAGGAGATTGAACAACACATACTGTTGTGGCAGGCAGCAGGTTGTTGTCTGATATTCCAGCTCCAGAGATTTTCAACATTGCTGCGGCTACGAATCTTCTTTTAACAAAAATATGTGAACAATCACTATGACTTGCTACGTGAAGCAGTAGGGAAAGTGGATCATGCATAATAGCATGAATGAGGATCTACTTTGGTCTGATGCAGAGGCTATCCAAGGCAGAAATAGCAGAAGTATTTATTCTTCCATACCTAAAGGACAAAATCACCCATTTCTTTTATTAGAACTTCTCAGTGTACTGGTCATTGTCCTTATTGCTAGCCAAGGAGAACTGAGGTTGGATCCACCTGGTGCTTGATTTAACCTTAGCATTCCAACTGTCATTTCATTGATTTGACACACTGACCTTTCTCCAGGCATTCCACCCCTCCTTCCTCCACTCTCCCCCCCCCCCAAAGTATGCTAACCCTGAGAAAGAATCACTGGCATAAGTTTCCTTGGGACTTCATAGCAGAGATGGGAAGGTGGGTCTCCCTAGGCTTAATTTAGTGTTTTAGTCATAACCCATATTTCAAGATGAAAATGCCGCAGATGCAGAGAGGAAGATACCTACCCTTTCCAGAAACAATTGCTGGGAACTCAAATGTCTAGGCTGCAGTATAACACTGAATGGGGAAGTGCTTGGAATCTGGAGGGAGGGGGAAGAGATCCAACTTTTCAGTGCAAGCAAGTGATTGTCAGAGTGTCAGACTGTCCGCAGGAGGCAACTGTCCACATTGCCAGTGCAGGCATCCCAGATAAGAGTGCCCCTCCCCCCAAAAAAACAAAACCCTCCAAGAAAACTTAGGCATTTCTCATCCCCAAACCTACATCTTGCAGGAAATTCATTGGCTCCTTGCTTTTAGGGAGCAATTACCCTTAGAGCAGCAGCCATCAATTCTGTAGCCTCTTCGGAAGGGGCTATAAATCCAAGCAGCCTCTGTCAGCTGGGATGATTAAAAAAAAGAACAGAAAGGCGGCTTGCTTCTCCTGTACCCTTCTGCCCAGGATGGAGGGAGAATGCAGCTACCTAAAGAGGCAGGACTCTGGGCACCGAACGGTAGCTTCCCCACCTGTAGCCTGATTGGTTAAAAGCAGCTCATGGTGGATTTGCTGTGGAGAGGCGAAGGGGGAGGGTTTTCTTTTAAAGAAGGTGGTGATGTGGGGGGGGGGGAGAAATAGGGGAGCCCGTGAGTACATTTGATTGGCTGGGGGAGGGGGCTTGAGAGCTGGAGAGAGTGCTGAGCAGGCATTCCCGAGGTACGGTGAGGCGAGCGTCTTTCCTCTTGCCTCCCACTTCAGACGCAAGGACAGGCTGGCTGGAGCGCTGTGGCTGGGTTATATTAACCAGCCGGGAGAGGGGAGCACGACTGGGTTGGAACCTCCAGAGTGACAGCGCCGTGAATGAAGCGCCGTCCACTTCTTCCGTCTGTCCGAGGCTTCCTCTGTCCGAGGGGAGACGGGGAATCCTCTCAAGTGTCTCCGGGCAGAGCGATGGGACCGACCGGTGCAGGGCAGGAGAGCGGCTCGCTGTTGGGATAATCTGTTTCTCTTAGCCTCTTTCCTGTGCAACGTCCCTTGGTTTTACTCTTGGGGTGTCCTTCGAAGAGCAATGTGGACTGAAGGTTTTATATGGCACTTGGGATAATCCGCCAGACTGTCGCTCTCCCTTGCAAAACCAAAGCAGACCATTGCTCTCCCTGGGTCTCTCGCTCTCCTTTTCCCCTCCTTTTGACTGTGGGGAGGGGGAGACTGTGGCGCCAAAGACGATGTTTTCTACCCAGGAAAGACTTCGCCACAAGTAAGCCCAGGGGTTTCCTAACTCCTGGCTGAGTGGGTTTCCCCCGTTCGCCAACGGGGCTGCTTTTACAACTCACTTGACTCCTTGACAGAATCATGGCAGGCAAAAGAACCGCTGGCAGAAAACATTAGGGGTGGGTGGGTGGAAGCCAAATAAGGAAGTTGTGGAAAGCCTGCCCTCCCCAACAAAATAAAACTGCAAAAGATTCTTGTCAGGACTAACTCTGGAACACTTTTGACGTCACCATGCGCAGATCTAGCACCGATGAATCAACTTACCATAGGAGCCCTTCTGTGGACAGCAAGGATTACAGTTTTCCCAATGGCGCCTTCCGTCGCTACAGCAGCATGTACGGCGGCCAATTTGGAGCCGCAAGTAACTCTTTTTTTGGATTCCATACCAACCCGGGTCCTAAGGCCACCAAGGCTAAGTACACCTCCCCCAAGGGGAACAAGTATGTGGTCTTTTACTTGGATCTCTCCTTTATTTTTCTTCTAGAACTGAAGAGGTGCAGCATGGCTCACAACTGCCTGCAGTGCATTAAGTACCTCATGTTTGTCTTCAACTTGCTCTTCTGGGTGAGTATGTACCTGTGCATGGGTTTATTTAGCCCTTGGGTGTCTCCAACAAGTCTGGGGATAGTTTTCCTCTCCAACTTTTGGGCAGCAAGTAAATGGGGACAATGGGAGCTGGTTGTAGGCATTATACATCATGCACGCCGAAGTTGTAGACTGAAGTGACACAATTTTGGACGGCACCATTTGAGGCTGTGGGGATGGATTTCATGCTTTTGAATGCTCTGACACATGAGTGAGAAAGAGTCATTCATAAAGAACGCCCACACATTAGCAGGAAATTGGCAGGTGTCCTTGCTTCTTACATGCTGGCAGCTTTTTATGAGCATTTTAAAAGACGGAATCCCAACCCTTAGCATGAAGTGGTACAGTCCAGAGTCCTGCCACTTCATTTGCCCCTTTGCTCTCCATAATGGTAAAACCAATCTGGCTTTTGCTGTTGAGGTTGCTCGAGTTAGTGAGGACCATGCAAATATTGGTCCCTGTTTTGTTCTGTTTTTTCTGTATTCTTCATCATTCTTGTTAAGCTGCATGCATATTCAGATGCTGTTCTGGAGGCTGGAATTCATTGCACTTCTTGTTCCATATGAATTTGTGCCCCTGCTCAAGTCTCAAATGTGTTGTTAATTGCTGTGTGGGGTCATGTATCCAATCTCAGATTTGCATAGTCTCTTTAAAAGGTGGTTCTTGAAATACTAAGACACAAATTGATGCTATTCTGTGGTGATGACCAGGAATAATCTGAATCAATGTCTACATTGTGGGAGTGCATAGGAAGATAAGCTGTGCCCTTGTGCCTGATAGAGTCACCAATATTAGTGATACTGCAGGTGGAATTTAAAAGATTAGCAAGCTAGTACCTGGTTTTCTGCAGTAAGAAGAGACTTTACAGCACAGGAGTAGACTTACTGGGCAAAATGTGAACTGCACATCCTGGTAAGTAACTTCCAGTCCTGTGATAAGGTGTCATATTCCTTCATTTTCAAAGAGTATTTGAAAATCCTGACTATAAAGTCACCTTCTTTCTGTTCAATTTCATGTACCAGAAACAATGTGTTGACTTACAGATTCATAAAGTTGGAAGGGGGCCATTTAGCCCAATCCCCTTCTCAATGTTGAAATCCAAATTAATAATCCCAAACAGATGGCTTTCCAGCTTCTGTTTGAACACATTATGGGAGAATGCATTAATTTTCTTTAAAGCAACTAGAGTTGCATTGCTGATCATTTAATTGCATATGAATTAATTTTGCCCATAGAATCCACAATTTTCTTCTTAACACAGTTGCCTAGCATTTTTTTTGTAGAAAAATAGATAACCGTAGATAACTTTACTTTAGAAGGTATTAAAAGGTGCAGTTTACCTGAGTAGGTATAGCATTCTTTCAGAGGTTTTTTTTCCTTTTCTTTTCAAGAAGCAGAGTTAAAGACTTCTTATACTATACCTCATCACCGTATTCAGAATTTAAAGAATGAGAATGTTAAGATTGACATTAGGGGTGGCCTAAACAGGCCATATTTGCATGGAAAATTAACCCAGGTCATTTTTCTTCTTTTGGCCACAAACAAAACATTTCAAGCACATACAAATATTGGGGGGGGGGGGAGGGGGAGAAAAACAACAGCTGGAGCCTTGTTGGGAGGGAGGGAGGGAGAGAATGTGGTGGGATTGCTGGTTACTTTAAAAAGGTCAGGCTCAGATTGACCCAGAATCTCCACCTTTTCCCTCCAACAATGCATTTTCCTCTTTTGTTTCAAGGTGTTTGTGTGTTTGTTCCTCAGCGTTTATTCACTTGTTAATAGATTATTATTTTTTTTGAAACACAAGGAAGCTCTGGAGAAGCTGAAAGAAAATATCACTCAGCTCCCAATTCTCTGACACAGCTAGAGCCCTAGTGAGCGTAGCCAGTTTGTCCCAAAGCTTCTTGAAATGACAGAGAATCGGGTTTGTTGACCTTTTCATCCACCATCTCTTCTCCATCTTTTACTGAATAGAGAGCTCAGTCCACCAATGGAACTATATATGCAGAAGGAAAACAAAAACAAAAACAAAGATAGCCTTCCTTTTAAAAATAACCCCCAGCAAAGACTTAAAGGATATTTTCTGAAATTCTTCCATGAATCCTGCACTGCAGCGAAGGCATGCTTTTTATGGCTTGCAATGCAGACTTACAATGGGAATGCTGCAAAGGTTTTTCTTTTAATTTAACAAATTCAAGAAATGCTATTGTAGCATTTCTTGAAAACGACAACTAGAAATCATAGCTCTTTGATGTATCTTCTTTTTCTCAAAACTCTTGGGCAGAAAGGTGATGCCCGTGTCTCAAGGTTAGATCAGGAAACATACAATAATTTATTTGTGATACTAATCCATATTTGAAGTATACTGTGTGTATAAAAAAATGTTTCAATTTTTAATTTTTTATCTTTTTAGGGACCGGATTTGTGTTTTGGTAGTTTGATGGGCTAGTGTTCTTTAGCAATATTTAAGAATCTAGGGCAAGCTCAGTTCAGAGCTTCCATTTCTATCACGGTGCAAATGCTTTTTCGTTCAGGGGTATTCCTAGATAATTTTTAAAAACATTTTACATGTTCCACACAGGAGACCTTTCTCTCTGGCTCAGAGATGCTGCATTACCCATTAAAGTGACAATAGGCAGACACGCTGGCCTCCTTTTAACAAAAATGTTTATGTTGTGAAATGGAGATTAAATATGTGTCACATGTACACCTGAAGGGCCCATCGTACATCCAATGGTGAACAGATCTGTTATTAGCAGCTGTTGGAAAATAATTGTAATTGTTCTTATGCACCTGAAGGTATAGTTTTCCTTGGATCTGATCAATTCCTAGATACCTCCCCAAAAAGCTGCAAATTTTCTACAGTATTCATAGCTATGATTTATAAAAGATGTTTGGTGCTTTTATTTGCACTACTGTTTCAGTTCTTCCCCCCATCCCAATCAATCATCTACCTATCCATCCATCCATCCACCTACCCAACCTACCATCTTATTTATTAAATTTATATGCTTCCCATCTCGCCAAATGGCAACTCTAGGCAGCTCTATCTATGGTATATCTTTTTATTTATTTGTTTGATTGATTCATTGATTTCTATAGCCTCCCTCTCAGCAAATGACTGTATATTTTTATGATTGGTTTTGGACCCTAAACAAACAAATAAGATGAACTGACCTTCACACTAGGAGAATCTAGCAGTATGGCCATATCCTCACAATACCACGTGCTCACTTATGCCCACCATGCATCTCTTATTCACTCAAAATGAAGAGTATTTTAAGCCCACTTGCACTTTTGTACCTAGTTAATGTCATGTAGGAAGACAGTAGAACTTCCGTTTCTGTATCTTGTTCTACCTAGTTCACAAATTCTATTCAGGAGTGACCATTTGTATAAATTGGCCTTGTTCCAATGTTTTCATTGCAAAGGCACACATTTCTTTGCTTCTTCTGTATTTATCCCCCTCTAATTTTGAAAACAACAGCAACTTTACCCATATGCCAAGGGACAATTTGCAAGGCCTGATGCACCAGTAAGGATTGAGATGTGTGTGTGTGTGTGTGTGTGTGTGTGTGTGAAGGTGTGTGCACATTTGCTTAGATTTCTGAAATAGAGGGAAATGATGAAGTCAAGCAGCTGTGGGCTCAAGGATAATTGTGAGGTGATGGAATGGATACTTTGTTTGAATTATGCTGTGCAGCTCAATACTTAGCTCAATTATGTTTTGATCCAAGACAGGTTGCCTAAAAACAGACATTTCTAACCAGTTATGATGGGAAAATGGTTTTACCCAGTGTTGGGTTAGTGATTTTCTAGACATTTTAGGAGATGGGCAATGACATTCATATGGATTGTCTTCTAAGAAATGTCAACTATCCAAAAGGAAATGTGGTGCAGGAAGGAAACAGAGAAATAAAAGATGATTGAAAGTAAAATACATTGGCACACATGCATGCACACACACACACCCATTCACGCATGTATATGTGTCCAAAACACTGTTTTGGACTGCTGGTTGCCCAGAGTATACCCAATATACTTTAGACATCAGCATGGGTTTCACACAAAACTTTCATATATAGCTGGGAGATTTGCTTTTCTTTTAAAATATTCAGTGTTTTCTTCAGAATGGGTCCTTTTCTGTAATACTATACAATATGAACATTTCATATTTTCAGGGAACACTCTACTTTCAGATTCTAGTTTTTGTTTCTTATATGGTGATGCATTATATATAATGCTTTGGATTTCTCTGGAGAACTCAAGACAAAGCATAGAATAAACTTTACTGTACTGTATTTTTAGATCAACATTAACAATGGCAGGGCAAATTGTTTTGATGGGGCAGGGTATGCATATGTTTGCTATAGGAGATTTGACTTGCATGTCAAAAAATTTGTTTAAGTAAGGTAAAGTAATGATAGATTCTCTGGGAATAAAGTAGTGCAATACTCAGAAAGATAGCTAAAGTACAAGTATGGTAGCATTAGCAAGTGTTGGCTAGAAGATTAACAGTTCTTTTGCTAAGAGTAACCCCAAAGTAGATCTTTGCTGGCCAAAGTTGGGGAGAAATATGCTATAGGAGATTGTTGGCAGTCAAAAAATTAAGGAAAGTATAGTAAGGTGCAATACTTAGAAAGATAGCCAGACAAGTAAGATAAGGCCAAACCACCACCACCACTACCAGTTGTGCTCTAGTTACAGAATCAGGCCTGCCTGGGTGTATAAAATGCCACTGTAGTTAATGGAAGACTAATAGTGAATCTCCAACATGAGCTGGAGATTCAGTTCATGTTGTACCTGGGGATTAGACTACTGATTTTTTTCCCTTATTCCATAACTCAGAGATAGCCTCTTGCAAAGATGTCATTTTACTACAGACTTGCAACCTATCATTCAGTTAGAAAGTATTTCATAGAGGCTATCAGACCTTAAAACATAGCAGTAATTCTGTCAGATTGACTAGAACAGGCCTCTGCTAGAAAGTCTGGGAGTTACAGCAGGTGGGGGAAGGTTGCCATGGAACAATACAGTCCAAACCTTTCTGCAAATCAGAAGGTTTCCAGTTTCAAGAATGGTTGGTTCTCCCATTTTAGCACCAATTGAAATGGCTAACCCAGTCTGTTGTTAGCAATACATAGGCAAAGACATCGCACTGATAATGTTCAATAGAGTTACTCAAATGGAAACAAAAGCTGAGATAAACATGAATTGTTTCAGTAGTATGTCTGACACCAAAAGGCTAAACTCTGGAGAATAGTGGACCTATTTGGAAATTTGAGAACCTACCATGGGTGTTTTCTCCAAATGACTGTTGTGATGGTCGTGCTATCTCATAGATGTCATGGGAAATATAGTTATTTAAAAGCACTGATTTACAGGAATGTTGTTGACTAACCCATTAATCTTTTTCCTCACATAGGAGGCTTCCTACTCCCCTTACTTTGTCCTTTTACCAGACAGGTGGGCACACTTCCAAACAATTAACCAGGCTCCATTTTATCCATTCTTCTAAGAAAGCTAACAAAGTTCACTGGGGACCCAGAGGCAGTCTTTGAAACAGAGCGGATGCTGGAAAATAGGATTTCGCAGAATACCACTTTCTCATTTTAAAAAAACAAACAAATTGAAAATGCAATTTTAGAAGGGGGGGGGAATAAAAGACCTGTGGGACCTATCTGCAGGTATATTGATACCACTAGGATATCCCACTGGAGACTTCAAGTCTGTGTTATCTGCTCTTATAAGCTTTTCCATTTAAAATTCTATCAATTTCCACAAGGGTAGGGTCAGCTGTAATTGTATCAATAATTCTTGTGGCATTTGAAATTACTAGTGGTACTTATCCTAGACTGGATGAACATGTTTTACTTTGAATGCTACTTACACCTTGAAACATCTTGTGAAATATATAATTTATATCAATTCTATTGTCATAGTAGTACTATATTAATGCATGCCAAATTTCCATCAGAGAGACTCCTTACGGGTTATGGCTGGGATTCAACAAACTGCAGAGATTGCTCAGCCTACCTAAGAGAGATTAAAATGTACTGTATTGTTTTTTTAACAACAGCTCTACATGCTGTAAAACACATTGCTTTTTGAGTTAAGTAGTCTTTCCAAGGCAAGTTCCCATAGGACAACAGACTACAACGACTGAAAATGAATAAAAATTGGTCCGGTCTTAGGGTATGTTTAACGTGTCCATCTCACTATTTTTACTTGTAAAGTTATTTTAAAAGGTGTCCTAAACGCTCAACATTTATTTAAGATGTCAAGCAGGTTTGTCAGTCTTTTTCTGTTTAGTGATTATTTTATAGCTTGCTACTCTGTAGTGTAAGGCAGTGATCCCCAACCTTTTTTACGCCGCGGCCCGGTACCGCATCGCTGGGCACCGCGCCGGTACCGGCATCAGCTGGGCGCCGCCATCTTTTTGATGAAAAAGTGCTTCCGGTGAGCTTTCTACCGGAAAAGCTCACGGAGCGCTAAGCGCCGCCATCTTTTTTGATGAAAGCGTGCTTCCGGTGACCTTTCTACCGGAAAAGCTCACGGAAGCACTTTTCATCAAAAAGATGGCGGCGCCACAACCAGCGCAGTAGACTTGTTCAGCGACGTACCGTCGCGGACCGGTGGTTGGGGACCCCTGGTGTAAGGGCCTCCCAACCCCCAGACCATGGCTTATTTGGAACTGGGCCATGCAAGCGGCGGACTGGCGGGCACACACATGTGTGCCAGCCTGCCACTCGCATGGCTCAGCTCGGTTTTTATGTGCCATTTCCCTTGAACTTGTACAGAGCCATTTGCTGTCTTCATCAAGGTTGTGGTAGGTGAACAATCATTGCTTGCCATTCTTCATTATAGAATACTTTCGAATAGAATAGAATACTTTATTGGCCAAGTGTGATTGGGCACACAAGGAATTTGTCTTGGTGTAAATACTCTCAGTGGTCATAAAAGAAAAGATACATTCATCAAGAGTCAGGAATCATAAGGTACAACACTTAATGATAGTCATAGGGTACAATAAGCAATCAAGCATACTAGGAAACAGTCAATATAAATAGTAAGGATACAAGCGACAAAGTTACAGTCATACAGTCACAAGTTGGAGGGGATGGGTGATAAGGAGTAATGACAAGATTAACAGTAATAATAGTGCAGACTTTGTAATAGTTGAACAGTGTTGAGAGAATTATTTGTTTAGCAGAGTGATGGCTTTTGGGGAAAAACTGTTCTTGTGTCTAGTTGTTCTGGTGTGCAGTGCTCTATAACGTCGTTTTGAGGGAAGGAGTTGAAACAGTTTATGTCCAGGATGTGAGGGGTCTGTAAATATTTTCACAGCCCTCTTTTTGACTAGTGCAGTATACAGGTCCTCGATTGAAGGCAGGTTGGTAGTAATTGTTTTTTCTCCAGTCCTAATTACTTTCTGAAGTCTGTGTCTGTCCTGTTGGGATGCAGAACCAAACCAGACAGTTATAGAGGTGCAGATGACAGACTCAATCATTTTTATTATTATTATTATTATTATTATTATTATTATTATTATTATTATTATTATTATTATTATTATTATTATTATTATTATTATTATTAACTACATCTCTGAAACAGCCTGGCAAACCCACTGTTATCCTCTTTGTTCAAAATTCTGGTCTTCTTGACCCCAGGCCATAATTTATACAGCTGTTTCCCATTCTGCGGACACACAACATGGGTGAATAAAGGTGGGACAATAAAGGGATCTCTTACTCTTGCCACAATAAGGGCTGAGTACCAGTGAGGTACATTAGAGAGAAAAGACCCAAGCTGTTTTCAAAATCCATCACTTTAGCCTCTAATGTAAATATATTCCCTCATCCCTCTTTCTCTCTCTTTTAAGTTCTGTTGATTGAGCAAATAGTATTTTACTCCATTAGTATGTTTGTATACAATATACATTAGCCACATGGAACTGACAAAATGTTAAGCATTACAAATTGTGAAATAGGGGATAAAACTGGTATTTTTCTGGTTTCGAAGAAAACACACACACACACACACACCTTAATTATATATTTCAGCAAACATGTGTGAGTTGTAGACACTGATTAGTAGCACCATGTTTCTGAGTGATGAAATAGATCAAATATTTAGAGAACATATTTTGAGTGATACTGACAGAATAATAGAATAAGAGAGTTGGAAGGAACCTTGGAGGTCTTCTAAGTCCAAACCACTGCTCAGGCAGGAAACTCTATACCATTTCAGACAAATGGTTGTCCAATCTCTTCTTACAAACTTCCAGTGTTGGAGCATTCACAACTTCTGGAGGCAAGTTGTTCCACTGATTAATTGTTCTGACTGTCAGGAAGTTTCGCCTTAATTCCAGGTTGCTTCCCTCATTGATTAGTTTCCATCCATTGCTTCTTCTCCTATCTTCAGGTGCATTGAAGGATACTACAAAGTATATTACAATAACAAAACAATAAACATTTTCTTTTTGGTAAATGAATCAAAATTTGAAGTTTCCAGCCAGAGTTTGTATATTATAACCTACCGGTTTATCAATCAGTCACTCAGTGCATCCAAAAAGATAGTTTCCCAACATTTTGTAACTCTACAATATAATTTCTTTTTTTAAAAAACTGAAATAATGTCGGGGAAGATTTATAAGCTTCATTTCCAGCTTTTTTATTTTTCTGGGTAGGGACTAGGCTTAGTATCCAGCTTGCCGTGATGAAGTCAATAGTTGGCAGTGCTGGTTAATATTGTTTCAACCCTACTTTCTGATGTAATACTTGGAAAGTACTCTTGTGGAGTACTTTCTTACTACACAAGAAAGATGTGGCACAAACATTTCTGTGAAAATATTAAGCAGTACATCTCTGCACAGGACCATGGAAGTCTTCTGCTTATAAGGAATAATATATACAATCTGTATATGTAAAAATGTGGTCCAGATTTTCTAACTCCCAGAAACCTGCTGTCCTACCATCTCTTGGAGAAGGAGCTGCCACAACCTTTTGGGCACCAGAGATCAGTTCTGTGGAGAGAGGTTTTTCTGTGAACCAGAGGGGACCTGGTTTCATGTGCTGCCTGCATCCCATGGATGGGGCTTCATTTGTATGTGTGGCCCAGTTTCCGGCATGCCGTGGCCTGGTTGGGGACCTCTGTCTTGGAGGATACCAGTTCATCCCATGTCAAATCAGATTAGATAAATTTGTAATATTGATCTTGTTTCCAATAATGGTTTTTGGGGTATTTTTTTTATTTATATATAAGTATTTTGAAAACAGTGTATTGTCCAGGCATTTCAATTTGTCAAAGAAACAACATATATACTGATAGTAATAGTAATAATATACATAGAAGTTATAGCAATATTTATATTTATATTAGCTTACTTATGATCATGTGATTATAATGTTAGCATGCTTATAAATCATAGACAACATTTATCTTTTACATGTATATAACAATAATCTTTCTTCATCTAATTTGTTTCCAATAATGTAAGCTTCTTTTTTTACCTGGGATTTGGGTTTGATCGAAGAGTGTGCTGCGTAGCCCTTTGTCCAACTGTGAGAAATATGTGTGAGATTGAATAGTACGTAAACCTCACAGTATATTAATCAGTGCAGCTTCTCTGGCCTATATTATTATTATTTTTTCCTTTTAGAGAAAGCGGAATAAATAGGGGATTGTTGGGGGATTTTGTTTTTGGGTGTCACTTAAGATGGCATGCCAGTCTGCTGCCCTTATTAGGATTTGTGTTAAAATGTCAGGGTCAATCGCCTTAATCTCTGGGACAGGAAAAGCCTCTAAAAATGAGGCAATCCAGTCCGTGCTTAACTGTAGGGGGGTAGTTTAATCCTAAAGCCAATAACTTACTGACTGTGGGGTAGATAAAGGATTTCTCTCTTGGGTGGACTCAGGGGCGTCCATCTGCACATGACCACTTGGTGGTGATAGAGAAGCATTGCTTAAATCCTCTGAAATCACTTCTTAGAGTTAAATAAATGAGGGAAACACCACGCCCTATGCACCTCTGTGTGCTCATTTTAAATTTTTAAAATTACGTTTAGTTGAGCGGCAAAGTTATATCTCATTGTGGATTCCATTGGGCTAATCAAACTACAGGAGAAATGCCTGTGGTGTGTCGATGGGCTAGGGGTTTTCAAATGAATTTCGTTATTTCTCAAAGATGTGCAGATTTAGAATGATTATTTTACAGAATGCAGAATAACAGACTTGGGAGAATAGGACAACCCCCTTTTCACTGTGATAGCCCCTCAAATGTTGGAAGACTGCTATCATGTCATTCCTAGTCCTTCCCTTTGTTAGACTAGTCATACCCAGTTCCTGCAACATACGGTTTACCTTCCAGTTCCTTAATCATCTTTGTTGCTCTTTTCTGCACCCTTTCTAGAATCTCAGCAACTTTTTCGTGTTGTGGTAACCAAAACTGGGTTCAGTATTCCAAGTATAGTTGACCAGTGGAGTATAAAATGGTATTAGCATATCTTGATACTATCCTTTTGTGGATGCAGCCTAAGAACGCATTGGCAGTTGCAGCACACTGCTGGCTCATATTTAAGTGGTTGTCCACCAGAACATCTAGATCCCTCTCACAGGTGAATTTGAGTGTTACTGACTTTTTGGGTGCTTCCCTATAAAGAAGACAACTAAAATGTGGTATATGTGCATATTCTGAGATACAAAGCTCAGTGATAAAAATCTGAAAATAAGAATGCAAATGCTTCTTTACTGAAATAGTAGCATGAAATATTATCCCCGGAAAGTAATGATAGTATAATGATATCAAATAATGATTTATACCAGCTAACTGCTAAAGCAGTCAGAAAATGGGCCATTTTAATGTTGCAAGTTTAAAACTTTGCTTCACAATAACTATACAAACATTGTGAAACTAAAGTAGAATATTGAACTAAAGGGATTTTCTTCATTATGCATTGAAGACCTATGTGAGGAGACAGAAGTGAACATAGGAGAATCCATTTCCCCTGTCTTTACTTCAACGAGTCTAGGCTGAGGAGATATTTATGGAAATAATTTTTATTTATATTTGAAAAATAAAAGCAAGTTAAAATGTTGTACTTCAAGACACCCAGTGAAACAATTGATTTTATTCTTGAAAACTAAAGACAAGAGATTTGAGGGCTGGGAGTGAAAAATAATAATATCTCACCTTCTTTCAAAAAACTCTCAGTCTCCAATGTGAGGACATGTGCAAACAGGTATTTCCCTCCACAGGCAAGTAGATTTTTTTAAAGTTAATGTTGGAAGAGTAAATTAAAGTGGGGACAGGCAGACATTCTCATATAGCCACTGCAAACTTTATTTCATAACGTCTAGAAAAAAATGTGGCAGAAGTCATACTGTACATTTCTTCATTATTATTCTCTATGACAGATAGGGATGGAATGTAGGAGAAAATAATCGTGTGAATGTTCTTTCAGATTGCTTTCCTTTGGTTTGTATGTATGGAATGGGAAGTGATCCATCTTCCTGTGTCCTGTATATAATTTATTCAGCAGCAGTAGATGGCACTGTAAACTGAGCCATTGGAACAGAGCAACTGCCTGATAAGATGGCAATTTTAGAGCACAAATGTTTTTACTGTAGGAGGAAGTTGGATGGAAGGACAGGATTTGGAGTAAGAATAGGTATTATTCAGCATTGTTGCTTTATGTTCCCTGTAAAAAAACAACACCACCAATGTTGAAAAAATAGGTCCAGGGAGATCCATGGCACAAAATACTTAAAATGGTTGGCTAAATTATTGAGCACCTCCAAATATCATGTTATCAGGGTAAATACTAAAAACGTCCACATTTCTTGAAAGGAACAGTGATTTCTAATATGTTTCTGTTAAGACAACAGCCACTGATATTTTAATGGACGATCATATGGTATTCTCTCTGGCCACCAACACTGTATTCCCTACCATATTTGTTCTTGGATTAGGACTGGAATCAGCAATGTTTCCTGCAAAAAGGTGGAGAGGAGGGCCTCCCTCTTGCTCGATTTCTCTTTTAATACTGTTGGCCAGGTGGTTGTTTCTGGATTCTCTGTGAGAGTTTGGTTGAGGGTCCTTTATTATAGTAGTTCTGCTGCTCATATGGGGCAACTATTCCCTTGGACTGAGCCAGCTAAAGTGCAGTGTAATTACAAGGCACCACTTCGTTACCACGGTGTGGTACTCTGTTAAGTGACAAATATGAATACCTAGGAATGAGACATAAGAATGCAGAATAAGTGACTGGGTCATTCAGAGACCAAGAATGAAAAAAAATAGAGACTGATTATTGTGCTTTTGCTTAGGAAAAGGTCTCTTTTCAACATGTGGTGTTAAGAATTAATCTATTCATATGTACAGATGGGAAAGAATAAATATAAATCTAAAAGCATGACTGATTTGGTTGTTTATGATGACAGATTAAGAGAATTAGTAAAGGATACAAAGGTGAATGTGAGATTAGACTATTTTTTTGGGGTCATGTCAAAAGCAGATGGTGCGAAACAAGTGGACAGGGAAGAAAAAGAAAAAAGGGGAAGGAATGAGAGTGAAAGTAGAACATTTGCAGAAAAAGAATGTTACATAAATAAATATTAGTATTAATCTCCCAATTAAATTAATGGAATGAGGAAATTAGGATAGAACATACAGAAACTGCCTGGAATTGAGTTTAAAGAATTATGTTGTGCAATGATGCTAATGAGAAGCTGGAAAAAGGATGCTTCGTTGAATGAGGAAGTGAAAGATTGTAAGGGAAAAATGCACCTTAGAAAGAAATTGTAAAACTATATATGAAAGAACGTTGCAAAGATGAGCTTGAGAGGAAGATAGTGCACAATGCGTATATAAAGAAAAAGATTTTAAATACTGAAAGGAATGTTCTAAAGATAATTGTGAGTCTATCCTAAACAGTAGAATGGAAAATAATGCTATTAACTTTAGTGTTCAATGAAAAATTAAGGGAAATGAAATTTAAAAAATGAAAACGCTGAAAACTGGCAAAGCTGCAGTTGCAGATAGCATTATTGAAGCTAAGTTTGAAGTAAATGTGGTTGCTTATGGAATGAGCATGGAATTTATTTGATAGGAACTCTTTCTTTTACTGTTGTTATTCCTCCATAAAAGGGAAGATAGTAAGAGTGAATCCAAAACCTACAGAAAGATTAGTTTTCTGGAAAGGTGTGCTGGAAAGGTGTTCTGAGTGAGAAATAATGAGCAAAATTTAGGAAGTCCACTCTATGCTGGGAATGGACCAGTTTTATGCAAGTCACTGAGAAACATGTGAATATGCAAAAGATAATTTATTATATATTTTTTGATTTAGAAAAATCAAAGTCTAAACCTATTCCTCATGGGAAGGATTCTTTATAATTAATTCTGAAACCTTCCAAATTTATCTGGATCTTTAATTTGTTTACAATTTCTAAGGTCAAAGTCTTATTTAACTTTTTTGCTGCTTATCTCATTTTTTCAAAAAAATCTTAAATGTATGATTCAGTTTTTCTTTCATTAAGGATTGAAGGAAAACTCACCTGGCATTTCCAAACTGAATCCAAAGGCCTCTAATAGCTTTAAAGTAGTTAACAAGCAATTTCTGAACATGATTAGAAAAGGAAGTTTGTGAACTAAGTTTCCTTTAAAAGGCACAGAGGTTGGTTGCAAACATGAAAGCAATTCTCATTATCTTGCAGTGTTCAAAACCTGCCAGGGGCTGCTGTCTTGTCTTCTCCTTTCAAAGCAGCAACTGTTCGGAGCTCTTGTAGGTGATCTCTTTCCTCACCTTATCTGGAGAGGCTTCAAAGAGCCAGTCTACACACTGACTGTTTATTCTTAGCAGATAAAGTCTCCTTTTTGTGGAGCCAACTTCAGCCATTTCTTCCTTTGGAAGTCCCCCTTTTTTTGAACATAATTTTTCTTAATGTGCACACGCATAAGAATGTCTACGGAGATTCTCAGTCATCCCGGTCATGGTTGTCCCAAAGATGCTTTTTCAAGAAGCAACTGGATTCTCTTGTTTTTCTTTGAAGACATTTTGCTTCTCATCCAAGAAGCTTCTTCAGCTCTCCACCATCCAGTCAGAGCTGAAGAAGCTTCTTGGATGAGAAGCGAAACGTCTTCAAGAGAAAAACCAGAAAGTCCAGTTGCCTCTTGGGAAAGCACCTTTGGGATATGCATAAGAAGTGAGCAGAGCTTGCATTGCAACACAGGGCACTTTATCCTTTTGACAAGAGTCTCCAATCCAGCACATGCCCCTTTATGAAAAAGTAATAAATTGTTCTGAGAGGAAGGAGAAGGCTAAGCAAGCTTGATTAGGAAAAATGGTAAAATCTTTAGAAAAGAGAAAGTAAAGAACAAAAGATAATACATGATCAGTGTGCCGACATGGTGGAAGCAGAAAAGGTTTGAGACATGGATAGAAGGGTATGAACAGGTAGAGTGAATGGAATTGGGATAGCCTAGATTTAATTGTATTGTGAGAAATTGCAAGGAAGTGGAGAAAGAAATGGGAGGACATAAACAATTAACAAGTGGGAGAGTTCATGAAAGGCTTCCTTAGTAAACAGCAGCTCAGTCTGGGTTGCAGAAGGCCCACAAAAGCCCCAAAAGAAGAGATTCCAAATTTTTTAAAAAGACTGCCTTAATTAATTCCCTGTAAAAAGAAAGCTGGAGGTTCCAGTGATAGTTTGATTGATAGTATCCTGCTGTAAAGAGCTTGGAAGTGTTTTCTATTTCTTATTTGATGCCTTTAACTTTCATTGTTTTTTTAAATTTCCTTCTTTGCATAATGTTGTTTATCCCACAAGAAAATAGCCTGATGGGTGGCTAGCTAGTTATACTACATTGAAGTATTTGCATTGGCTGCCTGATATATATCCTGAGCAAGGTTCAATGTTTTTCCCATGACATTCAAGTCAGGATATCTGAACATTGCAATTCTGTTCAGTCAAGGTTTAATTTATGCAAGAAGGTGATGCTAGGGTACAATTAATATATACTAGTTTTAGATTTTTATTTTGATTTTTTTTAAAAGTATGATCGTTTTCTCTCATTTTGTTATTTATTTATTTATTTGAATATTTATATTTCCTCCTATTCACACATGGCGTCTCAAGGCAGGGATATAAAAACTGGGATATAAAAACATCATATATAGAAAATAAAACTAATAAAAGAAAATAATCAAATCATAAATTAATAAAATAATGTAATAGCCCCCCCCCCCCACCTCTCATCCCGATGACAACACATCACATGAACCACTTAATGGGCTCCATCCTGTTCTGGGTTCCCCAGGCCCGCTGGCAGAACCAGGTCTTCAGCGCCTTTTGGAAAAGTGTTAGAGTGAGGCCATTCTAATCTCTGGGGGAATTATGTTCCAGAAAGAGGGAGAAGAAACTTTTTTTGGCTCCCACCAGGTATATCTCTCTAGGGGATGGGACCCACAACATTTGTTGCCTCCCTGCTCTAGTGGGTTGGGTAAATGTGACCAGCAAGAGAAGGTCCCTCAGATAACTTGATCCCAAGCCATGAAGGGCTTTAAAGGTGACAACCAGCATCTTGAATTGTACCCGGAAGCAAATTGGCAACCAATGAAGCTCCCACAGGAGGGATGATACATGTGCACACCGAGGTCTGCACAAAGCCATATGGGCCGCTGCATTTTGCATCAACTGGAGCTTCCAGATGCTCTTCAAGGGCAGCCCCATGTAGAGCATGCTGCAATAATCAAGATGGGAAGTGACTAGTGTATTTATTGTTTATTATTCTATTCAATTATTGTTTTTTTCTTTTTTTTTAATAGATTAAAAAGCAAAAAACAATACATTAAAAAAAGACAAGAACTAAAACAATTCGGGGCAAGGATGACAGTTGACAGACCACTGTTACCCTCCTGGTTATTCCCTAAGAACATTGGGGTGGGTCCTGCTGCATCTGTCAAGGTTGGCAAGGTGCCATTTTGCACTTACTCATGGGAATATGGTGGGGCCTGCAACCCTCTGAAAACCATGAAGCTTCTATATTTAATTGTTTAGATGCCCCCTGTTAGGAAACTGAATGGCTCAGTTTTGTTTTCCTTGGCTTTCCCCCATCTTTTAATGAATGTCGTTCTTTTCTTCTTCTTTTTTACAGATATTGTTTTAACATATTGCTTTTCCTAGTTGCATTTTTTTTTTACTGTAAATTTCTCTGATAAGTGATTGATAAGCATATCAGTTAAATAAAAGCTTGCTCCAGAAAAAGTTCTTAAAATAGCAATCTAATTACCTATGCCAGTGTAAATACTGCTTGCTATAAATACTGCTTGCTACAGGACATCCTTTATTCATATTTTACTATATTTTGTTAATGGATAGTCTGTTAAAGCAAACTCTATGAATAAGCAACTGCCTGTGAAAAATGCTGCTGTGGCATTTGCGAAAATAAGACATATTTTTAAGTTGATTGTTTTTTAAGGACCCGACTTTAATTTTATGAAAACCTTTAGAAAAACTATTGGGCTTATTGTCATGTCCCCCTGTATGTGGAGGGAGGGGGCAAGGAGGTTAGTTGGAATGAGGTAATTATTTATCTAACTTTGTAGGAGGAATAAGCCTAGCTATGTATGAAGGGGAGTTACTGTATAAAGGGAAAGGACATGTTTGTACCAGAACCAACCTGCATTTGAAGCAGGTATTGTGAGGTATAGATTGACTTAATTCCCCAGCTCAGATTCTGCTCATCTGAATTCCACTGAAGTGTCACTTAATAGTCTCTTTTTTTAAACCATGACTAGCAATTGAGGTAAACTGCTTCAAACTCAATTGCAGAAGATATGACTTCAGCAACAGATTGGTCAACTCCTGGAACACCCTACCCTACTCTGTTGTTACAGCCTCAAATCCTCACAGCTTCAATCTCAAACTGTCTACCAGGGACTTCACCCCATTCTTACCGTCCCTGTCTTACTGTCCCCATTTATCTGTATTTACTTCCTTTGTTCATGTTTATGTTCATAGCTATACTTCTTATCTTGTACATGTTTGACAAACAAACAAACAAACAAACAAATAAATAGCATTTGTTGGTAACTATAACTGGAATGGTAGGCATACAATGAAAACATCTATTTGATGCTATGATGCCTGTGCCCTTTTGACTAAACCAGGATCTCAATTACGATTCTTAGAATAGAAAATCATATGTTTTGGAGAGAAATTCCTTGTGTGTCTAATTACACTTGGCCAAATAAACTATCCCATCCCATCCCATCCCATCCCATCCCATCCTATCCTATCCTATCCTATCCTATCCTATCCTATCATGATTTGTCTCTTTAAAACTTATGCTGACAAACTTTTTCAATGGATAACAAGACTTTGGCCTGTTAATCTGTGTACAGAATGAAAACTCATACACAGGTAGTCCTTGACTTACCACTACAATTGAGCCCAAAATTTCTGTTGTTAAGTGAGATATTTGTTAAGTGAGTTTTGCCCCATTTTACGACCTTTCTTGCCACAATTATTAAGTGAATCACTGCAGTTGATAAGTTAGTAATCTGGTTGTAAAGCGAATCTGGCTTCCCCATTGATTTTGCTTATCAGAAGATTACAAAAGATGACCCCACGGCCATGTGACACAGCAACGGTCATAAGTATGAACCAGTTGCCAAACATATGAACTTTGATCACCTGATCATGGGGATGCTTTAAAAGTTGTAACTGTGAAAAATGGTCATAACTCACTTTTTTTCAGTGCCATTGTAACTTTGAACGATCACTAAGTGAAGTGCTGTGAGTCAAGCACTATGTGTAGATTAAGGCTGTACCAGGAAGAAGGCATTGCTTTGGAGGTATTAACAGAGGGAGACTCCGAGAGATCTTATTCTTTCTAAGCTGTTTCCATTCAAACTGTGTTTCCTTGTATAAGACCTTTTAACTATAAAAATCCATGCCTGAGTTTGGCTTGCTTTCCTCTTCCCTCTTTATCTTTTCTTTTCTTTTTGAATTGTGCCTCTTAGATTATAAACATTCAATGGAGTTTATATGGAATTCTAGAAGAATTTTTCAGCTGAAGTAAAAACGCCTTGAAATAATAAACCTTTATTCCAAGATTTCAGTCCCATATTTGATACCCAAAGATCATGTGCAAAATGACCCAGATTTGGTGACATGATTTCAGCCCACCTGGAGGACTGTAGGGATCAACAACAACAACAACAACAAAGGAAGTAATTTGGCTTTCATTCCAATTTCTATTCTTATAAACCTCTCTAAACATCATGCAGGTACAAAGACATGTGGACCAGAACCACCTAATTTCAAATACTCCTTTAGTAATTTATTTCTAAATTCGTTTGGAACCCTGATTTGTGGCTCCTCACCTTTTTGATTTTGCTCAGTCCTGTGCTGCAATGTAATGAAAGTAGATGCAAAGAGGAGATTGTAAGTTTGTCGTTGTTGTTAATTTTGTTTCTGCAAGATGTACTTTATTCCATTTGGGGCAAATTCTTCGGTCTCAGGTACAAAGTACTATGAAAGCTCCAGTCTTCATATGATGCTATTATAGATGAAAAGTGTGTTAGTAAGGTGAAATGGTTACAGTGTCCGGCTAGGAGTGGGGGAATAAAGTTTTCATCCCCTCTCAGTCATTGAAGCCCATTGGGTAATTTTGGACTGGTCATTCTCCCTCCACCCAATACCTCCCAAAGCCCTTGCTGTGTAGAAGAAGAAGAAGAAGAGAAAGCAATGCCTTGAGCTCCTGAGTGAAGAGGCGGAATGCAAATTTAAGAAAACAAAAATTAACTGCATTCTGAATGCTTGCCTAATGCAGCATCTCCCATATGAAATGAGATGTTCTGATGCCTGTTTGGTGCAGGGGTTAAGGCAACAGGCCAGAACTGTGAGTTTTAGTCCTGCCTGCCTTAGGCAAAAAGCTAACTGGGTGACCTTGAGCCAATCACATTCTATCAGCCCTAGGGAAGAAGGCTAAGGCAAAGCACTTCTGAAAAACCTTGCCAAGAAACCTTGTGCAGGCAGTCACCAGATGTCCCCAGTGATTTGAAGTCAACATACATACATACACAGAAACACACACACAAAACACTTGAGAAGACAATACATTGCCTGTCTACCTACCCAGCACAAAACTCTTCCCTTCCAAGTGCAGTTTGCCTATCTTAGCCTAAATAGAGGTGATTCCCAGAGTCCTCTACCTGTTGTTCCCCCTTTTCCTATTTTTCCTATTGCTTTTCCTCATATACTATATACCTATAGTGTATCTTTATCTGTTCTTTGCTCTGATTCCTGAATAAAACATACGGATGGATCTGTCAGTTTTATTTTTCTATTTTCAGACTTCTAAAAGTATTTATCCTGTAAGATGGAGTAATTTGAAGATTTTGGTAAAAATAAAGAACCACACAGAATTTGCAGCAACCTGTCAGCTTCTTTGAAGCTTCCTACCATGTACAATTTTTATTTGGGAAGTCCACTATACTAACCTTAATTTTTTCCTTTATGTTTCTTAACATTTAATAGGTTATATCAGCTTCTAGCTTCAGGAGAATTCAGGAGCAATCTTTTCTCCTTGCAGCATACTTATTTGAAACTAGCCAAGTTTCTGATGCTATTTCAGTCTGGATTAAAATTTGAAAATTCATCAGTATTAATAATATTACAGATATTCTCTGGCACAACATTGCACTAAATTGAGCCAATTTAGAGAAATTTTCATTTTGTTTCCACAGATGCTTTATCTTTGGATATATCTATTAGAGTTGCATAAGCAATGAATCTGTCAGGGCTCCAACAAATCCCCCTTGTTCAAAGCAAAAGTCTCTAGCCGCATCTCAGAAAAAGTAAATTGGTTTATTAGAAATTGGCATGTTGGTGCATGGCTGGGTGCAGCTGGTACTAAATCACATCATACATTTCCCCCTTGACCCTGGTCTTCCCCCCCCACCCCCTGGATGTGACTTCTTCAATAGGACACATCAGTCTCCGAGTGTCATCCATCATACTCTCCAATAACCTTCTTATGCTTTGACAACTTTGGGCTGCTGAGTTGATATCTAGGCATTTAAGGAATGCCTTGTTTTCCCCTACTCCCTTTTTCTGGCAGCTAAAAAGACCAAAGGAGTATCTTTTTAGTTGACAGAATCATTTTCCAAGGAGAAGAATAGTGAAGACAATTTATATGATTGTAATGATGAAAACCTAGGCTAGGTCTATTTTCTTCCATCAGTATGAAACTGTTTTGGACAGTTTGCAAATTTGCAAATCTGTTTACAAATAGACTATAATCTCTCCTCCTCCCTCTCTTGCCTCTCTCCTCCCTCTTCTGTCTTCCCTCCTGCCTTCTCTCACCTCTCTCCTGCCTTCTGAATGCCTTCATGTGAATTTTGCCTTTGCTCCTAATTTGCTGAGCCCCTTTTATTTAGAATGTGACTTTTTGGAGGCATTGCATTTTTTTAATGTCTTTTTGTCAGGGGAAGAAGTTGGAGAGGATATTTTCTTTACTGCTTCTATTGTGCTGAACTGAGACTTTCCCAGTGGTATATTTGGTATAACCTTGGATACCCTGTTAAAATCCTGAGAACTTCATTTGCCACCTTTGCATAGTATTTGTGGCAGCAGGACCAGGGAACTGAAAAAAGATAAATCAAAACACCACTTTTATTATGTTCTAAAAGTCAAATGTTTCTAAAGCACTCCTCTGAGGTACAGATTTATGATTTGATAATTGTGTTTTTGACTGAAATAGTGTTGATTACCCTCTGGATTAGCAGAATTTTAAAAAGTAATTTTTTTTGAACGCTATAGCACAATTCTCACTATAATAATGTTCTCTGGTGCTTTTATGAATTTCTTGGTATATGGTCACATATTGTACTGTAATTGATTAGGTCTCTAACAGGATCCAGCTCATCCTTCAGATGCTATCATTTCTTTTGAAGGACAGGAAACCTATTTTGATTTTCTTTAAGAGTCAGCAATTATGAAGAGGAGGTTCTGAAGAAGAAGCATGTTATATCCAGAAATTCAGCTTCCTTTTGTTTCCCATGGGAGATGAGGTTGGAAGTCTCACATTGAAGGTATATAGTGCAGAAGAGGAGTATGACTCAAAATAATACTTATTTATATATCACTTGTTCCTTTGAATGTAATAAAGAAAAGCAACCTCACAGGTCTAGGTTTAGCATTTGCTGAAGCACGAGCATTGGCTTGGCAAGCTAAAACTATCTGGCTCCAATTTCTTATTTTAATTTTTGTTTAGTCTTTGCTTGTTATATAATATTGATGTGTATATACCTTTGATGGTTTGGGGATAATATATTTATATATTCATAATGCAGCCAATACTGAGAACAGTGGATGAATATAACAATAGCACTTAGATTTATATATTGTTTCATAGTGCTTTATAACACTCTCTGATTGGTTTAAAATGTCAGCACGTTACCCCAACAATCTGGGTTCTCATTTTACCGACCTTAAAAGGATGGAAGGCTGAGTCAACCTTGAGGTGGTCAGGATGAACTGCTGGCTGTAGGCAGAATTAGCCTGCAATACTGCATTCTAACCACTGTGCCGCCATGGCTCATAATATGAGAATATATGTTATCCTCATTTGAATATGGTGCTTGTCTGCTATGCTTGCTTAGCTGGTCTTTTCCTCACAACCCCAGCTCTAAAATTTTGTAACTATACATTTGGGAGACTTGGAACAGGGCAAATATATCAGCTACCCCATATCAACAGAGCAGGACTGCTAACCAAATATATGAAAGAGGAGCTGGGAGAATTTTAATAGATGCCTTCTGTGTTAAATAAGAAGCTTGTACCATGCATTAAAGTCATGGGTCATCTTCACTGTTTATGGTACTATTGTGCACTTTGTTCATCTTATGTTTTATAATTAGAAGATAGAGCAGATTGGGGGACACTTTTTCCAAAATTATGTGCCATTAAAGTGAGGTAATGTGTACCTATATTCACACTGCAGCAGAGGTTGTTTGCCTTGTTGGAAATAATGTTGTTGCAGTGATAGTTGCAGAGAATGATATTGGACTTTCCACACACCAGTGGGCTCCATCAATTTCTCCTCTTTCCCTCTGTAGCTCTTAAAAACAGTATCCAGATAGTAGGGAGCAAAATTAATGAGCTGACCATTGCTTAGTAAAACCTTCTTATGGCAAATAGCTGCTGATATTTCCAAAATCTTGACTAGGAAATGTTTCCTTTAGCTTTGTGTCTTACTGTGTTTTCCATAATCAATTCTGCCTATTTCTCCAACAGAGACATATTACTTCTCCTTATGTTCTTAAGAGTTCCCTTGCCTTGAATCTCTGCTTCTGCTGAGAGCCTCTGTCTTTTTCTACAAACTCAATTCTTTTTCTCTATGTTTATTTTTTCTCTTGTTATGCAGTTGGAATACTAGAGACGGTAGTTGCTGAGGAGTTGTATTAGAATAATTAATACATTATTTATTAAATTTATATTCTGACCATCTCACTGTTGAAGCAATGATAAAAAGACAATATAATAATTAAAGGAGATTCATTGGCCTTGTTTGGTGACTTCCTTCTGCATTCCTTCTCCTCCAGAGGAAGAGACTATACTCTATCTTAAATAACCTTAGCTATAACTTTTAAAATAGCTTTTGGGACAGTGGAGTAGGCTAGCCAGAGAAGATTGCTGATAACAGCAAACATCACACTGGAATAAAACTGAGGTGAAGCCAATTTTGGCTCATAGCCATACTGCAAATATCAGGCTGTGACTTTGGATCAGGTTTCAGGACCATGGAGAGCAGCCATGCAGCTACAATACAAATTGCAGTATCTCAGAACTGACCTGAAGCAATGGACAGGTTTTGTAGGCAATCCGGGAAAATCTTTTGGGAAATTCAACCTTCCCCAGCAAAGTTAATAGGTAGGCTTTCCCCCACTATTTCTGGTTTTTCTCAGGAGCATTTATCTGAGTTAGCAGGCAATGGCATCTTGTTGCATAGGATGGGGATGTTAGACTGAGAGTCCCAGTTTGGATATACATAAAAAGGCCTATAAAAAGAAACAATATATAAAACCCACAACAAAACCCCAAAAAAAAAAAATTAATAAAAAAAAACCCCCCAACCCCCCCACCCCAACACTCTCCTCATCCATTTTTTTTTTTAAAAAAACAAAAAAAAAAAACACCAAAAACCCAAAAAAAAAAAAACACCCCCCCCCCCCCCCCCCCCCCCCCCCCACCTCCCTGATGCTATCCCCCCCCCCCCTTCTGATGCTTCAGTGGAATTCATTGCTGAAAATCTGTGCCTGAGACTCTTCAAACTTGATTAATGACCAGGAGTCCTTTCCCCCCCCTTCTTTTCCTTCTTTGAACAGTTAAAAGTCAAATCTGTACGAAAATATCTTCTGGGAATATAATCACAGCGGAATTACTATTTTTCTTTAAGTTGCTCTTTCTTGAGAATCTTGAGAAAATCCAATTGCTTTTATCTGGAATATTCTTAGTGGCATTAATCTGGACATTTTTAGTGTCTTTATTGTTTTACTGTTTTAAAAAGGGGTTAGAATTTTTAATTGTAATATATTTTTTAAATTGTAAGCTGCGCAGAGTATTGACTAAGATGGACAGTTATAGAAAATCAATGAATGAACAAACAAACAAATTGAAATGAAATGAAATGAAACGAATTAGCACTATGGACCAGTGGTGGGATTCAATTTTTTTTACTACCGGTTCTGTAGGCGTGGCTTGGTGGGCATGGCAAGGGAAGGATACTGTAAAATCTCCAGTCAGAGGTGGGATTTGCCGGTTCTCCAAACTATTCAAAAGTTCCGCAACCAGTTCTCCAGAACTAGTCTGCTGAAAACCACCTCTGCTATGGACCCATTATAGCTCAGTGTCACTTGACATTAATTAAAGGGAAGACAGAGTACTTCTGTGATTATGAGAGGTGTGTATATGGAAGATAACTATTTCCTCCCTTTTTACATTTTTATTTATTTATTCAAATTTGTTACAGCTGCCCAACTCCAATGGACTGTATACCATTAATAGAATAGAACCTATATCTAAAATGTAACTAGAACGTTTAGAGAAAAATGGGATACTGTTGTAAAAGAAGCTCCTTTCCTTCCATCCTTTTCAATGTTAAAAGCTGTTTACAAGTCCCTGTGATTCCTATTTCTAGGACAAAAATATTGCTATTAATCACAGTTAATTCAGTTAATGAAACATCAAATTTCCCTTCAGTGCCATTGTTAATAGGAAAGTTTGTGATATGTCCAAATTCTGCATTTTGCTACAGATAAGGTATTTATGATAAGGATGCAGGTTTTAATAAGATATATATCAAAAAGATCAACTGAGATATCACTGATGTGTAAAGAAGCAGAAGTAACACTTTGTTTTGGCCTACCTTATCTACTGTTTTATTCACTTGCAAGAAAATAGTTCAAACTGAAACAAGAAACTTCAGAGCAGGCAAATTATTTAGAGCTATTTAATTTCCCCTCAAGCCTTTCTTTCTCTCCTCATTCATCAATATTTTGAGCATCTTTTTCGGTCCTTTTCCTTTATTAGTTGTCACCAGTGTTTGACTCTCAAAGGAGACAGTATGTCTAAGTCTGATAAAGATTTCAGACTACTCACTGTCAGTGAGCCCAGCACCCTTACATATTCTTCTGATGTTTATGCAGTAGCAACCTCTCTTTCTTTATCTTAAGAAGAGATGTTTTAGTGAAACATAAATTGAGATCTAGTGTTAATTTCTTCAGCTCCACCTTCTCTGGACAATTATTAGCTTTAGAACCAATAATGAATGGAAGAGTTTTTAGTTTTTCTTCTTACCTTGTACTTTCTCAAATGAAACCAATGTGGAACTCAATACATAGTTCAATAATTTCAGGATTCCACAGGATCACATAACTAGCTCTCCTTTATCTCTACAAACAACTAAAATGTTATGTTATTAAATTAACCTCTTTTTCCTTTTTTTAAAGGGCAATCTATGGCTCTGGGGCTATTTGTGCTTTTTTTTCAGTGACCAAAGTTTTGGTCTTTGAGTGGCATTTCAGGGGCCACATTTCTCTCTATATAAAGGCCAGGACAAATAAATATTTGTTTACATTGAAATGTAAATAAGCATCAATATAGATAACAAAATCACTTCCCAACCTTATTTAAATCATAATGCAAGTTTTCTTTCTTTCTTTCTTTCTTTCTTTCTTTCTTTCTTTCTTTCTTTCTTTCTTTCTTTCTTTCTTTCTTTCTTTCTTTCTTCCTTTCTTCCTTCCTTCCTTCCTTCCTTCCTTCCTTCCTCCCTCCCTCCCTCCCTCCCTCCCTCCCTCCCTTCTTCCCCCCCTCTCTTTCTCTTTCTTCAATTACATGTAGCCAAATGGGACTCTGGACAGTTAATAACATGTTAAAAAAGAGCAATATTATCAAAAAATAAAAAGGAATTGGTTTATTGATATGAAAATAAATGGAATGAAATTGAGATAAAAAATAAGGCCAAGCTGTAGCTGACTATCTCATACAAGTGATTATAGCTATATTCTGTTTTGTGAACATCTCTTTGCTCTCATTCAGCTAGAGTTTTCATCAATTTCTTCCATGGATTAGGAATTTTCTACTTCAAATTTAATGTTCTGTTCATCCTGTTTCCATTCTTCCCTGTACTACAAGAATAGCATTATCAATTATGTTTCATAATCTGTCTTTCGATAGTAATTCACCTTAATAATATACTGCTATTATGACTGAATTTTTAATACTGCAGTGATGGGTCCCTGGCTCCCTTTATGTAAATTTTCAGCTGTAAGAAACCCGATAATGTATTTGTGTGCATGAATTGAAGGTTAATTATATGAGTCCAGGAGAAGGAAATCACTTTGACTTACCCAAACTGGGTAGGAAACCTCTGATTGATTGTCAGTTTAGATTCCATTTCTTTTTTTCAAAAAAAAGTACATGTATTCATGCCTTCAGTTGCAATTTATGATGGGTGTGGGTTGAAATCAACAAATTTGTAAAGGAAAATGCAAAAGAGAAGCAGGAATAATACACAGTCATAACAACTAAATGCAACTCAAATGGTTTTGTGAAACGTCTAGTTATTCCAATGAAGTGCTTCATTTCTAAAAGGGAATGCCTAAAATTGGTCCAGCTAACATCCTGCTTATTAATATTTGGGTAAAAGCTAAGTTCACTCAGATAGCGAGAGGAAAGCACTTTGCACAACTTTAGAGAATGGGGATTATGCAGATTGAATTTCAGGCTCTGCTCTGACAGGTCAGTGCCAGACTTGATGCTTAACTCAAATGAAAGGGTGATAATGGATAAAGTTCTCCCTAAACTCATTAAACTAATTCAGAAATAGTTTCATTAAATCTATCTGTACCACCATTCCTGCCTCCTCCCAAAAATGATTGTCCCTGAAGCATGGGGGTAACACAACCAAAATGCTGTTTTAATGTACTGATGTGGGGTGGGGAGAAGTTATTCATGACAAGCTGTCAAAAATGAACATTCCTCATCACTGAGATTTAGGTTATTTGCACAGTGACATTACCCAAATGATCATGTCAATTGACATCATTTGCCTGATGACATCATTTAGGTCAATTTGCATCCTTTTGAATAATTTCACAAAGGATGTCAGTTGACACAAAACAATACAATTTGCATATGTACAAATGATGAGGGTTATATAATGTACATTATTTGTGTAATGAGATCATTATGCAAATTATGTCAATAGCTGCAAAAAAGTTGATCCATTGCATGCAAAATCTATCCTATCAAACTCTAACGTACTGATCTACTCTACAATCCTGTTCATTTTTTTTCACTATTTTTCCGGATACTGTTATGTGGTTACTGTTAGGTATTGTGCGGCCCTCTGTAGCTTTTCAAGATCCACTAGGTGCTTCTAGTATAGTGAACGTCAAGTATGAAATATCACTGCAAAGTTATGAGTGCTTATTTTCACACCTTTCTTTTTAAAGAGCAATATATTATATTGCTCGTGTTAATGTCAGAGAAAGTGAAGCCTTCTGTTATTCATGTTACTGTTTTTACAGTAAATAAATTCCTATCCTTCCTCTCAGCTTTTCTCTCAAGCAAAAAAAAAAAAGATGTTGTATTTTCATTTGCATTGCGTAAAGTAATATGATGACTGTACAAAAGACAAAGATGTGGCAATCTCCAAAATTTACATTATTTCTTTGAAGCATATGAGAAGGAAATGTGAATAATGCTAGACCTTCTGGCTATGATTTAGATCTTGAATAGTCACTAATGAAGTTTGGGCCCTATTCAGTATGAGAGGGAGAGGGAAAGTTGCATTTTGGAAAATGAAAGCAAACCGTCTCTTCAAACTCAGCAAGACTGCTGAGGAGAGTTACTGCATACTCTTCAAAACCAGTCTATATACTTTTGATTGACTTGTATTAATTTGGATACACTTGGATATACAGTATAATAGCCTTTGTGTTTCTAAATAATATACAAACATGCTGTATATTTTTAAATATCTTAAAGGATAACAATAGCAATAGCACTTAGACTTGTATACCGCTTTACAGTGCTCTATAGCCCTCTCTAAGCGGTTTACAGAGTTAGCATATTGCACCCAACAATTTGGGGCCTCATTTTACCCACCTCGGAAGGATGGAAGGCTGAGTCAACCATGAGCCTGGTGAGAATATTGTTCTTATGTTAACCACAAAATCAAAGCCCATATGAACTGCCAATGACAACTTGTTTCCAAATTTCAAATAATATTTTAAAACCAAATCCATGTGCAACTGGAACTGTTCTCCACATATTTGGGAGTGCTGTAGTGGCGCAGTGGTTAGAATGCAGTATTGCAGGCTAACTCTGCTCACTGCCAGGAGTTCGATCCTGACCAGCTCAAGGTTGATTCAACCTTTAATCCTTCCAAGGTGAGTAAAATAAGGACCCAGATTGTTAGGGGCAATATGTTGACATTTCTAAACCACTAAGACAGTGCTGTAAAGCAGGCATTGCCAAACTTTTGGAGCTCAGGGACCACCAAACTCATCATTTTAAATCCCGCAGACCAGAGACCCTGGGAAAATCCCCCCAAAAGTCTGCAGGAAAATCCCCCACCCCGTTTTCCTACTGATCGATCGTTCTTTATTTGGGATTGCAGGATACCATCTCCAGCTCCATTCACAGGGAGAGAGAGAGAGAGAGACTTACTTACTTTTGGCTTCATGCAAGGAAAGCAGCAGAAGCAGCAGAAGTCTTTCTTTCTCTCCCCCAAACTCCACCAGAAATTAGTCTTTGCCGACGCAGTTCTTGGAGCAGGAGGCCTTGCAGGGTCCCAAAGACTCATTTCTGGTGGAGTTTGGGGGAGAGAAAGAAAGACTTTGGTTGCTTTCCTGGCATGCAGCCAAAAGCAGAAGGAAGAAGCAGAAAAAAGCAGCCCGGTGTCCAGGCCAGGCGCCTGGGGCGAGTGGGGCAAGTTTCCCCCCCCTCTGCTCTTTTCCCCCTCCCCTCACTACCTCGTGTTGTTCGCAATGCAAGCGATGCAAGCCTTGTGTTCCCATGGGCCATGTGGGTGGTGCAGCCTTGTGTTTCTGCGCAGTCTGGATTAATTGCTTTGGAGGGTCCTTTGGGGGGGACATTTCTCTGTGGACCACCAAAATTTTCTCACGGACCACCAGTGGTCCCCAGCCCACCAGTTGGCAACCACTGCTGTCAAGCACTATAAAGTGGTATATAAGTCTAAGTGTTATTGTTATTGCTTTTGAAAACAGTACTCCTTGAAAGTAGATTTTATGTACCATTCTGCCGTAGCTTGGCATTTGGCAGTTCTCTTGATTTCATTGTGGCTGAATTAATCACAGGTCTTGTTTCATTAAAGCTAGTTGAAGATAAATTAGGCTTAAAACTTAAATTGAATTATATGCAGGGGCTCAATCAGCAGCTGCAGTATATCTTTTATACCTTCTAGGCTCTCCTCCTGCTTTATAAAAGAGAAGCACTGGGGAGGAAGCACTAAATTCTTTCTCATCCACCATTGATTTGCTATAAGGTGCTCTGTAAGACATGAATTTTGAATTTTAAATATTGTTGGTAGAGGAGGAGGAACTACTTATGTTAATGGCGTTTGAAGAGAAAAAAATAATGGTTAGGTCTGGTTATCTCAGTCTGCTTGCCTGCCTGCCTGCTTTGGACCTGTTTCTTTTACACAACAAAGGAGATAGAGTGCTGTTAAATGTATGGAAAGAAAAATGTGTAAGTTAATGTCTTCCATATATTATGGACAAACTTTCATAGCTCTAGTTAATATGGCCAATGATAATCAGTTGTGGCTACTGTGGTCTACAGTATCTGGAGGAGACTCATTGCATTAGAAGGTAACATAATCAGCACCGTAGAAATAGATCCTGCAGAGAGATTCTTGTTGGTTCCAAGCTTTTCAATTTTTTTTAAAAAACTAATTAGCTAAAACTTGCAGTTTTTCTTTATGACTAAAGATCAGTAGCCGTTATAATTTATTTTGTAATCCTATATAACACAAGATGATATTACTATTGCCCCATCAGGATCAAGAGTGAGAGAAGTCTTTCTCATAACAAGCCCATTTCACATAGCAAAAATTGTTTCCAAAAATCTTTGTGATATCTATGTCAGATCTTTATTGTATCATAAGCAAGCCCCATTGTCATCATTTCTCACAACTAAGGTAGTACTGTAGAAAAATTTCATTAATTCATTTTATCTCTATGTACCAGAACCCTCTAGGTCTGTGATGGCGAACCTATGGTATGCATGCCACAGGTGGCATGCGGAGCCATTTGTGTGGGCACGCAAGCCCCAGCCAAACTCACCTGCACTGCGCATGCGTGCGCCTCCCAGCTGGTTTTCGGCCCATTTGAGGCCTTTTTCGGCCTCCTTGAGGCTTGAGGGAAGCCTCTGCAGCCTCGGGAGGCTGAAAAACGGGCCTTCTGGGAATACCGGAAGTACCTGTTCTCAGCCTCCAGAGGGCCGCTGGAGGGGAGGGGAGGAGGCTGTTTCCGCCCTCCCAGGGATTCAAGGGAAGCCTCTACAGCCTTTGGAGGGAGGCCGAAAAAGGCCTCAAATGGGCCAAAAATCAACTGGGAGGCATGCACATGCACAATGCAGATAATGGGGCGGGGGGAGGTTGTTGCACGTGCATGTGCAGGGGGGATGGGTGCATTGCATTGTGGGTGCTGGCACACGTGCTCACTATTGTCCACGCGCGCTTTCGGCACACCACAACAAAAAGGTTCGCCATTACTGCTCTAGGTTTTGCTGTTCTCTGCTTTTTTTTTGCCCAAGTGAACTAGATCACAGTAGGGCACTTGGAACAACTTGCTACACAACGTATGCGTCTCCTCAACTGCTGCCTGTTTAGCTTTGTGAAATGTGCTGTCCTCTGCTTCATTAATTCCTTCAATTCCTCTACAGGCCAGGAGGAGCTGTAATAATAGGAGAGAATCAATATTCTTCTGCACTTCCTTTACCCAGATACATTTTCTGTAGCTCCAGCTAAACCAAAATGTAATGTTGACCTAGTCTGAAGGGGAAAGACGTATAATTAATCTTGAGTCTTACCTTCCGATATTCCATCCCCTCCTGATGCTCTCAGCTCTTAATGAATGGAAATTATTCATATTTGGGTTAAGAATCAAACATAAGAGCTACAGTATTTCACTTGAACATTCAGCACCTACCATAGAAGCAGTAACAGATTCTTGTTTAATAGGCTACCTGACGATTGGATCCAAGTCTTCAATGAACCAGGTCACTTACCTTGTCTTTTCCATTTAATTAGAATCCTTTTTTTCAAGCTATAATGAATAACACTGCCCAGAAGATAGTATTTCAGCCTGTCATTCTAATATATATTTACATAATACTTTTGACCACATTTCTGCCTTCAGAAGATAATTGATGCATATGATTTTCTCCCAAGAGAAAGTAACAGAGAATATCAAGAAAGGTAAGATCAGATCTCTATCAAGACTCAGAGGATATTCAGATGAGGTGATGACTTAAGTGCAATGCTCATCTGCAAATAAAAAGGATCTGGAATAAATATCTACAAGGGAAATTTTAAGTTTTAATGTTCATTATCTTAAGTTTGAAGGTAATAATGTTATATCGACTGTCATTTTAAAATCATATTTCTTAGTGAATCATATTATGAACCAAGAATTAAAATCCATACATATAATTATGCTTTATTAGTTGATAACGTACTCCAAAACCTTTCCATAAGACTTTCTCTAGGGTGATTTGGTTTATTTTTTCACTTTTCTAGACATATTAAACAATGTACCTGAGTCAAGGGTAAAAGCCTTCTTAAAAATACCACCCGTTTCAGTTTTCTGTTCTTTTGTTAATTTCAGCTGTGTGGACAGAAAGACAGGATATAAAATGTACAAACAAACAAATAAACAAATAAATAAATAAAGCAACTTGCTTGTAATCCATATTTTAAATTTTAAATTTTATTTCCAAGCAAGATTACACGATCAATTTTTTTTTAATGTGCTTAATTAATTATTTCTGCTAATTAGTATTTTCCCACTGCAGAAACACATTACTTTAAAAGATGGTGTGCACTGAGTTAACTCATCCAACTCTTTATGAATGAACTTTTTCTCTTCTCCAGGCAAACTCTGGAGTCACTGCCTGAATTCCCCTTCTTTTGCTATATCTTTTCAAAATATATGCGATCCCCATGCCCTTCAGCTATAAATAGAGCAAACAGTTTGCATCAAGGCAGCACACAGTATACACATTTAATTAATTCATACCATACCATCCTTGTTCCTTATAAACATCCCCTTTCTTCCTAGACCTTTTTATCTGCTCTTTGGTACTAAAATAAATACCAGCCCTGTGAATTTTTTCCAACTCCAAATTTTGTGCCTCTAAAAAATTACTTTCTTTTCAATAGAATAAAAGTTAATTATCTTGCCTTTCACTTGTTTAGTTAACTCTGGCTTAATATTAAGCAATCCTTATAATTATGTTTGTTCTGATAGATCAAATAGACCAGTTGAATGAATAATGTGATATGTTCTGTTCTTCTTCTTGTGCCATATCCATCATCAGATGTTGGCGATCATGTTGGTGATCCTATTTTTATCAACAGTCACACAAAAAAGTGTTGTTGAATTTTGTCCAAACCAGTCCCTTAGATCAGTGGTCGCCAACCAGTGGGCCGGGGAAATGTCACCCCAAAGCATCCCCAAAGCAATTAATCCAGGCTGCATGGGAACACAAGGCTGCACTGCCCACATGGCCCGTGGGAACACAAGGCTTGCATTGCTTGCATTGTGAACAACATGGGGTAGTGAGGGGAGGGGGGGGAAGGGCAGAGAGGGATTACTTGCCCCATGCATCCCACGTGTCTTGCCTGGCCACCAGGCTGCTTCTTTCCGCTTTTTTCTTCTTCTGCTTTTGGCTGCATGCAAGGAAAGCAGCAAAGTCTTTCTTTCTCTCCTCCAAACTCTGCCAGAAATGAATCTTTGGGACCCTGCAAGGCGCTCTTTCTTTCTCTCTTTCTCTCTCTCTCTCTCTCTCTCTCTCTCTCTCTCTCTCTCTCCTCTCCTCCTCCCTCCCTCCCTCCCTCCCTCCCTCCCTCTGAGAACGGAGCTGGAAACAGTATCCTGCAATCTCAAATAAAGAATGGTCGATCAGTAGGAAAACGGGGTGGGGAATTTTCCTGCAGATTTTTGGGGGATTTTCCCAGGGTCTCTGGTCTGTGGGATTTAAAATTAGGAGTTTGGTGGTCCCTGAGGTCCAAAAGGTTGGCGTCCCCTGCCTTAGATTTCAAAGCTATTATGTTCTTCTGCCTGGACCTTCGTTTGCCTTCAATCTTTCCTTGGAGGATTACGTGAAATATGCTGTTAGTTTTCTGGGTGTCGCATCACATGTCCAAAATATTCTAACTTTTGCTTTTTTATGGTTTTGAAAGCCCTTGGCTTTCCCAGGTGGCTTACATGTGTTCTATAGGGATGTCCTATCGTGCACTTCTGATATAAAGCACTTTTCGGCAAGTCCATATAAGAAGTTGCTAAGTTATGGATATATACTGCAGCTTGGGGGGAAATGTGGATGTGCTTTGTGCAACTAATACAGTATCCTTGATCACTATAAGTAATATAACAATTACTTAATAATTTTACCCATATGTCTTTCTCTTTTGATTTTGGCTATTCTATTATATGGAAATAAGTGGAAGCTTTTATGAATGATAGAATTAGTAAATGGAAGAAGTTAGTTGTCACTGAATTGTGTTCAGCTTCTGGTACCTGGATAAACATAGTTATATATACCTATTTATTAGTTTCCAACAATGGATGGAAACTAATCAAGGAGAGAAGCAACCTGGAATTAAGGAGAAACTTCCTATCCATGAGAACAATTAACAAGTGGAACAGTTTGCCTTCAGAAGTTGTGGAAGCTTTGTCACCAGATGTTTTTAAGAAGAGACTGGACAACCACTTGTCTCAAATTGTATAAGGTGTCGTGCTTGAGAAGGGAGCTGGGCCAGAAGACCTCCAAGGTCCCCTTTCAGCTCTATTCTGATATTGGTCATCTTGACCTTTATTATATCTTGTAGCTCTACCAAGAACATTCCAATAATCCATCTGATCTCACCCATATATGTTTATATTTTCTAGTCTCTTCTACTTCCATATTTCCTGGATAAGCATTATAATTTTCCTAGTTCACAACATGCTTTACTGTGTGCTTAAAGAACAGGAGTTTCTGTTTGCTAGTAATTGCCTAAAGCAAGCAGTTTTTATTCCATCCAGTATTGACTGATTCTACTTGCAGTCGCTGGTACTCTTAAGACTAAGTAACCATCTCTAGATTCATAATTCAAAAGATTCAAAAAGATTGAGGAAAGCTGGTTGGGCACCTCTGGAGAAGAAGAAAGAATTGCTGCTGAACTGCTTTTCCTGTAGCCATGAAAGCAACCTGAAGAGTCTCCATATGATGCTTCACAGAGCAGTGCAACACAAAGCCCAAATATTTAGAAGCTGGAAACCTACTCTATGTGCTTCAAGACTGCAGTACAATAAAAAGACATTGTAAAATGCATGCCCTTTGTTTTTTCATAATTGGTGGGTAATTACTATTTTTTTACAGAAATGGGCCAAAATTTCCATCGCCCCTTTCAGTCCTATTGGCATTTGTGGTAGGACTGCATTGTCTGAATAAAGCAGTACAGATACAAGTATTCTGTCCAGTTTGATGGGACCAAAATCTCCCCTGTTTCTAGTCATTGTATTTCTGTAGTAGTTAAAGAGTAATGGGGTCAGGATACACCCTTGTTTAACCTATTTACTGGTTATTGCTGTGTTTGAGAGATGCCTAATACATCTAATTCTCTAACTAGTATCTTTATATAATATATGTACTAGCATGAGTAACTATCAACGGAAGAAGCTTTTCATTTCTTTGAGATAAATTGTCTGGAAATAGGATCAAAGGCCAACTTCAAGTCAACAAGCAAAGCATAAAGTCTGCCTGAGTCTGTTTCTCAACCAAGCGAGAAAGAGTCAGTCCATGACCTGTCACAGAGAGACCTGCCTCAGAATCCCACCTGTTCCACCACCTAGAGTGAACAGCAACTTTCCTTCTTCAGCATTATTCATAAAGAAATGTAGAGCTGATCTTGGGGAAAGATATGAGAGAGCCATTATGAGGAAGGAAGGAGTGAGTTATTCGGGGGGAACTTGGAGAAAATATCATACAGTCCTGAGGAGGAAGCATGACCTGTTCTGAATCTTTTTTCTCCCCATTTTGGCTAAAGAAGTAGCAACTACATATCTCAAATATTAGTCTTTTGGTTGCTTCCAGTCCTCCCATTCTAATTATAAGTTAAAGATAAAGGTTCCCCTCGCACATATGTGCTAGTCGTTTCCGGCTCTCGGGGACGGTGCTCATCTCCGTTACAAAGCCGATGAGCCAGCGCTGACTGAAGACGTCTCCATGGTCCTGTGGCCGGCATGACTAAACGCCGAAGGTGCATGGAACGCTGTTACCTTCCCACCAAAGTGGTCCCTATTCTTCTGCTTGCATTTTTACATGCTTTCGAACTGCTGGGTTGGCTGAAGCTGGGACAAGCAATGGGAGCTCACTCCGTTACGCGGTGCTAGGGATTTGAACCACCGAACTGCCATCCTTTCTGATCAACAAGCTCAGCGTCTTAGCCACTGAGCCACTGTGTCCCGCATTCTTATTATATACCTGTAATAATGGAAGGCAAAGAATAATCAGACAACATACGAGATGGAACAAGTTCTTCCTTCCTTCCTTCCTTCCTTCCTTCCTTCCTTCCTTCCTTCCTTCCTTCCTTCCTTCCTTCCTTCCTTCCTTCCTCCCTCCCTCCCTCCCTCCCTCCCTTCTTCCTTCCTTCCTCCTTTCCTTCCTTCTTTGTTTTTTCAGCTGAAGATTTTCTGACCATGCAATACTAGCTTTTTGCCTTAAATCCTCTTTGAAATATATTAAGATATGTATGAAGGAGGCTATTTTCATGTTAGTTTCCATGGGGAATAATCCCGTTCCATAGGAATTCTTTTCAAGAAAGCCACATGTGATGTTACTTTGGCTAAGAAAGATTCCCATAATTATCTCCAATTTACACACTCAAGCATAGGCAAAATCAGAAAATTATATAGATTTTAAAAAATAAAAATTGGGACAATGATTTTATTCTCTAAATCAGTTTAGAGAACAACTGATTTTACTAACATAAGCTATCATTTCTAAGTATCTCAGAAGCAGCTTATCACTTATATCTGTTATACCTGTTCTGGAAGTTTTGCTATTGAAGTACAAGCCCCTCATGTTAGCTGACTATTATGTTCATTTTGTGTTATTTTTGCTTTGCTATACAGGGCAGTCCTCGACTTACAACACATTCTATTCTATGATCTAAAGAAGAGAATTAAAATGTGATCCCATAAAACAGGGGTCCTCAACCACCAGGCCGACTCTGTACCGGGCCGCAAAGATTTTTTAAAAAATGGCGGCTTTCTTCGCTTTGGTGAATGCTGCTGGGATCAGGGATCAAGGACACAAATGAAAGAAGGGGAGGGAGGAAGCAACCAAAGCCTGTCCTGCTCTCTGGCTCAGCAGCTTCGGTTTCCTCCGCCTCGTTCCTCTCTCAGTCGCTCTCTCGCTGCTCCACCAGCCCAGGAAGAAACTGCTTCAAAGAAGCCGGGGCTGGCTTTTCCTGTCGCCGCAGTGCCTCCGAGCGCCCGTTTACCCCCACCCCACCCGCCCAGCGCGCCAATTCAGTGCTCTGTTCTGCCTGCCTGCCTGTTTGGTTGTTTGGGAGCAGCTTCGGCTGAGAATAATAACTATTCACCTCTTTTTATCAGCCGAAGCTGCTCCGAACGAAGGCAGGCAGGCAAGCAGGCAGAACGGAGCACTGTGGATTGAACTGCGGGCGGGCGGGTGGGGTGGGGGTGGGGGGTAAACGGGCGCTTCGGAGGAGCTGCGGCGACAGGAAAAACCACCCCCGCTTCTTTGAAGCAGTTTCTTCCTGGAGCAGCGAGAGAGCGACTGAGAGAGGAACGAGGCAGACACCTGAGGAGGGAGGGAGACACCTGAGGATGGGGCTGAGGGAGGCAGGGCCGAGGCGCTCCCTGAACTTGGTGGTTTGCTGGCAGACGTTTTATTACCCGACTAGGTAACAACATCAGATGTTACCTAGTAGGTAATGAAACGCGTCTGCAAGCAAACCACCAAACTCAGATTCTTCTCCTCCCTCCCCCCGTCCTTGAAAAAGTGTTTGTGCTTGAAACTGGTCCCTGGTACAAAAAAGGTTGGGGACCACTGCCATAAAAGGTTACTATGCAGAAGATGAAGATCCATTCAGTCTAGTAGAGGGAAGAAGGGTCTTCCAATCTTAGAAATGGTATCTGTTGAAGCTCATATGAAATCCTGTACATATAAAGACAAAATAGTACTCCAAAGGGAATAGTAGAAAAGACTTTTACAAAAAAAAAATCCACAACTGAATGGGTGTTCTTTGCCTAAAGAAAGCACCATAGAAAGAAGACAGATTCAATGAAGGAATCCAATTAATAGAAGCGTCAGAGAAAAACACAAAAGTAGAATGATTTATTGAAAAATCAATTGAAGTCAATTGCTGCCAACCGCTGAATGGCTTTTTATTTTCCTATTTGTATTTATTTTTCTTTTGTTTTAAGCTTCTAAACCACAAATGACTCACATACTTTTCTGGCATCATTAGCAGTTTCCCTAGATTTGTCTTTCCTATGATTCAGCAATGAGCAATATACTAAAGGATATTATTAAACCAAACTTAACAAATTAATGCTTTTTAAATGCAGCTGCTTTGTGTTTTGAAAGCATTCCCTGCCATTTTTCTTTGTAAGCTGAAGATGCATACATACGTACGTAGTCAAAATAGAGTAGAAGATTGCTAGCATAGTTTGTATTTTTCCGCAGTTCTCTTGGCCTTCAGAAAATGCTTGGTTGGGTCCCCTTCAATATTGTGCACCATGTCCTAGAGTAGATAGTTGGTAATGAAGCAGTGTTATGTCCCATAATAGAATCTGTACTGTTCAGAAATCAATTGCATCATTGCATCACTGATCAATTGCATCACTGATATTCCCAACATTGTATGGAAACTTTGGTCAAAACTGTTTTGAAAATAAAGGGTACCCCGCACCCTTCAGAAAGGAAAGTAATAGCTGAAATGTATCTATGCTTCCACTTTTAATTGTAGCACTTGTGCAACAGCAACACTGCTGTTGATTCATTTTTCAAGTGTTTACTGTAATGGTATTTGTCCTTGGATTTTTAAATTATGCTCTGTGTGTGCGTGTGTGTGAGAGAGAGAGAGGGAGGGAGGGAGGGAGGGAGGGAGGGGAAGGTAATTGATTTTGTCTACCATGATGCCATTTTTTTTGCTGCTGGTTTACCAAAGTGCAGGGAAAGATACAGGAATGGCTGACTGAGATAATATCTTCTGTCCTCTTACTGAGTCAGCCTTTTCTTTGCTTTGTTTCTCCTGAAGGGCTCATTATAGTCAAATCCTAGTTCTTGAGCAGAGACCATGACAGGGTAATGGCAGCAATAACAGGTCAATGAATATTCTATATCGTAAAACTGAATTTGAGAGAAATGCAGTAGGCTCCCTCATGACCGACAATTCAGTTCGTAAATGTTATTATTCTACCGTATTACCTCCGGGTTCTTAAACATAATGCTTAAAAGGCATTGATTTGATACAAGAAATGCCACACTTAAATATTAAAGTTTGTAGTAAATTTCGAACATGAGGACAATGTTCTATGTGAATGGGTGAGGTTTCGCTCTAGATATGTCAAAAACATGATTATGATCCTCCAAATTTTGTGCAGTTGTCTTACCTTCCTGTCCTGTCCCTTAGGAACTCCATGATCAGAAGTTGCTGGTATAGAAAAATGACAGTTTTTCTCCTCATTGGTGATATGCAGATAGTCTTTGACTTACAACAGTTCATTTAGTCACTGTTCAAAGTTACAATGGCACTGAAAAAAAGGGACGTATGACCATTTCTCACACACTTACAATCACATGATCAAAATTCAAAGATGCTTGTCAACTGACTCACATTTATGATGGTTGCAGTGTCCTGGGGTCATGTGGCTTCTTTTTGTGACCTTCTGACAAGCAAAGTTGATGGGGGAAGCCATTGACTTTTCACTTAATAACCATGTTCACTTAACAACCATGTTCTTAACTTAACAACTGCAGTGATTCATGTAACAACTGTGGCAAGAAAGGTCGTAAAATGGGGCAAAGCTCACTTAAATATCTCACGTACCAACAGAAATTTTGGGCACCATTGTGATCATAAGTCAAAGACTACATGTATTATTTTTTTAACAACTTAATTTTGATTTATTTCATGTGTGATCGAAGTTTTATAAATACTTTACAGACTAATATCTACCAAAATGAGAATACTCGTCCTTAAAAAAAGGAGGGATGGGATGGGGAGATCATATTATACTTTATATTGAGTAATTAGGACTGCAGAAAAAACAATTACTACCCACCTGCCTTCAATCGAGGACCTGTATACTGCACGAGTCAAAAAAGGGCTGTGAAAATATTTACAGACTCCTCACATTCTGGACATAAACTGTTTCAACTCCTTCCCTCAAAACGACGCTATAGAGCATTGCACACCAGAACAACCAGACACAAGAAAACTTTTTTTCCTGAAAGCCATCACTCTGCTAAACAAATAATTCTCTCAACACTGTTCAACTATTACAAAGTCTGCACTACTATTACTATTAATCTTCTCATCACTCCTTATCACCCATCCCCTCCTACTTGTGATTGTAGGACTGTAGCTTTGTCGCTTGTATCCTTACGATTTATATTGACTGTTTCCTAGTATGATTTGATTGCTTATTGTACCCTATGACTATTACTAAGTGTCGTACCTTGTGATTCTTGACTCTTGACGAATGTATCTTTTCTTTTATGAACACTGAGAGTATTTACACCAAGACAAATTCCTTGTGTGTCCAATCACACTTGGCCAATAAAGAATTCTATCTTCTATATTCTGTGTCATGGGAATGCTGCTCTCACCCAGCTGTATCTGTCCTTTTTGAACTGCTGTGACCAGAAAGGCACATGGTATTACAGCTACAGCCATATCATAAATTGATCTAAATAAAACTGCACAGGCAGTTTTATTTTCTGCTCTTTTCCTAATCATTCCAAGCATAACACTTGCCTTTTTTTACAGTAGCTGCACACGGGGTTAACATTTTTTATTTAGCTACCCACCATGATTCCAAGAACCCTTTTGTTATTAGTCATCACTAGCTCAGATCTCATTACTGTACATATGAAATTTGAAAATCCTTCTAAAAAAATAGAATTACATTTGCTGCTTTCCGGTCCTTAGAACAGGCACTGATCTGAAAGAGGAGATTCATATTTTTGTTAAAAGATTAGTAATTTCACGTTTGACTTCTTTAAGAAGCCTATAGTGAGTATTCTCAGCACTTGGTAATTTATTCATTTTTAACTTGCCTGTTAGCAGTGTAACTTTATTTCTTGTGTTACTTCTTTTCATCTCTGCTCAGCAGATTCCCTTCCTGAAAAATCCAGCTCAGGAGCAATAATATATGTTATAACCTCAGCAGTGAAGATGGAAGCAAAGAATTTATTAAGTTTCTTGCATTTTCCTGCCCTCTTAATGTAACTTCAAAGTCCCTGTTGGCCAATTACCTCCTTAGTTGGTTTCCTGGTAGATATTAACCTTTTATAAACTTTTAACTAGAGCTTTAAACATACATTGCCTTCTTGACTTATCTCCATTGTATAAAATACCTTGTTGTATAATTTGGGAGGCAATTGCTTAGTAACTCTTTGCTTATGCATTATAAATCAATTTGGCTATAGTTATACAGTAGATTTGCTTACGCTCATAGTGCTTAGATTAGCACATCACGTTAAACCACATTGTGGTTTCTTTGATTTTGAAAGAATCCTGCCAACTGTACTTTTGTTCAGCAAACTATAGTTGAATTGAGGCTTTCCACAGTCTAAAAACTATTTTATAACTTTTGCAGAAATGCTTTATTTTTAATTTTACTCTTATGTTTAGTTTTGACTAGCTTTTTTGTAGCTCGGTGTGGTGAATCCAGATATGCAGGTTCTGTTACATTTTTATTTTATACTTTTATAAAACTATTTTTCATACAGATGTAATTCTAACGCAACTTTTGTACACATTCGGACATCACCATTTGTATACATCTGCACATGCTTATCAATCTTACATGTTATATTATTTGAATATATCTATAAAACACTAAGAAGGATTTTCTGAACGTTAAAAGAAAAGCTATACTAGTCTACAATTTCCATCATCTGTAGCCAGTAACTACTTGGAAGTTAGTAGCTATAATTTGCACACAGATAATTGGACAGCATCTTTATCTTCCCCCCTCCTTGCTTTCTTTATTAAGTAGGCATTTCTACATTTATCTCCAGTTTTAGTTGGGATGATATTTAGTGACACCACTAAAAAGCAAATATAAATTTGTCCTTCCATGTTTTGTTGACACTTATTTTCATTATTGATTACTATGTGTATATGTTATTCCATGTCGGATTCATTATTCATGGCTGCTCTCTTTCCCTGGTGTCTTTTCATGGTTCTTGTAGCATATTTGGCAGAACTAATTGGGTATCCAGATCTAGTAGCCTGCGCTTGTTAGAGCTATGATCCAATTTTAGAGGTACACGAGCAAGAAGGTATATTAGTCAAACCTGAAAAGTAAACTGTGCATTTGTGATGACCCAGAGTGTAACACAAACATAACAAAATCCAAAACGTAAATAAATATCCTTTAATGCCTCCAACTTGGCCCCACTCTTCAATAATTCCCAGTTGGAGATAAAACATACTCAAAAATAGTCTTCAAAAGAAAGCAATACAGGCCAAATTTAATGAGAAGACAGAGGTGAAAATAAAAATCGAACAAACTACAATGATGAAATTTCCACAACAGGACAGGAGAAGTATTTACCAAATTCAAGGAGATAACTAGGCACAGTATGTTGGAAGGAGGCCAACGAAGATAACCTCAAACCAAAATAAAACACACTTTGTCTCCAGCGTTTGCGAGAACGCAGGTCCAAACTCTTATGCAGTTCTCACAGCTGCAGCCCATGAGAAGGATCATGGCCCTCTCCTCCCGAGTAGACCACGCTTTTCCCTGATCCTCTCCTCCCTGCGTGCCCTAGGATGGAGAGGGGATGGGCCTAGTCCTCCTCTGACTGCTCAGCCGGCCTCTGCCCTTCCCCAGCCTCCTCCACAACCTCCCGGAGCCACACTTCCATTCCCTGTTGGCTGTTCCTCCTCTCCCTCAGAGTCAGTCTCCACCAGGGGCATGACAGCATGCTTGTAGAAAGTTTTACAGGGGCAAAATGGATAAGATAAAGCATCATGAGTCTGCTTCCCAGAAAACTTTGTTAATATGTCATAGTTTTCATCTGATGCAAATTATATCATTTGCAATTTGAAAATGTAACACATATACACACGCTACACATTTTTTAGTGTATCAACTCCTAAAAGCTTCTTGTAGCAGTTGCAGAAATGACTTCCACTTTGTCGGAAGGAAAAAAGGAAAGTGGCTATACAACTAGCCTCACTTAACAACTATGATTGAGACCAGCAACTCATTGTTAAATAATGCAATTGTTAAGCATTAAATCTCCCACAGATCATTAAGTAAGACATCACATGACAGTGACTTGGAAATTTTTACAGACTGCTTATCCATTGACTGTTTGCCCAGAAGCTAGCTGTGCAACATGCAAATGGCATTCATGCTTCTGCAGGACACTGAAATTGTCATAATTACCCTCTGGATGCAAAACATACTGATTTCAATCACATTACTGTGTGACTGCTGTGATCATAAAGTTATTTTTTCAGGACAGTTGTAACTGGTTGCTAAATGGTTGCTAAGCAAGGTAGTCATTAAGCAAGGTCTACCTGAATGTGTACATTAATGAGATAGCCAATAGTGTTTTTCAAGCTTGCAAACAATGCAGCTTCTTTAACAGTTTGGGGAAAAAAACACTTCTGGTGATACAAGGCAAGCCAATGTTTATGTTTTTCTCCACTGTGCAAATTGTGAGAGCATTACAGTCAAAAAGACAGCTGGTTGCAAGATCCAGACTGCTAAAACTCTCTTCAGAATAAAGAGAGCTCAGGAGATTGCGCATATGTACTCTAAGGTTGATTTTGTAAATAGACTGCAGAATTTGATGTTTTTGCAGCTGCTTGCAAGCAGCTGAGAGTTACAAGTTCCATTGTGCTCTGAGCCATAAATGCAGCCTTTCATGGATTCCAGGTTTGACCAACCTTCATGTTTTTGGAGTTTAATTTTGTATTGCTTCTTTAAGATTGAAAAACCTTCAAAACTGCAAGCCTACAAGGATGAGTTTTCAGTCAATATGTTTAAAAAGAAAGGACATTATATCTTTTCAGCTCTGAAAGACCTGTAGGGGGCGTGCATAAGCGCACCAACGTGCCTACCGTCCCTGTCCTATTGTTTCTCTTATTCTTTTATTTTTCTTATATGTACCCATTTCATATATTCACAACTATGTATACACTTGTACTTATTATCTTGTAAACAATTGACAAATCAAATAAATAAATAAAATAAATAAATAAATATTTGATTTTATCTTTTGTAATTGTTTGCAATATACAACAAAGGAGTGGTTTTAGAGTTGTTTCTAAAGAATTTAAATGCTATGATTTTGTAAACTAATTCTAAAGAAAGACTTGAAATTAATTAGAAAAATCCTTTGGTGTGGGAAAAATCTATTATGTTTACATTTTGAGTACAAAACAACATTTTGAAGGTCAAATCTTAAAGCATGCGATGGCCACATTTAAAGAAAAGATTTGTTCTGTGAGCTGGTGAAATGCTCGAGCTTTTTACTTCTCTCCTGAAACTAACAGTTGCAACAGAAGATGAACAAACTAACCTAACCCTAACCCTAACTCCTTTGAAGATAACTAAAATGTATTTTAAGGTGGGCTTAAAAATTACAGCTTATAAAAAATAAATGGAAATACTAGCTATTACAATTGGAATTGGATGATCATTTAAAAATAAAAAGGATATACAAATTATGTATCCAAAGAGGGATGTGGACTACCATTTCAAAATGAAGTAAGAGACTCACTGGAGCTCTTTCATGAAAATTACAAGAGGACTTGGATAAAGATGATAAGAACTTCAACAGAGGAGACAAAGATATATTGGGGAAAAACATGAGTTAGAATTTTATCTATGGAACTTAAGGATAGCTGGGAGGAAGAAGGAAAAAAAGTTGAAAACTGGCCTATTCAATTATGGTTAAATGATAAGTTACTATCTTTGGTAATAGTTAATGGTTATCTTTTGAAAATGTTTAATGGTGTAATGGATTAGTTTCTAATATTTACGTCTCTACTTTTGAATATCTAAATAAGGGGTTATTATTTCTAGTAATGTTTAATAGCTTTCATTATTATTGTGATGTTTAATTTTTAGGAAAGGGGGATTTAGATTGAATGGAAAGAGGGATTGTGTACTTAGGTAGTTAAGTATTTATGTTAATTTTTACTGGACGTTTGTTGATTAATAAAGAGAGTTGAAGATTTAGATGTGTTTACAGAAAATGGAATGAGGTATGGAACAAAGATGTATCTGATGGTGATTTAAGAGACAATGACAAGTTGTTAATTTTGAATATGCTTCCTGGAGATGGAGGGGGAAGTTTCTTTTTCATTTATCTTTTTTGGGAGGGATTTTTCCCCACACTTTTTCTATATAATATATATATAGCGCGCGCGCGCACACACACACACACACACACACAGAGAGAGAGAACTAGGTTTCTTTATTAGTTTTATCTGTTTAATATAATTTTTAACAAACCTATGAACAATTTGAAAAAAAGGTGCTTTGTAGTGAATAACTTTACTTTTTCCCTTCGCTAAACCGGGGTGGGCGTAGCCAGTGCATGATGCATCTGGCCTGTGGTCCACAAGTTTGACACTCCTGCTCTTGGTACTGCAAAAATCTCTTCAGCTCGTTATTTAACCCATAAAATATTTTTACATCAAAGTGTAACCTAGAACCATCCAGATTTGTCCTGCATTCTAGATGGTTCTTACTTCAGAGTGGTGTCAAAATGGCTGTATATTGGTGGAGAATTAATTATGGATTAAGATTGAAATGATGGGATTTGTTAGGCATGAAGAATCAGGTTCACATGCCAACTCCAGTTCTGATTTATTTATTACTCAAACTATACTATACACAAGAATCTGGTCAACTAACAGATAGCACTAAATTGGTGCTAGATAAGAGTTAATGAAAATCAAGAGGACTGAACTTGGTGCACTTGTAACAATTCTAGGCTGAATCCTCTCTAGACTCTTCCCCTTCCACACACACACCACTCTTCTCCTACATAATTAGAAGTATCACGACAATAAAATAGTAATTTACCCAAGGTGGAGTAGATAAATGACAGAAAAGGAAACATCTGTAAATCAAAACAGAGTCTTTTGGGTGGAAAAACTTGCCTTGGTAGTTTTGCTTTAAATAGGAATGCAGAGAAGAGTAGTCAAAATCCAGCTCAAAGTTGAGAGAACCATACTAGGTTTGTCAACCAATCCAAAGGTCAGAGTTTCAGAATTTTTTTATACATGCGAATTACACAGGAATTATATGATGAAGCAGGTGATAAGATAGTTGTTTACAGTGGAAAGAAATGAGTCAAGGCTGCCTCTTAAACCAGGCTTCAGCCAGCTATGTTTAATTAAGGTTGTCTCTCCCTTGCTTGGCAAGGATCTTCAATGAATGCCCTTTCTCTACTTTGCTCTTCAATCACCAAGTCCTGGAAGTCTTACCTCATTGTCTGACAGCTTCAGTTGTTCTGATGGTGCCAGTGTGATCTGTAACTTGATGTCTCTTGAGGCTGACATCCCACTGTTGGAGCAATTTCTTTAGAGCGGCTGGATTCAGAATCTTCTGAGTCTTGGGCCAGGATATTTACCAGCCCATCTCTAGGGTGAACAGAAATGAACACTTATCCAAATGTAAGCTGCTCTGCATCGCATGTTAAGTGGGCAAAATCCATGTCGGGAGTTGTATTTCACGTGCATTTAATTCTCTGTTCTTCATCTATCTCACTTCAAGGTCATTTTTGTCTGCTGGCACAGACATTATTAAAATTATTTGGATATAAATGAATCACACCGAACCAAGATTTTCCTGGTTCATCTCAAAAAGTGTCCTACTTCCTACCTCTCAGCAAGAACGGTTCTTTTCCTTTTTAATTAAAATTCCCTTCTCCCCCTCCTCTTTATAGATTTTGTTTCATTTCCATACCCCAGGACTGCAGTTCAGGGCTTGAAAGGGAGTGAGAGGGTTATTTGTTGATTCTCAACGGATCCCAGCAGCCTTGATGAACTGCTGTTTTCTGAAGGGCTTTTTGCCCCCACCCCCCCTGTGTTTTCCTAAAACTTTCAAGTCACTCCAAAGATCAGGAGGACTGCTAATGACATCTCCCATGAATTAAATAGAACCTTCAAGGGTTTAAGAGACATTTAGTGATGTGCTGTGAGAGCATAAAGCAAAACAAGAACCTATCTTTGTTGTTTGTCTTTTCAATTCACTTAAGGAACTCAGTTTCCATCCATTGTTAGGATCACATTCTTTAATGTCCAGAAACAAAGCAGCATTGGGGACCCCCAGGAAAGTCTTACAGTGGGGATCTCACACTTAAATTGGCATGAGGTCTTCATCGGAACTAGCAAGTTGGCCCAAGAGCTGCAGCTCTACGCCTGGTAATTTATGAGCACAAAAGTCACGAATCACGAGACTATCACAGAAAACAGTCAAGAGTATCGCAGTATGCCACTAAACATAACTTTATTGAATTAAAAAAAGGTTGCAAAACAGAACTGTGAAACAGCCATTTCACTTTGGCTGTTTAACCAGCAATATTTTTCATTAACCCACAACACCAATATTTGTGATAGTTGTGGTTGACTAACAACATAAAACCCTTAAACCTAATCACCTGAAACTTGGCATGCATTATCTTTTCAGAAGAGGCAACCATGCCTGAATATTATGTCTAATTCTGCCAAGAAATTGGAAAAAAAAAAAGAATTGGCAGTTCGCAAAGGGGGGGAAAAAACTCCCGCATTTTTATCTTCAGTTTGGCATATATTGCTTTCTCATAAAAGGCTATATAATTCCTGCAAAATGTGTTTCATTTGAGATTACTTTTAATAGAAAACAGGCCCAACTTTGATTAAATAAACAATAACAATCCATCATAACCCTCCCCCCCTCATAAATTCCATTTGGGGTTTTTCAGTTATATTTAATAGGGAAGCGTGGAGACTTGGGAGCTTTAAATCAACTGTAAGAGTTAAGCATAAGCCTCACCTATCTTTATGGGCAGAAAATGGCCCACTTCTTTTAGGAAGCACAGAGGGGGTGGGGAATAACATGGTACCAGGAAGGGGGAGAGGGCAAGACTGTGCTGGGCATCTCCCTGGAAGCAGATCCTTGGATAGACAAGTCTATGGAGAATGAAATAGTGTCTTCATTTTTGACCTCTGTTGCTGACAACAACCAGCAGAAGCCACACTAGGAGCACCCCTCCTTTTCCTGTTGCGTCTGCCATCCTTCACATCTGGAAGAATGTTCTTCCCTGCCAAGTCCATTGGGATTTGCTGAGACATACTTTGCTGCGGGTGCTGCTTCCTGCCTCTGCCCTGCTCTCCCTAAAGTGGCCGTCTTGCATCCTGAGTAACAGACACCGTGGCCCCAGGTGATACCAGCCTTTCTGTCTCACTCTTCCTGTTGGGATAGGTGGCAGGAAAGCCACCTTGTGTCCTTCATTATAAAGAAGAGTCTTTTATTTCAGAAAGCCCTAAACATTAGACAGGGGTGGGATGCTACCAGTTCTGCCCGGTTCTATAGAACCGGTAGCTCTGAAGAGCAGCAGACACTGAACCAGTTCTGTGTTTGCTGCTGTTTGGCCCACCTGCCCGCCGGGGCTCTTACCTGTCCTTTATTTCCTGTTTTTTCAACTTCAGCTGCTTTGGGCGGCACAACTGAAGTTGAAAAAGCAGGAAAATAGAGGCTTTTCAAATGCTGTGCACCCGCACGCTGTGCTTTTCAGCTCTCCGGGTGACACAGCTTAAGGGTTTTTTACGTGCGCATGCAAAACGTAGTCACCAAACCGGTAGTAACACCGGCTGAATCCCACCCCTGCCCTTAGATTTATTTAATTCAGTTATTTGTTTTCTTGGTTTTGCTTTTGAATTTTCCTTTGTAAAGTTATAAACATAAATTCTTTTCACCTTGTGAAACTCTTTCGGATTGGGCCCTTTTCCAGATTTGTACTTTATTACCCCCGACTCCCAAAATGATGGTCACTGTAATTATTGGTGATGGTTTTTTTTAGTTGTCTGTTTGGCACCCAAACAGATGGGTGGCCTTACACATTTGATGAGCAAACAAACTGGTCCTCTCACAAACTAGTCCCCTCTATATTAATTTGGATCCATTCAGTTTTAAAGAAATAATTCTTAACATTTTTACCAAATTACAAGCAAAAACTGGCAAATGGGTTTGGTTTATGTCAGAGTGCCTCATGGGAGACCACACTTTTACCATATGTTTTTCAGACTACCCCTGCTTGTGATTTTTCATAGTAGTTGGAGTTTTTGAAGGAATTAACTATAGTTTCTAAGCCAGTAACACTTTTGAATATGAGGTTAAAAGAACTTGATGAAATTAATAATTATTTACATGACCTCTAAGATAATGAACTGGAATACCCCACTGAGGGTCAAATACTTTATGTGTTTTAGACACTTCAGAGACTATTCAGAGGATGTTCATTCACCTTGCTATTCAAGATACTGTTCACCTCAGGAATCAGAATATGACTCGTGTGGTTTGCTCTTCTTTGTTATTGCCATACTCTATGCTGACCACAGCAGGATTATTACTTTGATACTGGATTAAAAGACACATATCTTCTTCTTGGCCATATGCCCACTATTTGGAATCTATAAAGATTTCAAGATTTGTGTATGTTTCTGGCATAGGAACTGGCTAAGAGATTTATTATATAATCCTGGTTGAAGACAAAAGATTATTTTATACATGCTGTTGTGAACATGTGAACCTGACTTTTTTTTTTAACTTTACTGCTTTCAAACAACATGGTCAATTTTGTTGGAGCTCTATTAACATATTTTAGAGTCACTGCCCCCTGCCTAAATTATGGTAATTTAGGATAATCCTCCTCCTCCTCTCCATATCTTCCTCTTTATGTCTTCAGAACTTCTGGTCCTGAGCTCACAATACATTTTGTGCTTGACCCTGAACTTTGGACAAATGGAGGTGACTTGTTTCATTGTTTTATGTGTTTTGACGACCTAGGATCAGTAAATGTTCTTTTAAATTCTTCAAAACTATACAGATGTGAAACAGATCAGGCAATGAAACAATGGGCAGAGATTCTGCTGTTATTAGCTGAAGCCAATTAAGGGGAGGATCAGGGGTGGAATTCAAAATTTTTAACAACCAGTTCTGTGGCCGTGGCTAAGTTGGTGGGCATGGCTTGGTGGTCATGTTATTGGCTGGGCGTGGCCAACTCAATATCACTCACATCGAGGCACACATCTCCTCGCCTGGCCTCTCAAGACTGTGGGGATGCTGCAACAGTCATAAGTGTGAAAAATGGTCATAAGTCTCTTTTTTCAGTGCCATTGTAACTTTGAATGGTCACTCCACACAAGCAAAGTACCAGCAAAGGAAGGGAAAAAAACCTCCAGAGAAGTTCCTGAGACAGGAAGTCTAGTCCTGCCAAGAATGTAATAAGGGTTAACAGAGAGGCAGTTTCTGTAAGCAACACCAGAATGTTTCCTTCCTGCCTTCCTTACAGGATTAGGCCAGTAATTTCTTCTAACAACCAATTCTCCGAACTGCTTAGAATGTTAACAACCGGTTCTAGCGAATAGGTGCAAACTAATAGAATCCCACCCCTGGGGAGGATGCACTAGGGAGTGAGAGAAAATCAGTTAAGCAGATATATTGTCCAGAAACTGAAAAACACATTGAACATAAGGAAAAGCTTGGAAAAAATGTCATACTGTAGATGATGAATATAATAATATAATAATGCTGTTTTAAATTCTTTGCTGTGGGAAATGCAATTTATAAATGTAATCTTTCTGTACATTTTTCAAGCAGTTTGTCAAATGCCAAATGTTCAACATATAAGCCTAAGAAGTACTACTTTGATGTTGAACTTTTTGGCTTTGGTTTTGCTTGGCTATAACCATGCATGTTGGCCAAGATGTTAAAAGTACATTAAATGGTTAATTTCACTGTTTGCCATGAATTTTTTCTTTTAAAAATACTTTTTTTTCATCAAGAATCATCCACTTCTCTAATTTATTTTTCGATAGACGGCACTTATCCTAATGGTAATGAAAAATGAAGGAATAAGTGGCTTGTTTCAAGTTATCATTTTTTTCTCTGACAGAATATTTGAGGTGTTTTGAGCTGTGTTCTATTGCAATATAAGCCACACACCCCTCCCCCCGCATTGTGGGGATATTTCTTTTCCAAAATCCTAACAATTTTTTTATTGTAATTATTCCATATACACCTCAAGCAAAAAGTTGCTTTCTTGCATATAGGAAGAATATGTGTGTATGTGCAGAGGGTGGGAGCTTGTAGGGTGTCTGTGACTTCTTAACCCTTGAGTTAAATATGGGGGGGGGAAAAACCTACATTTGTGCCAAGCCATTGGTAAGGGAAAAATTTATTAACAAGATTACAAGTGTTTGATTAACATAGACTCCTGTGTTAAGTTTGAAAAGCAACAATTGAAAAGCAACAGGCAGTGTGATCTGAGCAGCGAAAGGTTCAGAAAATATGAAAAGTGAAATATTGGATGGAGGTACTGGATGTTGTAGAGAGGAGAATGCATTCATTTCTTGTTATTGCCAAGAAAAAGTGTGGACAGCCTAATGACCTTTCAATGATTTCGAGAATGAGGAAGTGAAGAAGGTAATGGATAGACTGAATTTTTGTGCCTGATTTAAAATTATCAGTCCAGCGGTTGTGTGGAGTACATCGAATGTACTTCAGCCGAACACATTTCCCTTCATTTAAAATTTAATACTCCTTTCTTTTAAAGTGTTTTCAATCTGAGTAGGGATGTACATTAAACGTTAAGCGTGAGATACACCATGAATTCTAATGATTCCATTATTTTGTTGCTTTGCAAATGGAAGAAACCGCAGTGCAGGCTGGGAACTTCCTCTGAAATTCTTTCTGAAAATCTAATGAGCACAGAAAGACTTCACTTTATCTCATCATGCTTCTGTTATATATATAAAAAAAGTAGTAGCAAGGTGGCTATTAACCATATGGAAGTGGCAGAATATTATTACCTTAAATAGCTTTTTCCCACATTGGGAAATGATATTTTGCTTCCACATCATTTGAGAGGAAGGAAGGCTTGGTAGTGTGTGTGTGTGTGTGTGTGTGTGTGTGTGTGTGTGTGTGTGTGTGTGGTATTCAGCTTTGTTCGGGTATTTTCCCACGTCATCATGCTTTTAAAGTTGTAGCAACGTTTCGGCAGAATCTCATCTGCCATCATCAGGCTTCTGTATTGTGTTCATCTGTGAGTCAGACTTTTACAGCTGTTTCAGTTTTAAATTTGGGGCTAGCCTACTGCTGTGCCAGAATGGTTTTTTCTTCCTCCTGATTGGTTGGGAGTCTTGGTCTGTGTTTATTGGTCTTGGAGTTTGCTATGTTCTGCTTGATTGGTGTTTCTAATATCTTCTGTCTGTTTTGTAGCTTTTTTTGTCTTGATTGGCTGGCAACATTGTGTTCCTGTATTGGAGGCTTTTAGTGCGGCTTGGTTCCGAGTAAATGGACGGCTATCATTAGTTAGGAAGCTAGGTTTCATCTGGGTGCCTGGTTGGGGTGTGTTTGAGCTGGAGGTATCGGGGGGAAACTGTTTGTGCCCAGGTGTTTGGCTGGCTTGTGGTGTGGAGATTTTTTTGTTTGTGAGTGCAGGCTTCCAAATAATTGACAGTCTGGTAGAATCATCTCTTCTATTCATGCTTTCAGGTCTTTTTTCAATCTCTATGGCTTCTCTGATACTTATGTGGCTCGGGTTTTCTGTAGTGGCTAGGCTTTTGGTGCCATTGAAGTTGATGCTATGACCTGTGGCTTTCATGTGTTGGACTAGTGAGAAAGTGTGTTCCAGCTTTTTTACTGCATTTTTGTGTTCATCCATGCGGGTACTTATTCTTCTATTGGTCTGTCCAATGTATGTGGCCGGGCATGATGCACAGGGGACTTCATATATGCCTTGGTTTTCCAGGTCAATTTTATCTTTGGGGTTTCTAAGGATGGCTGCTATTTTTCTGTCTGTTTTGAAGGCAGTCTTAATGTGATGCCTGTGTAGTATCTTACTGATTTTGTCTGTAGTACCTCTTAGGTAGGGCAGGAGAGCTGTTCCATAGGTCTGTTCATCTTCTAGGTCTCCATTATGTCTCAATGTGTTTTTGTGGATCAAGCTGGTGATTTTGCTTTTGTGGAAGCCGTTGGCTGTCAGTACTTTAGTCAGGGTGCATAGTTCAGTCTTTATGTGTGTCTTGTCTGCCAGGCGTTTGGTTCTGATGATTAGTGTTTTGGCCACGGCGTTTATCTGTGCTGGGTGGTGGTGGGATTGGGCATTGAGGTAGCGGTTGGTGTGTGTTTTCTTCTGGTATATGATGTGTCCTAGTGTGCCATCTGTTTTTTTGGTAGATTAGTACATCTAGGAATGGTAGTTGTTTGTTTGTTTCCGTTTCCCTGGTGAACTTGATTTTGGGCTGTTTAGGTGTGTTAGGAAATTGTTTAGGTTTTCTTTTCCATGGGGCCAAATCGCAAATGTGTCATCGATGTATCTTAGCCATAGTTTGGGTTTGTGGGTGGCATTAGCCAGGCCTCTGGATTCGAATTCTTCCATGAACAGGTTTGCAATGACGGGTGACAGTGGTGATCCCATAGGGGCTCCTTCAATTTGCTTGTATCTTTGTCCTGTGTATATGAAATATGTGTTGGTTAAGCAGTGTTCTGCTAGTTCCATGAGGTGTTTAGCTAGTTGGTATTTATTTTAGATGATTTCAAGAGTTTCTTTTATCGGGACTTGAGTGAATAGTGAAACCACGTCAAAACTTACAAGCATATCTTCTTGTTCCACGTGTAGATCTTTGATCATTTCCAAGAAATGGTATGAGTTTTGTACATGTGAAGCTGCTGTTTCAGCACGGGACTGTAGCTGTTTTGCTAAGTATTTAGCTAGGTTTTGTAGTGGTGCTCCTCTGGAGCTGACTATGGGTCTGAGAGGTATGCCTTCTTTGTGTATTTTTGGGAGGCCGTATAGTTTGGGGCATCGGGAAGATTTTTCTCTTGGGATGATCGTCTGTTGGATCTCTTTGCTCATGTGGCTGGTTATAATTTTCTTCTTGGTTATTTTTTCCAGATACGTGTTTATGGGTTTGTATGTGGAGTCTTGGAGTAGGCCTGTCAATTTTGTTTCATATATATATATATATATATATATATATATATATATATATATATATATATATATATATATATATATATATATATATATATGGTATTCAGCTTTGTTCGGGTATTTTCCCACGTCATTATAGTTGTGCTTTTAAAGTTGTAGCAACGTTTCCGCAGAATCTCATCTGCCATCATCAGGCTTCTGTATAGTGTTCGTCTGAGCCTCAGTTTTTGTATAAGAGAAATGGTGAGCAAAGAAACTTTGCCATTATAATCCCCTAGAAAATATTACTTTTCAGGAGCCCCACTTTTTATATCTCATATTGATTGTATGTTTGTGCATCTATACTCAAAAACATTCATGCAAAAAAAAAAAAGACAAAATTTTTGTTCCGTTAAACCTTGACTCTTAGTGGCTTTATGGTGGCAGCAATACAAAAATGGCTTGCCATCGCATCATTCCAGTGAGATATATATATTTTAGACTTTTCAGTCTAATTTACATCTCTTGTATTCCCTAGAGATGTCCTCCACCCACCCCTCACCCCCCAATACATAATCATGCATACCGTTCCTCTTTCAAAATGTTCAAGTGGGTTGACAGGCTGTCAGGCATCCAGACATTCCCTAGGGTGAAAAAAATTTCTTTGACTTTACTAAAACACAAGATTTTTTTAGTAGCACTTGGTTTTGGTTTCTAGCTTAGAACCTTAAATGGATGTGATGTTTCTGGGATAATGCTTTTGATTTTAAATAATTATAGCAGTGTTGTTTTAATTTTTTTGTCTTGGTACTTGATGGCATTTCAAATAATTGTGAATTATAAGAATTTTAAAGCATATTCTAAAATGAAGTGTTATGAAGTTACTCGTCTCCATTGTGAATATTTTTCTGCTTGAATTATAATGGATTTAGGAGATGGGCAGAGGTTTCTCTGGAAAAAAATTCACTGTTTTGTATTTTAGGAAAAATTCATTTAGAAATACTTCCAGCTTTTCACACATGTACACAGAACAAAAAAAACAAAACATTTAATTCTATGTGGACCCTAATATGTCCAGAATGTGTGAGTCTTTGGCATTAATATTTTTTTCTTTTTTTCTTCTATAAAATTAAGCTTTCAAGAACGCAGGTACAGAATATACCAATGAAGATAATGTGTGTGAGCAACTGGATCAAACTGTTCACGTCAAAATATAATAAGCAACAGCTTTCTTTGTAAAACTATTTATTTTGGAATTATCATAAATCTTTTCAGCTTTCTCCAGGAACAGTTATGGTAGATGAGTTTGCCCTGTCCCTTTAATAGTGACAGGGTAAAATCCAGGGCATAAAAGTTCTCAGGCATAGATACATTGGCAGGAATTCTGTTTTTTTCACCTCCAAAGTCATCTCTCATTGAATGGATTACTGTTTCTCCTGCTTGCAATCCGTTATTTACCTTTGGATATCTGAACTTATCTTCAACATCTTCAGTCCTGGAATGTTATCTAGCTAGTACATATTTGGAATCTGGCTGAGAATTTGCAACATCTTTATTATAATTTGAACATATTTATAATTGTGAAACTGTACTTCCTGGTGACTGCTGTCCCCTTTGTTCTATCTATCATGATTGATTTTGGAACTTGATTATTGTATTATTCATTCCATCACTAATCATCTATATACTACCATCAATCAAATATTTATTATGGTCATAGACTAGCATAAGAAGGGTGAGGTACAAACAGTGACTAATTTTAAAAGCTAAAAGAATATAATACAAAATTTTAAAACATTTTTTAAAAATTAAAAATATATATAAAAATAAAGATCTAAAAATAGAAACCTTAAAAAAGGGGATAAAGCATGAATTAAATACAGGAAAATATAAAGGTTAATATATGGCTAACTAAATCTATCACAATACAAAACACAAGTTAAATATTCATTAAGGCTGGTTGGATGCTTTGTATTGTAATAAAACTCTCTGTTTGTCTGTTTGTACCTTTAATTGGGGGGGGGGGCATTGGACATCATAAGGCAACAATTTTTGAATCAACAAATCTCGACTAGATCAACCTAAACAATGCGTCCAAAATCTAGGGCCTATTATTTCTATGGGATTGAAATTTGGCAAAGTTGTGGCTGCTTCAGCATTGGCAGGCTACCGCAGGGCCATAGTCAGCCACAGTCGCAGTCATACTCCCTTCCGGCTTCTTACGAGGAAAGTCAGTAGGGAAGCTGGAAGTTGTTCCAGGTCACGTTGCTTTTTTGCCTGCCCATGGTCATTCTGTTCAGGTAAGAAAATATCTCTGAAACAAGGACTCAGTGTGACAAGGGTTGTCTAGTATGATTCTAATCTTGTACATAGGACGTACTTTTAATACTTTCTGACCTTACAGTTCAGGCATACAGATCTGGCTACTCAGTGACCTATAGTTTGCTGGTGCAGTGGATAGATATCTGCTTGTATGTTTTTATTTGGAATTCTGATAAATTACTTTATTAGTCTTCTTTATTAGTTCCTAATTTAATTTGTAATAGCTTAAAAACAAGCTGTTTCATAATTCTATTTTTTGGGGGGGAGGGTCAAGCTTTGTGCAGATATTAGAATTACAAGCCGTGGCAGCGCAGTGGTTAGAATGTGGTATTGCAAGCTAATTCTGCTGACTGCCAGCAGTTTGTCCTGACCAGCTCAAGATTAACTCAGCCTTCCATCCTTCTGAGGTGGGTAAAATGAGGACCCAGATTGCTGGGGGCAATATGCTGACTCTGTAATCGCTTAGAGAGGGCTGTAAAGCACTGTGAAGCATATATAAGTGTAAGTGCTATTGCTATTGCATCTGAACTGCAAAAATTCAGGTAGCCACTTTATAAAGTTATAGAAAGCTGTATCTGTTCACTGCTATATAGAGATGGTATGGATTTTGTAATCCAGGTTTTATAATTCTAATGTACTATTTCCTGTTTTAATCTATGACATATCATTGTTTCCTTAGAGCGTATTTCTATTTGGTATGCCCAGCTGATTTCAAAATTTCTGTAGCAGAAAAAGAGATAGCTCTGGAATTTTGTTAGGAAAAAAATCCCTCAGATTAATATTGTGGTTCATAGCTTTTCTTCTATCTTGACTTAACAATTTTTGACAAGCAAATTATTGGCTTGCTAGCCCTTGGAAGTTAGAGTGAATTTAGGAAATTGACTACAGAATCCAACTACAAAGAGCTTATTGTCATGAGGAACGTGGCAGATTTACGGAGAAACTGAACCTAATTATCTGTACCTTCCATGGGTAATGCCAAGCTGTTACGGGCTAATTGTATAAAGTTTGGACTAATTTATTCAGCTATTTTGTGTATTTTCTAAACACACAAAGCCCCTCCTTGTGGCTTTGCTCCTCTACAATGTGGTTCCAAATTTGAATTTTCTGTGTGGCTTTTGTTCTAATTCCAACTGAACTGGTTGGCTTTGGGGTTGTGAATTAATACCTTATAATTGCACATTAACACTTTTCATTTCATTATCATGGAGAGGTGCTCTGAGAAGGTTGCCAAACTGCCAGTTTTCACATTGATTATCCTAAGAGAGATATCTTGTAATATCCACTGCTTTAATTGTGCTGCATCGTGAGAGCTGGATCTGTTGCGCTCTTTGTTAGTCTAATTACAGTTTGGCTATCCCTGTGTTGGGTACTCTGGAATTTGAAATAGGGGTCTTTTAACTTTGGAGTGAGACCTCATTCTAACAACCTATGTTAGAAATTATACAGTATATAGGCCTCAAAACTGGGCTTATAAGGAACTGAGATTCCTAAGAGTTAGCTTTCTCCTGTAGAAGGAATACACAGAGAAAGCATAGTGAAATGGGTTGGAAACACACAATTCAGACACACCGGAAGCTAACAGCAGAAAAGCATTCCAGGTTCACTCTAAGGTTTGAAGAAGTGCCATAGGCCTAGAAGTGGAGTGCAGAGGAGACAGGCTCTGAGATCACAGACTTCAGCTTCCCAAAGCAAGATGACGGTTCCAACCATTAGAATACAAAACCAGGTTTTTGTAAATGTCATTGTTCTATTGCCAGAACAAAGTAGACTCGAGACCGGAGTTGAGTTCAGCTCTTTATTTAACTGTTAGTAACTTCAACTAAAGTCGAGCCGCGGCAGCCCCTTTTCTAGCGGCTGCTCGCGGCTCGCAACCAATGGCATTTATTTAAAACTCCCGCCGCTTAGGCGGCCAATCAGAACTGTTGTTATCTACCAATCGCTAGGCGGCAGTATTTGTCCAATAGGAATGCGGTATTACGAGTATGCAAAACAAGTATACAACAGTTATTGCAATCGCTTTTCTGATTTTGATAGAAACATTTATACTGGAAGCACCTAGAGCCATCATATATGTTCATTAGTCAATAATGTAGCATAGATTTGGTGCACAGAATTAAGGACTTCAAGGAAGTTGTTACTGAAAAGATGGAAGAGATTTGTTCCATTGCTAACTATACAGTACTTTTCGGTTTTTAAGTCAAAGAGATCACCATGTATTTCTCATCAAGAAAGCTTGCAGGCTGGAGCGTCTTCCTGCCGAGGAGCGGGAAGGGTTCCACCCGGCAGGCGGGGCGGGCTGCTTGGAGCCACCTAAAGCTAGGCCGCTGCTGGTGGAGCCTTGCCCTGCCTTGGTGCCCCGTTTCCTGGCTCGGCGGTCCTGCTCGGGCGGCACTTTAAAAGACTGCTCCCAGCACCCGAGCAACTTCCCAGCAACTTTCCGCTTCGTTTTAACTCGCGGGCGCTCGCGCCTGGCCCCGAGCCGTGCGGCGGAGGGGAAGCCCAGCCGGTGGGCGGGCAGGCAGGCTGCTTGGAGGAGGTGACCCGGCGGCGCTCGGGCTTCCCCTCCGCCATGCGGCTCGGGCGGCGCGAGCGCCCGCGAGTTAAAAGCGAAACCGAAAGTTGCTGGGAAGTTGCTCGGTTTTCAAGGCTTCAGGGCTTTGCAAAGGCAAAGTTTGCAGGCTGGAGCGTCTTCCTGCCGAGGAGCGGGAAGGGTTCCGCCTGGTGGGTGGGGTGGGCTGCTTGGAGCGGGCTGCTGTGCGGCTCGGGCGGCGAGCGCCCGCGAGTTAAAGCGAAGCGAAAGTTGCTGGGAAGTTGCTCGGTTCCGGGGCTTCCAGGCTTAAACTTTGCAAAGGCAAAGTTTGCAGGCTGGAGCGTCTTCCCGCCGAGGAGCAGGAAGGGTTCCGCCCAGCAGGTGGGCGGGCTGCTTAAACTTTGTTCGGGCGGCACTTTAAAAGCCTGCTCCCAGCACCCGAGCAACTTCCCAGCAACTTTCGGCTTCCTTTTAACTCGGGCGCTCGCGCCCGCCCGAGCCGCGTGGCAGAGGGAAGCCCGGTGGGCGGGCAGGCTGCTTGGAGGAGGCGACCCGGCGGTGCTCCGGCAGCAGCAACAGGCAGTTTCACCCGGGCTCCGCTCAGGTGTCCGGCTGGGGCTGTCAGGAGTTGCTACCGCTGGCGCAGCTCCGTGCGGCTCCAGTCCCGCGTTGCCTTGGGAAGGAAAAGGCAAAACCAGGAGCCGCTGAGCCTGAGCCTCCAGTGCCGCTGCTCCAGTTGCAAAGCACCGCCGCGGCTCTTCCTTTTTGCCTTTTCCTTCCCGAGGCAACACAGGACTGGAGCCGTGCGGAGCCGCGCCGGTGGTAGCAACTCCTGACTCAGGGGGCCTCCGAGGGGAGGGGAAGGAGGAGAAGAGGGGGGAGGGTGGGGGGGCGATTTCCAAAAAATCTTGTGCTGACCCGGCCCGTCTGTCAAATTTTAAAAGTCAATGTGGCCCCCGAGCCAAAAAGTTTGCCCACCCCTGCTCTAGAAGGACAAACTTACACCTACCTCCTAGTTGTACTGTCATTTTTTTTCATAAGCAAAATTGGGGATACATTTGAAAACTCCTGCTTGATTAAAGATCCAAAGAAATGCCATCCAGTGATCCCTGAGAAAGTTTTATAGCCCTTCTCTTTCAAGAAAATTAGCTGCAAAAGTCTAACTGACCACTAGATGGTAACAATGAGAGGCGCAAACCTGTCTTTTCTGCATTTAGGGCTAGTTAACTAATCCGTTAAAATATTTTTGCATGTCAAATCAAGCAGTTCAATTTGCCGTCATTTGCCTTTCTGAGATTGCCTTGGTAGTTCTCACACTACGTAGGTGGAAGAGAGAATGTATTCCTTTAGCAAAATCTATCAAAGACTGCTGGGTTTTACGAAAGAGTTGGAATGAAACAAATTGAATTTTTCTATAAGTATCAATATGTCTCTTAAGAACCAAGCTAGCTGTGACCTTGCTATTAGTTTATAAGCCCAACTATCCCAATGATATAGAGAATAGGAGGGTGGCATAAAGGCATAAAGTTTTCTCAACAAAATAACTTCTTCAGGTAGCTAAGGAAAGCTGATTGCTTCCTCCTTCACTTAATTCCTTTTTTTTGGGGGGCGTCAAACCTGTCCATCCAAAGAAGCAATAAAACAATAAAGATGTGCAGCAAAATAAATAAAAATCAGCATCAACCTATGAAATTATTTAAAATTATTCTGTGTCTCTTCATGTGATTGGAGGAGCTTGTTGGGAGTCCCAACCCATAAAGTCAGAAGTTGCCAAGTCAGGTATGTATCAGTTAATCTCAGGCTAGACAGAATTGTTATAAAACATGCAGCAGATACCTCTGATTTTCAAGTCCAGGAAAAGACCCATTAAGTCAAAAGACTGAGAAAAGAAGGCCTAGAGCTGAAGCCCTGGGACTATTTTTTCCCCTCTATACACAGCTGGATTTCCAGGTTCTGCAGGAGTCAGATCTGCATACATATGACTTCTTTTTGGTTTGCAGTGAAGCAACATAATCTAACGATCACGTTCTATGAAGCTTTTGCTGAATATGGGATTGTGGTTTTGGAGAATAGATTTTTATTGCTGTGCCTGGTATGAAGTTGCCTTTCTTAAAGACAGGGAAAATGCTGTGAAATTGCCACTAGTAATGTGAGGCTGGTAGATGAGGCTAACAGCAAGCATGAAGATTGCATTGTCTGTGACAGATGATGCAATTGTTGGTATTGTATTACCTGCCAGTCTCTCTTACTCCTTGTGTGCTGGCATGGAGAAGCAGCAGAGTAGCTGCCACTTTCTCAAGGCTTTTATCCTTTATTTGACCTCTTCTCCAATCAGGGAATACATCCTTGTTAATGCCTCAGACGAGATGCTCTTTTTTTTTTTTTAAAGACTCAAGGACACCAACTAAAAAAGGCCATTTTTCTCTCTCTTCAGTCCCAGGGAATCAAGTCTTCGTGTGCTGCTAAGGAAGAAATTGGCATCCTTTGGTTGCATTAGGATGAATTCCTATCTCTGTCTTCTAGGGACCGATTTTTCTCAAGTGCTTTTCTTCGGAGATCCATTTTCAGTGTTAGAACTCTAGGCTAAAGCAAATAATCAGAAGACCAGTTTTAGAAGATCTGGACTCTCACCACTTTTGGTATGAGTAGAACGGGCCCTGTGAACTTCTATGATTGTATCTACTTAGCTGCATCACCATATTTACCTGATGAAAAGAACGAGACTCTTTATATAAAGGACAATATTTGACATGAGGGGTCCTCTGAGCTTTGTTGTTTTCTTGCAGACATTTCATTACCCAAAGTAGGCAACATCATCAGTGCTAGTCAGTGATGTTACCTAGTTTTGGTAATTAAACATCTGCAAGAAAACCAGCAAGCTCAGAGAGCACCAAGGACCCCTCATGATGCAATTATGTTACCTTCAGTGTGAAGAAAATTCTGTCCAAAATATAGAAATTGTGTGATTTCTGTAGACCTCCCTTCTTAAAAGGTCAGTCATTTGAGATTATCTTTTGAAATTAATCTGTTTCTAAGCCTTCAAAAGGCCTCCTCTCCCTTTTTTTGTTTCCTTCCCTGTCTGATGATCTCTTCTCTTTATGCTTATTATGCGGGCATAGGAAGAGGGCTCGTTTCCTGTTTATTAAAGACATTTGCTCCCAACTGAGCCTCCATCTTGGTGCCAGCCCACTGCTGAGCCACTGAAAGAAACAAATTCAAAATGATCTAGCATGACTCCTGGAGTCTTTGGCAAGTGGACATATAATGTGTGTAGGGCGTGGATTGATTAATTTTATTAAAGGAGAAATCTATCTTATAGGAAATAAAATTTAATTGGGACCTTCTTTTTTTCCCCTGCCCCTGCCCTCTTTGGGTATGTACTTCTGGCAGATATCTACATAAATATGCTATTTTATCAAAACTTGATGTGGATCCTACTGAAATATAAAAGGAATCTAAATGAAGACATAATATCACTGTTTGGTGCTTGTTTGATTTATTTCATAAAACAAGTCATCCAACTTCAGATCTGCCAGTATGAAAAAGTAATTGCCCTCCTGGTTCAATCAATTTAATTGAAGGGATTAGTAGGAGCAGTTGTGTGAATAATCAGGATGATTTGAGCCAGCTCTGTTCTATAAAAATCTCATCAACTATGGTTTCGCAACTTTAAGAGCTGAATGACTTGCCCTCATTAAAGGAAGCACAAATTCTTCTTTTGTACCAGAGAATTCTAAAGGAGAATATTAGGCCATCTATCCATCAGCTGAAGCTGTCAAAAAGCTACGTGAAGCTCCGATAAAATTCAGGGGCAAAGCTATATAAAAATTCAGACAATCTGAAAGGTGATGAATACTTTTTTACAGAACTGTAAATATATGCTGATGCATACTTAGGGCATCACATATACATATTTATTGGCGCACGGAGGAATATTCAAGATTGATTTTAAGCTGGAGTGGAAGTCTAAGTTGACTAGTGGAAACATTGGGTATTATGTTTGTCTTTTTCTCCCCCTACCTACTACTCTTATTTGAGAGAATTATCAGCTATTCAGCTATTGCCTTGTTCGGGGATATGTTAGCCAGGGGTGAAATTCAAATTTTTTTCCCTACCAGCTCTGTGGGTGTGGCTTGGAATAATAGTAATAGCAACCAGGCATGATTTTTTTTACTAATTCAAATCATCCCTACCACCTCTCCAGTGGTGGGATTAAATTTTTTTTACTACCAGTTCTGTGGGCGTGGCTTGGTGGGCGTAGCAGGGGAAGGATACTGCAAAATCTCCATTCCTTCCCCACTCCTGGGGGAAGGTTACCGCCGGTTCTCCGAACTACTCAAAATTTCCGCTACCAGTTCTCCAGAACTGGTCAGAACCTGCTGAATACCACCTCTGCACCTCTGCCGAGGTGGGCCGAGGTGGTTCAATTTCACCCTTGATGTTAGCTAAATAAAATGGCCTCCAAAATGTTTTGGTTTCTGCTGGAGGTATGATGTCCACGACTACCATCCCAGATTAGCAGAAAACAAGCAAACGCTATTGGTTTCCAAGATGCCTCTTTCTAGCGTCAGCAGTGAGAAATCCTTTTTTCCTTATTGAGCAATAGCTGGTGCCTCTGAGAAGCCAAAGTTATGGTTAAAACCTTTTTCATTATAAGGAGTGGGTGAGCTTTCTCAACACTGTGTAGTTCAGATAAAAGATTCTAAAATGTGAACCCTGTAATTTACATATCTATGGTTAGGTTTGGACTGCTTGACATTTCTCCTTTAATATGATCATTATAATATGAAGGAATAACAAAGATTTGAGGGCACTACTAATCTAATCATTTGCTTTTCTGCACGAGACACTCTTGCAGTTCAGTAATGATTTTGTGCTGTGTGGTTTGATCTGACACTGATGGAGTATTGCGGATGACAATTTAGCATTTATATTGATTTTTTTTTCTAATAAACATAAATTAACACTGCCTAGAGGAGCCATGTCAAATATTAACTCTTGAAAAACCAGAGTTTAAAAGTGATACAACTATCTTACAGAAGTTTTTGATAAGCAATTGACCATTGAGAGTGAAGTTATCACTTTATTTTAAAATATAAACTGTGGTCATTTTTAACACTAATCTCAATTTGTAATCGACAAAGGAGAACCATCTTCATATTCATAAAGCCTGGCCTTTTAAAAATAAATGACAGAGGAATAAGTATAATTCATTAACCATCTGTAGAAGAAGAATAGGATGCAAAAAGAAAACAGTGCAAGAATCTTTGTACCCAGAGGTTAAATTACTAATATGATGCTTGAGTACATGGCTGCAAAATCAGTATTCTGAGTTTAGATATTAGGGGAGGATTTTTTAATGAATTTGGATAGAAACTGAACTAATACATGGATTGGGTTTAATTAATCAAAATAATTTCCTCAATAAAACATGGCATTTCTATAATAATGTGTGTTTTGTGAAAAAAATATGTATATGCATGTTTTATGGGAAAATATTTTTTTCTATTTGCCTGTTTAAGGAGGCAATAGGATTCAAAAATAGCTTTTAAATACTCACAGGTTGTTGTTTAAGTATGGTGGTATCTGCCTGACAGTTTTGGGGGCTAGGGAAGGGAACGCAGAGGGAAATCATGAATTAATTCATGGGGAAAAATGTATGGGTAAATTGATAAAAAAAATGCATCTTCTGAAAAAGATTCGCTGTCATTCATCTTACAGTTTTTTGATGTTGGGCAGATCTTAATATTCTTCAGGATGTTTTATTTTAAGGATCATTCAGTTCCATAGCATTAATGTGTTACTCGTGATTGTTTGATAAAGTTTTATTCTATTTGCTTTTTATAAATGTTTGTTCATTTTTTATTATTTAGTTAGCGCAGAGAGCACTGAGCGTTATAAAGTGATTATCAATTAATGAATAAGTGACTAGAGTTTCACCAGTCATAGGTAGTCTAATTTATTTATCCCTAGGCAGATTATGTTTGATCTTGGTATAAATGCTCAAATTTCATTTGTGTTTTCAAACACTTTAGTTAAACAGTGTAACATTTATGGATCTTTGCTTCCTTGGATTCCAATATTTAAGACCTTTTTTTTTTCATTGACTCATGGCTTATTTTCATATGTCAAAAGGAGGTTCTGGGAAAAATGCTGTCTCCCATCAATATAAGAGAAACTGGGAGATGTTGATAAGTCATTTCTTGTCATAGATAACAATGGAGGTAACCCAGAGTACAAAGCTACAACTAACCTATTCAAGGACTACTTTTTTAAAAAATAAGCTTGATTATAATTAGCCAGTTATTGGAACTAACTAGATAGCCTATGAAGTAGGCAACAATAGGAAATAGGAATCTAGTGTTTTTATTCTGTAATTACTCCTCAGGTTCAAAGACTGGGTGGTGATCATCCCAGATAATATAATTGTTATGAGTATTTTTTTGAAGGTAATAATGTGCTTATGTAAAGAATATAGATTACTTAAAGAATATAGACAAGTAATATTTGTTTCACCCATTGCCTCTTGTCTCTAGGTTCTGAAGCTAGACTTGTTAGATATAATATTTTTGAATTTAACTTCCCTGCTATTTCTACCTTTAAATCTGCAATCAGTTATTTGATTGATATATTAAGTCATCTTTTATGTCAGTTTTAGAATGCTAACCAAGACATGTATGTAGAAGAACTAGTTACAACTTCTTTTCTCTCAAGACTATAGTTGCAAATTAACTAGGCTTTTCTTTTCTTTTTCCCTTGTAAAAGATCATTGTAGCATATTGGAGCTGTTTGGCACATTTGGAATTTTAAGACAAGCTGGGAATGCTGTCATAAAACAGTTGCCTATGGCAAAAGCCTATTTGCCAAGTACTGAATTACTATAAGTTTCTCGCTGTTCTCCATATCTTTGCTGCCTACAGGTTCTTCATGGCTGTTTAAAAGGTGAAGCCATTCTCAAATTAAATTTTAAACATTTGTTGATTATATGTATTGTACACGCCCAAGTAGTTTTCCTGGTTCTGTTCCCCCTTCCCCCATAGTACAGATGATTACCATCTGTTTATATGATTGAGGGGAGACCAGAAATGTTCCTAGAAATAAATATGATGCATAAAGCTGGTTTTAAATAGTGCCAAGCTGGTGAGTCTCAGAACACTATAGCCCTCAAGCCACTTCCCTCTTCCAATGAGAAGCATGGGGGAGAGGAACCCAGAACTTTATTTGTCCCTCGGGAGACATGGTTGAAAGCCCTCAGAGAAACCAGAAAGTTAAACAGATTTTGTCTGATTATGCCTAGAGCTCAAGCACTCTGCTCAAATGATCTGGGAGAACAAGAACCAGTAAGGTAGCAGTGGCAGAGAAGAGGCAGATAAAAATATAAAAGAATTTAGAAAAAATGTTCACAGCATTCCTTTTCTTAGTCTTGGGTTGTATTACATCTGCTTCCATTCTCTGTTCAGCTATCTCTTTCTTTGTTTGCTCAGACTGTTACAGATCACTAGATTTGGTATGCAGCCCTTAGACTTATGTAACTTTGTGCAGCTTTGTTTTTGCTAAAATAAGAAATATATCTTTGATTTTATTCCGATGTTGTGCTTGTAGTGTCATCATTCATTCTAAAACTGCTAGGGCCTGATAACCCTGGAAAAAACTAATTATTTCAACATTTAGTCCTGGAAAAGTTGATAGTTCCTATTCTACCCTCTCCAAATTCCAGAAATGGAGAGCTTCTCCACATTCCAGAATACATGATGGCACTATAAATTGTTGCTTAGATGAAGCTCTCACAGCTGGAGGAATAGCCACACAAAAATAGACTTGAACTCTGTTATAAGGGAAGGGCAAAACAGAGGTGTCAAGGAGAGATCTGGCAGGCTTCACAGAAGAAGTTGTGATAGACTGGTGTTTTGTTTTGCACCATGCCAGCTTCCCATTGTTTAAAAATATGCTTTGAAATGTGCTTTAAACCAGTGGCCCCTAACCTTTTGGGCGCCAGTTCCATGGAGAAAGGTTTAGGATTCATGTAAAGCTTTTGGACATTAGGAATTGCTGCTGGATCAGAATACATTTTGAGTGAAGGAAATCTCTTGTCAGATGCAAAAGACCAGGTCCACACGTGAAGATCCAATTAAATTAATTTATTTGCTAATTAGCTCCATGCCCAGGAATCTTTTCAACTAATGGTAACATCTGCTTGGAGTTAGTTAAAGGTCAATAAAATTCAAGGAAAGTTGGACTTAGTTCACTTGAGGCTATGTAGGGATTCTAAGCTCATCCCTCTTTTAACACTATACCCAGGTTTTGCCACTCCTTCTCCTACATATCCTAACAGGGTCACATTCAGCAACTATTATTCTTTTTCAATATTTTAACTATATAATTGTTTTAATGAAGCTATCTTTAAGTAATTTAATACGTTAATTAGATAAAACCCATTGTCCATGTACTTGTGAACTATCCAAGTCTTTTTATTTTTATTTTATCTATTATTTTAGCTTGAATTGCACCTTTTAATTGTAGACACTGAGCATGGTAGTTTTAAAGAACATAATAGAATACTTTATTGGCCAAGTGTGATTGGACACACAAGGAATTTGTCTTGGTGTAAATATTCTCAGTATACATAAAGAAAAGGTGCATTCATCAAGAGTCAAGGATCATCAGGTACAACACTTAATGATAGTCATTGGGTACAATCAGCAATCAAATCATACTAGGAAACAGTCAATATAAATTATAAGGATACAAGTGACAAAGTTACAGTCCTACAATCACAAGTGGGAGGGGATGGGTGATAAGGAGTGAGGAGATTAACAGTAATAGTAGTGCAGACTTTGTAATAGTTGAATAGTGTTGAGGGAAATATTTGTTTAGCAGAATGATGGCTTTCAGGAAAAAACTGTGCTTGTGTCTAAAGAGCCATGTTAATCTCTTCTAGAAGAATTGCAAGGCATCCTCCTGAAATTGATGGAACTTGCTTTCAAATAATGACATAAACTGGGATTAAAGCTACCAAAATAACAAATTGAATGATTTTTGTTAATCCTTTGAGAACATAGTTGAGAAATGTTTCAAACTGTCAGTAAATTTTCCCCTCTAAAAGTTCAGTGGTTGTACTCCAAAGAAGTTAAGGCTGGAAATGTGTAATGGGATGTAATCTTCCTTTTCAACAGCTGCTGTAATATATAATTAAATAGCTTAATTAAATAACAGTTCTGGTGCTTCTGAAACTAGTTTCATATTTAGATTTGCTTAGAATATGTAAATTATAACTAGAGCTAAAATATATGTCATTTTACCCCTGAGAATGTTTTTACGAACTCTTGGAATTCATATCTACATTAGATGAATTCTCACAACATCCCAAAAAAGATCTACCATAAGTTAGATAATGGGAACCCATCATTATCCTCCTAATATATTTTGGTATCTAAGATAAAGAATGTGATGACCCAGGGTGGGATACAAAATAAACACAGTCACAAAAAACAGGTGAAGCCCCTTTTATTCTTTCATTTTGATTCCAACCTCCAAATATCCTTGACTGAAGACAAAAAACTCCCACACAAGCAGTTACAAGAAGGAGGAAATGCCGTTTAAATTATAAAGAGTAAAAAACAACACAAACCAGGCAAGATAAGGGCTGGAGGATGTCCACAGATAACAGAACACACACTGAGAAGGATGGCAAACTCATAGAGGAGCCATAAATTAGAGATATTTCCACGCTTTGTTTCCAGCACTCGCCAGTATGCATGTCTGTCCTCTTATCCAGTTGTCACAGCTGCAGTCCATGAAGAGGATCAAGGCCCTCTCCTTCCATGTAGACTATGTCTCTCCCTTATCCTCTCCTCCCTGCGTGCCCTAGGATGGAGAGGGGATGGGCCTGGGTCCTCCTCTGACTGCCCAGCCGGCCCCTGCCCTTCCCCAGCCTCCTCCACAACCTCCGGAGCCACACTTCCACTCCCTGTCAGCTGTTCCTCCTCTCCCTCAGAGTCAGTCTCCACCAGGGGCATGATAAAGAACAAGATGACTTCTCCCCTTCTAATTCTATATGTAAAATAAAATTAAAATTTTATTCAATTCTGGAAAGACAACCATAATTGTTTATTTAGAAGAGGTAGAACAAGTCAGGTCATCCAAACAGGTCTGCCATCCAACACCTTATTAGAGTTGACTCAATAATGCAGGGGTGTCAAACTCATGTCGTCATCACATGATGTATCATGACTTCACTAAACCAGGGGTGGACATGGCCAGCGCATGCTGCATCCTGCAATAATGTATTATCACCTGATGCCTTTTTACTACCCATTAATGGCATGTTGGTTAAGAATTTTTCTTTTATTATAGATGAGAATATGTTCCAAATGTTTCATTGTGAAGATATAGAGGGGTCCGTGTGTATGTACAACCTTGGCAACTTTAAGACTTGTGGACTTCAATTTGCAGGATTCTGGGAATTAAAATCCCTAAATCTTAAAAAGTTGCCAAAATTGAACCCACCCACCCCTGGTCGTAGAGATATTTCAAAAAGGGAAGAGAAATATTGCGAAGGTTTTCAGAGCCAGTAATTTTGAATTGTATGTCCCAGTAGATGGACAGAGATAAGATAGAGATTGCAAGAGATCTCAGAAATGATTTATTTGATCATAATGAGATTACTAACAAGAGAGAGCTGGAATCCTTTGAATAGAGTTTGAAAGTCAACTGGGTGAAGCCTAGGATCCAGCAGAAACTTAGGTTACAAAGAAAAAAAATCTAGTGCACGTTTAGAAAAAAAGGGAATCTGACTGGCTCAATCTTTTGGCTGGAAATCTGTATTTTGAGTTGAAGAGGCTTGTGCTATTAGTGGAGAATCGGTGAAGTGTGTGAAAAATGCATTGCTGACTTTGGGCTTCTTCTTCATTCAGCTGTGAGAAACACCTTAATGCCATTTTCCTCCCTAAAACCAGCCTTTAGATGTTTCGTTAGGAGCAGCCAAAGTTTGTCATGTGCTCAGCAGCTGTCCTCTCCCAAGTCATTTGTGCTCAGTTATGTGTCCTCGCTAAGCCAGTATTCAGCTTCCAAAAGAGTCAGTGGATATGAGATTGGGCAGCGAATTCTACATAGGGAATGAAGCAAAAGAGCTGCCTTCCAAGACCCTGAACAGGAGAAGGATTGGATGACCTAAGCCAGGGGTCTTCAAACTTGGCAACTTTAAGACTTGTGGACTTCAATTCCCAGAATTCCCCAGCCAGTCTTAAAGTTGCCAAGTTTGAAGACCTCTGACCTAAGCCAATGTTTCTCAATCTTTTCTTCACCATGGACAATACCTTTTGTGGCCATGGACCATGGCCACGGACCACAAGACTTAACTCAAGATTTAAATCATAACATATCTTCAAGCCTGTGATGACATTGCAGCACCTCAGGGGCCTGTGGACCCACAGGTTGAGAACTACTGACCTCAGCAATTGTACATACACAGCTTAAGAGCACAGCAAGTGTCCCTTTCACACCATATTTGTGGAAAGGATCTCCAGATGGAAGCATTGGGTTCACATTTCAGTAGAATACATGGACACAAGCATTAGCATGCAGCTTGCACCATCTTCTACACCAGAATGTGTTTGATCTCTTGGTCTTTTATTAACCTGGACAAGCAAAGAATTTATTTTTCCCTGTAGCGCAATATGAGGTTATGTGGATGATTTCAGATAGATCTTTGGAATGGCCCAGTCATTTGATTTTTATTTTGTCTTAATTTCCATCTCAAAGGGAATAGCCAGTTGGGATCAAAGGCTCAAATTGCCAGAACTCTATATTTCAAATGTGATTTTTGATCTGAAGAAAATAGGCTCAGCATTTCAGTTTGAAAATCTTGTATTTGAAAATTGGCTTAAGCTAACACATTTTATGTTAAGTTGCGGGGCCTACATTGCTTAAAAACAATTAGGTTCCAACTATAAGTAAATATACATATTGTAAAATATTGCCTGTGGGTGTGTTTTAGCTTTCTGGTAAAAGTGTGTGGGTAATTGTAGTGGTTCTGTGTCTGCTGCTGTTTTGGCCCACCCACCCTCCTGGGCTCTTACCTGTCCTTTATTTCCTGCTTTTTCAACCACAGCTGCTTTGTGTGGCACAGCTGCGGTTGAAAAAGCAGGCAAAAAGGGCTTTTCCAACCGCTGCGCACCCGCATGCAGCACTGCTCAGCTGTCCGGGCAGCTCAGCAGGTCATAAATTGCACTTGCGCGACTCGCTCATGCGCGCGCAACGCAGAGCAACAGAACCGGTAGTTATATTGGTCGGATCCCATCCCTGGGAAAGAGTATTAAATCTTAGAAGGATATTCCCATGTCTTCCCAGTTGCTGCTCAGCTGTAGCTCTCAGTATTCCTAACCTTGGCCTTTGTTGATTGAGCTGTATACTGGGAGCCAGTATTCAGAAACACTGGAATGGGGTGGGAGTTCCTCATTCCACTACAGGCTACTACTGCCTTTTTATGGTATTCTAGTTGCAGTTGCTACTGTATTCTAACTACTGCACTAAAGTTTAAATGTTCATCTGGTGGAAAACATTGGTGGATTTAAATGCTAAGAAGAAGAATAAAAAAAGTTTCAAACAGTTCTTTTGTTCTGGCTGTCCACCTGAAATTTGTTGCTAATGTACTTGAAATTTTCTTTTTATTATTATCCCCCCTCTTTCCCCCCATCAATAGCCTTGTTTCTTGGTTTAATGAACAATGAGTTCCAAGTAGAAATTATCTTGGTGTACAAAACTCCCTTGATTTAATTCATCTGTGGCACTAATTGGCACGTCTAGCATCAACTCCTCCTTTCTTTTCCTTCTCGTCTTACTCCTTCTCATAACAAACAGGCAACTCAGAGTTAGACAAGTGAAGTGAGAGAGCATTCCAGGAAAGAATTATTCCATATGTATCTCCTCACTGGAGAAACTGATTTGCTTTGCGGATCATCTTGCTCTCCCATTTTCCAGATAGTTGCCTTTGTTCTTTTTGAATTTCTACATTTACAGTCACTTGTTCTACATTTCTACATTTATATCATTTACCAGAAAAAAAATAAGTAAGAACTGCTCTTCTAATTGTGTTCCTTTTCATTTATCGTGTAGGTGCTTTACACTAACAGGGATTTCAATAGTTAGAATTATCAAAGAGCTATTGAAATGTCTATAGAGATTCTCAATCATCCAGGTTATGAGTGCCCCAAAAGTGCTTTTCCAAAAGGCAATTGGACTTTCTTGGTTTTTTTTTTTCTTGGAAAAGGTTTCGCTTCTCATCCAAGAAGCTTCTTCAGTTCATGAAGAAGGTTCTCCTGAACAGAAGAAGCTTTTGGATGAGAAGCGAATGTTTTCAAAGAAAAAAAACTCAAAGAAAATCCAGTTGCCTTTTAGAAAAGCACCTTTGGGAGATATTGAGAAGCTTTTGTGGATTCACAGTATAAAGCCAGTGGAATAGCAGATGTTATGCAAGTAGAAACATCTGGATTCGGTCTCCTGAATTTCCATATATCAGTAGGCTGGGAGAGACATTGTCTAGAGACATGGCCAGTCAACATGAACAATACTAAGATGGAAGGACCCATGGTTTGACTTGGTGTAGGGCAAGTTCCTATACTTAGCTTGACTTTGCTATTACCCTTGGCTATTTCCTAACATATTATATTTTCTGATTTCTTTATATAATTAGTATAAACGGCTATTAAAAAGGTAGGGTTTTTTGTTTAAATAAATTTCAGCATCTATGTTAAATCAGTGACCTGTAGAATATGGCTTCTAATGGTCAGTAAGCAAATGTAAATTTTGTTCTCGAGGATGCAAAAAGAAACAAATTAAAAACAGAGCAACATAGAAACGGGTAGTTATGCTACAGCTGCCATAACTAAATAAATAAATAAATAAATCTCAGTGCCCACTTGTGTGCTTCATTATAATATTCATGTGTAAACTGTTTATAAGTAGCAATAAGAATTCACAACTTTTCTCTAACTTATGAAGAAAATTAGAAGGTGCAAAATAAGGATGGATGCATGGAGCCCTTCCAGATATCATAATAAATGAGGAAGTTCTTGTGTATACTTCTCAATTGGGATGATGATCTTCATTGTCATCCTTATCATATGATAATCAATGCAAAGGTCACATTTTACTTGATTTGGGTTGTAGAACTAATTTATTCTTGGATTCAGCACTTTTCTTTATAAACTGCTAGTGAGGTGTGATTCAGAAACTGAACAATTGAAAGAGTGTAATTAAATGGATGCAGAATTTAGATGCAGTAATAGATATGCAACAATTAGAATTCAGATGGGCAAGGTATATTAAATTACTCTAAATATTATACTTAAAGAAAATTGGTATAAGGTGTATATAGTTATATATCTATAACTGTATCTATATATCTATAACTATCTATCTATCTATCTATCTATCTATCTATCTATCTATCTATCTATCTATCTATCTATCTATCTATCTATCTATCTATATCTTACACATAAGCGAAATACTACTCATGCATCATCACAAAATCTCCAGAACCGTAAAGCCTACAAACTTGAAATTTGGCATGTATCTTCCTCTTGGCTTCTAGGTGCTCACTAAGAAATAATTTTTTAAAATGACCATCAGAGCTTTAGTATTTCCTATATTATTATTAACACACTCTGATGCTAAGGAGTTCTACTCCCCTCCCCACCTGAAAAGAAATATGTTCCAAGTGCAAAACACAAGCAGAGGAGAGGAGTTTTAGTTTTAGTTTCATAGCACCAAGCAATTTTAGTACAGAATGCTTAAGCTAAGCCACGCCCAGGCTCCTTGCTGTCTGCTTCTTGCTCACACAGCAAATACTTTTTCAGTTTCCAAACAGGACTCTAGCCAGATGAATACCAATGGATGCTGGTAGGCAGAGGCAGAATTTTTTCCCCTTATTTTCCTCCCCAAAAACTAAGCCCAACCACATAGTTTTGTAGCGAAGTAGGGGTATCAAGCTAGGTATTGATATATTTATTCCTGTCCTGATTGCTAAAATGAATAATTTGTTCTCTAAAAATGGCTGGAAATGTAATGAGCCAGGCAGACCCTTTTTTCATATCTGACAGCAATGATGTAAAAAAACTCAATAGTTTTGGAAAATTATTCATACCAGAAATAAACAAGCCTTAAATGTTGCACTCCCATTTCAACTTGTAATATTTTTATTAAACTTTACTAAAACCATAAACTCAAAGTATATTGTATTAGCTTTGTACCTACTAAAGGCTGCAAAGATACTGTCTGCTATTTATTAGAAAGGACATTTGATTCCCTGTATGAACCAAATTACAGGTAGTCCTCAACTTACGACCACAATTGAGCCCAATAGTTATGTTGTTAAGTGAGAAATTTGTTAAGTGAGTTTGCTCCATTTTACAACTTTACTCTCCACATTTGTTAAGTGAATCAATGCAGTTCTTAAATGAGCACATGGTTGTTAAGTGAATCTTGCTTCCCCATGACCTTTGCTTGTCAGAAGGTCACAAAAGAGGATCATATGACCTTGGGACACTGCAATGATCATAAATGTGAGTCAGTTATCAAGCATCCGAATGTACATCATGTGACCTTGGGAAGGCTGCAACGGTCATAAATGTGAAAAATGGTCACCAGTCACTTTTTTCAGTGCTGTTGTAACTTTGAACGGTCACTAAATGAATTGTTGTAAATCGAGGCTACCTGTATAGGGATATACTTTGATTTCCAGACTACTGTAACTTTGAATTTTTAAAGTAAATTTGATGTGGACATTAATTTAGATTGGACATCATTTCTAGATTTCAGTTTGATCCATGGATTTGCATTACATCATAATTTTTTGGTTTTCTACACATACAATATGTATTTAAATTTGATAGGATTTCTAAAGTAGAATAGATTTAGTAATATGGATAAATTCATTGTAGCCCATAATCTCATTATGCAATTTATACTGTACTGTACTGACTGTGGTTCTTGGTATTTATGCTTTGTTTAGAACTTAATAGCAGATTTCAAGCTTTTAAAACAATATAATGTATTCAGTTATCCACAATCAAATAATGATATACTGGAAAAGTATAACCTCTATAATATTTGTAAATCCCTTGTTTATTCATTATATTTTAACTGTTTTCTGTGCCTGTTTATATATTTTTTTCTGAAATGTCTAACAATAAAAAAGAATTATTCATTTTTATGAGGAACATATTTTTTAGAATCTGTAACTACAGTTTCAATGAAGTTACTGTAATCAATTTACTATGCAAAAAGGAGACATTAGCAATGTATTGGATGAATGAACCACACATTTTAATTTAGCTCTCCACTTATCTCTCATAAAAGGCATTTGAACAATTTTCCAAAGAAAACATAATTAGTGTTACATTGGGAACTTTAAAGGTCATAACTACCAAACTTGTGGTCTTAAGATTTTATCTGTGCCTTAATTCAGGGGGAATTGTTTGTTCTTTCATGAATGAAGGGTAATATACCCAGGATAATGTTGCAAGATCCAATCTGGGTTGGCCACCAGGACCAGAATCTTCTAAGCTTTCAGACACATGGCTGGAGCCCATCTTCAGGGAACTTCTCTCTAACAGAATGTGTTTTTTGGGCTGTTCTCTGTGTGGTATTTATATGGTGCCTCTTGTATGTATCTTTTTCTATGTTGATTGGGGTATTGATGGCTGGCTTGTTATGTCATTGGCTGCTGTGTGTTTGTGCTGTCAAGCCCTTGTTGAATAATAATGCTGTGGATGTTTTATTATTATGAACTTAGCCTGCTGAGAGTCTCTCAATTGCTTCATAAAAAAAATGGATAAATACAGTTATAGGCATGTAAAGCAAGGACCAGCCCATAAGCAAACACATGAACTTTCCATGGTCCCTAGGGCCTATAATGTGAAGGCCCTACTAATATGAAAGCTCCCTGGAACATAGACTTGGAGGAGCATAGAGCATGTTCCCACTTGCGTGTGACAAAATATGCATTGAGATGTTAAATTCCTGTCCTTATATACTTGCATAAATGTTAGGTCCACACATGAAGGTCCAATTGAACTGATTTATTGCTAAACAGCCTATGCACAGGAATCTTCCCAAGGAATCTAACCTGCTTGTAGTTAGATAAGGGCCCACAGAATTCAAGCGGTGGGGTGTTGGACAAAGGGATTCTGGGCTGATCCCTTTTTTAACTCTGCCCCCAGGTGCTTCCACTCCTTCTCTTATAATAAACTGTGATACAAATACAAAATGGTGGCCGGGTATCATGATGTAAATTTTATCTTTCGGGCATCATTGTGATTAGGAATGGATGCCAATGCCCTGGAGCTCTTCCTACCAGTACAATTTGGGAATTAGTAGATAGTAACAGAGGGCTCAAAAAAATAATAGGCCACAATAAAGTCATCTAGGATCTGATCAGTTTCTGGAGGATCATTGAATAGCTCCACTTCTGACAAAACAGTATTTGTTTCTTTCACTCTTTGCATGTTACATATTGTTATAGTTTGCATGTTGTTTCTTCATATTTCCAGGCTTTCTTGACTACTACTACTTTGGGATTGTAAGATAATTCTAACACAATTACTGATAGTAATATCAGTGTTAAAACATGAACAGCTTCCTTTCTGTATCTAATACAGTATTGTAGGCATACCATTCATTGCCTAATTGTTTGCCCTGCAATTATACAAAGTGTCTCTCCAGAAAAGTACTAGTTTTGAACCAATCTCAACTGAGGACTATATTTCTATATCAAAGCATGATTTCCATTTAGTCTCCCTCAGAGTTGCAGCCATACAGAGTTAGGAATTCTCCTTCGGAGAGATGAGCCACCTTTGATTCACTGTTTCAGTTAAGCAGAAACTTCTTCTGAGCCTCAGCATGAGGTAACCTTCATGAGTATCTTCCCTAATAATAGAAAGAATGACAAATTGTAACAATAATATCTGTTAATAGCCACAATTATTATTTCATTGACTTTTCGACTGTGTTCTGTTCACCCCATTAATAGATTTACTGTTTAAAGCCTTACACGTGTTTTGTTTCCATAACATTAAGTGCCACTTTTGTTGAGCTAAGGAACTTTAAGTGCATTGTATCATATAATAAACCTGCTTTATCAAAACGCTACCAAGATTGCTTTGCTCTTTGTTGATCCTTAGCAGCGTGGCTTTTATTGGGGTATGTTCTGTCACATATTTACTGTTTTAATTGTATTATGACTATAAGCCATGCTGAAAATAAAATTTGACTTTAATGCGATTTATCGTATAATTCAAAATGTTGGTGATATGCTTTGTCAGGAGAAATTATTTCAGATTCTTCCAAGAGTCCAGTTTCCACTTAAACTTAGGGTAGAAAATAATGAGGATGTTTGCTTTTATGGAACTTTTAAAAGATTGCTTTTTTTTTTCCTGTTAATTTTGAAAATGCATTTGGAAATTTCAGACATTCATTCAGTATTAGTGCAGTAGCCTTTTTATGTGTGTGGGTGTGTGAAGGAAAGAATATTACTAATTCTTGGGACACTCTACCTTATATCATAATTTAAATATTTTCCTCAATTTCCCCAATTAAAACACTCCCCCCCAGTTCGATCCTTTATAAGAGGATCTAGAGATTTAGAAATGTGAATAAGATAGGGATGGGATATTATGGGCTGTGCAGAATCAGACAGGTTAAATCTAGAATTGAAAAAATAAAGGGGAATCGGAGTACTATGAAACGTGAAATAAATTTTATTAGTTGCATGGATGAAGGCAAGATGCTTCTATGCCACTGCTGCCATAGAAGACGCTATTGAAACATAACTGGCTATGATGATTGGAATAATTAGTAAACAATGTATTGAACAAGAGGCTTGTAAATGGTGAAGTAAAATTTATATATATATATATATTCTTAAGTTTGTATGTATGGTATTCAGCTTTGTTCAGGTATTTTCCCATGTCATTATAGTTGTGCTTTTCAAGTTGTAGCAACGTTTCGGCAGAATCTCATCTGCCATCATCAGGCTTCTGTATTGTGTTCGTCTGTGAGCCAGACTTCATCTGTGAGTCAGCCATCCAAAGAAACCCCAAAGGTAAAATTGACCTGGAAAACCAAGGCATATATGAAGTCCCCTGTTCATCATGCCCTGCCACATACATTGGACAGACCAATAGAAGAATAAGTACCCACCTAGATGAACACAAAAATGCAGTAAAAAAGCTGGAACACACTTCCTCACTAGTCCAACACATGAAAGCAACAGGTCATAGCATTGACTTCAATGGCACCAAAACCCTATCCACTATAGAAAACCCCAGCTACAGAATTATCAGAGAAGCCATAAAGATTGAAAAAAGACCTGAAAGTGTGAATAGAAGAGATGATTCCACCAGACTGTCAATTATTTGGAAGCCTGCACTCACAAACAAAAAAATCTCCACACCACAAGCCAGCCAAACACCTGGGCACAAACAGATCCCCCCCGATACCTCCAGCTCAAACACACCCCAGCCAGGCACCCAGATGAAACCTAGCTTCCTAATAAATGATAGCCGTCCATTTACTTGGAGTCAAGCCGCACTAAAAGCCTCCAATACAGCAAACACAATGTTGCCAGCCAATCAAGACAAAAAAAGCCACAAAACAGACAGAAGATATTAGAAACACCAATCAAGCAGAACACAGCAAACTCCAAGACCAATAAACACAGACCAAGACTCCCAACCAATCAGGATGAAGAAAAAACCATTCTGGCACAGCAGTAGGCTAGCCCCAAATTTAAAACAGAAACGGCTGTGAAAGTCTGACTCACAGACGAACACAATACAGAAGCCTGATGATGGCAGATGAGATTCTGCCGAAAAGTTGCTACAACTTTAAAAGCACAACTATAATGACATGGGAAAATAACCGAACAAAGCTGAATACCATACATGTAAGTACCTGCGAAAACTTAAGATATATATATATATATATATATATATATATATATATATATATATATATATATATATATATATATATATATATATATATATATATATAAATAAATTGTAATACCAGAACAACTGCACCATGTTGTATTCTTATAATAAAAATAAAAATAAATAAATAAAAAGATAGGGATGGGGTATTTGGAAGTGGGAAAGTTGATAAAAATTTAAAGTTTGTTCAAATATCACTTTTGTAAATCCATACAATTGATGTAAGATAGGAGTCCCCAACCCCTGGGCCACAGCCTAGTAGCAGGCTGCAGCCCTTTGGGAACCGGGCCGCACAAGCGGTGTGCAAGTGTGTGAAGCTTCATTTGCACAAGCGATGGATACGCACAAAACCATCCTCTTCCCCCCCCCCCTTGCTGCTGCCATTGCTGCCAATCTACAAAGCCAGAAAGGTTGGGGGCCACTAATGTAAGAAACAGATAAAGAACAACAGACCAAGGGGCAAAAACGAAATAAACAGAGGATAAGGATAGGGTGGGAGGGGGAGGGAAAGATGGCATAGATAGAGATAATGGAAAAAACTAAGAGGCTATTGAAAAGTACAAGTGCTTCTCCAATCGTTAGGAAGTTGCTAAATAATTTTTAAATGTTTATGGAGGTATTTTATAGAGTTTTGAACGAATGCTGCTGGTACAAAGAGAATGCAAATAAATCAAAGCAATGAAATTTCATTTGTGAGTTCTACTATTAGAGAATATTGATTGATTGATTCTGGTGGATAATAAAATTAGGGTTGTAGCAGATTGGAAAAAGACTTTCTTTAGAGATTCTGGTCTTTTGTTGTTCATTAATAATATTTGAATGCTATGGTGACTATGGCAATTTGCAGCATATGACATCAAACATAATAAAACATTGTGCAACTTACAATGAGCAATTTCAGTGGCTAAGTCAACAGGTTCCTTTTGAAAATCCATTTTGAAAAATTAAGGTAGAACATGAACAACTGTTGATACAGCCAAAGTTAGGGAAAATATTTACTTCTTTGACACAATGCAAGAAAAGATGAGTGGTTTTACACATTAAAAATATTATCCCAGCGAAATTGATCCATATGGATGCCAATGGAAGATTATTAATGGTGGAAATAATGGACAATAATATGAAAACACTCCTGATCGCAATCTATGCCCCGAATGACAATCAAGAAGAATTTTATAGAAAATTGCATATGAAAATAATTGAACTGGACTATGCTAATATCGTTATGATGGGAGACTTTAATGGAATTGTAGAAAATAAATTGGACTATACAACACAGAAAACAACAAAGCAAAACAGAAAGATCCTCCCTAAATCCTTTTTTAAAATGACAGATGAAATAAATTTAAAAGATGCATAGAGAGAAAGAAATGGTAAGACTAAAAAATGCACCTTCTATTCAAACTGACATTTATCATGGTCCAGAATAGATATGATATGGATGTCAACAGAATTGTTAGCTAATATTCAAGGAATAAATATTGAAACAAGTACTTGGGCAGATCATAATCCAATAATAATTAAATGGAAAGGACAAAGAAGAAGATCTAGATGGACGTTAAATAATACTATACTAAAAGGAAAAGACTTCATACAGAGGATGGAGAAAGAACTGGCTTCTTTCTTTAAAGAAAATAAAAAAGAAGACACATCAACGCAGAATGTATGGGATACAATGAAGGCATATGCCAGAGGCTTGATAATAGACTATACAAGGAAAAGAAATACCACGAAAAGACTAGCCTCTAAGACATTATAAAGGACTTGAAAAAGAGTTACAGAAAATGCCACAGAAAAATGACATTAAATTAAAAATGGATATAATTAAACATAAAATGGGATTAATGGAAAAAGAAGAATTAGCACAGAAAAATCAGAGGTGCGAAACAGAACTATTTTGAAGATGCAAATAAACCAGGTAGATGGTTAGCATATAAACTGGGAAAGGAGAAAGAATCAAGGAAAATATTGCAATTAATAGATGATCAAGGCCAAGTTTGCTATGGAAGTAAAGAGAAGAAGGAAATTATACGAGACTATTATGGGAAACTATACACACAAGAGAATATTGAGGATGAAAGAGTTAAACAGTAGTTACAGAATGCTAACCTACCCCAGATACCTAAAGAGATTGAAATAATATTAGAAAGCAATATAACGATGATGGAGTTAACTGAAGCACTTAAGCAAAATAATGGAAAGGCACCAGGCCCAGATGGACTTCTGGCAGAATTTTACAAAATACTACAAGAATCGTTGAATCTTCCATTGCTAGAAGTTATGAATGAAGTTATGTTAAAGAAGAAGATATCTAAATCTCGCTCAGAAGCTTATATTACACTTATCCCAAAAGAGGAGGCCGACCCATTACAAATCAAGAACTATAGACCTATTTCCCTACTAAACGCAGATTATAAAATTTTGCTTCAATATTGGCAGAAAGACTTTAAAAATACCTAAATAATTGTATTCACCCTGATCAAAATGGATTTCTGCCAAAGAGACAAATTAAAGACAATATGAGAGTAATCTTGGACACTTTGGAATACTACGAGGCACACCCTGAAAAACAAATGGCTTTGATATTCTTAGATGTACAGAAGGCATTTGACAATGTGAATTGGCGATTTATGTTATTACAGCTGGAACAGATGGGTTTTGGTAAAAAATTCATCCAAGCAATAGAAGCTATATATCATAAGCAAACGGCAAAGGTAATGATAGAGGGAGAATTACGTACTCTATTGATATAAGAAAAGGAACAAGACAAGGGTGCCCACTGTCACCTTTGTTGTTTGTGTTAACCTTGGAAGTGCTAAACAGAAATATTAGAGAAGAAAAGGACATAAAAGGGATGAAAATTAAAAAGGAAGAATTTAAATTGCAAGCATTCACAGATGATCTGGTTTTCATTTTAGAAGACCCACTAGAAACAGCATTAAAATTGATAGAAAAGATAGAGGTATATGGAAAGGTGGCTGGTTTGAAAATAAATAAAGACAAAGCAAAGATTTTGACAAAGAATATGTTATCAAGACAAAAGGAAGAACTGGTGGATGTATTGAAAATCCAGGTCACAAATAAGATACTTTGGGATACATTTGACAGCAAGATGTAGTACACTAAAAGAGAATAACTATATTAAACTTAAGCAGCAGATAGCGCTAGATTTGGCGAAATGGGAAAATTTACAACTGTCATTAATAGGGAGAATATCAACAATCAAGATGAATATATTACCCAGAATTTTATATTTGTTCCAAACAATTCCAATTAGGCTTGGAAAAGATTATTTTTAAGATTTAAATAAAATTGTGTTGAAATATATATGGCAAGGTAAGAAAACGAGAATAAATTTAAAACTTTTGCAAGATGCTAGAATAAGAGGAGGATTTGGTTTGCCTAATTGGGAGTTTATTTATTTATTTATTTATTTGATTTGCCAATTGTTTACAAGATAAGTATAAGTGTATACATAGTTGTGAATACATGAAATGGGTACATATAAGAAAAATAAAAGAAGAATAAGAGAAACAATAGGACAGGGACGGTAGGCACGTTGGTGCGCTTATGCACGTCCCCTGGACAACTCATAGTACATATAGTGAGTACATATAGTGAGTACATATATAGTACATATATATTGTACATATAGTGAGTTGTACTATCAAGCTACAAATTTGATATGGGTTAAGGAATGGATAACATTAAGAAATGCTAAATTGTTGACATTAGAAGGACATGATTTGTTGTTGGGGTGGCATGCTTTTTTATGGTATAAAGGAACTAAAACACAGGGGTATTTTAGAAGACATTATATATGGGAGTCTCTGTGGTTAAACTGGGAGAAGACTAAAAGACAATGTTGTTTGAAAATTCCAGTCTGGCTCTCGACTATTGAAGCATTTTCTTATCCTATAATATACAAAAAGGAACAAACAGTTAGATATGGTGAAGTATTGAATGAAAAGGGTGAACTTAAATCTATGCAAAAACTAGAGGAACAAGGTATAAAGATGAATTGGTTTTCATATGTGCAAATACATTCAAGGTATGATAAAGATTCTAAAACAGAAGGTTTCTATGATAAATTGACTGATTTAGATAGGATTTTGACAGGTACTGATGAAAAGGTGATTTAAAAATTGTATGGATATTTATTAGAAATTAAACTAGAAGAAGATCAAGTCAAAGAAACAATTATTGCTTGGGGGAAGAATTTTGGATATGGGATTGATCTAGAGAAATGGCAAAAATTGTGGTCTCAAAATTATAAAATGACAATGTCAACAGCATATAAAGAAAATTTGTATAAGATGTTTTACAGGTGGCATTTCCCCCCCGACAAGAATAGCAAGAATGTTCAAGAGACTATTTGAATCTAAAAATTGACTTGTAAGACTTTTAAACGAAAGGAGAAATGGCTACAGCGGAAAGTGCGGTGAGACAGTGAATTCAGAGACATTACTCAGCAAGTCTGTGCTTCTGGTGCGTTCAGTGAAGGAATCTTGAAGAACTGAACAATCATATTAAGACACTTTAAGCTTTTAAATTTTGCGGATTGCAATAATTATTTCTTGACACCAACTCAATTGATTTTTGAATGTGGTAAATGTAATTTATATATGATACATTAGTAAATATTGAAGTTTATATTTGGTTATAACACACACACAAAAGGGAGGTGATAATTAATTAATTATTTAGGTATAGATATTTGATTATAGGCATTGATTAGATTGAATTAAATAATTAATTGTGATTAATTGTGATTACTAAAGATTAACTAATTAATTATTGTATAGCAAGGTTGATATATCTTTATTTAGATTTGAAAGTATTTGAAATATTATTTCATAACACTATTTTGAGATTAGGGATTCTATAGCACTTATAGATATACAGGTTAATAGTATTTAAATTTAAATAGAGGAATTTGATATATTATTAAGATCTACAAATCCAGATATCTGATTTAGAAATTAGCTTTAAAAGTGTTCTGAAGAATATATAAATTGACAAAAGAGGTTAATCCTGTAGCATATCATATTAATTAGCGTAGTGGCCATTTATAGGTGATACTTCTCAATAGTGAATGTTAATTTGGGACAACATATTTAATATAATACAAAAACAAAAATAAATTTTACAAGAAATGACTTCTGTCACTAACACAACGCTTAAAATTGGAAAGAAGACTTCTTCAATACAAACAATTCTGATGCCATCACCCTCAGTGATGGCACAAAAGACAATTGAAGAAACTCTACCTGGAGAAAAACAACCTACCATCACGAATGCCAATATCCAATCGACCCTTCTTACTTTACAAGAGTCCATGCTGAAGCTTCAGGCAATAATGGTGAAAAATTATACCGAAACAAGAGCTGACACAAATGAACTAAAAGAAGAGATGGGAAACTTAAAGGCAGAAATGAAATTAGACATCTTAAAGTTGGATAAAAAAATTGAAACAATATAGCAAGCACTAGAAAGGAGTGAATTAACAATAAAGGAGGTTGAGAAAAGAATGGAGCAAACGGAAAAGAAGCTGGAAATGGTTGGTGAGCAATTAAGAAATGTGAGTAAAGAAATGGACGACTCTTGGTATATCTGGAAATGGACATGGCTGCAGCATATCGGAGATTCCAAAATATAATGGAATCTAAAGAAGAGGACTTAGAACAAGTGATGGCAGGGATATTAGCAGACCTATTGGAAAAAGATAAGGACGATATTCTGAAAGAGTTAGATGAAGTATATAGAGTGAGCACAAATTACGCAAGGCGACATAAACATCCAAAAGAGGTCCACGTGAGATTTGCCAGAAGGAAAGTTCGAGATATTATATACAAAATTTCTAGAGAAGAAACAATTACATACAAAGGAAAAGAAATCTTGGTGCTTAAACAAATCCCAAGAAGAGTGAGAGAGCAGAGGCAAGATTATAAATTCTTGGCGAACCAATTAAACCAGAAAGGTATCATATTCAGATGGCTAATCCCAGAGGGAATGCTAATCACTTGGGAAGAAAGAAAAATTAAAGTAGACTCTGTGGAAAAAGCCCAAGAATTCTATGAACAATTGATAGGCCATGAAGAATCGAGTAGTAGAGGCAATTAGAAATGAATTTGCAAGGCGACCAAGACTATCAAAAAAATAGAGATGGGAATCATACGAATTCAAAAACAAACAACATCAAGAGAGAGAAGAACCGAAGATGCACAATCAGCCACAAAGAAAGACAGGGGTAACTACAAGACAAAGAGCAAGAGTCAATTAGGTGATGGACGAAGAAAAGAAAATATTATCAATTAACATAAATGGCCTAAACTCTAGGATAAAAGGAAAAGAGTATTAACCAAATTAATTAAACAAAATACAGATATATGTTTACAGGAAACTCATATAAGGAAGGAAGAAGAAAAATATCTAGAATGCCCCAAGCTAGGGAATTTGTATACGTTGCCAGCAGTTTTTAGGAAAAGAAAGGGATTGCAGTATATGTGAAAGCGATATGAAAGCAGAGCCAATTTGGATAGACCCCAATGGAAGAATTCTGGTGTTACAAATTTGAATTAAATTAATCCCAATTCTACTAGTGGTAATTTATACCCCTAACGATAACCAAAGGATTTTTTTAAACAATTACATGGGAAAATAGTGGAATTAGATAAAAGGAATATTTGTATCTTGGGGGATTTCAATGCTATTGTGGACCACCAGAAAGATCACAGTAGTGAGGGAAAAAAGAAGAAAAAAAGAGAACTACCGAAAACATTTGAAGAAATGATGATTGAACTAAATTTGATAGACATGTGGAGAAAATTAAACCCTGAGAAAAAGCAATTTACATTTACTCCAATTCTCACCAATAATGGACACGAATTGATATGGTGTGGATGAATGGTGAGTTAGTAAATGAATTAAAAGAGGTTGAAATTTTACCAAGCGAATGGGCAGATCACAACCCGATTCAGATAGTGTGGAAAGGTAGGAAGAAACCAAGGAAAAGGTGGGCCCTAAATACACAGCTAATTAAAGAGAAAGAATTTATGAATAGACTTGACGAGGAATTAGACTATTTTTAAAAGAAAATAATAATGAGGCAACTACAAAATAGAATATTTGGGATACAATGAAGGCAATAATAAGAGGCACAACAATATCATACACTGCTAAAAGAAATAAAGAAAAATATGCCCAACAAAATAAATTAGAACACAGAATCAAAGAATTAGAAATTCAGCTGCAAAACACCCCAAAAGATTGTAAATTGAAAAAACAGATGATAATAACTAAACATAAATTAAATTTAATCGTACAAGAAAGAATGGTTTCAAAGTTGAATACAGCCAGAGAGATATTTTTGAACAGGCCAATAAACCAGGAAGGTGGTTGGCCTATAAACTTAAAAAAAGAAAAACAAAAAGACTGATCTACCAATTAATAGATGAGAACGGGGATGCCCAACAAGGGATAGAACAGAAAAAAAGAATTGCATGTAAATTTTGTGAAGATCTTTATAAAAGGAGGAGGTAAATGAGGACATGATAATAAACTATTTGGGTATTACTAAAGATAAAATAATCAAGGAGGAGATGAAGGAAATGTTAACTAGAGACATTACGTGGCCCGAGTTAAAAGCAGCAATAGAAAACCAAAAGAACAATAAAACCCCAGGAACCGGCGGGATACCAGGGGAACTTTATAAGAAAATAGGAAAACAAATAGGATCTCTCATGGTGGAACTATATAATGAGGTCCTACTAGCAGCAAGAATGCCGGATTCATGGAAGGAGACACTGATATCGTTGATTCCGAAAGAAGATTCATATTTACGACTTATACAAAATTATAGACCAATTTCCCTGTTAAATATTGATTATAAAATATTTACCACAATTATAGCAAATAGATTGAAAAAAATATTGAATGAATATATACATAAAGATCAAAATGGATTTCTTCCCATAAATTAGGAACAATTTAAGAATAGTATTAAATGTTTTGGAATACTACGAAGCCCACCCGGAAAAACAAATAGCCCTTGTATTCTTGGATGGACAGAAGGCCTTTGAAAATCTAAATTGGCAATTCCTAATCCAACAAATTTACAATATGAATTTAGGCACTAAATTTGAAAACATCGTGACTACAATTTATGATTCATAAAAGGCGAATATTATAATTAATGGAGAGTACACGTGCTCAATAAAAATAGAGAAAGGAGTCAGGAAGGGATGTCCATTATCTCCCCTGCTCTTCATATTATCTTTGGAAACATTGCTTACACGAATTAGACAGAACCCAGGAATAAAAGAACTAAAAATTAAAAAAGAAGAATATAAACTCCAGTCATTTGCGGATGATATGGTATTTTTCATAGAGAAACCAATTGAAACAGGTCAAGAACTATTGAAAGAGTTAGATCAATTTGGGGAAGTTTCAGGACTTAAAATTAATAGGGAAAAAACAAAATTAATAACTAAAAATTTAACAGACAAACAAAAACTAAAATTGGAAAGGATAATGGGACTACAAATAGTAAAAAAAGTTAAATACTTAGGAATTTGGTTGACGGCTCAATGCAAAACTCTAATGGAAAATAATTATAATAAATTATTACAGCAAGTCAAAAAAGATTTAGAGATATGGATTAAATTGCAAATCTCCTTATTAGGGAGGATTGCCACTATAAAAATGAACATTCTGCCCAAATTTATTTACTTATTCCAAACAATACCAATAAAAATATATAAAAATTACTTTGTGGAACTTAACAAAATAATTACCAAGTTTATTTGGCAAGGGAAAAAACCGAGGATAAACCTAAAGGCAATGCAAGATATGAGGAGCAGGGGAGGTATGGCACTCCCAAATTGGGAATTATACTATAGTGCAGCCTCATTACTTTGGTTGAAAGAGTGGGTAAATCTGTCGAATAAAAGAATCTTATTTCTAGAAGGCCACAATTTACAGAGGGGATGGCACGCATTTTTATGGGACACTGGGAAAATTAAGCAGAAGTATTTCCACAGACATATAATTAGAGATTCCTTATTGGCTAATTGGAACAAAATAAAAAAAAAATATTTAAAAATTCCAATCTGGATCTCAACGATGGAGGCGATGATACATCCAAATAATCTAGATCTTAATAAAATGATAAAATACAAAGACCTTCTTGATGCGCAAGGAACTTTAAAATCATGGTAAGATCTCCAAGAACAAGGGCTACATGTCTATTAATTTAATTAATATTAAATGGGCTTATTTGCAAATTCAAAATAGATATAGTCAGGACAAGAAAATTTTTGGAATTTATGCTAAGGCACAATAATTAGATAAAATCCTATTAGGTCCAGATAAACTAAATTTTATAATTATTTATTAGAGATGGAATTAGAAGAGGAAGTAGTCAAAGGCAACATGATAGCTTGGAGTAGAAACATAGGATGTAGCATTACATTATTAGAATGGGAAAAGGTCTGGACAAGGAACAATAAAATTACAAAATCAGCAACATATAAAGAAAATGCCTATAAAATGTTTTATAGATGACATCTCTCACCCTCGAGAATAGCGAAAATGTCTCCTAACATGAATCCGAATTGCTGGAAATATAAAAAGAAACACGGAACATTCTTTCACATGTGGTGGTCCTGCACTGAAGCCCAAAAAAATTGAATTAAATTGAATTAAAACCAGAATTCTTCTTATTGGGGATATTTAATAGACAAATTTCTAAAAAAGTCAAATATATAATACTGCACATTCTTACTGCAGCTAGAATAACCTTTGCACAGTGTTGGAAACAAGCAGACATTCCAACAGAGGAAATGGTCATTCAGTAGATAACAGCCTGTGCAGAGATGGATAAGTTAACCGTAGCACTTAAGGAAAAAGAAACATCAAAAATATTATAGAAGCTGGGAATGCTGGTATGACTGGATAGAACAAAAATAGAAAATATATTAGTAAACAACGTAAAATGTAAAAGAGGTAGTAATTATATATTCACAATAAAATGTATTTGTAAACATATCACCAATATTGATAACAAACAAGGAACCATAGACTGTCAATAATAGAATTGCTAGTTTTTAATCATTTTCTTTTTTCCTTTTTCCTTTTTTTTCCTGTGTGTTGTGTATGTGTTTGTTTGATATTTTAGTTGTATAATCAATAAAGTTTGTTTTAAAAAGAAAAAGAAAAGGCACCTTTGGGACAACCATGACCTGGACGACTGAGAATCTCCATAATAAAAGTAATAATAGCATGTGTAACTTTGGTTTTCCTAGTTTGGTGTACCTTAGAAGACTGACAACGCACCAAAGATACTTTGTCTGCCTTTTGTTCCATTATATCTGCTTTAAACATTTCCAAGTGTTAGTATGTGTTTTCACATTATTGTGAAATTCCCAAAAATTGGGAACGCAAATGACTCACTGTTTACATCATTTATGAAATGAAACTATAAGCTGTTTTTTTAAGGCTATGTAATTAATTAGTACTCTAAAACTACATTTACTGCAACTTTTCAAATCTTGATACTTTCTCTAGTTGAGAACCTTTTCTGTTAACTGGTAGATTTTGCTTTAATGATGAAATTACTTTTCAATGAGGTAAGAAGAACTAAGTGCCTTGGCTCTGAAAATCAATAGCAAATCTTGAATCCCATCAGAAAACGCATAAGAGTCTTTTGTTGCTGAAATCTCTTTTATTTTCACCTTTAATGAGGTAGAAATTTTTTCATTTGACATTTACTGCCTAGGCCTTTTCACAATAATTGACCTGGACCATTGGCCATGCCTTAATAAGGTATGTTTAAGGTGAGAGAATAGTGAGAATACTATATTTGTTCTTGGCATTGTGAATGTTGATTCACTTGTTAGAATTTCAATTCAATGGTTGTGGTGGTTTTTTTTTTTTCTTCTTTCCTTGGTTTTCAGATCAGAATTGGCAAAGAAGCATGAAAACTAGCAAAGAGAAGCAGAGATGGTTAAACTGATTCTTTTATCCAAATAAAAGATTATATATAATTTTGTCTTTATTTTGAAATAATTTCCGGATTCTGTGTTTGCAATGAGGAAGAAAAATGAAACTGATTCTGTTTTTGTAAACTAGACAGGCTAATTGTTATAGGAATGGCTTGTACATACTATTGTGCAAATGCAAAAAGTTGTGGTTGTAATGTTGTTACCTTATGCTGTGCTAAAGAAAGTTGGAAAGTGGTGCCTTTGTCTTTTGTTTTTCCCCATTACACTATACCCCCTCTTTCTCCCTCCCTCTCTTCTTACTTTTCCATGTTTTTTTCTTTGTATTTTATACTTCTATAAGCTAATAAAAAAGTTAAATCACAGAAAAGTAGCCTAAGCATATGTTCATGTGAGTGTACAGTATATAAGGATCAAGGGTGGGATTCAACTGGTGTTACTACTGGTTCGGTACTTACATTTCGCACGTGTGTAATGCACATGCATGTAATGCAATGAAAGCTGTGCCTCCCAGACAGCTGATAAGCGCTGCACGCGGGGGTGCAGTGTTTGAAAAAAGCCTTTTTTACTGATTTTTCAGCCTCAGCTCTGCCATGCAAAGCAGCTGAGGTTGAAAAAGCAGGAAATAAAGGTCAGGCAGGCAGGTGGGCCAAACAGCAGCAGACACAGAACCGGTTCTGTGTCTGCTGCTCTTCAGAGCTACCGGTTCTAGAGAGCCGGGCAGAACCAGTAACATCCCACCCCTGGTAAAGATATAGGTAGTTCTCAACTTATGACCACATCTGAACCCAACAGTTCTGTTGCTAAGTGAGACAGTTATTAAGTGAATTTTGCCCCATTTCTTTCTTGCCACAGTTGCTAAGTGAATCACTGCAGTTGTTAAGTTAGGAACATGGCTGTAAAGTGAATCTGGTTTCCCCATTGTCTTTGCTCATAGGAAGGTTGCAAAAAGTTATCACATGACCTTGGGACCCTGCCATTGTCATAAATATGAGTCAGTTGCCGCTTCCGGTTTGGGTTTCTTCAGCGATGGACCGAAATCCGCAATCGTACGCGGTTTTGATCTGTGCTCACCGCTGGAGCGCCCTGATCTTTTGGATTTGGGGCTGAAGCTACCCCGTAGAGGTGGTGAAGAGGGGGGAGATTGCTAGCCAGTGGAGGGGAGCCGCATCTCTCCTCCTAGGCTGGTCTAAACTCTCTTTCCTGAAGGCGGTTGCAGCGGTGGTCAGAAACGGCCACCTCAAAGAAGAACTCGACTGGATAAGATTGTGCAGGAGGAACACAAAGAGGAAAGCAGGACAGACCGGGCTAAACAACAGAGAACATCTAAGCAAGGTACCCTGAATCTAAAAGTACTTAGAGGGATACTTCTGAAAGAAGATCTTTAAGCGGCGAAAGAGAGAGAAAAGGAGGTTAAAAACCCTTTTATTACCTTTATATTGACAATTACAAATGGTATGGAAAGAAATCTATATTAATCTATTTTGACACTAATAGGCAACTTTAAGCTGAAATCTAAGTGTCAAAAGGAGAATAAATATTTTTTTCTGTGGTCATTTTAAAGCCCTAAAAAGGAGAAGAGTAGAGGCAAAAGGGTGGGACTTGGAATAATGGAAAAATGGAGTGCCACCTGGAAAAATAAAGAGGATTAACAGCGAAACTTTGAAAAGACCCCTGAGGATACATTGTAACTGAAATCTTATTAGAGGATACAGTAACCCACGGAAAGGAAAAGTAAAGGAAAGAAACAAGAAGGAACAGTCAGGGATCATCTGGTGATTTTTTTAAAAAGGTGTTTTTTGGCATTGGTCTTTTCTTTCTTCTTCTGTTTTTACTTAAAGTCAATCGGGTGGTTGTTCAAAAGTGTTCAAAATGGCATCACTCCTGGAGAAATTGAAGATGAGTCTTTAAAAACAGAAAGAAGATGCAGAAAGGGGAGGAAGATCCTTTGGCTTCGTATTTGAATTTCTTGAAATGGAGATCCTGAACTATGAAAAGGAAAAGGAAAAGCTTCAAGAGCAAGAAGAAGGGCGGGACAAAGAAGAAGCCATTTTCAATGATCAAATAATGCAAAGTGTGGTAATAAGGGGAAAAAGGGGTAAAGGAGTTAAAAGTTTGAAATCAAAGGGAACAGCCAAAAAGAAAAATAGTCTGAAAAAGAAGTATAACAGCAAGGAGAAGCAGAAAAGAAAACTACAGAAGGGAAAATTAGAGAGAGAAGGGTATTAAAAAAGGGATGAGAAAAAGGGGGAAGATAGAAAGGGAAAGAACTTATGAGGGATAAAAGCAGGAAATAAAGAAAAAGGGGAAACGTACTAGGTATTTGCTCAGCTAGAAAACACAGAGACAATGGCTAAATTTAATTAAAAGTGAGGATTCTGCAAAGGTACAAAAGATAGTGTTGTGACAGTAGAATACTGTAATGAGTTAGAAATGAAATAAGTAAATAATCTATGAGATAAAACTGTATTGTTATGTAATGGTATGTTTATTTATAATTAATGCAATAATAAAGAAGAGAGGGAAACATTGTAACTGTTTCTAAAGATTGATAAAATATTGAAAAGAAATGTGAAAGATTTATAAGGAAATTTATACCAGTTACTGGAATGAATTTGAATAATTATTTTGCTTATTAATAGTAAATAACTTATAAGATAAAACTGTATGACTATCTAATGGTATGCTTATTAACAGTTAAGTAATAATGAAGAAGGGAGGGAAACATTTCAACTGTTCTCAAAGATTGATAAATATTGAAAAGAAATGTGAAAGATTTACAAGGCTCATACCAGTACTAGAATGAATTTGAATAACTATTTTGTTATATATATATATATATTCCTAAGTTTTCGCGGGTATTTATTTATATGGTATTCAGCTTTGTTCAGGTATTTTCCCACGTCATTATAGTTGTGCTTTTAAAGTTGTAGCAACATTTCGGCAGAATCTCATCTGCCATCATCAGGCTTCTGTATTGTGTTCGTCTGTGAGTCAGACTTTCACAGCCGTTTCTGTTTTAAATTTGGTGCTAGCCTACGCTGTGCCAGAATGTTTTTGTTTTTTTCATCCTGATTGGTTGGGAGTCTTGGTCTGTGTTTATTGGTCTTGGAGTTTGCTGTGTTCTGCTTGATTGGTGTTTCTAATATCTTCTGTCTGTTTTGTAGCTTTTTTTGTCTTGATTGGCTGGCAACATTGTGTTTCCTGTATTGGAGGCTTTTAGTGCGGCTTGGCTCAGAGTAAACGGGCGGCTATCATTTATTCGGAAGCTAGGTTTCATCTGGGTGCCTGGTTGGGGTGTGTTTGAGCTGGAGGTATCAGGGGGATCTGTTTGTGCCCAGGTGTTTGCCTGGCTTGTGGTGTGGAGTTTTTTTTTGTTTGAGAGTGCAGGCTTCCAGATAATTGACAGTCTGGTGGAGTCATCTCTTCTATTCATGCTTTCAGGTCTTTTTTCAATCTCTATGGCTTCTCTGATAATTCTGTAGCTGGGGTTTTCTATAGTGGCTAGGGTTTTGGTGCCATTGAAGTCGATGCTATGACCTGTGGCTTTCATGTGTTGGACTAGTGAGGAAGTGTGTTCCAGCTTTTTTACTGCATTTTTGTGTTCATCTAGGCGGGTACTTATTTTTCTATTGGTCTGTCCAATGTATGTGGCAGGGCATGATGCACAGGGGACTTCATATATGCCTTGGTTTATCTTTGGGGTTTCTTAGGATGGCTGCTATTTTTCTGTCTGTTTTGAAGTCAGTTTTGATGTGATGCCTGTGTAGTATCTTACTGATTTTGTCTGTAGTACCTCTTATGTAGGGCAGGACAGCTGTTCCATAGGTCTGTTCATCTTCTAGGTCTCCATTATGTCTCAATGTGTTTTTGTGGATCAAGCCGGTGATTTTGCTTTTGTGGAAGCCGTTGGCTGTCAATACTTTAGTCAGGGTGCATAGTTCAGTCTATGTGTGTCTTGTCTGCCAGGCGTTTGGTTCTGGTGATTAGTGTTTTGGCCACGGACTTTATCTGTGCTGGGTGGTGGTGGGATTGGGCATTGAGGTAGCGGTTGGTGTGTGTTTTCTTCTGGTATTTAGCCGCACTAAAAGCCTCCAATATAGGAAACACAATGTATATATATACTATTTTTGCTATGTTTTTAAAAAATTTCTTTTTACATTTTCAAGGGGAAGTACCAAGCAGATTCTGAATGATGAGATTTACATGATATAAAATAGATATTAGAAATTTGAATGTTATAATTTTAAAACGCATAAATTTAATGTTTAATGAAATTTCATAGGATAATAACAATAAGACTTAAAGGTGTTGCACTCCGATTGCCAATCATAGAGGGAATTTTGCTTTTTAAGAATGTTGGAAGAGAACATAATGAAATTGTAAACAAGACAGATGAAAGTATAAGTATAATGAATAAAAAGATATAGAAATTTAGGTAAAAGAAATACAATTAAATAAGAAGAAAATGAGATAATCATAAAAGAAAATTAAGAGAAGTGAAGGGAGAAATAGTGAGAAGTTGGAAAAAGAGTAATAAGATATGAAGTTGAATACGTAAGATGAATATGCATATGAAATTGTGTCTGTATGGAAATCTGATAACCCGGAACCATGCTGTACTCAAATAAGATGTTTTATTTGTTTTGTTAAAACTCAATAAAACTTTATTAAAAAAATAAAAAATAAATATGAGTCAGTTGCCAAGTGTCTGAATTTTGATCATATGACCATGGGGATGCTGCAACAGTCATAAGTGTGAAAAAACAGTCACAAGTCACTTTTTTCCAGTGCCGTTGTAACTTTGAACAGTCACTAAATGAACTGTTGTAAGTTGAGGTCTATTTGTATTTCACCTAATGACTTGACTTTGGTGATTCGGTTGCCTGGCATACAAGTTTATTGTAAAAAGTTTCCTATATGAGCCACGGTGGTTACAATGCAGTACTGCACGTTGCTTCTGCTGCCTACCGGCTGCCTGCAGTTTGGCAGTTCAAAACTCAACAGGTTCAAGGTTGACTCAGCCTTCCATCCTTCTGAGGTCGGTAAAATGAGGACCCAGATTGTTGGGGGCAATAGGCTGACTCTACACTGCTTAGAGAGGGCCGTAAAGCACTATAAAGCAATATGTAAGTCTAAGTGCTATTGCTATATTTAGTCTTCATATCTCCTGAAAGTAGGGCAGAGATAGGGGAGGAATGGGTGAGTGTGGGGAGTTGAATTGTCCCTACAATTCTAAGTGTGGTGAGTTGCCAATTGTCCAAGTTTTGATCTTGCTGTCACTTCAAGCACTGGTCCGTAAGTCCATTCTTTTCAGCAAAGTTGTAATTTCAAACTGTCCCTGAATGAATTGTCACATAGAGTAATGGGTTTTTCTTGCTTCCTTTGGGGCAATATTCCTAATTATAATTAAAATGTAGTGTGGGATGAGAAGGAAAGACAGGACCAATAGATAATTTCAGCAGAGGTCAGTGGATGTCCACTAAATGAGGGAGGGGGAAGCTAAAGTTTGAAGGCAACAAGTAAGAAAGATATAGTAAAAATTGCAGCAGATGACACTGATGTTAGAAAATATAAGGCCACCTCTTTCACATGCATTGCTGCAATTGGATTGATTCCAAGTAGGTAAGCTGCAAAAAATCTATTCAGCATTTATTCCTTGAGTTCCAGAGCAGATCATTTGCTGATGAATCAATTTGTAGGTGCAGGTATATTTTGGTGAGAGGGAAGGGTTGTTCTTTTTTTTTTTAGGCAAAGTAATATACAGTTTTGTGGATCATTCAGTTTCAAAGGCTAAATATCACATTGCCCTTTTGCAGAAGGCTGTCATTTTGACTTTTACCTGGTCTTTGTTCCCAGAGACATCAGCTGTTAGTCTCAAGACTGAAGGTCTCAAAGGGTGACATGCAGTCTGCCTTGAATTAAAAGACAATATTTAGACCACTCCTGCTCTTCACAATGGTGTTAAGGAGATTGCACTAAAGAGCAAACCAACTGGGGGTGGGGGGGTGAGTGAACAGCTTACACCAGATTGTTGAGTCTTTTTTTAACCTATGCAGATAAAAATGGATCCATTTATTTGAGCAGAAATTTATCCAGCAAGAATTTAAAAGCAGGAATGTATCCATACTTTTTCTAAGTATGTCCTTTCTTTTCTTTATTCTTATTTTCTAAACAAGCTTGCACTGATCATGTAAAGTTTCTGTTAATTTCTTTAAAAATATTTTAGGCACTATTAGATCCATTTAACTAATACTTTGAGTTTATGTTAAAATAGTAATAAAGCAGGCTTCCTGTCCAGCCTCACTTGTTTATTTCCAAGATTCTTTTCATTAAAAATAAATCCTTTATTGTTACAAAACATTGCAACTGGCTTTAAATTTCATCTGGGTTTGCAGTAATACTTTTGGGCCCACATGATGGGTTTTGGATATAAAAATGATAGGTGGCTACAGCCCAGTATTTTGTTCAAAATGAACAAAGCCTCAAGGAACATCTGCCCACAAATATATATAAATATTCATCTAAGCTTGGAAGTCCAGTTCCTGGGATGCTAGAGTGGGTGACAGTAGAACTCTACCATGGCAGCCATCTTAGGGTTATGGGGTTAATTTAAGCCCAGTATCTTATAATGTCATATACATGTGTCTGCATATACACACTCCTAGGGACAAGTATCCTATCTATCTATCTATCTATCTATCTATCTATCTATCTATCTATCTATCTATCTATCTATCTATCTATCTATCTATCATCTATCTACCTATCTATTTACCTATCTACCTATCTTTTCTTTCTTTCTTTCTATCTATCATCTATCTATCTCTCTATTTGTCCATCCATCCCATCCCATCCCATCCCATCCCATCCCATTCCAAATCAACCATTGATCTTTTGAAAAACAATAGAATGGAACCAAAGTTGGTGTGGTGAGAAATTGAGTGTAAAAATGTTCTAAATACAGCTGAGGGTGATTTTTCTCTCTCTCCAGATAATCCTGCTGGGAGATAAAGTAGGGTTGCAAGTCCGAATGATGCAGGCTTCTCCATTCTAAGACCCACTCCCTCCTAGTACTAGTACAAGTCCAGAGTGAAGCATATATAGCCCACCCTGAGTTTCCCAGTTTGCAAATACATGCAACAATACATAGATACAAGAACAATATAGAGAACACTCCTCAGAGAAGTAGTGCTGTTATCTTCAACTTATATAGATCCCAGCCCCATGCTTACATTCAACCTGCAACCACTTCCAACATTTTTACTTTCATCATCATGGGCCCACTTGAGGAAGAGATGCGTTACTCCCTCTTTCAATATCATCATCTCCTCTGTCCAATATATATATATTGGACAGAGGAGATGATGATATTGAAAGAGGGAGTAACGCATCTCTTCCTCAAGTGGGCCCATTTGGACTTTGGTAATCAATCTTCAGACTTGTTGATGACCTATCTCATGCTTGGGATGATGGTGGTGCATCCATCCTTGCGCTCTTTGATCTTGGTTCTCACCAGAAATACAAACATTCCCTCCTTTGTGGGGGGCCATGGAGTTCTATTCTCCCTACTCTCCTTTTCAACATCAACATGATACAATTGGGTAAGGTCATCTGCTAGTTTGGGGTTTGGTATTATGACTGTATCTTTCAACTTTGGGTTGGCCAAGTGAGGCTGTCCAGTTCTGTCCCAGCGCTTGGAGGCTATGTGATTTTGGATAAAGAAGAATCTTCTCTGATTCAATCCTACTAAGTTTGATTGTCTGTGGGTTTTGGACCATTCAGATCTGGGGTTATTCCATCTTTCATCATGGATAGGATGGCACTCCCCTATTCTAGAGTGGTACAAATTTGGAAGTCTTCCTAGATTCACAGCTATGCTTGATGAGGCAGGGCGGGCAAGAACCCCTTTGCCCAGATTAATCTGGTGTGCAGTTGTTGACCATTTCTAGATTGGGAGTGGGGGACTTCAGATAGCTACTCATGCCTGGTTACCTCACAGCATGACTACTGCAATGTACTCTGTGAAGATCACTTGGAATTTTGAGTTGGTCCAGATGAGTGGTGAGCACAGTCATGTGCCTAGGTAACACTTCTGCTTCACGAGCTGCACTGGTTGCTAGTTGTCTTCTGGGTGTAATTCACAGAGCTGGTTGTTACCTATACTGCCCTGCATGGCATAGGACCTGGTTATTTGAGAGACCTTGTATGTTTCTGGTGGTCCCTAGTATCTACCTGGCTAGTTCAATCTGGAAGGGGTGGCATGCTCCAAGTTACACTGATTAAACCATGTCATCTTGAGACCAGAAGTATCCTGGAAGCATATCTTCTCTATAGTAGTATGTGCCCATCTGGAATTAGGTCCTCCCCTCACTCTACTGGGATTTTAAAGGAAGTGGTTCTTCAAATGAGATAGAAGGAGGGGCTACTGCAGTGGACCAGAATCAAAGGGAATCTTTAAAATGCAATATGGAACTCTAAGAAAAGACGTGGGATAGACATTTGAAAAGTTGAGGAAACACAGTTGGCTGTTGAATATGAGTTGTTGGTTTTAGTAAAGAGCAGTGTGGGCTGGTAATCTTGACTTGGATTAGGGATTGTTCGTAGTGCTGAAGGGCACAGTTCAAAGAAGCATGCTGAAGACAAAAGAGTGATTATAACATACCGAGGACCAATTACTAACCAATACAGAGTAATGTAATGGAAATGGCAGAAGTGTGTAAGATCAAAGGTGACCAACTAGAAAAAGAACAGCTGAGAGAGGCAGGGAGGGAGGGAAGGAAAGAGGGAGAGAATTGTATTAAGTTCTGTAAATGCTTTCTTAACTGTAGAATTAGGACATAGGTAGGTTTAAAAATTGTACACACATTAAGCTTGTGTAACATGCTGGGCACATATATGAATTAGAGTTGCTTTATTATTATACTTTATTATTTATTATACTGAAATTTTGAGTTCAGCAGAACAAAAAGATTTTGGTGTATTTTAAACATTTTGGTGCATATATCTGTGGCAGGCATTTTAAGGTATTCATTTGTAACTAAAGTCTGCATTTAAATTGCAAAAACATCCTATATATTTGGAAAAATACACTTAAACAGGAAAGCATTTTAAAACAGTTATTGGTTTGTTTGTTTTTTTAAAAAATCTGCTTATTGATAAAGAAATGAAATGGAACGAATTAATGATATAGTTTGAAAATAAATTGACAGTGTATTCCTAGCAGAAGCACCAAACCCTAAAACTGACCAGGTGACTTGGAGTGCGATGGGAGCCATCAAAAGGTACTCTCATTCAAAGGAGACAAAATTGTCTTTCTTGGAAAATGGGACTCCGTAACCCAGGAATCTCCAAACTTTCCAGCTTGGTTGACTGGTAGGGGTGGGGAGGGAGAGGGAGAGGGTTTTGTGTGAGTGGTGGGCATATGTGCAAGCAGGTACATCTGCACTTGCACAAGTAGAACTTTGCACACATACATCCTTGCCTGCCCCCCTTGTGGGGCCTGGTTCCAAACGGGCCACGGGTTAGGAGCCCTGCTGTAACCCCAAGTAGCCCGGAAACTTCAGAAGCATTTCTTCTGAAACATGTTCCTAATTCTGATTTGTGTCTAAAAGATTTGCCAAAACCTCTGGTTGCAAATAAAAGTTTGAAATACGGTGTCTAAAAGAAATCTCTCAGCAATAAATTGCATGTTCTACTTGGACTGAGCTGCTCTCATTTATAGGAAAGGAGAAGGGTTTTATTGCTCCTCTAATATGGCTTTAGCTGCACTTTAGACTACTTTATCCTCATTTAAAGTGGCCATTATGTCTACCTTGCATATAGAGCTACAATCATATTGGAACTTTTAGATAGATTGCAAAAGGCTAGGCTAGGCTATTAGTAGAGGAAAAACTAGTGTCATCATAAGATGCTCTTGCTGGGCCAACAGCATTGATTCCCAAGCTACGTCCTAAATAGCTTAGAGATTCTCTCCAGTGAAATTTAGTAGCTCATATCTTCAAAGCATCTCGGGGAGATCTTTCTTGGATATTTTATCTGAATGAATTAACATGGATGCCTGTAATAGAGCAACCTTCTCCATTCTGCTGCTTCATCTGTGTAATGCCCTTCTCAAAGGGGTTTGTTTGGCAATCAAATTGTTACTTTTTCAGTACCAGACAAAAACACTCATTTCCTCTCAGCCATTTAAAATTTTTATACTGTAATATAAATTATACTGTAGATTCTGCAGAGAATACTCTTTCACTGAATTGATTATTCTGTATTTTTAGTATCTTATTTTTACATACATTGATGTTTTTTTATTATTTTACTTTTATCCAGGGGTCTCCAACCTTGGCAACTTTAAGACTTGTGGACTTCAACTCCCAGAATTCCTCAGCCAGCACCAAGTTACCAAGGTTGGAGAGCCTTGATCTAACCCACCCAAAGAATGAGTTTATTGAGTGGATTAAATATACAACGAAGTTTAAATAAACAGAAAAACAACATTTTAAAAATTCCAATCTTGTCTTGCATCTATGGCTATCTTGAAAAGGAAGATTACCACTTGGGTTTCTTGTGAAGATGTTAGCCTATATATTTTGTGTTTCTCTTGCCTTTCGCTAGTTCTCCTGTTGATTAACTACAAAACAGATCTTCAGAGTGAATAGGTACTGGTTTTTACTTGCTAACTGTGGATTGTTTATAAAGTTCTGATCTACCAAAGTATTTTTGCCTACTTTGGTTGACTTGAAAGTCGATTAATTAAACAAACAAGAAAACCCTATTTTATCCAAGACCAAGTGCCACCTGCAAGTGACAAACAGAATTCTTAGCTATAACAATACTACTACTCTAGTGACATTTTGTTTGAATGACCAGTATGCAAGGCAGCACATACAGTATAGCCTTTTTGGAGGCTGGTGTTTCTCTAGTTGCATTGTACATTATCAAGATTGATGGCAACTTTAAATCATTTATTTCTCTCCTGACTTGTACAAGGAAAATAATAATAATAACTTGCACTGCCAAAATGCCAACCACTTGGAATGGCTACTTATATAATGCCTCTTTTTTAAAAAAAACATAAAAAAAATAATAATGAAGGTCATATGCATTGAAAGTGCCAGAAAGAGAATGGTGTTTTGGGTAAAAGAGAGTTTGATAAAAAAATAATAATAGGAAAAGTTAGGATTTGGCGTTCTTTCAAGTGATGCTCTTGTAATTATTGTTTATGAGGTGGCAAAGACGTACCATATTTTTTGGAGTATAAGATGCACTTCCCCCCCCTCTTTTAGGGGGATGAAAATTTGGGTGAATCTTATGCACCAAATGTAGCCCCGCCTATGAGGCCAAAAAAGCAAGGCACAGACATGGCGATGATCTGTTGTGAATGTTTGCTCTTCCATTTTACAATTGTCTCCCCAGAAATCTGAAGGGTCCCTGGTATCACGCAGGTCCTTTAATTCCCAAAAGAAGATGGCAAGTGAGAATTCTTTCTATTGATCTTTTTCAGTAGGTGTGGCATCATTGTAACAACCAAGAAGGAATCCTACCCTGGGGAAATAGTTGTAGAATAAGCACAAATGTGTCTGTTGCCATATCCAACTTGTGAGCACTCTCCAATATCTAGTTGGGCATTTGAGACATGGAATGTTGCACAAAGATTACCTTGCCAATAGGGCTATTATAAGGTTCCAGATGTGTGTATTTGTTTTTTTAACTTCCAGGTCTTCTCTGAAGCCCTGAAATTAATTAGTGGTATATTGTCCAAGTTTCCACTTTGTTAACTTTGTTTAGCTTTGTCGCTATCAGATTAATTTGATGTTATAGATAAAGAAATATATTCACTTTTTGTAGTTTTTGTGTATTTCACTCTTGACTGAGGGCGAATGGGATGACTGAAATGACTGAGGGTTCCACAGATTCAATCTTATTCATTTCCCAGGTATGTTTAGATCACAAATCTTAATTAAAAGAAGAGTAACCCATGTATCTGAGTCATCAGACTTGGGGAGACTGAGTTAAATGTAGAAAGATATTGGGCTAGGAGCACAGAATGCCTGTGAAAGAAAAAGATATTTTAATAAAACTACTTCAGCAGTATCAGTGCATTAGTATTTTATTGGACTGTGTGATAAAGTAAGTGCATTGATGATTATCGGTATTTCTAATTGTTTTTTACTGGGTTTATCAACAAAGCAATGGATTAAAAGTCATCCTAGTCTCCATCACAGAGGTGGTATTCCACTACTGGAGAACCAGTAGTGGAAATTTTGAGTAGTTCGGAGAACCAGCAAATACCACCTCTGACTGGAGATTTTACAGTCTCCTTCCCCTGCCACGCCCATCAAGCCACGCCCACAGAACCAGTAGTAAAAAAAATTGAATCCCACCATTGCTCCATCAGCATGTCAGTGCATCAGTAGTTCATGTAAGTGCTTAGATCATAGAATTTTGTGAGGCTGTTGTCTCTCTATTCCTGCTTCTGATGCTTTGACATGAAGCTTCTGAACTAGGTGGATCTGTGAAAATAGCAAAGCTAGGAGTTTGTGTGGTAGAGGAAATGGGGAAAATTCCAACTGATTTACTTTCTCTTTTTCAATACAAAAAGTGCATTTTAGATTCAAATTGTTTAAATGTTCCATAATTATCAAACAATGCCATAATTTAAAGAAAGTTGAAAACAAAATGCTGGAAACAGCTATTTCATCTTATATCAGCAATTGTAGGCATTGTAATGATCTTCAAAACATTCAAAGTGTTAATTTTGGAGTAGAGATAGATATTTTCCAATCATGCCCAGATCCCCCACTCTTATGATCCTTCTATGCTGTATTGAAAGATCTAAATGTGGATTTGATTTTTATAGAAGCATTCCTGTCAAACAGATAACAAATGGTCAAAATTGGGAACATCCTATCAAATTCTGTACTTGTCAACAGTGGTGTTGAATTCAAACTATTGCAGAAGATGAGATCGAGGCAGTTGTTAAATCTAGTGTTGTTGGTTACTAGTTGTTCTAGTCCCAGATTTATTACTGCATTGTAGAAGATTGCATGTGTGGGTTCAGTTGTACATTCGTTAAGGGTCCAGTTAATATGAGGTAGATTGAAGTCACCAAGAAAGATAAAAGCGTGTGGGCAGGATGCTGCCCATGTTAGTAGTGTATTTAGCTTGTTTGCATGTTCGATGTCATAATCAGGGGCTCTGTAACATAGTAAGAACCGAAATGTGATATTTAAGGAGAGTTCACAGACGATGGTCTCAGGAATAGCAAGCTCCTGGGTTACTTGGATGTTTCTAGATGTAGGGACTTTTTATAAAAGATAGCAACTCCACTTCCTCTACGGATTTCACGATCTGATCGGTAAACATGATAGTCTCTTACTGTGGTAATGGAGTCAGGGAGAGATGCATTGAGCCCTGTTTCACAGACAAATATAATGTCGAATTTAGCCATATTTAGTAAGAGGAGAAATTCAGGTATTTTATTTACAAGGCTTCTTGTATTGAGTAGCTTGCATTTAAGGCCAGTTGTGGTTGGAATATAGGTAGTTAGGGGTGTGCATGCCTAGTTTTGAGTGATGTTGGATTGGATGGGATGGGGTTGGATGTGGAGTTGTGGGTTGTGTGACTTTCTTTTGATGCAATCAGCTCTGTAGTCAATGTATAGGTCCTTTTCTCCATTGTCTAGATGGTTTTTGAGTTATGCGTGGAGTTCATGGGAGCAGATTCTTTGCAGTATGGATAAGTCTGGTCTTGAGCGAAGTTTTTTGTGGTTGGGATTGGTTTTTGCAATGGCATTTATTGTATGAATGAATATGCGTTTGCTGGACTCATTTTTGCATACAACTCTACAAAATCTTGGGGCCACAGAGTCATTGTATTTGTATCCATGGCCATGTCTGGTTATTTCAATGATATCTTCAGGAGAGATGTTTGTTGTATTAGAGTTGCTTATGATATCACGAACTTTGGTGATGTCATCTGATTCGTTGGTGTCTTCGAGACCAAATAAGATGGCATTTGGACGTTTCTGTTCACGTTCCATGGTGTCTCTGATGAATAAGGAGATATTATTTGTGGAATTATTTGAAGGGATAGTAATTGTTTGTGGCTGTGGTTTGGTGGTTATTTTTGGTTGTAGTTGTGATTGTAGTTGAGGTAGTGGTTGTGGTTGTTGTGGGATTTGATTTTGAGCTGATAGGTACTCACTTATCTGTGCTGTATTTTTTTTCAAGAGAAATTAGGCTTGCTTGTATAGTTGTTTCAAAATGTGTTGCTAAACGTTCTTCTATTGAGTTGAATGAGTGATTCTATGCTTTCAACTCTGTCAGGTAGGGTACTCAGTTTGTTAGCTTAGGAGAACATGATGGACATAGAAAAGAATGTATCTAGATTTTTAACCATATCAGCTAGGTTTTTGTTTGCGTTTAAGCAGGCAGGGTGAGCTAGATTATCGCATAGGCGGCATTTGATGTAAATTTTGCTTTCATTGATGGTTTCAAGACATCTGAAACATGCGCAAGAGTCTGGGAGATCATTGGTAGAGATATTTTTCTTTTGTTTTGGTTTGGAGTTTTTGGCTGGCATGGTCAATGGCAATAGTACAGTAATCAATTACAATAGCTATTTAATGTGATAGGTAGACAGTTACTTAATGAATGTTGATAATTAATAAATGTTAATTGATATGTTAGAGAACAAATCAAAAGTAAGCTTGCTTATTACTAAAAATCAATCAATCAATCAATTGGTTATTCAAATCACTCTAATCAAATTTTGCTAAGCAACAAGCAGTCTAATTTATTACAGTAATTACTAAACACACTGGTCAATTAAATTCACTAAATCACTGATTTTACTAATCAGATATTCAGTAATTACACTATATGCACTAAACATTCAGTCATACTAAGCAAAAAACAATAAATCAATTGATCATTTGATAAAAATTAATTATTTTAAAGAAATTGATTTTTTTGAGGTAATGGAAGTAAGTAGTATGAAGTAGTATTGAGAGTTGGTAAGTAAAGGGTTAATGCTTTGCTTTGTTTTGCTTAGCTGTTGCTGATATCTGAGAATAGGTTTATAACCCTTTATAAACTAGCAGGAGGTCTCTTTTCCTGGGCTGTTTGAAAACAATCAATGAGCAAGGGTTTACACTCTCTTTCTTGTTTTGTAGATTGAGTTTTTGAGATAGTAAAGATGCAAAGATGTTGAAGGGGGGGATCTCTGGCCCCTCACTGGGAGGCAACAGGAAACCTTTTGTTTTGTTTTCCCTTGATGAATGGGATTTCTGGCCCCCTCCTAGTTAATTTAAATACATTTTCAAAGTTTGTTCCTTTTAAGAGAAAGAGAAAGAAAGATAGTCTTGCACTGGCAATTTGAACAGTTTATATTTTTACTATGTAGATTCAGATTTGTATTGAGCATTCGCTCCTGGCTTCAATATACTTCTGCTTATATCACAGGAAATAAACATGTGAAATTCTGAAACATGTGGAGGATTGCAGATATTCTTAGCTGGAATTTCAGTTCTCCCCTCCGTATCCATCCATTTCCATGATTATAATGTAGAACACCAGAAGATATCTTGGCTTTCAGAACCCAGGTTCACTGCCATAAAGCATTGATTTGATCTTTGTCGTTTATGAAGAATTTTCAGGTCACCTTAATCCAAGTCCAGACATATTTTTTCTTTGCAGTATGATATTGAAATATATTTTATTCTTGGACCTCTTAAGTTTAGGCAAGACATCAAATATACCCTTCTTATAGCTTAATTTAATCTTGAATAATTTTCTCCATAATAGGATATAGATGTAAATTGATTTTAAAGCCCTAGAAGCTCATAGTCACACTTTTTGTATATACACTGCTCAAAAAAATAAAGGGAACACTTAAACAACACAATGTAACTCCAAGTCAATCACACTTCTGTGAAATCAAACTGTCCACTTAGGTAGCAACACTGATTGACAATCAATTTCACATGCTGTAGTGCAAATGGAATAGAGAACAGGTGGAAAGCATAGGCAGTTAGCAAGACATCCCCAATAAAGGAGTGGTTCTGCAGGTAGTGACCACAGACCACTTCTCAGTTCCTATGCTTTCTGGAATCAATGATGGTTTGGTCACTTTTGAATGCTGGCAGTGCTTTCACTCTAGTGGTAGCATGAGACAGAGTCTACAACCCACACAAGTGGCTCAGGTAGTGCAGCTCATCCAGGATGGCACATCAATGCGAGCTGTGGCAAGAAGGTTTGCTGTGTCTGTCAGCGTAGTGTCCAGAGCATGGAGGCGCTACCAGGAGACAGGCCAGTACATCAGGAGACATGGAGGAGGCCATAGGAGGGCAACAACCCAGCATCAGGACCACTACTTCCGCCTTTGTGCAAGGAGGGACAGGAGGAGCACTGCCAGAGCCCTGCAAAATGACCTCCAGCGGGCCACAAATGTGCATGTGGCTGCTCAAATGGTCAGAAACAGATTCCATGAGGGTGGTATGAGGGCCTGACGTCCACAGGTGGAGGTTGTGCTTACAGCCCAACACCATGCAGGATGTTTGGCATTTACCAACATTGGCAAATTCTCCACTGGTGCCCTGTGCTCTTCACAGATGAAAGCAGGTTCACACTGAGCACATGTGACAGATGTGACAGGGACTGGAGATGCTGTGGAGAATGTTCTGCTGCCTGCAACAGCATGACCGGTTTGGCAGTGGGTCAGTAATGGTGTGGGGTGGCATTTCTTTAGGGGGCCGCACAGCCCTCCATGTGCTCACCAGAGGTAGCCTGACTGCCATTAGGTACCGAGATGAGATCCTCAGACCCCTTGTGAGACCATATGCTGGTGCGGTTGGCCTTGGGTTCCTCCTAATGCAAGACAATGCTAGACCTCATGTGGCTGGAGTGTGTCAGCAGTTCCTGCAAGACGAAGGCATTGATGCTATGGACTGGCCCGCCCGTTCCCCAGACCTGAATCCAATTGAGCACATCTGGGACATCATGTCTCACTCCATCCACCAATGCCATGTTGCACCACAGACTGTCCAGGGGTTGGGGGATGCTTTTGTCCAGGTGTGGGAGGAGATCCCTCAGCAGACCATCCGCCACCTCATCAGGAGCATGCCCAGGCGTTGTAGGGAGGTCATACAGGCACGTGGAGGCCACACACACTACTGAGCCTCATTTTGACTTGTTTTAAGGACATTACATCAAAGTTGGATCAGCCTGTAGTGTTGTTTTCCACTTTAATTTTGAGTGTAACTCCAAATCCAGACCTCCATGGGTTGCTAAATTTGATTTCCATTGATAATTTTTGTGTGATTTTGTTGTCAGCACATTCAACTATGTAATGAACAAAGTATTTAATAAGAATATTTCATTCATTCAGATCTAGGATGTCTTACTTTTGTGTTCCCTTTATTTTTTTTTAGCAGTGTATATTTTTTCTTATTCAAGATAGGGTAAATTAAAACATGCACCAGAAATACAAACTATTGCCTATAACATGACTTCTTCACAAGTTATTTATTTCAAAAAGTATAATTTCTTTTTAGAATATCCACAACATAAAATATTTTCCCTCCCTCCCTCCCTCCCTCTATCTTCTGTTCATTCAGGCACAGATGTTTGAGACAATTGAGAGACATCCTAGTGCTAAGCCCCAATTCTTTAAGAGTTTTACAACTATGATTCTAAAGGTCTCTGGTTCTAAAGGTCAGATCATGGAATGATAAAAAGGAAACCAGACAATACTTGTTCTCAAAAATGGCAAACATTCATTGTTATTTGGGGTGAAGGTAGGGTATTGGCTCTGTGATTAGAAAATATTGTCGAATACTCCCTAGAGGTCGGCAGACTGAAGTTCAGTGTTGCAAAGATATGAACCATACAATTCTATTAGTTTATAAGAAATAACAAGGGCCCTCTATTTATTGTATATTTTGCTTTTTAGAGCACAAAGCACATAGAAGTAACAAAAGGGATGATTGGCTTTTGATAATGCTGAGGTCAATGCTCTTAGGTGGCTCCATTTGTTTTTAAAGAAATAGAAACGGAAAATTAGGAAATAAACATGTACTGAGTCCACCAGTACTTGTCTCTTCTTTCAGTGTACACAAAGATCTCTTTCTCTGCAGAGAAATTATTCTTACTAGAATACTTTTAGCTCTTTTAGTATGAGGAGTGGACTATAGTCAACCACAACCCTACCTCAACCGATCCACCATCACCCAAGACTAGGCACGCACGCCCCTAACTACCTCAATTCCAACTACTGCTGGCCTTAAATGCAAACTACTCAATGCAAGAAGCCCCGCGAATAAAATACCTGAATTTTTCCTCCTACTAAATATGGCTAAATTCAATATTATATTTGTCTGTGAAACATGGCTCAATGCATCTCTCCCTGACTCCATTACCACAGTAAGAGACTATCATGTTTACCGATCAGATCGTGAAATTCGTAGAGGAGGTGGTGTTGCTATCTTCTATAAAAAGTCCTTACATCTAAAAAATATCCAAGTTACCCAGGAGCTAGCTCTTCCTGAGACCATCATCTGTGAACTATCCTTAAATATCACAATTCAATTCTTACTACCCTGTTTCTCCAACAATACGGCCTCCCCAATAGAAAGTCCCAGCATGTTTTATAGGCATGAAATGAAATTAAGCCCCTCCCCAAATTAAGGCCTATATTAAAACATGCAAATGGGGGGAATGGTGAGGGGGCTTGCCGTTAGGAAGTACTTTTGTTGCACACCCAGATATGGTGCTGCCTGCGTTGACCCCGATGCGAAGTGCTCCACCAATGCCGAGGTCAACATCCAAGCCGTCGCCCCCGCCCGAAGATGCAAGGGGGAATTAAGTCACCCCGAAAAGACGGCCTAGCCATTTCTTGAGGCTCAAAAAAATAAGACCTGGCCTTATTATATGAGAAACACGGTATGTTACAGAGCACCTGATTATGACATCAAACATGTAAACAAGCTAAATACATTACTAACATGGGCAGCATCTTGCCCATACCCTTTTATCTTTCTTGGTGATTTCAATCTACCTCATATTGACTGGACCCTAAATGAATGTACAACTGAAACCATACACGCAACCTTCTACAATGCTATTACAAATCTGGGACTGGAACAACTAGTAACCAACAACACTAGACTAAACAACTGCCTCGATCTCATCTTCTGCAATAGTTTGAATTTAATTTACGGAATACAAACTAAAGAACCCTTTTCCAGCAGTGACCACAATATGATTGACTTTTGTCTCAACATACGCCCACACAAAAATCACCACAATGATGTAATCCCCAATTGTAACTTCAAAAAAGGCAACTATGATCTTATAGACAACGATCTCTCATCCCTTGATTGGCAATCTCCATTCATTGGATGCAATACTGTTGAAGACCATTACAACATATTTTTACTTGAAGTCAAAAAAGTCATCAAACTATATGTACCAACAACAACTCCCAAAACAAAACAAAAAAGCAGATTACCCATAACAATAAGGAAACTTCAATCCAAAAAGAGATCACTCTGGCAGAAAAACAAATCTGGTCACGTTGCCAATTTCAAAAGCCGATACAAAAATTTATGCCACCAGATAAAGACCGAATGCACCAATTATCACATTAAACAAGAGGAAAACTTTCTAAGCACCAATTCCACCCGCGCTTTTTACAATTTTGTAAACAACAAACTAAAAGACTCAAGGTCCATCCCACCCCTGATAGGACCTGATGGTAAAGACTGCAACGACGACACCATTAAAGCCAACATCTTTAACACATTCTTCGGCTCAGCATTTGTAAACAGCAATGGATCATGCCCAGTATTTCCTAGCCATACCACAGATAACCACAATGATCTAATACATATCGATTTTACAGAAGACAATGTTGAAAAAGCACTACGCAATCTAAAACCATCTCTATCTATTGGACCGGATGGAATATGTGCCTACTTCTTAAAAAAGCTATCCACTGCCATAGCCAAACCTCTAAGCATCATCTTTGAAAAATCTTTCAGGACCAGCTCCTTGCCTAACCTATGGTCACAAGCCACAGTCATCCCCATCTTCAAAAAGGGAGACCCCAGCCTAGTTGAAAATTACAGACCAATCTCCTTATGCTGCGTCACCTGTAAAGTCATGGAATCAATTATTAACCAATCCATCATCCTCCACTTAGAGGCAAACAACCTACTCTCCAATAAACAATTTGGTTTCAGAAAAAAACTATCCTGTAATCTGCAACTCTTACACTGCAAAAACATATGGACGACACAACTCGATCAGGGCAAAGCAATAGATGCAATCTACATAGACTTCTGTAAAGCCTTTGATTCAGTGGTAGACGACAAACTACTCCTAAAAATAAAATCCTATGGTATCTCTGGACAACTGCATAACTGGATAGAAGCATTCCTGGCAAACAGACAACAAATGGTCAAAATTGGGAGCGTCCTATCAAATTCTGTACCTGTCAATAGTGGTGTCCCCCAAGGCAGTGTTCTAGGACCAACTCTCTTCATACTCTACATAAATGACCTCTGTGATCATATTAAGAGCAACTGCGTTCTTTTCGCTGATGATGTAAAGCTGTTCAATACCACAGACAATACTGCTACCCTACAAAAAGATCTTGACTATGTATCAGAATGGTCAAACAAATGGCAACTTCAAATCTCAACAAATAAATGCTCTGTCTTACATATTGGCAAAAAAACCCAGAAAATAAAATACAAGCTGAATAGTCAAGATCTTGTTGATGACCCAAGCTCTGTAAAGGACCTTGGAATACTCACCTCTAAAGATCTAAGTGCTAGAGCCCACTGCAACTACATAGCCAAAAAGGCATTAAGAGTTGTTAACCTAATCCTACGTAGCTTTTTCTCTGGTAATATCACACTACTAACTAGAGCATACAAAACATTTGCTAGACCAATACTCGAATACAGCTCATCAGTCTGGAACCCACATTACGTATCTGATATTAGCACAATTGAGAAAGTCCAGAAATATTTCACAAGAAGAGTTCTCCACTCCTCTACTCGTTGTAGAATACCTTATGCCACCAGACTTGAAATTCTAGAACTAGAAAACCTTGAATTACGCCGTCTTCGGTCTGATTTAAGCATGGTATATAAAATCATACATTGCAATGTCCTACCTGTCAATGAATACTTCAGCTTCAACCATAACAACACAAGAGCACACAATAGATACAAACTCAAAGTTAACCGCACCAAACTTGATTGCAGGAAATACGACTTCAGCAATAGAGTGGTCAATGTCTGGAATACTCTACCCGACTCTGTAGTTTCTTCCCCAAACCCCAAAAACTTTAACCCTAGACTGTCTACTATTGACCTCACCCCTTTCCTAAGAGGTCTGTAGGGGGCATGCATAAGCGCACCAACGTGCCTACCGTCCCTGTCCTATTGTTTCTCTTATTCTTCTTTTATTTTTCTTATATGTACCCATTTCATGTATTCACAACTATGTATACACTTATACTTATTATCTTGTAAACAATTGGCAAATCAAATAAATAAATAAAATAAATAAATAAAATAGTGGGGAAGAAGAGATCACCTCCATGCACTGGTCGCCTAGACTTAACGAAATCCTGCCTGCAACAAGTAAAAATAATACTAACTACATTTTCAACAAATAAAACCTGCAATGATTTGATACCACTCCATAGTTAAGAGAGGGCAAGTTATTTTTATTCAATTTACAGATTTGATTCATTTGGAAAGTCTTTAATTTTCTCTTTTTCTCCCTCCAGACTGAAAGATGTAGAAAAGCTAAATATCATTCCTATCTGTTATACAAAACACTTTTGTGAAAACTAATTGTATAAAACAGTGTATGTTCGCATGTTCAAAAAGGATCCTGAGTTTATGAGCTGTACAAATGTCATAATATACTATTAAATGTGAATTAACTAAAGTTAATGAGTTAATTAGTGAATTGTCAGTATGAAAAGGAAGTTAGCTCCATCTGGAAATAATAAAAAGAGCCCACAATATTTCACTGCAGCAGTATTAACAAGGAATCTTGCGAATCAAATATAAGATTCATTGAATTCAATGATTCAGCTAGGATGAAGGATAATGGCCTAACTATTTGTTTATTAAAGAAAACCCTATTTAAATGCTCTGAAAATTGGGAGGTGACATTCAGAAATAGCAGTAAGTCCTTACAAATTCTATAGCAAAATACTAATTCTTTTCTGAAATATTTCATTAGCTCTGCAATACAATTACTGATGGTAATATTTGCTATAATCTTCATTTGTCATATAATCTATTACTTGTTATTAATCTATGCAAATAAATCACGGGTGATCTTGTTCTTTTAGTGGTTTTATTTTTCATCATCGTGTCTTTTTTCAACACATTTGATTTCCATCAAAGCACTGCAAGAGTTCATTGTTATTTTGACAAGAAGCAAAATAATTAATTCAAGAATATCTAAAGCATACAGAGTACAGTTGGAAGGGAGTAATATTATGCCATAAGCATAACAAATTATTAAAGTGAGATTAGCATGCTTACTGCCAGTTGATGTTGATGCTTAGTAGAATTATTAATACTATTTACACCAATAAAATTAACAGGAAATAATCTTAATTAATAGTCTAATTAGGAGAACTGCTGAATATGTTGTGGTATCTGATGTATGATGATGTTATAAAACCTTCTGGCATTTTCAAGTTGGAGGCAGGTGTGGATTCAGTAAAGCTTTTTCCTCCTAATATATTAATTAAGTCAGTCATTTTTAATTTTGCAAACAAGATTCATTCTGCACTGACAAATCTGAAAAATAACCAGTATTGTAGTGAAATAATTCATCTTCACTTCTTCTACTCATATTTGTACATATACAAATTTGGAGACAGATTTGTAGATGATGGCCAAGGAGCTTCAAGATTGTTTGTGTTCTTCCCCTGCCATCCAAATACATTGAACTAAAACTCTCATTACTCCACATAGAATGTAAATTTGAACTGTATTAGCTTGGACCTTGTGAACTTATATTAAGTCATTTAAACCTGTGTGCTAGCCTTATCTCACTTCAGCACATGATGTAATGGAAGTTCTGTTTGTCTGATATTTTACTATTAGTGCAGATAATATGGTGCCAAAAATACAGGATAGATTTCAAAGAATAATCAAATTTCAGTTTAAAAAAAAAAAATAGTGAGAATTCAGCTTTACTTATTTTTTGCAATAGTGTTGGTTGGACCATTAAAACAGTTCTGTACGCACAGAGAGGGGGGGGAGAGAGAGAGAGAGAGAGAGAATACCCATATGTAGGGTATGCTTCAGTTTCTTAAAAACATATATATTTAAAACAATTGGAAAATTGCTCTATGAATTTATTAAGATTAATCCAGCTACTATTTGAAATGTAGTTTTTACTTATAAGCCCCTTTAGCACTAAGGTATTTGCAGGATTACCTGCTCCAACCAGTGGATTACCTGCATCCATCCACGAATGTTTATGAAGTGGGGAGGCTTATACCGGAAAGCTTTTTTCTTCTTCTGTGGCACTCATTCTCTGAAACAGCTTCCCTCTAGAAATTAAACTAGATTCCTTGGTAATGATCTGTCTGTCACACTTAATCATTTTAGTAATCTGTCACACATAAGAATATTTGCAGATATTTCTATGTCCCAAATATCAGAACCCACAACTTTTGTAATCTGCATCTTACACAACAAAAAAAATATATAAATAAAACTTCCCAAGGGAAAAAAAAAAAAAAAAATTAAATAAACTTTTTATTATTTTTTATTTAAATTTTAATAAAAAAAAACCAACCAAAAAAAAAAAAAAATCCTAAAATTCCAAAAATAAAAAAAAAAATAAAAAAAAACACAAAAAAAAAAAAAAAAAAAACCAAAAAAACCAAACCCCACCCACCCAACACTACTCCCAAAACCTCCCCCCCCCCCTCCCCCACCCCATCCTCCCTCCTCACTCCCCTCAACCACACACCCACCACCTCTTTATATTAAAATTTCTTCTCTCCTTCTCAAAAAAAATCCTCCAAAACTAGTACTGTCTGAGGGAATTTGCTTACGTGGCACTATTGGTAGCTATTTTGGAAAGGCATAGGAAATGAGTGAAAGTAGAATGACTACAGATAGAAAAGGTACAAGTACAATGGTACCCTGTTACTGAACTGCTTTGAAACTCATCGTATTTGGTACTGAACGCATTTTGACGTGAAATTTTTGTTCCAGTACTCATTGTTTGTTTGGTACTCAATGCACAAACTAGAACATATCAATGTCAGTTTTGCCTTGTGACTCACTATATTATTCCTTACAGCAAACAATTGTTTGGTACTCATTGTTTTTGATATTCTTTCACTGCACCTCCCGGAACCAATTAACAATGAGTACCAAGCTACCACTGTATTGTGTGAAAAAAGGTCAAAAATAATCTTCCAACAAAATAATGGAAAATGGATCTAAGAAAAAAACCATTTAATTATATTGCAGGTGCCACAAATGCTTACAGCCATGTGTTAATTGGAAGTATGAAAGATGATCTTGGTGGAACAAGGAAGTGAAAAAAGTTGCAAATGAGAAGGAATTGCATATTTATTTACTTCATTCATACAAGAGAATATTGTTTGCAAAAGAATAAAACAAAGACAAAAAAGATCATACCAAAAACCATAGTCAAAGAAAGAAGGAATTCTTTAAAATTAAAAAAGAAAAGAAACAGGACAGTTTTGATGGAAATAAAAAAATGGAAGTGGATAAAGAAACATAAAAAAGGAACCTCTAATAATGTGAATGGTATTAGAAATAAAAAGGATGAAATAATTTGGGGTGAAGCTGCAGTTTGGGAATGCTTAATAGGATTATTATGGCAGTGATAGTGATATGCTGAAGGGAGTAATTAAAGCGGATGCTGTAAATGTTAGTTTCCAAGGAAGAAATAATGAAAAGCAAGTCCTACATGCTTTGCGAATGTTGAAAATAGCACCATTGCAGGTATTGATGGAAAAACTGCAGAAGTGCCTGACAACTGAAATAATGCAATTATTATTCCTCTATACAAAGTTAACGTAGTAAGAATGAATGGAAACATTACAGAAGGATTAATTTTTTAAAGTTGTCTGGGAAAGTGTTTGCCAGAATTCTGATTGCAAAATTTTAAAAGAGTAGTGTGGTTTTATGGGCAGAAAATATGCAGAGCAGTTTTGTGCTTCTCAGTAAATTATTAAGCCATGTGTGAATATAAGAAAGTAATCTTATTATATGTTTATTGGTTTTGGAGAAAGTGCATAAAGTCAATATGCATGAATTTTAGAACTTGTGTGTTAAAGTTGGTTATTAAATGTGATCAGAGTAATAATAAATAATATAAATGGAATCCTTAGCAAATAGTTAAATACTGAGCAAGACATGAAGGTGTTATGGCCAGTTTAATATGTCTGCAAGTGGCTCCACAAACAGAAAACATATAGTGATGGAATTGACAGCTAGGCCAGGAGTTGATTCTAGCTGACAGAAAAATTACCTGGAATTGGAAAATTATCCATTTGTGATCTGAAGAGCTATTTGTCACCCCCCACCCCAAAAAACCCATGCAGGAATGTCAGATCCATGTATCTGTCATTTCTTAGGTGGAAGAAGAAAAGTGGGGGGGGGGGAGACTGATAAAGAAATCCTTTCTTGATGTAACCTGAATATATTTAATCTTATATCGAATTTGTATAACCTACACATGATACAATGGAGGGAGAAAACCCAGATGGCCGGTACCTATCACCTTTGAGAGGCACAGCCAGGAGATGAGAAGACCATAAAAATTCCACAGTGAGATATGCCCTGGGAAATTGAAAAAGATCGTTCCTTACAAAACGGGGTGAAGGAGAATTAATATACTGGCTTTTGTTTCACTAAATGCACATCGAGATAAGGGGAGAGGTTCTAAACTCTCTTATCTATCCCTGTATGCCTGAGAGACTTTAGACGCTACTTTGAACTCCTACATGAATTGTCTCATCTCAATAAAGGATTCCTTTTGATACATTTGGTTTTCAGAAGTTCATTCTTGTTAATTGAATGGGAAAAAGTTATGTAGCCTGACAAGGAATATTGTTTCTTGTAGTCAATTGTGAGTTGAGTGGTTTTGGGAGTTGAAGATTTACAATGTATCTTTAATCACTGTGGAGCTTTTTTTTTACAGAAATTTGACTAGCAAAAGTTTCACCTTCGATACAGACCAAGATATTGTTACATGGTGTCCCTTAGTTGTTTAATGCACATAGAAAAAATATATAAGGAATTCTTGTGGTGATGTTAGAAATATGTTGCAGGATATGTGAAGATATGTGTTCTTTATATACAGACAAGACTACGTTTTTAGTTGAGAAAAAATAATTTAGATTAATTTGTTGTGAATGCTAGATAGACTGCATGATCCAACAAAGGAGTGTTGATCTAAAATGTAAGGCATGAAAGACTGGGTAAATTTTTCCTATGTTTGATAGAAAACAATGGATAGTTCCATTTTGCATATGCTGACAAATACAATTAGAAGTAGATGAACTTTTGTATTTTGGCTCATTAAAACTAGAAAAATAGACGGGAACATTCTAAAATGTACAGGAACTGGAAGAGAATACTATGTAGTCTGCTACAAAGAAGAAAAGTAGAAAGTACTATGTGGTCTGCTGCAAAAAAAGGCAAAGAAGTAAAAAACAACTACGTATAATGATGTTTTCACTCAATTTGGCAAATGGATGCGAGAATCAGATATGTCACAAAACACAACAGCAGGCTGAACACAGTAAGAACAGAATATTTAAGAAAGATATGGGGTAAAACAAGAAGATTCTGATCCAGAATGAATGGGTGTTGAATTAATGTAAACCTAATACATACACAGTAAAGAACTGATAGGGAAGAAATATGATGACTATTGCTGATTGAGGACTAAATGTTAGCATATGAAGGAAGAAGGGATGTATCAAGAGGACAGGGAAATTTGAGAAATATGTGTTTGAATAAACTTGATGAGATCCTCAAAATAAGAGAAATTAGAGGTTTAAAGAGAAAAAAGGCAGTAATAATTTGGTTCGTAGATGTGGCAGAAACAAGGATGATTTTCAAGGATACAAAAGCATGGAGAGTTATAATTGGTGTTGGTGTAACTAGATTTAGTTATGTTTCTTTTTCTTCTTCTTCTTGCTTTTTAAAATTCCTTTTAAAATTCTGCAAAGTGGGAATATTCTGAAAGTGGGAATATTGCGATGGGTAAGTATAGTTCACCATAGAGATTCAGGCACCCTTGCTCAAATTATATGTTTGAATGAATCTTTAAGAGAACAGAAGCCTGCAGATACAAATATTTGGGTAAAACTGTTCTTTGTTGGATACTTAGATCTGTTGAGTATATCCATCTGTATGGCTGAATTGACATTTAAAATCACAATATTTAATCTAAATGAAAATTAATGTGTGTTGAACCACCCTGTTGATGAAAAAAAGTTTGCCTTTATTTACATGAACATGAACACCACAAATTTGAACACCACAAATTTGCATTTCGAAAGCATTACATTACACTTTTCAAGGATACCCTTTATTGAAAGGAAATGTAAACTTTCTTTTCTGCCATTAGCAAAATATCTTTGGGAAACTAGCCCATTCAATTGTCTTAGAAATAATGTAGTATATGTTGGAAGATGAACAATTAGCAAATCAGTCTTTCACCTCCTGTATTCTCATCATCTTAGTTTACAAGAATCAACTTTGAGGAGGATGCTGTCCTGTTGAAATTTAGCAAGATAGGTGAGAATGTTCCTTCATCTGAAGAGCTTTACAGTGGCAGATTAAGGCTCACTGGTGCCCTAAGCACTGACAAATCTTGGTGCCCCCCCCCCATACTGCACAAACTGTCATGCCCCTGGTGGAGACTGACTCTGAAGGAGAGGAGGAACAACCGACAGGGTGTGGAAGTGTGGCTCTGGAGGTTGTGGAGGAGGCTGAGGCGACTGAGTATTCAGAGGAGGACCCAGGCTCATCCCCTCTCCATCCTAGGGGACGTGGGGAGGAGAGGATAAGGGAGAGACATGGTCCCCTCGGGAGGAGAGGGCTTTGATCCTCTTCATGGGATGCAGGTGTGAGAACTGAATAAGAGTTTGAACCTGCGTAAATTTAGTAGATAAGAGTTTGGTAAATACTTCTCCTGTTCCGTTGTGGAAATTTTGTCATTGTAGTTTGTTTGGTTTGTTATTTCACCTCTATCTGCTCATGAAGTTTGGACTGTAGTGCTTTCTTTTGAAGACTATTTTTGAGTACGTTTTATTTCCAACTGAGTATTATTGAACAGTGAGGCCAAGTTGGAGGCACTAAAGGACATTTATTTACGTTTTGGATTTGGTTACATTTGTATCCCACCCTGGGTCATCACACAAACAAAGCCATATTCTCAGTTTTGTGGTGCCTGCCTGTTGCCCTAAGCATGTGCTTAGTCTGCTTAATGGTTAATACACCACTGCTTACACAACTACATCTATGAAGGAGATGTGTCCTTTGAACCAATCATCTGCCAGCATTTACATCCCATGGCTCTGTGAGATAAATATAAGCCTGGCTTTCTCTGCCAGCATCTCTATGTCCATACAGAATAAAAATGTTGGACCAGATGGTTGTTTAATGCATCCCAGTTTGCAGAACAGATGGAAATGTTTGGCTACTCTGTACAATCTCATTTTGCCTTATGCTGCCAAGTTATCAATATTTTTCTTCCCTTTAGCATTAATATATCCCAGAGACATACCTTACTTGGAGAAATACCCCATTGTATATTTTCACTGTGAATGGAAAGCAATAAATTGACATGTCTGTAATGCAATGGAGTCGTTAGCCATCTGTGCATACAGTGCTAATTGGGAGCAGCAGAACTCACAGGAACAAGGCTCTGCTTGCTGTCCTAGAGGATTATCAATAGACTGTTAGAAGAGCGGTTGTTCTAAATCTCTTTGACCTAGCACAGCCATCATTCAGTTTTTATCCCATTGCAATTATTACTTTTCATTGGAACAATAATAGTAGTATTTCTACAATTGTGAAGTCTTTGGGGCTTTCTGGATTTTCTAGAAATCTAATTCTAAAAATTCTAAAATTACTAAGCAAAGTGCAAAGATTATAATAATAGCAAGAACAGTAACAACTTCAATAACATGACTCTTCCTTTGGCTTTGCAATCCAAAATATATGACATAAATGGGGAAAACTATAAGGAAAGAAGAGGGAAACATATAGTAAGACAGAGTAGATTTTAGCAGCCTTTTTTTTTAGGAAAGCACTTAGCTCTAATGCAATAGTTTATGATGGGTTATTTCTCTCTTTATTGTTACCAAGTAATCTGGTGACTGAGACATTTTGGGAACAAGAAAAACAGAATAATAATAACAGAATAACAGAGTTGGAAAGGACCTTGGAGGTCTTCTAGTCCAACCCTCTGCTCAAGCAGAAAACCCTATGCCATTTCAGACAAATGGTTGTTCAATCTCTTCTTAAAAACCTTCAGTGTTAGAGTGCCAACTGGAGGACATTTGTCTTAAAATGGTAATATTGCAAATCTGAGGAGGGTGGAGGAAGAAATGTCATATGTAAATGATAACCAAAAAGCAAAAGTGAAATGAAGTACAAACCTGAATCCTAGTAGTATGTAGTTAGGATATTAAGAAAAATCCATATTTCACAAACTGAAATACATGTAAGATTTATACATTATTACAAATTTTGATTTTGCATCATTTGAGCCACATCTTCTTAAAAGCTAAGTGGAACATACTTGAAGTCCAGTATTTCATATAGAGACCAAAAACTTCTGTTTCTTAATTTTTTTCTAGAATGCAAAAAAGAATTCATTGTTTACAAACAGAGAAACTTTAATAGCAATAGCACTTAGACTTATATACTGTTCTGTAGTGCTTTTACTGCCCTCTCTAAGCGGTTTACAGAGTCGGCATACTGCCCCCAACAATCTGGGTCCTCATTTTACTGACCTCGGAAGGATGGAAGGCTGAACCTTGAGCCTGGTGGGATTTGAACTGCCAAATTGCAGGCAGCTGGCAATTAGCAGAAGTAGCCTGCAATACTGCACTCTAACCACTGTACCACCGAAGCTTAAACTTTACTTAGGCTCCCTTTATATCCCAGTAAGGCCATACAAAGCTCTGCTAACATCAACTAGAATAGTCCTGCAAGCATTTTAAAAAAATCCAAAAGGTGTTTTCCAGATAATTTCATTTTTTTCCAAAATTGCTTTTTTACAGAACTGTATATAGATTTAAACAGTTTGCTGAGTCAGTGATTCTTTCAACATTGTATTTTTCAATGTTCTCTCCTCCTCCATCAAACCTATTTGTTTGGCTGCTCAAATGCCTTGCCTTCCTTTCCTTTTTTCTTTTATCTATAATATTTTCGCCTTTTATATTATGTCATGAAACTAGCTTATCCAAAATAATGAGGATTTTTTCATGGGAAATTGCATGTGCTAAAGCAAATATAAACTGTAAGAGGTTCTTTAATGGCCTCACTGTGATGGCTCTTTATGTCTAGTTTACAAACAAGGAACAATCTGAAAATGGTAGCTATTATAAGTAGAAAGATAGAAATTATGACAGCCATATTGTTACTTTTCAGTCTGAATGACTCTTCATTAGTACATGATTATGAAGTGAATAACTATATTGTGTCTCACAGGGGAGCTTTTCCTTGAAGCAATGACAGTGTTTGAGGGATTTATATTTAATTATTTGATATAATTTCTGGGGCTGCTTACAAAATGTAAAGACAACAAAACAATCCAAGCATGTTAGCAACACCAAGATATGGCAGTTTCAAAGCACTCAATGGCCAGTGGGCATGTTTTTTTTTCTGGAGATGTTAGTCCTTTCTTGAGAACTCTTGTTTACAGTCCCAGGTCCTCAAGATGCTGCTGGATCATCATTCCTATCATATTGGCATTGGTAGGGATGATGAGCCTTGTCAATCAGCATCAGAGAGCTATGGTTGGAAACAGCTACTCTGCACATTGGAAGCCATATATGGATAGAAGGTCTTATTGGGGGGATAGGGGCGTGATGCTTAAGAATGCAACTACTATACTTCCAGAAATAACCTTTCAACAGGAATGTATGAATCTGCACTTTATATGAATGGTGCCATTGTTTTTTGTATTGTACTGTAGGGACATAAATTTCTCTAAAATTAGATGAACAACATGTATATGAAAAGTAGGAGAAGTCATGTCTTTTCTCCAAATATTGAACTTGTGGAACTTTTTACACTTTCATTCATTTTTGCAGAGCTTCAGTATCAGATGGAGTAACTTGAAAACACTCATCTGTACCAGGTTCTGACCAGTTCTGGAGAACCGGTAGTGGAAAATTTTGACTAGTTCAGAGAACGAGCAAATACCACCTCTGACTGGCCCCACCCCCATCTATTCTCTTCCTCCCATTGAGTCCCAGCTGATTGGCTGGGTCTTCTTTTGTTGCCCTGCATAGGAGAAGGGAGCTGGGAAACAGGTTAGTGGGGTGGGGAGGGAATGGGGATTTTGCAGTAACCTTCCTCCAGGAGTGGGGAGGGAATAGGGATTCTGCAGTACCTTCCCCTGCCACGCCTACCAAGCCACGCCCACTAAGCCACACCATGCCCACCAAGCCGCGCCCACAGAACCAGTAGTAAAAGATTTTGAATCCCACCACTGATCTGTACTATTGCAATGTGTTATAGATGGGAATGTCTCTTAAGACAACCAGGAAATTGCAGCTGGTTAAAAAGCAATATTGGCTGGGGCTCAGTGCTCTGAGCTCTGTATTGACAGTCAATAGGTTTCTGGGTGCAGCTTGTTTATTTTTAGATTGATATCCTACTTTTATTCATGAAGCCAAGACAGCATACCTAGAGCTCCCTCCTCCCATTTTTCTCTACAAGGACAACCTAGTGATGGAGGCTGAGCTGAGAGAAATTGACTGGCCCAGAGCTCAGTGGCTGAGAGCTCTTGAGAGCAAAGAATATGACTTTGATGCAGAATTCCATTACCAAGTCAATGGACAGACAATGTTGCAGAAACCTAAACGATGGGTATAAAAGCATCTCACGTAGATCCCTCTCCCTTGAATCAACAAATAAATGCTCTGTCTTACATATTGGCAAAAAAATCAGAAAATAAAATACAAGCTGAATAGTCAAGATCTTGTTGATGACCCAAGCTCTGTAAAGGACCTTGGAATACTCACCTCTAATGATCTAAGTGCTAGAGCCCACTGCAACTACATAGCCAAAAAGGCATTAAGAGTTGTTAACCTAATCCTACGTAGCTTTTTCTCTGGTAATATCACACTACTAACCAGAGCATACAAAACATTTGCTAGACCAATACTCGAATACAGTTCATCAGTCTGGAACCCACATTACATATCTGATATTAACACAATTGAGAAAGTCCAGAAATATTTCACAAGAAGAGTTCTCCACTCTTCTACTCGTTGTAGAATACCTTATGCCACCAGACTTGAAATTCTAGAACTAGAAAACCTTGAATTACGCCGTCTTCGGTCTGATTTAAGCATGGTATATAAAATCATACATTGCAATGTCCTACCTGTCAATGAATACTTCAGCTTCAACCATAACAACACAAGAGCACACAATAGATACAAACTCAAAGTTAACCGCACCAAACTTGATTGCAGGAAATACGACTTCAGCAATAGAGTGGTCAATGTCTGGAATACTCTACCCGACTCTGTAGTTTCTTCCCCAAACCCCAAAAATTTTAACCCTAGACCGTCTACTATTGACCTCACCCCTTTCCTAAGAGGTCTGTAGGGGGCGTGCATAAACGCACCAACGTGCCTACTGTCCCTGTCCTATTGTTTCTCTTATTCTTCTTTTATTTTTCTTATATGTACCCATTTCATGTATTCACAACTATGTATACACTTATACTTATTATCTTGTAAACAATTGGCAAATCAAATAAATAAATAAAATAAAATAAATAAATGAAGATAAAAGAGGTAGGAGGAAAAGCACAGTCAGAGCTGGCAAGATTTTGTTACTACAGTATAGTAATAAACTTGTTTAATAAATATACATTTTAGACATATGTGGCATCTGTTTTTTGTTTTTGTTTTGGTCTGGTCTGCCTTATATGGCTGACAAAGATAAACTAGAGCAGTGGTTCCCAACCTTTTTTTCGCCCCGCACCCCTAAAGAAATTTCACTCAAACCTCGCACCCCCTGAAATTTAGACTTTAAGAACTACTGAACACGTTAAATATATGGTAGGATTGAATCTTTTCAGCTATGTATGTGACGGCCACTAAATAATGATACTTAACTCTAAAATGAAAACAAAGTTAATCCATTGCATAATAAATAAAAATGCCAACATATAGCCAATATCCTATTATTTACCTGGACTTTTCTTGCACCGCCTGGAATTTCGTCTTGCACCCCCAGGGGGTGCAAGCACCCCAGGTTGGGAACCCCTGAACTAGAGCTTGGATTTCCTGTTCCTAGTAGTCCAACACATTAAATTTTGACTTTAAGTTGTAAGACCCTCTGAAATCTGGCCTATGACCACCTTCTCCAACCAGTGTTGATTCATCTCATCTATTCATCCAGAGCAAAACTGCTGGTGGTGTCTTTTTTTCATGACATGTTTTTTAATAACAGCCCCTATATTTTAGAAAAGCCTCCCTAAAAGCTAGATATGCCCCTTTGGCAGTGACCTTCTAGAAGTTAGTCAAAAACATCCGAAGGACATTTGGGAATGAATGGGCTCTCACATGTGTGTTAGCTTTTTATTGCTGCTCTGGTTTTTAAATTATATTTGTACCAGGAATACTTTGATTATTTATATTGCATGGTTTATTTGGTAGCCTTGAGGAGTTAAAAGTAAGTTTGGCAGCATACAAATCCAATATATTATATAATAATAGGTCATTATTTAATCCACAAATAAATCAGACATACGATTTGCCAGTAAAATTATAATTCTTTTTGATATATTGACTGTTTCAATCCAGCAATGCTGTTAGAAAAGGGAATGAGGTTAAATCAACAGTTTTTGTCTTGAATCCTTGCATGCCTCTAAACCAGTGGTCTCCAACCTTAGCAACTTTAAACCTGGAGGACTTCAACTCCCAGAATTCCTCAGCAAAGCATAGCTGGCTGAGGAATTCTGGGAGTTGAAGACCACAGGTCTTGAAATTGCCGAGGTTGGAGATCCCTTGTGATGACCCAGAGTGTATCCCAAACGTAACAAAATCCAAAACGTAAATAAATATCTTTTAATGCCTCCAACTTGGCCCCACTGTTCAATAATACTCAGTTGGAGATAAAAGTACTCAAAAATAGTCTTCAAAAGAAAGCAATACAGTCTGAATTTAATGAGCAGATAGGGGTGAAATAAAAAACCAAACAAACTACAATGACAAAATTTCCACAACGGAACAGGAGAATTATTCACCAAATTCAAGGAGATAACAAGGCACAGTCTGTTGGAAGGATGCCAACCAAGGTAACTTCAGACCAAAATAAAACACGCTTTGTTTCCAGCTTTTGCCACTACGCAGGTCCAAACTCTTTTGCAGTTCTCACACCTGCATCCCATGAAGAGGATTAAGGCCCTCTCCTCCTGAGGAGACCCTGTCTCTCCCTTATCTTCTCCTCCCTGCGTGCCTTAGGATGGATAAGGGATGGGCCTGGGTCCTCCTCTGACTGCTCAGCTGGTTTCTGTCCTTCCCCAGCCTCCTCCACAACCTCCGGAGCCACACTTCCACTCCCTGTTGGCTGTTCCTCCTCTCCCTCAGAGTCAGTCTCCACCAGGGGCATGACATCCCTGCTCTAAACTACCATATTTACAAAACTATTCTTCCTCTTGGAGAAAAAAATGCATTTTACTATTATACATGTGGCTTAGCCTCCATCTAAGTAAAGGATCACTGCATCTTGATGAGATCAAGAAGTATCTGTTAGTCCAGGCTCAGGATTTCTATTCTGTGAGCTCTACTATTGATCCTCCTTTCTGTCTGCCTACATTTGCAATTTCTTCTAATTTTCACCATATCTTCTAGTTGGCATGGTTTGTATAGTTCACATAGATCTGTTTCTTAATTGGTGGCTGTATTATGACATGTGGACTCTTTCCAGGAGAATTATGAATTCAAACAGCTCCTTGGTGACTTCATTAATCTCCCAAGTGCTTTGTTCAGTTTCAGAGACTTTCAGATTGTTTCATAATTATTGTCCAACTCTCAAAAGGACCTAGAGTGGCTTTGCAATTTTTCTTTAATGTTAAAGAGCTTTTCATGGATCTCCAGGGCAGAGATGTCTAATTTTTTGATGGTTGCTGCTTCTTCTGAACAATAGGAACTCCATATTGTCCTTCGATTTGATTGCCATTCTTCCTTCTAAAGGAATATGCACAAAATGTGTTCTTTGTTCTTTTATTTGTTCTGAGCAAACACAAATAGAGCAAGTTTGATCCTTTGCTTACTGTTATTATTACGTAATATATGGTACTTGACTTCTTGCATTTATTTCTATAGAAATATACATAGACTGAGATTTCTAAAATGGTATTTGTACTTCTATATGCATTCATTTTAAAAATGGTTATTGCATTTAAACTTTTGATACACAGAAACAGAAGCAGAATAACAGAGTTGGAAGGGACCTTAGAGGTCTTCTAGTCCAATCTCCAACTCAGGCAGGAAACCCTATACCATTTCAGACAAATTGTTTTCCAATCTCTTTTTTAAAACTCCAGTGTTGGAGCATCCACAACTTCCTGAGGCAAGTTGTTCCACCGATTAATTGTTCTAACTGTTAGGAAATTCCTACTTAGTTCTAGGTTTGTTCTTTCCTTGATTAGTTTCCATCTATTGCTTCTTGTCCTGCTTTCAGGGGTCCTAAAAATTTTTAGTACTGGGGTTCAGGTTTGGTAGATATTTATGCTTTTCTTGATGCTCCTGAGATGTGCCCTTGAAATGTTTTAAAGCCAGAAAACTTGTATTACAGTTCAGTGTTTATCTAGCCCAGGAGTCTTCAAATTTGACAGCTTTAAGACTTGTAGACTTCAACTTCCAGAATTCCTCCTCCGGTCATGTTAGCCCAGGAATTCTGGGAATTGAAGTCCACAAGTCTTAAACTTGCCAAGTTTGAAGACCCTTGATCTAGCCTAAAAACTAACATGTTAAACCATGTCCCAATCCCTTGATTCTGGCCCCACTCACCATCAGAATGTAACTTTCTGGACAACTAAAATTTGACTCTCCACCTAGAACAAAGCAACAGCATCCTGGGAAGACATTGAAGAGATCCCCAAGTATATTTATTGGATTATGTAATATATCATTTTAAAAGCATGGCATTCCAAGCAGATAGCTAGCTAGCTAGCTAGCTAGCTAGCTAGCTAGATAGATAGATAGATAGATAGATAGATAGATAGATAGATAGATAGATAGATAGATAGATAGATAGATAGATAGACAGATATAGATAGGCAGGCAGGCAGGCAGGCAGGCAGACATAGACATAGACATAGACATGGCATTTTTAGAGATAGGCTGTAAAAAGAAGTGGAGAAATATTTTGCCATAATTCTTACCTTTGCCTTGTAGAATACTCAAGAATAAAACATTGGCATTGGTTTTCTTCTCCTTTCGCTGCCAATGAAATCCAGTATAGGTAATCATGTCTGTTATCTTTGTTCTCTATTTTGCTTAACTATGAGTGTGGGTAATGCAGTTAAGATAATCTGCTCTTCATCGCACCAGAAAGAAATCCTTTTAAGAGAACAATCTATGATACTATAACAAGGCAGTCATTGCTGGGATAGAAACTTTTAATTATAATGAGATTCAATTTTGGTATTGACTTCTAAATGATTTAATATATTAGATCTATCCTTTGAAAAATGGAATCAAAATGCCCTTAATAATTCCATGGATGGCTAAAACGAAGTGCACAATTTGTTCTGATCGTATGGTCATATTGGCGTTCATTTCTGTAAGGTGAAAATAATTTAGATAATGGACAAGGCTCTGAGCAGCTTTTCAATGGAGGAATAGGTTTGCGAGTTTAATGGATGAATAAAGAGAACAGTTAAGTAAGAAACCTAACTGGAGGACATAATAATATTGCAAATCTGAGAAGGAGGGGAAAAGGAAGAAATGTGGCATATGTAAATGATAAACCAAAAAGCAAAACTGAAATGAAGTAGAAACCTGAATCCTAGTAGTAGATTAAAAATGGAATCGTTTCTTCATTATTGGTTAGTTTATTCCTATTAACACAAAAACTTTTTGGAACACTGAATGAAACATACACAAGCTAATTGCAACAAACAGTAAACAATTGTGTACTTCATCTGGAGCTGGACTATTTTTTTTCACAAGCATCACTATATGGAATTGATCAATATCCTAGTTGTTGCAAGGATTAATAAATTAATATTAACTCAGTGCAACTTGTGTGAACTAGGACTTATTGTAAGTTTCTAACTTTAAAGTGGGGACATTGTTCAAGTGTTAATAAATAAGAGTTGAAGATATAAGATTTCCAGTTGTATTGACTTTAGTGCAACAGAATTTTTATTTGACCTTTCGTGACAAGTCTAGCTATCCAAGTATAAAATAGGAAATAAAATAGCCATTTCTTATCTCATATATCTTTGAAACATAGTACAGTGATGTGAATGTGAAAACAGCTTTAAAATCACTTGTTTTACAGTATTAGCACTGAAAACTATCAACTTATTCCTAAAAATGGAATTTTGAGTATATGGCTTGTTTTGTAATAGGTTATTTATTTGTTTGTTTAGCATATGGCATATCATACATGGACAAGCAATCTAAATTAACATTTTAATTACATTAGTAGAATCCAATAAAATGTCAATGTCAGAAAGATCTATGTTCAAATATTAAGGTCTAGGCCATCTAGCCATTGAAGTACAGCATTGTTTATATTTTAAAAAATCAAATACTGGGTATCTTAGGAATGTTGCTTCATAGAATGGTATAATAATTGCACTGATAAAAGTTGATCAGATGATTTTATATTTTTATCTCAAGGGATTAAATATGTGATTCAATAGGACCATGGACATTTTAATTTAAAATACAAGTGCTAAGCAGTGTTCTGAAAGCTATATACTTTAGGAAAAAAGTGTATTATTAGTTCAGACTTTCCCATCACCCATTGTTCCTTGAAACTGCATGTGCAGATTGCTTCAGGAGTGATACAATGCACAGAAAACATATTTGCTACATTATATTGTTTTCCAGTGTGAGTATGTGGAAGACAAAACAAGAAATAGAGTAAAAAATACAATCATATTTAATATAAAACTTTTACTGTTGTAAGTTTTTAATTGGGGACACCCTGAAAAGAAAACACAGCTGGCCTTATCTGCTGTGCCTTTATGTAGAGATCTATTTTGACCAAACAAATAGGCCTTTTTTTTCTAGCTTAGATGCAATTAATATTCTATGTAAGTACCGGTAGTCCTCGACTCGCAACCAACCATTTAGTGATCATTTGAAGTTACAACAGCACTGAAAAATAGAGACATGACCATTCCTCACTTACAACCATTGCAGCATCACCATGGCCACCTGATCAAAATTTGGATGATTGGCAACTGGCATGCATTTATGACAATTGCAATGTCCTGAGATCACATGATCATGTTTTCTGACACAGAGGTGGTATTCAGCAGGTTCTGACCAGAGAATCGGTAGCAGAAATTTTGAGTAGTTTGGAGAACCAGCAAATACCACCTCTGACTGGCCCCGCCCCCATCTATTCTCTGCCTCCTGAGTCCCAGCTGATCAGCTGGGTCTTCTTTGGTTGCTCTACACAGGGGAACGGAGTAGAAAGCAGGTTAATGGGGTGGGGAGGGAATGAGATTTTGCAGGAACCTTCCCCCAGGAGTGGGGAGGGAATGGGAATTTTACAGTATCCTTCCCCTGCCACGCCCACCAAGCCACGCCCACAGAACCGGTAGTAAAAAAAATTTGAATCCCACCACTGCTCTGACAAGCAAAGTCATTGGGGAAGCCAGGTTCACTTAACAACCATGTTACTAATTGAACAACTGCATTGATTCACTCAACAATTGTAGCAAAAGGTCATAATAGGGCAAAACTAGGGCAAAACTAATTTAACAACTATCTTGGAAATGTTGGGTTCAGTTGTAGTCATAAATTGAGGACTACCTATATATAACACAATCGTTCTAAAAAAAACCCTTAGAAGCATTTTCTTTGTGGCTAATTCAACTTCCTCAGATAAGAGACTCTATTCCTGTGCTTTCCAAGATGTGAAGGTGTTAAGAGTTCCCCCCTCCCATAATTTAGGAATATGCAACATAATTAAAAGGGGAAGACCTACTTTTAACAGTCATTAAGGCACATTTCAATCACACATATAACTAAGCAGTAGACATTAAAATAATGTTCAAAGTTTATTCAAAATAAGTGAGCAGGAGACACAGGAACATTGGAGGTGGTAGTTGGCCTGCAGTATACTGCTACACAGTGTTTTTCTGGATAGCCTTGGCTATAATTTTTCATTCTGATTGCAGAGCCTATTGCTACTAAATCTTTTAAAGCCTCCATGGGTTCCTGGAAATTAGTGCTTACATGAATATAATTAGGCAAATGAGAATTTCTGAATATTAAAGTAGGATAGCTTTTAAGATCATCTATAAGTGATCTTAGGGTTTATAATTCTTAGTCAGAAGCTTTGGTGCTTTTATAAGGACACTGAGGCATACATATGAATGAGCAGTACGTTGAGCCAGATGAGTCTGGATATTCACAAGCCACCAGACCAACGAATTGCCAGATGCCTTCACAATGTTTTTTAAGAATATGAGATCCAATTTAAGACAATTCCAAGTGACATGCCATTGTGCTTTCCAAGATAAGAAGATTCTGTGATTCTAGGTGTTCTACAACTCCTAGAACAGTGGTAGCTAACCTTTTTGGGCTCCTGTGCCAAAAATTGTGCACGCACTTGCACGCTCGCACTCATATGCCAGCACCCAGAAAGCAATGCGTGCCCCCCACATGCCCCTACGCATGCGCAAGCAATCCCCACCCACCCCTACCACTCCCTTACCTGCACTGCACCTCACAGCTGATTTTCGACCAGTCGGAGGCCTTTTTGGGCCTCCCAAAGGCTTGAGGAAGGCTTCTGCAGGCTTTGCAGGCTGAAAACTAGCCCCGTTTCATCACTTCCTGTTTTTCCGAAAATACCAGAAATGACAAAACGGGGCTAGTTTTCGGCCTGCAAAGCTTGCAGAAGCCTACAGAAATCTTCCTCAAGCCTTTGAGAGGCCGAAAAAGGCCTTGAACTGATCGAAAATCAGCTGTGAGGTATGCACATGCGCAGTGAGGTAAGTTTGCCTGCAGCTTGCATGCCGGCACAAATGGCTTTGCATGCCACCTGTGGCACGCGTGCTATAGGTTTGCCATCATGGTCCTGGAACCTCACTTCCAGCAAGAGCTATCAGAATTATTTTAAGTCAAAAAAAAGTTTGTTGTTTTGGAATCTATGATTTGTCTAGGTTTTTATCATATGCAAACCAACCAATTATATTATAACTTTCAGTGATGTATGAATCTTCAATGGGTATCTCTAAACTCCTACAAATCTGAGCCTCAAACCTTTAAAATGATTTATTTCTCAAATCTGTCTGAACTATGATTTGACCAGTGAAATACATTCCTAAAATAAAAGAGGAACAAAATCCTGATACTTTTTTAAAAACGAGTCTGATTAAAATTATTTAACTACCGTATTAGTTAACAGTTTACTGACGGGATATTTTTTCAGCTTATATTAATATCTATGGAAATTCTTAGTCATCCAGGTCATGGTTGTCCCAAGGTGCTTTTTCCAGAAAGTCCAGTTGCCTCTTGAAAAGGCACCTTTGGGACAGCTTACATTCACTTAAAGGACAGGACATAGTTGGTTATTTAATACCACAGTTTATAGCTATAACCTCAGTATCTGTGTCTGTATGTGTCTACCATTTAAAAAAATGTTTGTTTCTTATTATTCTTCTAAAATAAATATGAAACATCAAAGTTATTAACAATAATTTAAATATAGAAAATGAAAATAATTTAATATACAAATATCATTGTCACTGATAATTAAAAATCAATGTTTTCCAACCTTGTAAACTTCAAGATGTAGGAACTTAAACTCCCAGAAATCTGAGAATTTTTCATGTTGAAGACTGCACATCTTAAAGTTCCCAAGGTTAAGAAGTACTGGTTTAAGTAATATTTATTGCCTTGTCCAAGTGGTCACAATCAAGGACATCAATGGTCCAAAGCAATTTTGGCATTGATGTGAGAAGAGGTTTAGATCTATTTATAGCAGCTCTATAAATTTAAGAGCTACTAGTACTAAAAGTCAAAGAATGCAGTGAAAAAAATGGGACTAAAATTAAATATAAAGAAGACAGTTACTCTTTATAAAAATATGTTTAAGTCTAGATGGGTGACAGGAACACTGAGGTGACATTGGCTGATCGACCAAAAGTAAGTATGTTGGATCAGTAGTTGGATGAGAAACAAAAGAAAATGAACACATTCTAACAACAGCATCTATAACATGTCATTAAACAAGTCATTAAACATTAAAAGGATACCATTGTTAATACAGGGATATAAGATATGTTTCAAGGCCTTTTTTAAAAACCCAGTCTATTCCTCTATTTCATAGTAAAATAGAGAGATTAGAGAAAATGGCTTTATGTACTTAAACTTGAAAAAAAGTGTAAGCTTTCACCATTAATGGGGTCACTTTATTATTAATAGAGGAAGACAAAGTAATATTCAAGGCCCTTTTAAAAATTCTGCCTTTGGAGAATCCTCTATTTTCTACTAAATCAAGAGATTCTTATCTATTAGTTTCTTTGAACACATCACAGTCAGGTTACCTGAATGAAATGACTATAGTTTTTTATATAGCAATGATATAAAAATTATCTAAATCCCCACAATTCTTTTTTTTTTTTTTTTTTGGTCACAGGCTGTCAAGGGCAAAATGCCTCTCTGCTTCAATTAGATACTTAAGTACTTCTCGAATCTATTTATGAACTGTCCACATAAAAAAGGCATGCATTAGGGGTTTTTTGGGTGGTGGTGGTGGTGGTTGTTTTGAGAAAGTTGTCCTACTAAAAGCTGGAATGCATGTAGGTTTTACATAAAGATATCTCCTTCTAGACGGAAAAATGCTTTTATCTAAATGTATAAAAAAATGTGTGTGAGAGATGTGAGCATGCAATACATTAATGTGAATTGATTTCTTCACAGAAGCCATTTGCTTTTTGATTTACTGCAAGATTAAAATATTTTTGAAATATTTACTGGATCTCTTGGGACAGTCTGTTGGCCCCTATGTCATTGTACAGAATTGCTGACATAGCTTTGTTAGAACTCTTGCTTGTTTGGCTGCTTGCCATATTTAGGTAGGTATTCCATCAGTTTCTATAACCTTCCAGTTAGGTAATGCTGATCAAACTAGTATTAGAGGTCTTCAGGGAACTGAAGAAGCTTCTTGGATGAGAAGCAAAATGTTTTCAAGGTAAAAACCAACAAAGTAAGTCCAGTTTCCTCTTGAAAAAGCACCTTTGGGACAACCATGACATGGATGACTGAGAGTCTCCATAGACATCTTGTAAGTGGGGAATATCCTCTAACATATCTTGGATGTTGGCATCTCTATTGTGCAGTTTTTCAGTATACCCCCTTCCATCTTTGCTTTGTCTCCTTTGAATCAGTAACCGTCTGTCCATTAGAGTCTTTTGTATACCTCAAAGACTGGAAGAGGTCAATCTGTGTTTCAGTACTAAAAAAAGGAGACAACAGAATGCGCAGACTGTTGTACAGTAGCCTTAAATTAGCATGCTAACAAAATAATTAGGGTAACTTAGGATCAACCAAAGCAAATTAGAGTCCAGTATGGAAAAAGAGACATTGGATTTCAAGCTGGATTTAGAAAAGGATGAGGAACATTGTTGCTTTTAAAAAAATACATTTTATTTTATTTGGAAAATTAGGGTAAAATACAAACTCCCAAAAAGGGGGAAATGTTACAAAAGCAAAACAAAGATAAACAAAACATTGGAAAAATTTGTATTAAAAAAGACAAAAGACAAAGACCAAAACACACACACACACACACACACACACACACACACACCTACCTTATATAAAGTTTTTTATTTTTATATTTCAGGAACATCTCTTTTGGTGAATGGTGTGGTTCCAGGTTTTTACATTTCCATACAAACATGACCTTAGTTACATATTCATCTTTCACATTCAGTTTCATATCACATCATTACATTACATAATTTCTATAATTTTCTCAAATATCCTTATATTCTTCACACTTATTGTATTTATTTTCTATTCATATCTTAGCTTATTTCCTTTTTCTTTTAATGTTATTGTATCTTCTTTATATAATGTTTAAAATTCTTATTTCTTGTTCTTTATTCATTATTCTTTTATACTGTTATCTGTCACATTTGCAATTTCATCACATACTCTTATTTCTTTATTCAAAATATTCCATCCTAATTCTAATATCAAAAAAACCAAATTATTAATTTGAGTGTGCCACCCCTTTGTCTTATACATCATTCAGTTAATTCCCCTTTAATTCATAATAATGATTTATCATAATATGATCACTTTTTAGTTATTCCTTTGTAAGTTTGTAACAATGATCTCCTAATTACTACATAACACATTTTAAGATGGATTCCACATGGTATTTCCCCCCTTAATTACTTTCTATTACATTTATTATTGCAAATACATTAATCTATTCAATTAATCATAAAAACTGATGTTAATCTTTTTATAACAATCCTCATAGTTCATTTCAACTATATTCTTAATTTTATTAAACTTATTTAGTATATTTATCATAACTTCCCAATTTCACATTTATACCGATTATATCTATGTGTAATTTTACAATAACAAATAGTCCAATAACAAAAAAAACCCATCGATTCCAATCTTTTCATTTTTAAAGTCTATATTTTTATACATCACAACAAATTACTATTACTTCAAATACATTTATATTACAACATGTTACCTTGCAGAATCTCCTTCCTTATTCCTAATCTACCCATTATCTCTATCTCTCCTAACTTAACAATTTCTTTTCATTCTTGTTCGATTTCCATATCTCCTTTTTTCTGGTTCTTTCTGTTATTGCCTCTTTTTTCCTTCATTTTTTCCCTCCATTTCTTACTCCAGTTTTATCCCCCTCCCTCTTTAAAGCTTTCTTCTGCAATTCCCTTTTCTGCTGTTTCCTTTTTCTTTGCTTGGCTTTCCAAACATTTCCCTTTTTAATTATCTCCTCAAATCTCCAAGTTTTATTTTTTATTCTTTTTTCCTTTTCCTTTGGTGTTTGTTGTTCCATTTGTTCATTAGAGCTGGTCTGTTCTTTAATCAGTTCCTCCCCTTCTGGAATTCCTTTTTGTCTTTGTTCTCCAAAATCGCCATTTCTATTAGTTGTAAGGTAATACAGCATGATTCATTTCTTTCATGTAATATTTCCTTTATGTTTCTGAGTTCCATTTTTATTTCCAGAAAAAGTTTTGCCATTTTTATACTCTTCTTTTAGGTTTTCTTTATTCCTTTCTTTAATATTTAAATCCAAACTAATTGTCCAGTATTTTAATTCAACCAAAGTCTTTAATATTTAATACTTCCAACAATCAGTTTCTGTTCATTCTTCTTTGAGTTTTCTCCAAAATCATCAAATAATCCAATATCCATATATTAGAGTTGTGCCAAAATCCCCAAACAATCCCAAGGTAATTTCTTTACTCTTCTTTCTTTTATCTTAAAATTCTGTATTTTCACTTTTCAGGGTTTCTATTTTGTTGTAACAAAGTTCCTCTTATTTTGTATGAAGTTCCACTTTTGAAAGAGCCAGGCACTTTTTAAAGGGTTAAATTTTTCCTTTACCATTAGGTGGCGGTCTCTGTTATGTCCAAGTTCCACCCTTTTTTCCCCCACTTTCTTTTCTCTGTTTAGGGCTTTTAAGTTTCAAAAATCCAATAAATCCAATTATCAATTACTGGATTTTTTTTTTGACACATTCAAGTTCAGTTTTTAATAATGCCTATTTAGTGCCAAATTCATCTATTTATCCAATTTAAACAGGTATTTTCTTCTGGCTTCTTCCTTCAATATAAATCCTTTCAAGTTCAAAGCCACTTTCAGCTGTCAATTTTTCTTTTCACTTTCACTGGCTGCCACTTTCACTGCCTTTCTTAAAAATTTTCTTAGTATCTTAATTCCGGTGTACCTTTATATCCAGATGTTGCACCTGATTAGCCTGGTCTTCACACTGTCCACTTCTTCACTGCTCCAGCACGATCTTTGTCCCAATTAGTTCTCCTTCTTCAGGGTGGCCATATTGGCTATTGCTACAGCCCGTCTTCGGAGGGAGTGTGCCTAGCCAGGGAGGGGAAATGCAGCTCCCTCGACCCAACTGGTTGTCTTCCCCTTCTTCACCACCCCTGCAGGGTAGTTCTGGCCCCATTTGGAGCCGTCCAATGGGGAGAGCATGGGCCAAAGCCACGCACGATCATAGTCTTCAGTCCATCCGTGAAGGAAACACCACCAGAAGTCCTAAAACACATATACATATATTAGTCCCCCCCAAGCTGAATACTGATAAATATATTGGAACAATATTAGTTCCCCCCCTGCAAAGGTGCCTCAAAATTAATAAACTTCTATCTCTATTTGCAACCAATTTGACCTGTCATCTATATATAAAGGCAAAATAGTTAACTGTTGAACCAACAGCAAAATGAAACTTCAAAGCATTCGGTTAACAATCTATTATTGTATATAACTTGTAGAAAGTCTACAATGGCTTCTTATTGATGACTAGGGAGCTGACTGCTGAAGAACCCATTTTGGCATCAAAATCAGCTGTTCATCAGCAGGAGGAATAAATTCCTCTTCACCCGCGCCCCCTGCCACCACTCAGCATGCTATCTTGGGGGAAGTCAAGACATTGTTGATGCACGCTGGGTAATTGTGAAAGTCAAATAATATCAAATATCAAGTCACTATGTACTTCATTGATTAAGTCCTTTGTTTTTGTCAATCACACTGTGCTGTAGAAAATCCTGAGAAAAGTGGGAATCTCAGTATATTTCATTGTCCATGTGCAAAAGCTATATATGGGTCAGAAAGCCACAGTGTGGACAGGAGGTAATGAAACAAACAGGCTCCAGGTTGGCAAAGGTATACCCTCCCACCTGTATACTCTCCCCCTCTTTATTCAACTTGGATTCTCAAGGTGAGTATAGCTTGAACAGTGAAGAAATAAGATTAATAAATGAGAGGAAGAAACATCAATAACCTTCATGATGCTGATGACACTACCCTGACTGCTGAAAATAGAGAGGATGTGCCAAGCCCTAGTAATAAAAGACAAGGAGCCCAGTGAAAAAAATCGGACTAAAATGAAATATAGAGAAAACCAAAATAAAGATAGCAGTAGAACAATCAGCCTTAGAATTGACAATGAAGATATCAACATGAAGGATATCATCTGCCTTTTAGGATCAGCCATCATCAGTAAAGGAACAGATAGTCAATAAATATGCTGCAGGCATTTGGTAGGGCAGCCATGGTCTTGGAAAAGATAGTCAATCACCATGATGTATCTATACCTACAAAGATCAGAACAATAGAAGCTATGGTATGACACTCTAGAAAGAGTGCATAGAAGAGCAACCAAGATGATTAGAGGACTGAAGGCTAAAACATATGAAGAACAGTCACAGGAACTGGGCATGGTTAGTCTAGTGAAGAGAAGGAGCAGGGGAAACATGATACAATGTTCCAATATTTGAGGGGCTGCCACAGAGAGGAAGGGGTCAAGCTAGTTTCTAAAGCACCTGAAAGCCAGACAAGGATGGACAGATGGAAACTGAACAAGGAGAGATTTAACCTGGAAATAAGGAGAAGCTTTCTGACAATGAAAACAATCAACCAATGGAACAGCTTGCCTTCAGAAATTGTGGGAACTTCATAACTGGAAGCTTTCAAAAAGAGACTGGACTGCCATCTGTCAGAAATGGTGTAGGGTTTCCTGCTTGGGCGGGGGGTTAATCTAGATGACCTACAAGGTCCCTTCCAACTCTGTTACTCTGTTATACTCTATCATTGCAAAAGTTAGTCTTTGAAGAAGCAAGGTAGTAAGAGTACTGATGCTTTTAACTTTAGTGCTGGAGAAGTTTGCTCAGAATATCACAGACAATCAGGAAAATAAACAAATGGATCATCAAGCAAATCAATCTAGAATCTTCACTTAAGGCAGAAATACCAGGCTCAAATTATCCTACCTCAGACACATTATACAGAATAACAGAACTGGAAAGGATTTGTAGGTCATCTAGTCCAACTCCCTGGTCAAGCAGGAGACTGTATACTATTTCTGACTGTCCAGTCTTTTCTTGAAAGTCTCAAACATCACCTTTCTTTCTTTCTTTCTTTCTTTCTTTCTTTCTTTCTTTCTTTCTTTCTTTCTTTCTTTCTTTCTTTCTTTCTTTTTCATTGAAAGATTAAAGGATCAACTTTCTGGAGAAAGATTCAATACTGGGAAAGGTGAAGAAAGGAGAGACCAGCAGCAAGATGGATGGATTCTGTTATAGTAGCATAGGAAGAGCTGAAGGGCCAGATTAGGGCCAGATCATGGAGAAAATCTGTCTGTGTGGTCACTAAGGGTCAACAATGAGTTGATGTCAGATAATCAAACAATCAATTTTGAGACAGCAGAGCACATTTTTGTATAAAAGTTCTGCTTTTTAATTTCTGAAGGCAAAAAGCCAATTTGGATTGACAGTTTAAGTGCATTTATAACAATAAATGAAATGCAGATTTTTGTGACCATTTCTCTTTTCCTTTCAGAGCCTGTTGTAATATAACATTCAAATACCCTTGTTGCATTTGCCTTTTTTCTACAAATTATTGGGCAGCATCTGGCTTCTTAAATTATCCCTGCTTTAATTTATCCCACATTTGGTGTCCTTTGCCATATATATTTTTCTCCTTTACTTTTTCAGTCTATAATTTGCATTGCAAAGTATTTTAAAAGCAGACCAAACTTATCTTTGAAAATAGTTGCTGGTGTTATTCATACGACTAAAGAGTGATGATATGCCATAAGTTTAGGTGGAGGATTAGTGAGTGGAAATGAACATTCAGTTCATGAACATTTCCACTCATTGAAAACTGTACCAGAAGCAATTTTCTTCCATCTGTTTCAATGCAAATTAGATGAAAAGCAGGTTATTGGAAAGGCATCAAGGATGTGTATGTTATGAGAGTTATGAAAGCATCCACATCACAACTTGTTTTGTGCAACATTAGTGGTGACTGATCAATGCCTGCTGTGTCAAAGAATCTTCCCTAACCAGGAACCTAGTTATTCCTGTATCTCGTTCTAATGGTGCTACTGTTACTGTTAACCCTTCAATGTACATCAGACTAGGAAATCAAAGTCACGTGTTCTAATATTACTTTTATTATAAGTTATAGAACAAAGTCTTTCAAGTCTGAATGTGCTTCCCCTCTCCCTCCCTTTATCTTCCTGAAAATTAGAGTCTTGCCTGAGACAATGACTTAGGTTAAGTTTTGGTCAGATTCAGATTTCTTTTATCTGACTGTAGTCTTGATTGTGGCTTTTCCTCCTGTTCCTCAAGGTTATTCCTTCTGCCCATTTCAGTTGCTTGATAATTGGTCATGCTTTCTTCTGGGCTTTAGTTCAAAGTGTGGCTGATATCTGTTGGGCATTGATAGAGATGCAGGAAAAGGGAGAGTTGAATGGTCCTTTTTTTTTTAATCTTGTGGGGAGGAAGTTGTTGAAGGTTTTCAATTGAGATACTATTGGAGACACTCTTCTTTATATTGATAGCAGTAGTGCTGATGGAGGTTCTAAGAGATTGTCCTACCAAGCCAAGCTGGGAGCACTTCCTTTGCAACAATTGTGGAAGCTTGACGAGAAAATGTAGCACTATGATATTCAATTCTGTCCTTTCTTTTCCAGGACTTCATTTCCATTCTGGTCTTTGTTTTTTGTTTTTATTTATTTATTTAATAATAGTTAATGAGGGTACCCAGGGTTTCCCTTGAATTTCAGGTTCATATTCATATTTCATGAGGGATCTAATTTTTGCAGGTAATTTTTTATCTTAAGAAATGGATTCCAGAGGAGAGCTTTGTGCATTAAGAAGCACAATGAATTATCCATGAGGCACAGCAGTCAGACATTAGCAGTGCCTTTTTATGAGGAAAAAATGAGTGATATTAACAGTTTAAACCATCCACCGACTCCTCTTTTTCATAGGAAAGCAATAACAGCTACCACAGGGCTAAAAATGAAGAGCATGCAGCTCTTCCTCTAGGCCGTGAGCACCTTTGGAAAGAAGTTTGCAGCAGATTACTTTCAGCATCTTGTGATTTGATTTTGTAAGTACTTTGGCAGCACAGGGCAAGAGAACTTGGACAGCTTCACAGATATGTGCATTTGATATGTGTAGTCCATAGGATGGGGCTACATGGAAATGAGCACCATGAATCTGATTTGTTCAAGAATGAATGTCTGTGGAGATTCTCAATTGTCCAGGTCATAGTTGCCCCAAAGATGCTTTTCCAAAACTCAACTGGACTTTCTTGGAATTTTTTTCTTGAAAGCATTTCACTTCTCATCCAAGAAGCCTCTAAAGGAAAATATTGAGTGGATGTAATAAGCTGCTGATAAGGAAGTCCTTTGGCTGATATGATACTTGAAAAAAAGGAGGAGGAGGAGGAGGAGGAGGAGGAAGAGGAAGAGGAGGAAAGGACTCCTAAACAATTGTTAACTGTTCTTGGACCCTTTAATTCTGACTTTAAATGTAGGGGGTGGAGGCTGTAAAAGATTACCTCCAGTAACAAAAGAAATTTTGATGTGAAGGAGGTTTATCTCTGATAAATGACCCAATACTTGCCAAGTCTAGTGAAATGTTTAATGTTCTTGGCTCTTATTCAATAACAATTTTCTCCCTTTATGTCTGTCCAACTTTTTCTACTCGTACCAATATTGGTAGATGTTTTCTTTTCATGGTAAGTTTGTCTGTTATGAGATTTATATTCTGGAAAAAGAACACTGTATTGTGGCATTGTAGGTATCTTGTTAACTGAATTGAGAGCTATGGATCATAAATTCTTATTACAAGCTGGGTTTTTGTGATGGTGTGTGGGGAAGACTTTGGGAAATAGAGCCAAGAGACAATGCCAAGAGAACAGTCCCATAAAAGACCTGCCACTGGATAATAGCAAGTGGTTCAGAAGGGACCCTCCTTAGTTTCTTGGGTTGTATAGGAGACAGGGAGAAATATACTTTCAGCCTTGTGAGGTAAACCAGATAAAAATCACAACTAGATAAGCTGGTTCTATTTTATTGTAAATCTACATTGACAGAGTCTTGTTCCTTATTTGTTAGGTTGTTCCTTATTGTTCTTCATTTATTTTCCTGCAACTGACTCTTCATAACAGTAATGTTTTATATATACTTTGATTGTTTGTGCTGCAGCTGCCAAAAAAGCCAACGAAGTCCTAGGCTGCATTAACAGAGGGATAGAATCAAGGTCACATGAAGTGTTAGTTACTCTTTATAATGCCTTAGTAAGACCACACTTGGAATATTGCAACCAGTTTCAATCAGCACAATAGAAAAAAGTTGGAGGCTCTAAAGTGCACAGAAGAGCAGCAAAGGTGATTAGGGGACTGAAGACTTAAACATATGAAGAACGGTTGCAGTAGTTGGGTATGTCTAGGTTAATGAAAAGAAGGAGTAGGAGTGTTTCAATATTTGAGGGGTTGCCACAAAGAAGAGGGGATCAACCTATTCTCCAAAGCACCTGAAGGCAGGATAAGAAGCAATGGATGGAAATTAATCAAGAAGAGAACCAGCTTAGAGATAAGGAGAAATTTCCTGACAGTGAGAACAACTAACCAGTGGAACAACTTGCCTTCAGAAGTTGAGGGTGCTCCATTAGCAGGCCATGGAGATTTTTAAGCAGGCCATGATTGTTCAAGGAAGGGGAGAAGTGATAGCATGGAAATGATGTCAGGACACAAATGCCACAACAGACCTGGTTGCATCGGACATCAGAGTGAGAGTATGTAACTGTAACATTAGTGTGATGACATCATCGCAGTTTATTGCACTGCATTGTGGCCTGCTGGAAATTGCTAGTAACACTGGGAATTGCTTTGCAGGAGGTGAGAGAAATGGACCAGCTGCTATGGATTCGTATACAGCTAACTTGGTTTATTATTTCTATGAACATGTACAGCACATAGTGTGTAGCATCATGTTAAAATACTGGTTAACTTTTATAAACTTTCCTCTAATTAAAATGCTTTATGGACTGCAGATTGCCAAAGCATTGACTCACTTCCTGTACACAAAATATTTAAATGTACTGTCACTATATTTCCAGAATGGATTCATAAGAATGGTCCAGCATAAATGTTTTGCAGTATATTTCTGTGAAGACTGCAACCCATTCTTCTTAAATGCAAATCGTTAATTATATACTGTTCTCTAATTGTTTTCCTTTTGGCAAAATAACTTTATAAACACAGTGCTGTTTATGCCCAGAGGGCACATAGAAGCAACCTGCCATCATTTTAAATTTCAGATACCTCTGAGATAATACTGTTGCATAAGTATGTGGTAGAAAACAAGGTTGAGACTTCAAACATGCACTTAGTTTACAAGACTAGTTAATTGTTTTTTTTCTCTGAATAATTACTTGCTGCTAATTACTTGCTGGTGGTCTCCCTTTAGGCATTTCTTCTCTGATTGGTAATTCTTTGAGGCACATGGCATTTTCTCCTCAGAGAAGTTCAACTGGCACCCAAGGATCATTTGAAGGCCTTTCTGTTTTCCCAGGCTTTTGAACTAGTTTTTCATTACAATTGAAGGCAAATATGCGTGTCCCAGGATAATGTTGGAGGATCCAATCTGGGTCGGTCACTGGGACCAGAAGTTTAGTCTTCCGAGCTTTTGGACTTGTGCTGGAGCCTCAACTTCTCTCATACAGAGTGTGACAGAGTGTGAGCTAGAGAGAGATTCTCTGAAGATGAGCTCCAACACGGTTCCAAAAGCTCGGAAGACTAAACTTCAGATCTCAGTGACCAGCCCTTGAATCCTGTAGCTTTTCATTGTGTTTTCATTGTATTTTAATTCACATTATTTTAGTTTTTGAAAGACTGCCTTGCAGTTGCTTAGTTGATATGGTGTTTTTATTTTGCAGGTAATTTTTTATTCAATCAACTTTTTCTTTTTTAAAGTATGTTTTATTGTAAAACATTCAGAGAGCTCTGATTATGGGACAGGCGTTTATTTTTTAAAAGGCAAATGAATGGAATCTGCTGATATTCTAGGATTTGAATAATGTCTGTCCATTATTTTAAATATAAAATATTTTTAAACTGCAGATACTTGGATAGAACCACTCACTAGAAGTCCATTTAGACACAAGGTTCCTTTTGTAAACGAGATGGAGAAATTGTCATAATTAACTGAAGTTTGCCACAAGATATATATGTGTGTGTATTTATATTTGTTTTCATAGATTTTCACGGGTACAGGTATGCAGGTCTTGGCGTGTTCGGGTCTTTTCCCATGTAAGATTGAGAGTATCTTGGTGACATTTCGATGAGGTCCCACAGAACAAAGGAGGCTGATAGACACACAGGAGGCTGATAGACATACAGCCAACACCTCAGTCACACATGTTCTTACGAAAAAGCCAGCCAATCTGCAAACATCAACTCCATCAACCAATCAACAAATGACAACACAGGCAACCTCCCCACCAGTATTTATAGAGAGATGGCAGCTCCGATCACGCTTTGCTCGCACAAGCACGAAGCCGACAGCACCAGCCTGAAGATGGCGAGTAGGACCTCGTCACCAAGATACTCTCAATCTTACATGGGAAAAGACCCGAACACACCAAGACCTGCATATACATACATACATACATACATACACACACACACACACATATAGATATAGATATAGATATACAGATATACAGATATACAGATATACAGATATATATAGATATATATAGATGGATCTTTGGTTATTCGGGTTTTCTCCCTCGTAAGATTGGAAGTATCTAGGCAACGTTTCAATGAAGTCTCATTCATCATCTTCAGGCTTGTGTCTTCGGCTCTGTGCTTCTCAGAGTGATGTGAGCTTGCACAGAGAAGCACAGAGCCGAAGACACAAGCCTGAAGATGATGAATGAGACTTCATCGAAACGTTGCCTAGATACTTTCAATCTTACGCGGGAGAAAACCTGAATAACCAAAGATCCACATACAAATACCCGCGAGAACCTCAGAAAACAAATATATATAGACATATATAGATATATATGTATGGTATTCAGCTTTGTTCGGGTATTTTCCCACGTCATTATAGTTGTGCTTTTAAAGTTGTAGCAATGTTTTGGCAGAATCTCATCTGCCATCATCAGGCTTCTGTATTGTGTTCGTCTGTGAGTCAGACTTTCACAGCCATTTCTGTTTTAAATTTGGGGCTAGCCTACTGCTGTGCCAGAATGGTTTTTTCTTCATCCTGATTGGTTGGGAGTCTTGGTCTGTGTTTATTGGTCTTGGAGTTTGCTGTGTTCTGCTTGATTGGTGTTTCTAATATCTTCTGTCTGTTTTGTAGCTTTTTTTGTCTTGATTGGCTGGGAACATTGTGTTCCTGTATTGGAGGCTTTTAGTGCAGCTTGGCTCCGAGTAAATGGATGGCTATCATTTATTAGGAAGCTACGTTTTATCTGGTTGCCTGGTTGGGGTGTGTTTGAGCTGGAGGTATCAGGGGGGATCTGTTTGTGCCCAGGTGTTTGCCTGGCTTGTGGTGTGGAGATTTTTTTGTTTGTGAGTGCAGGCTTCCAAATAATTGACAGTCTGGTAGAATCATCTCTTCTATTCACGCTTTCAGGTCTTTTTTCAATCTCTATGGCTTCTCTGATAATTCTGTGGCTGGGGTTTTCTATAGTGGCTAGGGTTTTGGTGCCATTGAAGTAGATGCTATGACCTGTTGCTTTCATGTTTTGGACTAGTGAGGAAGTGTGTTCCAGCTTTTTTACTGCATTTTTGTGTTCATCCAGGCGGGTACTTATTCTTCTATTGGTCTGTCCAATGTATGTGGCAGGGCATGATGCACAGGGGACTTCATATATGCCTTGGTTTTCCAGGTCAATTTTATCTTTGGGGTTTCTTAGGATGGCTGCTATTTTTCTGTCTGTTTTGAAGGCAATCATGATGTGATGCCTGTGTAGTATCTTACTGATTTTGTCTGTACTACCTCTTATGTAGGGTAGGACAGCTGTTCCATAGGTCGTTCATCTTCTAGGTCTCCATTATGTCTCAGTTTGTTTTTGTGGATCAAGCCGGTGATTTTGCTTTTCTGGAAGCCATTAGCTGTCAGTACTTTAGTCAGGGTGCATAGTTCAGTCTTTATGTGTGTCTTGTCTGCCAGGCGTTTGGTTCTGGCAATTAGTGTTTTGGCCACGGAGTTTATCTGTGCTGGGTGGTGGTGGGATTGGGTGTTGAGGTAGCGGTTGGTGTGTGTTTTCTTCTGGTATATGGTGTGTCCTAGTATGCCATCTGTTTTTTTGTAGATTAGTACATCTAGGAATGGTAGTTGTTTGTTTCCGTTTCCATGGTGAACTTGATTTTGGGGTGTGTGCTGTTTAGGTGTGTTAGGAAATTGTTTAGATTTTCTTTTCCATGGGGCCAAATCACAAATATGTCATCGATGTATCTTTACCATAGTTTGGGTTTGTGGGTGGCATTAGCTAGGGCTCTGGATTCGAATTCTTCCATGAACAGGTTTGCAATGACGGGTGACAGTGGTGATCCTATAGGGGCTCCTTCAATTTGCTTGTATCTTTGTCCTTTGTATATGAAATATGTGTTGGTTAAGCCGTGTTCTGCTAGTTCCATGAGGTGTTTAGCTGGTTGGTATTTATTTTTGATGATTTCAAGAATTTCTTTTATCGGGACTTGAGTGAATAGTGAAACCACGTTGAAACTTACAAGCAGATCTTCTTGTTCCATGTGTAAATCTTTGATCATTTCCAAGAGGTGGTATGAGTTTTGTACATGTGAAGGTGCTGCTTCAGCACGGGGCTGTAGCTGCTTTGCTAAGTGTTTAGCTAGGTTTTGTAGTGGTGCTCCTCTGGAGCTGACTATGGGTCTGAGAGGTATGCCTTCTTTGTGTATTTTTGGGAGGCCGTATAGTTTGGGGCATCTGGAAGATTTTTCTTTTGGGATGATCGTCTGTTGGATCTCTTTGCTCATGTGGCTGGTTATAATTTTCTTCTTGGTTATTTTTTCCAGATATGTAGTTGGGTCCGTGTTTATGGGTTTGTATGTGGAGTGTTGGAGTAGGTCTGTCAATTTTGTTTCGTAGTCTTTTCTATCCATTACTACTGTGGCATTACCTTTATCTGCTGGAAGTATGATTATGCTGCTGTTGTTCCTTAGGGCTTGCAGGGCTTTTAGTTCATCTTTTTGCAAGTTGCTTTTGGGTGGTTTGCTTGTGCATAGGATGTTAGTAACTTGGTGTCTTATTCTATCAGCTTCATCTGTATTTAATTTCGTTAGGCTGGATTCTACTGCACATATGATGGATTCTGTAGGGATTTTTTTGGGTGCTATAGCACAGGGATCCCCAACCTTTTTGACGCCTGCTGCCCGGTACCGGCATCAGCTGGGCGCCGCGCCCAGTACCGGCATCAACTGGGCGCCGCCATCTTTTTGACGAAAAGATGGCGGCGCCAGCGCTCCGGTGAGCTTTTCGCCAGCTCACGAAGCGTAAGCGATGCCGCCATCTTTTTGATGAAAGTGCTTCCGTGAGCTTTCTACCGGAAAAGCTCACCGGAAGCACTTTTACCAAAAAGATGGCGGTGGCCAGCAACCAGCGGCCCGTAAGAGTTGTTCCGCGGACGGTATCGGTCCGCGGACCGGCGCGGTTGGGGACCCCTGCTATAGCATAATTGAATCCTTTCGTTGGGACATCTGTTTCTGTTTTGGTGAGTTCTCTGTTGGAAACATTATATACTAATTGTTTCAGGTGTTGTTGTGAGTTGTTGGGGGCTTTCTTGTCATGTTCTAATTTCTTTAGTTTCTTCAAGAGTTTGTCATTTTTGTAAGTGGTTTCAGTATGAGCTCTCCAAGTTGTAAGTTGTTTTATCTTGTCCCAAAGTAGAGGGTGGATTTTGCCGCTCAATTCCAGGTGTAGTGTTAGCAAATCTTTGTTTAACTGATCCAATTGGAATCTCTTTCTGTGGAGCTCGTTCCTGAGTAGAGCCATTTCAGTTCTTTTCAGGATACGTTTAATAGCTGCTGTGCTGTGATGAAATGTTAATTTGAAGCAGGTTGGTGTTGCATTGTTGTCTCTGCAGCTGCGTAGGAATTTGAGGTCACATAGTATTCCTGCTCTTTTAACTTCCAGCTTCTCATAGGTTTTGGTCTGGCTGTTTATTTCCTCCCCATAGAGGTCTGATATTTGTTTTCTTAAGTTTTTGCGGGTACTTACATGTATGGTATTCAGCTTTGTTCGGATATTTTCCCATGTCATTATAGTTGTTCTTTTAAAGTTGTAGCAACGTTTCGGCAGAATCTCATCTGCCATCATCAGGCTTCTGTATTGTGTTCGTCTGTGAGTCAGACTTTTACAGCCATTTCTGTTTTAAATTTGGGGATCCAAATTTGGGGATACATATATATATATACATACACAAATATGTACACACTACATACACACTTATGTAGGTCTAGGTGTGTTTGGGTCTTTTCCCATGTAAAATTAAGAGTATCTTGGCGAGGTCCCACTCGCCATCCTCAGGCTGGTGCTTTCGGCTTCGTGCCAGTGCAAGCAGTGTGTGATCGGAGCTGCTGTCTCTCTATATGTACTGGTGGTGGGGGCTGGTGTGCTGGGCTGGTTGGCTGCGCTGCTGCCTCTTGATTGGTTGATGGAGTTGATGTTGGTATAATGGGCTGTGTGATGCCCTTGTGAGTTTTGTTGTGGAGATATCCTGGATCTTGTGCTGTAATCTCCTGGGTCGTTTGTTTTGTAGTGATCTTTTTTCCATTAGCCTCTCGTGTTTTAATGGCTTGGGTAATGGGTTGTGTGATGGGCTTGTGAGATTTATTGCTGTGGTATCCTTGGTCTTGTGCTGTGATATCCTGGGTCATTTGCTGTGTTGTAACTTCTCGAGTTCTTGTGGTGTAATTTCCTGAGTTTTTTTATGTGATGTCCTGAGCGGGTGGTTGTGATGTAGCATTCTGGGTTTTAGTCTGGCTTCGAGTTTGGGGTCTGGGTCTGTGTTCTTGGTGTGTGTCAACTTGTTTCGTTTTGGGGTCAGGGGGTGTGACAGCTGGCGAAGCAGCCATGGTCTGTTTTCTGATGGTGGTTGTCCTTTGTTTATAGGATGGGCTTGGGCCTGGGTCTGATGAGGGGGATTGGCAGTGGTATCCCACGTTGTTTTGGGTCTGGTGTTGGTTTTCGTGGCTGGGACTCATATGTTGGTGAGGGCTAGCTTCCAGATGTCTGGTAGGCAGGAGGTATCGTCCCGTCTATTCATGTTCTGAGGGTGTTTCTCTATCTCAATGGCTTCCCTGATTATTCTCTTGCTGAAGTGTTCAGTGTTGGATATTAATTTGGTTCCTTCAAAATTAATTTCATGTCCTGTGGCTTTAAGGTGCTGGAAGAGGGAGGAAGTATTTTCTTCTCTTCTGACTGCGTTTTGTGTTCTGCGATGCGTGCATTTATTCTCCTGTTGGTTCGTCCAATGTATGTGGCTGGGCAATTGTTGCATGGTATTTCATAAACTCCTTGGTTTTCTAGCTGGATCTTGTCTTTGGGGTTTCTTAGGATGTTGGCTATTTTTTGATCAGTGCCGAAGGCTGTCCTGATATTGTGTTTGTGGAGAATTTTGCTGATTTTGTCTGTGGTGCCTTTGATGTAGGGGAGGAGTGCGATACCGTTGTCTTGTTCTGTGTCTTGGTGTTTGAGGGATATCTCTTTTCGGATTAGATTGGTGATAGTATTTCTTTGGAATCCGTTGGAAATTAATACATTAGTGAGGGTGTGTAGTTCTGTTCTCAGGTGGTCTTTGTCAGCTAGGGGTTTGGTTCTGGAGATGAGGGTCTTGGCTACGGAGTTGATCTGTGCAGCGTGGTGATGGGATTGTGTATTTAGATAGCGGTTGGTGTGTGTTTTTTTCTGGTAGATGGTGTGTCCTAGGGAGCCATTGGGTTTTTTGTAAATTAGGACATCCAGGAAGGGAAGTTGGTTGTTGGTTTCTGTTTCCATGGTGAATTGAATTTTGGGGTGTAGGTTGTTAATATGTGTGAGGAAGTTGTCCAGTTTTTCTTTCCTGTGTGGCCAAATTACTAAACTGTCATCTACATATCTGAGCCAGAGTTTGGGTTTATGTTCGGATTTGTCTAGAGCGTTGGTTTCAAAGTGTTCCATGTATAGGTTAGCGATGACGGGTGAGAGGGGTGATCCCATGGGTGCTCCTTCTATCTGTTTGTATCTTTGTCCATTGTGGTTGAAGTATGTGTTGGTTAGGTAGTGGTTGGTCAGATCTAGGATGTGTTTGGGGGGGTTGTATTTGTTTTGGATGGCTGTCAAGGCTTCTTTGATGGGTACTTGGGTGAAGAGGGATATGACATCGAAGCTCACGAGTAGGTCACTGGGTTGTAGGCTTTGTTTCTTTATTGTTTCTATGAAGTGGAAGGAGTTTTGTACGTGTGAGGTGATGGATTCTGTGTAGGGCTGGAGTTGTTTGGTGAGAAATTTGGCAAGATTCTGTAGAGGTGAGCCTATGGAGCTGATTATCGGTCTGAGTGGTATTCCTTCTTTGTGTATCTTGGAGAGACCATAGAGCATAGGGCATCTGGATGATTTTTCTCTGGGGATGATTCTCTGCTGGATCTCTTCACTGATGGGAGACGCTTTTATTTTGGATTTGGTGGTTTTTTTCTAGGTAGGTGGTGGGGTCAGTATTTTTGATGACCTAACCAAAATCAACCCAGATGCAGCCAACAAAATCAGACTTGAAGTCACCAACCTCCTCTGCTCCAGCAACCCACCCAGAAGCAACCTACACAGAGAAGAACAAAAAGCACTCACCAACCTGAGGAAAGACAGCAACATAGTCATTCTCCCAGCAGACAAAGGCAACACCACAGTCATAATGAACACATCAGACTACCACTCTAAACTATCCAACCTACTCCAAGACCCCACTTACAAACCTCTGAATACTGACCTCTGAATTCCTATCACACTGGAAGTGATCGATGTATTAAGAGAAGATCCCCCACCTCTCCCCATGCACATCTGCTTCCTTCCTCCCCTCCTTTTTAATTGTAATTTATTACTGTTGTTCCTGGTTTTATTGGCTTTTAATGTGGTAAGCTGCCCAGTTACCTCAAAGTAAGATGGGTGGCAAATAAATCTAACAAATAAATGAATGGTTTTGAGCTATATCTCTTTAAAATCTGGCTTCTTTATATACCTGTATCTTGAATTCTTTGAACAAATTATGATGAACATAGCACCATGATGTGGCTCTATTTATCCAGGGAAGTTTCAGTTGGCCACAAGTTCATTCTCTACTCTAACTCACCTTGATTTGGCTCTCCATCTGAGACAATATGACCAGTTTAATAGTCTAAATGTGGCTTGAGAATCTCTGTCAGTCAGTAATTCTGATATTGCTTTCCAGATTTTCCTAAACTCTCCTTGATGCTGATTACTATGCCACCCTTCCCCAATAATTAGCATTAGCCTTAATTCTTCAGCTGCCACTTAATTAAGTATCTGCCTCTTGTTTGCTTTCTGATACACATAGATAACCACTTTGAAGTAGGCTCAGAGAAGTATTTATTTTGTAAGCCAGTCACTAAAATATAAATTCTGATTTTTCTTCAATGACAAAGGAAGTGAGATGCGATTATAGCCCTTATAAGAAAATACTTCCTCCCATCAAATTAGTTTTGATAATTATATGCAAAACAGATTCCCTGTCTTAAAGGAAATATCCAAGTAGAGGGAAACTGTCTAGTTCTTTAAGGCCACCTGGAATAAGAGTTCAATCCTTAAATTGACCAGGCATTCTCCGGTGATGTTAACTGATGCAGGATCAGACATTGGCTTTCTAGAAGCAATACAAAATTATTTGTGGAAGTAGCAAGTGCCAAATTACCATCTGCCCAGTCTGTATATTTGTCTGTTTTAAAAGAAGAGCAGTTGAGTCCAGTTCCTGAAAGCCACCTGTATCATATGCTAAAGGCTAAGTTTATCACAGAAGAGGGAAGTGATAAAGCCCAGCATATTATTTTCTGTAACAATGGGATTCCTGTTCCGGCCATTTTAGATGATAGCTAGTTGGTTAGGTTTCATGATGCTCTTTTTTTCTTTTCCTTTCCCAATCTGTATATACAATTTATTACAAACATAGTACCATACTTCAGTGAGAAACAAAATATCAAGCAAGCAGATAGCTTTTATAGCTATTTCCCTTTTCTCATCAGGTGCAGAATATGATAAGCCAGAAATCTTAAAAAAAAAAAAAACAAAAAATCCACAATCTTAGTTGTTTTAATGATGTATATAAAGAGGGGGGAAATCACATTTTAGCAAGTATAAATTCAATTATTGGAAGTCTTGGGGATTAATTGTGAGTATTATGAAATGGAATTAAGGACTCTCCATGGAGCCCTTGATTGATAAAATTGAATGATTCTCTTTTCCTGGAACTGAGCTCACTAAGCTACACCAATTACTGAGTAATACTTGGGCTTTTTTGGCTCCTGGTATGTCATCCTTTATTAATCCATGGTGAGATAATTGTGAACCAGCTACACATAGCCCCAATCTCCAGCCGTTTCTGCATCGTGTGATGCAGTCTAAAATACATTCTTTAGTTGCAGTATGTAATAGTATGTGGGGATGACCTTGGGGGATCGAGAGAAGAGATGCAGCCGAGGGGACGATTGGATAAAAGGCAGCTTAACTCACAGCAGGAATGTAGGTGGGGAAAGCAGTTTAGAAAGGGTCCTGGCCAGTTTCTTTGATTGTAAAGGGAATGACAGAAGAAATGTATTTTCAGACTTGCAAAACTCTGTTAATATAACTTTACAATAGCAATAGCACTTAGACTTATATACCGCTTCACAGTGCTTTACAGCCCTCTCTAAGTGGTTTACAGAGTCAGCATATTGTCCCCAACAATCTGGGTCCTCATTTTACCCACCTCGGAAGGATGGAAGGCTGAGTCAACCTTGAGCCCAATGAGATACGATCTGCCAAATTGCAGGTAGCTGGCAGTCAGCAGAAGTAGCCTGCAGTACTGCACTCTAACTACTGTGCCACTGTGACTCTTAAAATAGAATTAACACATTTGGCCATGATTCCTGCTTAGTTTACCTTGAAAGGCTGACACAGTCATCATTGAAGTCTGTAACTCATGCAGTCATTTGTCATAGTAATAGTAATATAGATGCATACATACATAGTCCTGATACTGAGCTGAGAAATTATTCCATCCTCCATATTAGTTGATCTGAAGTGATTTGATTCTAATATGTGCTGGTATTGGGATAACTGGATTACAGGAAGTCCTTGACTTACAACCATTCCTTTAGTGACTGTTTGAAGTTGCAACGGCACTGAAAAAAGTGATTTATGATCATTTTTCACACTTGCGACCATTGTAGCAAGCCCATGGTTATGTGCTCAAAATTCAAGTGCTTGGCATCATATTTAGAACGGTTGTATTGTCTCAGGATCATGTGACCTTCTTTTGTGATCTTTTGACCAGCCCCATCAATGGGGAAGCCAGATTCAGTTAACAACTATGTTGCTAACTTAACAACTTGTAGTGAATTGTTTAACAACTATGGAAAGAAAGGTCATAAAATGGGACAAAACTGACTTAACAACTGCCTTGCTTAGCAACTGAAATTTTGGGCTGAATTGTGGTCATAGGTCGAGGACTATCTCTAGTTCTTGGACCTGAATGTACTTCAGAATTTATGAAATCTGGGCTTTATAATCAGGGCTGAATTAAGGCCAATGTAATCCAGCCCTAAGCGCAGCTCAATCATGCCGCTCCTTGGCCCTTCCATAGCTTCACTGGCAGGCTATTAAGATTCAATAAATGCTGAAGGTGAAATAAGGAACAGTTTTCTTCCAGACTGTCCCCTAGGCCCAATCTCATAACTATATTAAATGTAAACTTTTTTGGGAAAAACAAAATATATATATAGCACAAAAATAGTGAGCATTGTAAGCAAATTATTTACATATTATTAAAGCAATGGAAGAATGCACATTTTCAACACTTTTAATAGAATTGTTACAAGTGGAAAAATGCCAATTCAAAATATATTGAAAACTACTTTAATCACCCTCCCTTAATTCTATAAGGCAAAATAAGAGTTGATGTTATCGCTACTGAAATTACATGATCTTGAAAGCATATTTTTCCATTTTGAAAATCTCTAAACCAAGCTTTTAATATTTAGTCAAAGAAAACAGTGCAAATTAAAACCGAATGGGGCAGATAAGGACAATTATAACAAAATGGAGGAGGGGTAGTTTTCAACATACAGTCATTTGCTTAGCCATCATTTGAAGTTACAATGGCACTGAAAAAAGTGACTTACGACCAGCCTTCTCACTTATGACCATCTCAGCACCTCCACAGTCATGTGATCAAAATTCGAACCCTGGGCAACAAGCATGCATTTATGGAGGTTGCAGTGTCTTGGAGTCAGGTGATCGCCATTTGCGATCTTGCTGGCTGGTTTCTGACAAGCACAATCAATAGTGGAAGCCAGATTTGCTTAACAACCTCAAGATTCACTTATCAACTACCGTAATTCACTTGGAAACCATGGCAAAAAAGGTTGTAAAATTGAGCAGGCCTCACTTAACCACTCCCTTTCCCTAGCAATGGAAATTTTGGCCCCAACTGTGGTCGTAAATTGAGCACTACCTCTAAAACAGAGGTGGGAATGATGGACCCTTTATGACTTGTGGACTTCAACTCCCAGAATTCCTGAGCCAGTATGGCTGGCTCAGGAATTCTGGGAATTGAAGTTCACAAGCCATAAAAGCATGAGCATGGCTGGCTCAGGAATTCTGGAAATTGAAGTTCACAAGTCATAAAGGGGCCATCATTCCGCACCCCTGCTCTAAAATGAAGAATGGCAGTGAAAAAGTTAAGGACACGATAGTTTGGGGGAAAATACTGTATGGCAGCCTCTTTCCCTAGACGCTTGCTTCTTTGTTTATTGGCTAATGAGGGCTGTGTATAATCATTTCTGCAAAGGAATATGATAGCTCTGAGCCTGTAGAGATGCTTCCTGATTATTAAGAGTTTGTTTAGACTTGTCTCATTTTGATTGCTCGTTGTGGTAAATGTGTGGTTGCTGTACAGTTTAAGCAATGAGGTTGTCTCCATGAGGAATTTGCGGAAGTTGGAATCAGGTCATAGAACAAAGCTTTTCCTTTGTAGCTTTATATACACAAATATTAATGTGTTAGAAATGCTCAATATTTTGTGATAACCATTTCAGGAACAGCTTACAGTGTATATCCCCCCTCCCCCGCCTCTTGCATCTGAGACAAGCGTCCTTCTCTCTCTATTTTCCTGCCCCCTGCTGTACATCCCCAGGGAGAGAGTAAGATTGTTTTGATATAAATGACTATGTTGATCTCTTGTGAAGTTCCCCAAAGTATAAAAGGGACTTCTTCAGGGGTGGGATTCAAATTTTTTAATAACCGGTTCTGTGGAAGTGGCTTAGTTGGTGGGCGTGGCTTGGTGGTCATGTTATTGGCTGGGTGTGGCCAACTCAATATCACTCACATCGAGGCATGCATCTCCCTCGCCTGGCCTCTCGTGACTGTGGGGATGCTGCAACAGTCGTAAGTGTGAAAAATGGTCATAAGTCACTTTTTTCAGTGCCATTGTAACTTTGAATGGTCACTCCACACAAGCAAAGTACTAGCAAAGGAGGGAAAAAAAACTCCAGAGATGTTCCTGAGACAGGAAGTCTAGTCATGCCAAGAATGTAATAAGGGTTAATAGAGAGGCAGTTTTTGTAAGCAACACCAGAATGTTTCCTTCCTGCCTTCTTTACAGGATTAGGCCAGTAATTTCTTCTAACAACCGGTTCTCCAAACTGCTTAGAATGTTAACAACTGGTTCTAGCGAATAGGTGCGAACTGGTAGAATCCCACCCCTGGACTTCTGAACAAATGCAGTCTAACAGAGCTGCTTTTCCACAATACTGTAACAAGATTACATTTAAAAATAAGAGCAATGTAAATAAGATTCCAAAATAATGCCCCAAGACAGAAATCCTGAAATAATTAAGGTAAGCTTACTTTCTATCCAGAAATCTTTTTTAACTTTTGTTTTCTGCAATTCACTACTTTCCGGTATAAAATTTACTGCACACAGAATGTTTTTGGTATATCATTTTCACCATCTATTGAGTTAATGGGAGTGGGTGGGGGGAGATAGGTTTTGGAAACTTTAGAAAAATTGTTGAATCTGTATTGTTTGCATACATATTCTTATTGTAATAATACAAAAAGGACTTGCAAATGGAAGTAGAACAATTGTGACAAAAGAAAAGATAGTACCAATACTAATCGGCATGTTGGGTACAATACCAAAACATCTGGAGCATCACTTGAATACCATCGGGAAAGACAAAATCTCCATCAGTCAATTGCAAAAGGCAGCCTTACTTGGAACTTACCTTTATATCCCGCAACACAACTTTAACATCACAACAACAGTATCTATCCATCCCACATCCTTGGAAGGATTTAATAGGTGGATAAAATGCAAAACCCAGCCTCAACATCTGGCTGACTGTGAAACCAACCATAATAATTGGAACAGCTTACATCCTACTAATATATTTAATATTATTAACCAACAGCATCTGCCTATCTCATGCCAAATCCAGCCTCAACATCTGGTTTACTGGATGAGCAACAGTAATAATATCTGGCTTTCAGATTTTTAAAAAATAAAATTGACCCCTCATTCACACACCCCTGTAGAAAGAAGGGGCAACCCAAAAGAACTGAAGTAAAAGGCTCCAGTTTGCCTCAGTATTAAATGCTGGGAACTGTCCTGCTTCAGAGGTGGTATTCAGCAGGTTCTGACCAGTTCTGGAGAACCGTTAGCGGACATTTTGAGTAGTTCAGAGAACCAGCAAATACCACCTCTGACTGGCCCCTCCCCTATCTATTCTCTGCCTCCTGAGTCCCAGCTGATCGGCTGGGTCTTCTTTGCTGCCCTGCACAGGAGAACAGAGCTGGAAAGTAGGCTAGTAGGCTGGGGAGGGAATGGGATTTTGCAGTAACCTTCCCCTGGAGTGGGGAGGGAATGGAGATTTTGCAGTGCCCTTCCCCTGCCACGCCCCCCAAGCCACACCACCAAGCCATGCTACCAAGCCACCCCCAAGCCACGCCCACAGAACTGGTGGTAAAAAAAGTTGAATCGCACCACTGTCCTGCTTGATTCAGTCTTACTGAAACATTGCTGTTGGCCTTGGCATTTGTTCCCAATATTCAGTCCTGACCTGTTTTCAAAGCAAAAGCATGTTTAGCACTGCTACTTTAAATCTAGGTTCCTAGAAGATTCCTGGTTTCTGTTATCCTTCTTATCAGATTTCCCTTTCAGATGTTTTGGGCCTCCATTCCCATAATCTCTCACCTCCAGAATAGGATGTGCAGCTTGCCATGTATTTACAGGTGATTTGTGGTTCAGATCACTTTTTCTTTTTTCTTTTTTAAAGAAAGTTTTCAAATTTTCCCTCTGTGCATATGGGCAGGATTGAGTTTCAGCATCTGTTTAGTTTGTCAGACAATCCTACAAGGTGGAGTAGATTTTCTTCTCATGAGTTTATGTATGAACCCCAATTACAATCTATCTACTGGTGGAAGGGTGGATTTGCTTTTCCACCTAAAAGGTTAAGTTAGTGGGCTGAACTTAAAAACAGGTGCATAGAAATATAAATGCTCTGTTGAAAAAAAACTGAACTATCTTTCCATCATCCTCTCCCCTAGTATGATGTTGGCCTGCTGAGGTAACTACAATCAGAAAGCAGGTGCACCATGGAAAACAAGCCAAGGGAAATCTGCAGAAGATAAAAATACACAGAAGTTTACCCGATAAGGGCCATTTCATATATTATGAAACATGTTTCAATTCTCCTCAAGAGGCTGCCAGCCTTTTATTGCGCAGTGTGTAGCAGGATATAAAATAACACATACAGTAAATTCCTGTGAAACATTATACTTCGGAATCTCTCTGTCTTTGGTGGACTTTGATCTCTGGAGAAAGTTCTAAGATGTTTGAACATGCCAGGCACATCTTTTTATTGGGCACACACCCACTGCTGCCACTTGGGTTGGGTTCAAACTGAAAACTCCCATATTGCTTTTAGCACATCACTTAGATTTATATACCATTACACAGTGCTCTACAGCACTCTCTGAGTGGTTTACAAATGTCAGCATGTTGCCTCCAACAGTTTGGTTCCTCATTTTACTGACCTTGGAAGGATGGAAAACTAAGTCAACCTTGAGCTGGTCAGGATCGAACTCCTGTTTGTGGGCAGAGTTGGCCTGCAGTACTGCATTCTAACCACTGCGGCACCACGGCTTTTGCCTGTTTTCTATGCCTTATGACGGAGGCAGAGAAGTGATGTATCTTGAATCTTTGTAGGCAAAGAGTGAACCTCTTGAGAAGTGGTTTATGGAAGCATACATCTGAACATACTTGTTGGGGTAATTCCCCGTTAGGAGAATGAGTGCACACAGGGAAACATAGTGAGAGTGATGTTGAATAACACACGACCAGCACACAGATACACTGAATAGTAAAATGTAAGTTTTACTTCCAGTAAATGGTTAAGCAAAATCCAACAAGCAGTCTAAGTCATACACGGTTAAAGCAGTCAGTATTCAGTCCAGGGGTAATCCAAAATCAAAGTCCAGTATCATAAACAGTTCAGTAAATAGACTCACATCAAATTCAAGAAGAACGACGATCAGCAACAGTCAATAGGGAAAAATGCAGGAACCAAGAACATTGACCATCAGAACATCTAGCAATTAGCAACTAACAACAACAGAACTAACAACCCAGGTTTCTGGCTCCATCTTATGGCCATTGGAGGAACCACACCCAATTACAATTTTAGCATTCCCTTAAAGAGACACTATTAAATGTCTATCTATATATTTCCAACCAACTGTTAGGTGACTATCAATTCCTAACATTCTCCCCTTTGGGTAGGACAATATATAACACCTTACAGTTTAAGTCCATAATCCTCACAATAAGCCTTATGCTTTACAGAGTCTTGGGCTTTCATAAAATGATCTGCAATGTTATTCTCTGACATGCAGTACTCCAGTTTAATCATTTTACTTTGCACACATTGTCTCACATTAAGATATCTTAGATCTGTGTGTTTTGATCTTGTCTTTACAGCAAGATTGGAAGCCATCTGTATTGCTGATTGGTTGTCTTCATAAACAACCATAGAATCTTTTACATCAATTTCCATATCAATCAATAGTTGTTTATAACAGGGGTCCCCAACCACCGGTCCCCGGACCGGGACCGGTCCGTGGATCATGTTTTACCGGGCCGCAAGGCTTGGGTGCCACGAGGGGGAGAGAGGGAGAAAAGAGTGCTACGGTATGCCCAGCGCTAGTCTCCCTTTTCCTCTCCTTCTCCTTCTCCCCTCCTTCTCCTTCTCCCCGTCAACCACGCACACGCACATGCGCAGATAAAGCTGTTGCTGTTGCTGCTGCACCACGACCCGGAGGAACAGATTGAGCACAGGCGCTGAAGGAGCACCATGGCGTCCGTTGCCAGAGCGCAAGGAAGCAGCAGCAGCTGTGGCGGTGGCGGCTGCTGCGCCTCTGACTTTCCCGGGGAAGGTCATTCCCTGACCAGTTGCACTTCCCGGCCCACGCTTGCACCCCTCGCCCCCTCCACCGCCCACTTCCTCGCAGGCGGAGATGGGAAGCTGCGAGGAATTCGGGCGTGCTTTCTAGCCGCCTGTGCCAAGTCTTTTTTTTTTTTTGCCCGAGGCTGGAAAGAAGAAGGGCGACAGGTCACTGAGGAAGGTGAGAGAGACTAAGAAGGGAGAGAGAAGCCCGGCTAAAGCAGCTCTGCGCTGCTTTAGGGACTAGTAGTAGAAGGTGGCGGTTGGCGGCACTTGCCACCAGACGATGCTTCCGGGTTTTCAGTTGGAAAGCGGCGTTTGGGTGCTCGCGCCTTAGTTTTGTCGAAGGGGGCGGCTTCGAACGAAGAGCCGTCCCAATGGTGGTGGAGTCTCGCGTTACTCAGGTACCGGTCCGTGGAAGAATAAATAATCGTGAAACCGGTCCCTGGTTCAAAAAAGGTTGGGGGCCACTGGTTTATAACAAACTAAATCTGTACATAATAGAGACAAACATGAGAATTCAGCCTCCATTGTTGATAAGCTTAGATATTTTTGTTGAATAGACTGCCATCCAACCTGACGTTGATTTACGTGCAGATATGTCTTTAGCGAAACTTGCATCAGCATATGCAGTTAAACTTAGTTCATCCTTAGGCTCCAAATATAATGCATAATGCATTGTTTGTTTAAGATATCCCAACACACGCTTAGCAGCTTGCCAATGCCTTTCAGTAGGCTCAGTATTAAACCTGGCTAATTGGTTAGTCCTATATGCTATATCTAGCCTTGACCAATTACTAAGATAAGATAAGCTACCAATCAAGGATTGATAAATGTCTTTATCAAAAACAGGACTTTGCTCATCACTGTGGCTAAACTCCTGGCTCATCGGTGTTTTAGCCGGTTTACAAAATTCCATTTTAAAATTCTTTAGTAATTGTTTAATTTTATCTACCTGTGAGATTTTGTATCCTCCCCTAGTTTTATCTATCTTTAAACCAAGATATTGTTTAATTTCACCTAACTGTTTTATCTTAAATTTCTTTTCTAACAGTGAACTTATTTCAGTAGCTTCTTGTTCAGTTTTGGTGATTAATGCTATGTCATCAGTAAACAATAGCAACAATGAAACTACACCATAACTTTCCCTTTTAAATAAACATGGATCAGCCATGCCAGCTACAAAACCTATCTTAGTTAATTCCTTAACTATGCACTGGTTCCATTCATATCCTGATTGCTTCAAGCCATAAAGACTCTTTTTCAATCTCCAGCAATCAGTTGTATTATCATTTTTGATACCTAAAAGTTTTCTTTAAATAAATAGTGTCTTGCAACGGTGCATGCATATATGCCATCTCTAAATGATTTATAATGTATTTCTCCTTAGCTGCCCACACTAATGCTGCTCATAATGTAGTAGTCTTCAGACAAGGTGCAAACACTTCATCATAGTCGTTTGCTGTCTGATTGAACCCTTGTGCTACTAACCTGGCTTTATGGGTAACAGTCCCATCCATACCTGTCTTAAGTTTATAAATCCATTTACACCCTATGCCATGTTCACCTGGTGATAACCTAACATTTTCATATACCTCCAACCTTTCTAAGGATTTCGGTTCCTTATCCATTGCTTCCTGCCAAGCAGCCTGATCCTTAGCAGGATACAGTTTCAGTTCATTATAGTTACCAGGAACTGTATTCACTTGGCATACAACACTAGCCTGATATCTATCAGGTGGTCGTATTACACGGGTTGAACGTCTAGATAATACAGGGCTTACTGGTGGACTTTCTTTGTTGTTGTTGTTGTTGTTGTTGTTGTTGTTGTTGTTGTTGTTGTTGTTATTATTATTTATTTTATCTTTTTATTTTTTATTTTTTTAAATATTTTTTTAAATTTTTATTGGTTTTTAAAACAAACATAAACAAACAAAACATAAAAACATCAAGCCATCTTCCATATATATACATACAGTGTGCCAGTTGGTTTACAAATTGTTTTGTGCTTCCATTTCATAGTCTTCAATTACAATTACATTGTATATATTCTCATATTTTCAATAAAGTATTAAATAGATTAATATCATTATTAATCAATCATTTGACTATATTTTTATTCATTCATGTTTTACAAAATAATAATATTTTACTTAATTTGTTTTATGACAGTTCATATTATCATCTCAAATCTATCCTAGAATCATTTTGTAGATATAATAAGAAAAGAATGCATCTTTATATATATATATATTATTTTCTAAGTATCTACATAATTCATTACTATGTTTTATTATCTAACCATTGATAGAATAGATCCCAAATTTTATAAAATTGTTTATCATCTTGTTCTCTGATTTCAAATGTCGACTGGTGGACTTTCTTGTTCCACCTGCTCCTCTTCTTCTACCTCCTCCTGTGCCTGTTTTTCCTCCTCCTCCTGTGCCTGTTCTTCCTTTTTAATGGCTATTGATGGTTTAACTATTTCATCTTTAGGGACTACTTGGGTGTCAATTACAACATCATTGCTGGATTCCTGTTCCAGTTTATACCACCCAACGTGCTCAAGAAATTTAGTACTAGCGCTACAATAAACATGAGCTGTGCCTGGATCCCAAAATCTAAATGATGTATGGTTGGCCTCGTAACCTATGAAAAATAATTTCCTAGCTCTATGTGGCCCTTTCATTCTTACTTGTGAGGGAATATGCACCCATGCTGGAGCTCCAAATGTGTATAGATAACTTAAATTTGGTTTTCTGCCATCCCAATGAATGAATGGCAATTCACCAGTTGTTGTGTTCACTACATTGTTGAACACATGGTTGCTACACATTATGGCTTCACCCCATAGTGTTTCAGGTAAACCTGAATCAGATAACATAGTGTGAGCCATGGCTTGTAACGTTTGCCCTCTTCGTTCTATAAACAAGTTATGTTGTGGTCTGTAAGGTGCAGAATGCTTATGCTCGATACCAGCCAATTTTAACATCGTTTGGAATCTATTGTTAATAAACTCAGTCCCGTTATCTGTAACTACAGTAATTACCTTGTTTCATTTTTCTTTCTGCAAACCTTAGCCAATTAAAGAAATGTTGGAACATTTTGGTTTTCATTAAATAACAGAAACTGTACCGTGAGTAATGGTCCATTATACTCAGAACATAGCAGGCACCTCCCAAACTGGGTTTCATAGGACCAATTATGTCAGCAAACAAAACCTCTAAAGGTTCTTTGGTCTTAAACCCATTCAGTCTGTTTGCTGGAGTAACCTTGCTTTTCTCCTGGTTACAGGCATTACAGTTTAAGTACTTGCTACAGGGTTTTAATTTTACTCCCTCTGACAATTCAACAGTTTGTTTCAGCATTTTGAAATTAATGTGCCCTAGACGTCTATGCAGTAAATGTATACATTCGTCATGTGGCTTTACATTGTTATAAACCGAGTTAGCCATCTGCAACTGGTCATCATGTATCACATATAAATCATTCTCTAAAGTAGCAGTAACACTTTTACCTTCTTTCTCTATTATACAGTTATCTCCCCTACATAACCAATATTAACTAAAGCCCTTACTAATAACAAATTAAATTTCAGTTTAGGTACATATAACATAGTTAAATGCTCATTTACACATGAACAATATGCAGTACCTTCACCAGATGCTTTCATCTTCCATCTATTTGCCAATGATACATGTTGCTTACTCGTAGACATCTTTACAAACCTCTCTCTATCTTTAGTAATGCACTGCGATGCTCCGCTATCAACTACCCACAAAGCATGGTTTACAGTTGAATTGCTAGACATAGCTAAATTAACATTCTTCTTAGCCTTCTGGTGATTACCAGTATTCTGTCATTTTCCCTTCTTACAGAATCTAGCTATATGTCCCTTAGACCCACAAGAATAGTATAGGCAGTATAGGCAGTTGAACACAAATCCTCTTCTTGTGGTTGTTTCTTCCTCAGTTGGTCCCTATCCAGCCGTCTTCTTGCCTCCTCTAACAACCTTCCGGTTATGTCAGTCAATGTGTTTATCTCTGGTCAGGACTTCCAGTGAAGATACGTAATCATCATAACTTTCATCCAATGAGGAAAGAATGATGTAAACTTGATGCAGCTCTGAAAATATCAGTTCCTTTTCATGTAGCTCTTGAAAAGTTCTTTTCATAAAGTTAAAATGAGCTAACATATCTCCACCTTTCAGAAGACATGCTCTAAACAGTTTACGTGTAAGATGTATGTGTGCACCTACACTGTCATGAACATAAATCCTCTTCAAATTCTCCCAACACTTAGCAGCAGACTCTTCTCCACAAATATGGACTAGCTGCTGGTCACTCAGTGTTAGTCCAATTATACAAAGAGCTCGTTTGTTGTTCCGTTTAAAGTCAGCTAACTTTTTAGCATCGTCCTCATTATTTGGATCCCAAGCATTTACATCCGGTGGATACTGAACTGCAGCCCATAACCCTTCCCTACACAGAAGTAGACTGCACTTCACAGACCAGGAAACATAGTTTGTTCCATCCAACCGGGTTATCAGTGATAGACTTGTTGACGGGTCTTGTCCCATCTTTACCAGGACAGTAACCCACAATTAAACAGTAAACAGCTGTCTGTATATGGTACTGTGTATTCACACTAACTCTCAGTTATCTGAGCCTGGTATGGCCTGGGCCCATAACCAGTGTTGAGGTAATTCCCTGTTAGGAGAATGAGTGCACACAGAGAAACGTAGTGAGAGTGATGTTGAATAACACACGACCAGCACACAGATACACTGAATAGTAAAATGTAGGTTTTACTTTCAGTAAACGGTTAAGCAAAGTCCAACAAGCAGTCCAAGTCATACATGGTTAAAGCAGTCAGTATTCAGTCCAGGGATAATCCAAAATCAAAGTCCAGTATCATAAACAGTTCAGTAAATAGACTCACATCAAATTCAAGAAGAACGACGATCAGCAACAGTCGATAGGGAAAAATGCATGAACCAAGAACATCGACCACCAGAACATCTAGCAACTAGCAACAACAGAACTAACAACCCAGGTTTCTGGCTCCATCTTATGGCCGTTTGAGGAACCACACCCAATTACAATTTTAGCATTCCCTTAAAGAGACAGTATTAAATGTCTATCCTGGTTTATATATTTCCAACCCAACTGTTAGGTGACTATCAATTCCTAACAATACTCATAGTGGTGATGACCATGAATGCTTCTTTTTGCATATCTGGCAATTTAGATGAAAGAACCATTGAAAGAACATTAAAGCTCTTTCCAATGCTTTTCAAAGCCTTAGGAATTATCAAATGTTTCAAGAATATTCTCACTTTATCCTCCAGCCTATTTAACTGAGCAGTTTCAATGGATATACTGTATTGTTGAGTAACACACAAAAAAGCATAAGCTGGGTCTTTACCAGCCCAGTTTTTCATTTTCTCCCTTGTGAATCATATACTAAAAAGCTTTCTTTCGCGTTTGCTTCAAATTGGTTGTAATAAGAGGACAATTCTTTTGATATGGCATATAGTTTTCTTTGGCTTGTTTACAGTGTTTAAGTGCCAAAAACTGAGATATCAACAGGAAGCCTGGTTAACCTTTCGAAATATCATCCATGAGACCAGGTTTAATTGTGTCCATATATGTTAAGATCTTGCTGGATTTTTTTTAAAAAAAATCTTCCAGATGGATACATAAAGCTAACATAGGAGAGGGAATATATCCAGCTGTGCAGGGTGCATTTTTCCAGTTACCAACCAAACTGGAGGGGGATCAAGCAGGTGCTGTCTTATCCAACCATCCTTATTTGCTCCCTTGTTTTGATCTTCACTTGAGCAAGATGCACCTGCTGCAACCTTCATTTTCATTGGGTTAGAAGCCTTGGGACTTTGAGACTGATATGATATTAACTTTTGACTGCTGCATAATTATATCAACAAACAGAACTGATTTTAAGCGGTTGGCATAAATCCAGTAACAGCCAACTTGACTCACAGAGGGAAAAGTGTTGTATTTTCTAACAAGCAAACTGCTCTTCAGTCAAGCTGGCCAGCAAGCAAGTTTGTTCCCAGGCAGCAGGTGTGCATAGCAGGTGCTGCAGAACATAGCTGGGACATTGCTCGGCTCTTCACCCATTCTTTTTCCTATAATCCCTGCTCAACAAATTGGATATCTGCAGTTTTCCTAGAAATTCTGTTGCATTGCCCTGGCATTCAACTGCCTACAAAAGAAATAAATCGGAGTCTTATTTTCTTCTTCGGTAGAGGAATTTGAAATCTTCAGAAACACCTTGTTAAAATACAATATTTAGATAGTATTCCCTAAGCCTAATTCTCAGAGAGTGCAACCCTTTAAAATGATACATGATTTAATTTTAATTCTTAATTTTAATACAATTTAATGGTTAAATTAAGAATGTTTATCAAATTAAGAAACAAATAGTAGTAAAATTATTACCAAGAAAAAAATCACACTATCTTAGTGGATCAGAAACGTATGTATCTATTATGTATTTGTATATATCGATTTTGTCTGCAATGTAAAGTTGTATTTGATGTATTGTACATAGTGTTTTTCTTTTTTAATCTTTAATAAAGTTTTCTTTTTTAAAAAAAAATGATACATGAGTTTGAAGTACTGCTCCCCAAGAGTTGGGCAAAAAATAAATATATATTTACAAAAAGGCGTATAACTTTCATCATACTTGCTCAATTTAGGCTTACTTTTATCCGCACTCCCATTAGATTGCATCCTTTTCTCTTAATGTTCAAAGAAACGTCTGTATTTTGAAAGGCTAGAAATTTAACACAATGGAAAGAATGTTAAATTTTGGATACAATTGTTGGAAGAAATGTCCATCTGGGTTCAATTCCAAGTGGGGTGAAAGACACTGGAAACATATATAAACACATATAAACACACACACACACACACACACACACACACACACACACGTGTGTGTGTTTGACGAACACAATACAGAAGCCTGATGATGGCAGATGAGATTCTGCCGAAATGTTGCTACAACTTTAAAAGCACAACTATAATGACGTGGGAAAATACCCGAACAAAGCTGAATACCACACACACACACACACACACACACACACACACAAACACACACTCTTGGGCCTTCCCTTTGAGCTTCCTGCTCCTGCGGCAAGGGCAGGTAACCTATTGGCTGCTGTAGGGGTCATGTGCTTTGCCTGCATAAACCTGACCACCTTTAAACACACACACACACACACACACACACACACACACACTGTTCTGGTCTATAGTTGTCATGACCCCTCTGCTCTAAGCATATAGTTCTGTGGAATGGCAACAAAGGAGCAACAGAGTAATTTTAGGTGAGTGGGGACTATAACAAAGGTAGGAAATAAGTCAGAAAAAAAAGGAACCAATAGGATGCTTAATATTTTGAGGTTTCCCATGCTGGCCTTCTTTGCAATGTTTTTGGGAACAAAATGTGGGTCTAAAGTTGTTTCCTTCTCTAGTCTCTGAATCATTACACTCTTTTGCCCTACATTCAAATTGCATTTCACCCCTTGAGTCTACAACAATACAAATATCATATCATGTTGGTGACTCAGCAGCAAGTCTCATCCACAACATTTCACCTTTGAAGTTGTATATGTATGTTAACAAATTTCTGATAAACAATCTCTTGTTGTTCAGTTGTGTCCAACTTTTCATGACCCTATGGACCATAGCACACTAGCCCCCTTCCCCCATCCTCCACTGACTCCTGGAGTTTGCCTAAATTCATGTTAATTGTGTTGATGACACTACTTAGTCATCTCATCCTCTCCTTTGGCCTTCCATCTTTCCCAACAAACATCAGGATCTTTTCCAATGAGTTCTCTCTTCTCATTTGGTAGCCAAAGTATTTGAGCTTCAGCTCCGGTATCTGTCCTTCCAAAGAATAGTCCGGGTTGATTTCATTTAGGAAAACAATCTCTTCTATGACCTAATTATATCATAATAGATATTAATTGTCTAATAGAGATCAAGGTGAGGAGCTGATTGTAATACCTAATTTTTCTGGATAGATGATTTCAAATTTAAAGGCTAATTTTACATGCTTTAGGCAGGGGTGGGCTTCAAAATTTTTAGCAAAGGGTTCTCTGCCCGGTTGCTGGGTGGGCCTGGCCATGGTGGGTGTGGCTAGTTGACCTCCTGCACCATGGTGGAGGGAGGCATTTTTGTCCTCCCTGGGCTCCAGAGGCTGTCCTTAAGCCTCCAGGAGGGCAAAAACGGCCTCCCTGGGCTTCGGAGGCTCTCTGGAAGCTGGAAACAGGCCCATTTCCGGCCTTCCCAAACTTCCGGGAGGCCCAGTTTTCGCCCTTCTCGAGCATCTGAGTGCACCTGCACTTACCTGCATCCAAAACGGGCCACTTGGGGACTCCTGGGAGGGGCAGGGTAGGCGGGGCGATCCAGGAGTGGGATTTGGGGGTTCTCCGAACTTTACAGAACCCCTGCGAACCCCCAGCAACCCACCCTTGGCTTTAGGAAGAACCATTGATTTCAACCGTTTCCAAGAATAGATTATTTAAACTTCAAATTACAGAAACATAAAAAACTGATGGCAGAAAAAGACCCCCTGAGTTTTCCCTTTGATTTTTTTTTTGTTTCTTGTCATTTTCTTTTTAATTTATTATTTTTAATATTTATTTTACTGTATTATTTATTTTATTTTTTAAAGCAAATTCTTGGATGGTAGACATGAGCTTGTCCCAAGCATGTTTAAGCTGGCTTAATGACGACTGGCCCACTACCTCCACTGGAATATGGTTCCAAGCTTCCACTACTATGAAGTAATGCTTTTTAACATAATACAGGTAGTCTTCAGATTACGACCACAATGGGCCCCGCAATTTCTGTTGTTAAGTGAGACATTTGTTAAACTGAGTTTTGCCCTGTTTTATTACCTTTCTTGCCTCAGTTGTTAAATGAATCACTGCAGTTGATAAGCTATTTACCTGATTATTATATGAATCTGACTTTGCTTGTCAGAAGGTCGCAAAAGGTGATCACATGTCTTGAGGACAAAGCAACGGTCATAAATATAAATCAGTTGCCAAGCATCTGAATTTTGATCACATGATCATGGGGAGGCTGCAGAGATGGCAACTGTGAAAAACAGTCATAAATCACATTTTTCAGTGCCATTGTAACTTTGAACTGTCGCTAAATGAACTGTTGTAAGTCAAGGACTATCTGCTTTTTCTAACATAAAAATAATACTTGGCTTTGAACTTCCTTCTTGTCAGTTGAGGTTTATGCCAGAGTATTTATAGTCTAAAAATATTTTTCTTTTTCTTTTGCATTAACAGAACTATTCTGGTTTCAGGACAATTATTTTGGCTCTTAATTCTCTTTAGTTTTATGATTAACTTTTCTGAATTGCAAAATGCTTTGCTTTCTTCTGGAAATTATCTTTAACCAAACAAAATACTTTCCTTTCTTTTGGAAATTATCTTTAACCAAATAAAATACTTTCCTTTCTTCTGGAAATTATCTTTAACCAATTTGCTATTTCATCACGTCTTTTCTTATCAATGCAATATTTTATCTTTTAATCCTCTGTGATTTATAGCAAAAGAGACAAATAGAAATCAGAATGGAAAGAGGTTAATAAAATATGTTGCTTATAGTGCAAATTTGAACAACATAATAAATATCTAGGACCAGACTTTTCAAGAAAGATTGAAAATGATTTTGGGAACAGAATAAATCAAGTGATAGTTTTGCAATGTAAATTAAAACCCGTTTTTCCCATTATAACAAAGTTTATCTATGAATATACATTTTTTGAACGTGTCTTTTCAGTCAGCAGCGAATAAATTTAACTTTTATATAAACATTATCTCTTTTTTACAGACAAATTACATTTTTAAATTTAAACATCAATGTATGGTCCCAAACTCTGTGCTACCAATTCAGTAGGGAAATTCTTTTTCCAGCAATATGGGATCGATATTGCAGCTATTAATTTCATCTAGTTATCTTGTGTGTGACTAAGGAGCTGGTATTTATATATTAAAAACATTTATTCCAGGGGATATGAAATTTTGACATGATTAATTTTGTGTTCTTAAAGGAAAATAGTTGGTCTCAGCACAGTAAAATATTGTAGTTTGTAAACACGAATAAGAATTATTGAAGCTCCCTTGCATTCCAATATATTTAAATAATCTGAGAAACCAAACAATTATCTGGAAATCTGCAAACCTGGCTATTTTACATGCCAATACAACAATTACCCATTTTTCTGACTATTCTTATTATTCTGGCTATTATTATTGCTTATCTCTTGGCTTCTCTCTAAGGGACTGAGTTGATTACTAAACTGGAACTTACTGATGCTAATTGCCCAGAACAGGACCCTCCCCTGTGATAAACTCCTTATTCTCTTAAGTGGTAAATCTGAATATTCCTTGCCAGGCTGCCTACTTTCAGTGCAGGTCAATTGTCTTCATTTCAGAACATGCCTTGGGTGCAAGTCAGTGTTACTCTTATTTTGAAACTGTCTATTATTCTTCCTTGAATATGTTATTACTAATTTGCTACATCAGAGAAAGAGGAAAGCAAGTGACAACCACCATAAGAATGGATTCTACTGGATGATTACCTCCTTTCAGGGCTGAAATCATGATAGGAGTTCTGAGGAGTTCCCTAGAAGCTTATTTCTTGTATTTTGTTTACAGTTTACAATACTTTTAGGAAGCTTTGGAGAATTGCTGTCTTGAAAGGGGGATATAAATCTTGAAATAAGGGATATAAATAAATTATTGGTGACTTTTATATATTTAAAGCTTTACACATCACCTTTAAATATTTGATAGTAGTGGTAACATTTTCCCCACCCTCTGTTGTTGTTAGTTGCAAAGTCATGTCCAACCCATCGCAACCCCATAGACAACATTTCTCCAGGCCTTCCTGTCCTCTACCATCCTCCAGAGTCCATTTAAGCTCACGCTGACTGCTTCAGTGACTCCATCCAGCACCTCATCCTCTGCCATCCCCTTCTACTTTTGCCCTCAATCTTTCCCAGGCTCTTCTCCAGTGAGTCCTTCCATCTCATTAGGTGGCCAAAGTATTTGAGTTTCATCTTCAGGATCTGGCCTTCTTCCTGTAAATATCTGATTACTAATTTAGCTGGGAACATAAGATTCAGAGAATCTAAGGAATCAAATTTCTTATCCAACATCACAAGGTACTGTACATTTTTATTTTTAAAACATATGAAAAATAAATGGGTTGATCAGTTATAGTTTAATTGACTAACATCCTGAATGTTACCACTCATCTCCTTCCCATGTACTTTTTCTGCAAAAAACAGGGTTTCTAGTCTGCACCAATAATACAACTCAAAGTCATATAGAATTCCCCAGTATATAATTTCAGTTAAAAAACAGCATGAAGCCATTTTAAAAGAAATAATTTGTTATAATAATATAAATGATAACATAAAGCTGGGAAAGATACTCAAAAAATTAAAATTAATTCCTTCTCAGGAGGCATAATTACAGGGAAATAACCCATATTGCTTCTTGGAAGAACTAAGTTCTCACTAATTTCCTGAAGGTGCCATTCTTACTGCATTAAGATATCTATTTATGACTGTCTCTCTGCCTGCCCGCCTACCTCTCAGCAAAGGATATCCAATAATTTCTTTATATCAGCGGAAAGGTTATTGCTGATAAATCAAAAATCTCCCATTTCTATCCTCTCCAAATCTATTTGTGAACTTTGAAGATCTTTTGCCAGATATATTGTAGGACCCTTCAAGAGAAGAAGATATGAGATATGAAGGGATAATCTCACTGTGTAAGCACAAGTCTTCTCATATAATGTTGGGTATTGTAGAGAGTAAAGAAGGTCACATTGATCGAAATATACAGAAACCTTTCTAGGTAAAGGAGAGGAAGCATTTTTTTAAAGTCTAGATTTGTCAGCCCTCCCAAGTAAACCAAACAGGAAACATAACTAGCTGAGCTAAACCTACTTTATTGTAAGGCTACATTAACAGAATCTTCCAAATTTGAAGCTACTAACTTAACACCACCACTTTTAACCATCTGATCAATTAGGGAAGATCGTTCTTAAGTTACTTTCTCTGATCATTAAGATTTTGGGGCTCCCCATCATCTTGTTTCCCAGGCAGTATCTCCTTCCTTCCTTCCTTCCTTCCTTCCTTCCTTCCTTCCTTCCTTCCTTCCTTCCTTCCTTCCTTCCTTCCTTCCTTCCTTCCTTCCTTCCTTCCTTCCTTTTCCTCTTTGGAAATGTTCTCTAGCTATAGAAGTTGTTTAGTGATTCAACTGGAAGCTACAATCACATTAATCAAACAGCCACTTGTAGACCCAAAGATATTATGCTGCAGTTTGTTGCAATTTCCTGAGTTATTACATATACTGTATATGCAGTATATGCAGCAAACTGGGTTTGCATTTTGTTTCCAGTCTAATTTTGATTCACAATTCTGGGACCAAAGCTTGGCAACACACCCCTAAGAAAACAGAGTAGGGTGGCAGACTGGACTCAAAACCATTGTCTCAATTTCCAAATTTCTGGGTATAATCCACCTCCTACAATACTGAGTTTTTGGGTTTCATTCTCTTTACCCAAGCAAATACTATTACCAAGACAAATAAATCTTTATTAAATTTATCCAGAGTATTTGGTCACTATTTTTTTAAAAACCCATAAACATGGGAGAAATAGCTTGTCATATGCACATGCTCTCCTCTGAATGTTCTGTCCTTTGCTGAAGATAAGAGTGACTTTGGATCACTCTCTCTCAGCCCAACCCACCTCACAGGATTGGTGTTGTCAGGAAAATAGGAGGAGGAAGGTATGTTGGATGTGTTCACTGCCTTGAGTGTGAAAGTAATAAAGGAGGGATACAAATAAACACACAAATAAAATGGCTCTTCTCCATCTACTCCTCCCCATAACCATTTGGGCCTCCTTTGCAATCCCTGTGCCCATCTGAGGGATTGGTAGAGAAATTGGGGTGAAGTAGTTATCATTTACATGGGGACCCAGATTGTTGGGGTCAATATCCTGACTCTGTAAATCACTAAGAGAGGGCTGTAAAGCACTGTGAAGCCCTGTATAAGTCTAAGTGCTATTGCTACACTGATGATAAACAGTGAAAGCAGGGGTTCTCAAACCCACATCTGACAGAGGACAGGAAGGGTTGATTGCAAGATCAAATATAAACTCAGAGATTGTATGAGGAGATTCATGATAGTCTATGGTAGGCAAAAATTAGAAGGAATACAGTAGCACCCTTTCAGACTAACACATTTTATTAAATGGGATATAATTCTGTGAACTACAGGTCATACAGGACCCTTCAAGAGAAGAAGATATGAGATATGAAGGGATAATCTCACTGTGTAAGCACAAGTCTTCTCATATAATGTTGGGTATTGTATTGTAGAGAGTAAAGAAGGTCACATTGATCGAAATATACAGAAACATTTCTAGGTAAAGGAGAGGAAGCATTTTTTTAAAGTCTAGATTTGTCAGCCCTCCCAAGTAAACCAAACAGGAAACATAACTAGCTGAGCTAAACCTACTTTATTGTAAGGCTACATTAACAGAATCTTCCAAATTTGAAGCTACTAACTTAACACCACCACTTTTAACCATCTGATCAATTAGGGAAGATCGTTCTTAAGTTACTTTCTTTGATCATTAAGATTTTGGGGCTCCCCATCATCTTGTTTCCCAGGCAGTATCTCCTTCCTTCCTTCCTTCCTTCCTTCCTTCCTTCCTTCCTTCCTTCCTTCCTTCCTTCCTTCCTTCCTCCCTCCCTCCCTCCCTCCCTCCCTCCTTCAAAGTTATCCACACATTCCATGAACGAAGAAATGGCTCAGGCAGATGCCTTCCAAATTCACTGGAAAATAAGAGAGACGAGGAAGTGCAGCACCACCAGATTTGCATGTTTGGGTTATTATAGCCAATTTCAGTCAAAGTAGTTTTAGCTTCCTAAAGCTAAAGCAGGGGTGTCAAACTCGTGGCGTCACGTTGTTATCACATAACATAACATGAATTGTTTCCCCTTCATTAAACTTGGGGTGGGCGTGGCCAGCACATGATGCAGCCGGCCTGAGGGCTAAGAGTTTGACATCCCTGAGCTAAAGAGTTGAATTCTTTGTCTCATCTATCTAGTGAGGCTGACAGGTATGGCCTATCATCTTAATTTCTCCCACATCTCAATTGAAATTCATCTGTGTCCATTTATCAACCTTCCCTCTTAGCTTGAAAGAATGGGCAAATTACATAGTCCACTTCCTCCACATTATTTGATTTCTGTCTGCAGGCAGAATACTGGAAATTCCGATGTTTTGGCATATAGTAGCAGCCATTGTTGGACCTTTCCAAAGTTCCTGGCTTTAAAAACAAGTTTAATACTTTGCTTGCAGCAGCATCCTATACCATAAGGCTGTTCTTTTTTTAAAGTTTTTAAGTTTGATGGTATGTACTAGAGTTACTTTTCTCTTTTAACTGAGCAATAAGTCTGGAATTTCTGTTGCATAAGCTTAAACAGGTTCAATTTTGTCTTTCCTTATTGTTTGCTATAAACATATTTTGATTTGTGTCTTTCTCTGTTCTCCTCCATCTATTTATGCAATGGTATGCTCTTCTTCTTTCTTCTTCTGGTAAAATAGTCTTTTTGACCCATGCTTTTTTCTGTATGAAAAGAAAAACAGCCACATTGATCATAATAATTTACACAGACAAAATTCTTATTTAAAATGTGAATTAAAAATTTGCCATATCATTCCACCTTTCATTGTTGCAGTTTTTTTCTTCATCAAGCAAGCTAGTTAAAAATCCAGCTTCCAAAATATGGGAGATGGAAATAAGAACATTGTGGCTGGCACTCAAGCCATCTATACCCCAGCTTAGAATCTTTGCTAAAGCATTATGAATGCTATCTGTAGTGGATTCCGGCAAATACGGAAGTGATATTAAGCTGCACTAATGGCTGTCTCAAATCTTACTAGGAAGAAGAAACCAGGTTTGTTTTGGGAGGTGAGGTGAGGGGGGAGAACAAAGTTCTACATAGACACAGACACAGACACACACATTTTTCTGCTAAGGAAAATCTAGAACAGCCAATTATTGTTATCCATCATTGAGGGTCTCCTTCTGGAACTGAGTTACTAGCTAAGCCACTTCCGAGTTCTAAAGAATCTGCATGATAGAAGTTGTACATATGTAGCATCATATTGTTCTGTGAAATTCAGACTCTCTACTAGGAATCGGATGCACAGATCATTGCACTGTAACACAACAACAAAGTACTGGTCTGTTGATTCAATTTCCAATAGAGGGTTTGAATTCTTTAGTATAAGACTTGACTATGTACATCTGATGATTTCCAAAAAGAATGAATATGGTTACATACTGTCATTTGGTGGTAACCAAAAACCCTACACAATGTTTGCACAGTGCAAAAGTATGCAAGAGAATGTATTAATTAACCAACAAATATGTTGAACAAAATCTGCCTGAAAAGTAGAATGCCTCCTGAAGATCTCTCAGAAATAAGTTTTTTTTTTTTTCATGAATAGGAACTTTGTAAGATTCTTTCTACTAGGGTGCATCTAATAGACCAAAATCTTGGATGCTAGAAACAATAGCTAAAAACAACTCCTGTTTTCTTGAATTTACCATATTCTTCAATCTAACTGACTCTGCTTGGCTTTTGGCACTCAGATAAATTGTCTAGGATGTGTCACCTAGCTGGAATTCTCAAAAAAATTCAAAAACAAAAGAGAATGTGTTTACTATATAAGAAAAATACACACATCAAAACTCCATGTTAAGATAATATCCTTTGTCGACCAATGTTCTCCCTTTGTTTCTTGTAACTTAGCCAAAATATACCCGAAATTCCAGTAACTATTTTAGTTATGAAAAGGTTCTGTACATAGGTTCACAAATGTGGTGAAGAAGACCCAGCATCTATCTGAAATCAGTTTTACAACTGTCTCAGTGTCATGTCTGGTATTGTGTAATCCCAGGAAATCATGTGGCTGCTTTTTTGCTCCAAACAGGTCCACAAGGCAATTTGCAGTACTTGATGTAATGCTTTTGAAGTTATTTTGAAACTATGCAAAAAACAAACAAACAAGGGCTTAATGATGCATCTAAAATTGAATTATGAAGGGGCCAATCTAACTTTCTAAAAGGAACACTGAATCCTGTGTTCCTGTGAAACATAAGATATACTTATTGGAGGGTAGTGGCAGAGACCCACACACATTGCTTCTTTAGTTACAGTGATATTTCATATCTACCCAATGTGTGTGTGTATGTGTATGTGTCAGCTACTATGGGAGGTCCCTGAAACTGGTTCAATAAAACACTATACTCACAGTCTTGATGTAGCAATGTGTGTTTATTTTGGCTTCCTCCAACAGCAGCATCAAACGGAAAGTCCGAGTAAAGCCAGTGCTGAGAGTGTCTGCCTCTCAGCGCTGTTTATAATCCCCGTCCACCCCCAATAATTAGCTAACATCAGCCCCTAGCAAACATCCAACATCCATCTACAGCAATATCGCGCACCGCCACCCAACCTCCCAGATAACACCTCCCCCCTCCCCGGGTGTCCTTCCACCCCGATCCACCCAATATCCCCCATGTGAAACGCTGACCAGCCAAAGCTATATCCCGAAGTGTTTCCCGGCTGGTCACACGGAGAAGAGGGAGAGGCGTTGTGCTTAGAGAGTCACAAAATGCCGAACAGCTGACAAGGCAGTTTCCTAGCCAGTCGCACTGAAGTGGGGAGAGGAGGTTGCTCCTGGCTTTGTCAGCTGTCATTGATTCGGGACCGTCAAGGTAGGCAACTCTCCCCCAACCATGATGACATGTCGGGCTTCATTCCGTCAGCAGCATTATTGAAACCCGACAGTATGTGTGTGTGTGTGTACATGTACATATACCAGAACTATAAAGATCAATATATAATTAAGATAGGGAAAACAAAATTAATTGTGGGATACATATACACATATACACTCAGTGGTACCTCAGTACTCATCATTAATTGGTTCCAGGAGATGCGTTGAGTACAAAAAACAATAATACTACATCATTGTATATAGGAACAATGTGTTTGGTATTCATCATTTTTTGTACTCAACGGATCTCCTGGAACCAATTAATGACTGTCACAAGGCAGTCAACGTGGACAAGTTCTAGCTTGTGCACTGAATACCAAATACACAATACTGTGACAAAATTTTCATGTCAAAATGCATTGAATACCAAATTCAATGAGTTTCAAAACAGTTGAGTACCAAGGTACCACTGTACATAGACAAAAATACAGAGTAATAAAGTTGGTAGGCAGTAATTAAAAGAAACGCAATGTGATGCATTCTTTACATCAAATATGTGCAGTTTGTAGCATTAAAAAGATAGCTAAAACATGCTTTGCCAAGCTATTGCCAAGCTACTGCAAATGCCTCAACCTTTGTTGTAATATATAGAAAATTGAGACGATAGGATCTATAATTCTGAACTGCTGTTGACTGTCACTGTACATTGGATCATTGCTAGCTATTTAGAGATCAACTTTCATCATTCCATGTCCCAAAGGTGCTTTTTCAAGAGGCAACTGGACTTTCTGGTTTTTCTTTGAAAATGTTTTGCTTCTCATCCAATAAGTTTCTTCAGCTTCAGGCTCACCTGCATCCCATTTTGGCTGGCAGAGTGCTGCAGGGGGCCATCCAGACTGAAAATGGGGTGCAGGGAGCTGTGCATGTTTTGGCTGCCAAAGCACTGTGGGCCAGTCCTTTGCTATTTCTAGGCCAGCCCCACGGACCAGATTTAAGCACCCCATTGGCCGAATTCAGCCTGCAGGCCTTGAGTTTGGCACCCCTGATCTAGAATCAACACTGATACCAACGTTTCTAGTCAAATCTAGAGCATTGCTTCATATGAATAATTAGGTTCTGATAAAATAGCACAATACACAAATATTAATGGAGGTGAGTGATCCGTTGCTGCTTCTGTGCCAAACTCTTTTCCCTTTATCTTCTGCTTTGTTCAGAATATCTGCTTTTGCTCAGGTCATTTTTTTTTTTGTAGACTCTGACAAAATATTTGTGACAGTTGCTCTGCAGGAGACAATTCAAGTCATCAGAAAGAGAGCTTTTAAAAGGAAATCGCTTCTTGAATCTTTCGCAGAGCTTCACCTGTTAAATAGTTGATGTAATAGGAATGGAGGACTCAGAAAGCCATCCAGGCCCCACCTCTTGCTTTAGGCACTTAACATTCACTTTCACTGGGTTGTAGATTCTTAAAGAGTCCTTAATTAGAAGCATTTCCCTAAAGGCAGGTTTCCTGAAGCAATGCGAATGTTGCATTAAAAGCATCTACCTCTCCATGGAGTTTGCCTTTGCACTAGTAAAAATCAAGAAGAAGAACCTCAACAGATTTCACTTAGAGATTCTCCTCTGAGCAAAGAATTGATTCTGCAATCAACTGGGACATGCTAATAGCTGCTGGGAGAGCTCTAAGACAAGCCTCTGGGCCTTGCATATCTAAAGATTACCAGCATAGAGAAGATATCCCTGGCTTCTCATTATATTAGAATCCTTGGATTGATATTAAACTGTGCTTATCATGGCCTGAAGGCAGAGAAGAAAAGATGGACATGCCTAGTCTTCAAATGTTCTTCTTTTCTTAATCACATTCCTGGACGAATGATTTAAGACATCCAAGGAGGGGAAAAACATGCATAACAATCCTCAAGAATAATGATTTATCAAAAGGTTGAGAGAGAAGGACTCAGACATGACAATCAGAGGAATTATTTGCCCGGTCCTTACCTCCAGACAGACAATAATCCAAGAATCAAAGATAAATTAAGGAGAGGAAAAGCGATCTCAATACTTAATCATTTTGCACCTTTTATTCTTAAAGCATGAACATTCCAGTTGCTTTATTGTTTTTGTATTAAGATCCTCAAATCTTGCATTTTCATACAAACTGGCTTTTAGCATTCAGCTGCTTCTTATTCTCCAGGCGACAAAGACAATTATAAAAGAAAATAAATTCCACCTCATCCACTTTCCTAAACTGACTGGAATGGATGATGGTAATAGTAATAGCATGCCAGCCTGTTCTTTTTTATATGGTGAGTTATTATTAAACTGTTGCATGTTTTGCTTCAATTCTGACTAAGAAAAACAGTGCCATATATGGAGACAAGAAGGTCAAATGAACAAACAGGTTCATTTTTTTTTTTAAAAAAAGCAGAGAACAGGAGATCAGATCATTCACAAAAGATGGATAATGAGAGAATAGAAGGAAGAGACTTGCACTTGCTTTATTAACTACAAGAAGAGATTTCCATAACTATGCCAGAATGTGGTATCTTTTAAAATTAACATCTTGGAACCCTTAATTATCCTTCTGATTTTTTTAATAATAAACAAGAAGCTCCTAAAATAATTAAATGCGGAAAAGCAGAATGATTAATAATAAGGAAGGGAGTAAGATAAGGATTCATATATATCTGATAATACAGTAGGTATATTATAGAAATGGAAGGATTGGAAGAGATGAGATACTTCAGAATCAAAATAGAAAGCCAAAATAATAAGCAGTTTGACAGAAACAGTACCATTTTATTGAAAGTAAAAGACTTAGAAGAGCTCATTATGATGGCAAGAAGTGGAAAGTGAAATGTATGATGTAATGTTAAATATGAAGGAGACGGGGGCAATTTCAGCTGATGAAGAAGTGGTGGTGATAGGCAGCTTTGTGTTTTAGGACTTATAAACAGACAAAGGTAAAACATGTTGTGGAAGTAAAAAGGAGTTTAATCCTACAGAAGAAGACAGGGACAAAAGAAGGGTGTTTCTGTGAGAATATAGGTCAGAAAACCTTGGTATTTCCAGTAATAAATATGAAAACTAGAAATTGAGAGAAAAAAATGTCTTCAAATTACAGAGTTGGAGAGGGTTGCTAAGAGCACCATGGATGGCAAGTGTTGTGGCCTATTGGCTGCCAGCCCCTCCAGCAGCCAAATCAGATGAGGAGGCGACGTGGGAGTCAGGGCCAGCATCAAGGCAATCTGAGAGCTCTGACGGGGAAGAAGGAATGGCGCTGTCAGAGAGAGGGGGGGACCCTGGACCATCTGTCAGCCTTCAGATGGAGAGTCAGCAGCCCCCAGGTCTGAAGGTGGCTGATGAAGAAGAGGAGGAACAGCTGGGTCCAGTGCCTGATGCGCAGATGTGCAAAAGGCAGAGAGAGGAGAGCAGTGGAAATCTGTGGCTCGATCCTTGGGATGGAAGAGCCATCGCTGCTAGCGAGGTCCAACCCTAGTTCTGGGGATAAAAGGCAGGGGACGGAAATGAATAGATGTGGCAGACATCCCCCTGCCAGACAGACTTGTTAGCCTGCTGTAAGAGAGAAACTTTTTGCCGGGGCTGCTGGAGTTCCTAATAAAGGAATCATTGCTTCAACTACAGAGGGCTTGTTGTGTTTGGGCAGGTGGATCAGAACAGCAAGAAGAATCAGTTATTAATTCTTGAAAAATATAAAGACTGGTCCTTCGAAGTGTTGATCACCAAGTAGAAACCAGCATATTTTAGGCATCTGAAATGAGTACAGTATGGATAACTTTATTGGACAAATTTGAAGGAAGTAGAAGGAAAAGATCTGGAGAAATGTACTTGAATCCAGCTCAGTAACTCCAACTAGTTATGAAATCAAACAAATCTGATTTGTGTAAGCTTCAATAGTAGGCAGTAATGGTGGTGATTTTACCTGGTTCATACAATTGCAGCTCTACAGAGTAAATATCATACTTATTCCTTAGTGTGTATGCCATTCATCAGTCTACCTCTTTGGGGAGAGAGTTCAAGTGATAAGGAAAAGTTTTAATGGGAACACTAAATTGGATATGTCATTCTTTGCTATTGCCATGATTGTTCAGTATAACTGAACTGAAATGCACTTTAGAAGTTTTGAATTAGGAGGCCAGCGAACTGTAACGTGAACAAATATACAGAATTAATACTGCTTTGGTGTTTAGGAATATGTTCAAAGAATAATGCAGCTTTGTAATATTCATACATTTCATATATAATTTTCATATATATCAATATTGTTAGGAAAGTTGCAAAATACTGATTTTTCATAGGGTGGTATTTTGATCATAGATAGTCTACCCAAGTGGAGGATGTAATGCTGAAAACCTGCAAAAATTCATATCTTTTTCCACATTTTTCTCTTCCTCCAAGGGTAAGGAAGAGTATGTAAATAAAATTGGCAAATATAAACATTGCAATAAAATAGAACAGTTCCATGAATTTATAGCATGCAGAAGTAAAGTAATAAAAAGCTATAAATTTCATTGCAGTTAGGATGCCTTATCGGTTTGTGTAAGCAGTATGTATATCAAACAATGTGAGAAGATAATTAAAAGTATATTCATCCTCCATGGGCAGCTTTTTATCAGAACCACACATAAAAGGCAGCCAGGGTAGTGGGAAATTAATAGCAGACTGAAAATATATGAAAATCAAGTCTTGCTTCAGATATTCATGGACTTCTTTCTGACTAAACTTGGAACAAATTGTGGGTTCTACTTTTTTTCTAAAAGAAGAAAGGTTCCCAGTTCTTCTGTGTTTTCATGAATTCCATGAACTATCTGATTCTTGACAAATATTGTAAGATCAAAACATAATTTCCTTTGTTGATATATTCCTTCCACCCGAGTTTATATTTTGTTTTCCAATATACATATTAATATTGGCCAACAAGCTTACTGTATTTATTTGTCCCTGTTCAGTAGTATTTGGATTCCAATTCTTGGCTTTCAGAAATATATATACATAAGAAAGATATTAATTGATAACGTATAAGCCATTTGGAAAAACAATCCCAAGACAAGCAAGCAAAACTGTATTTAAAAGAAGCATACACCGAAGATTTAACTAAACCTAAATTTCCTGGAAGTTCTTACAATCAGGAAATAAACTTCTAATTTTAATAACTTTATTACTGTAAAGGCTGTAACACAAAATTCTGTTTGCCTAGCCTTCCTCCTATCACCAAAGCCAGACCTAGCATAGATGGATGTACATCACATATTGGTAGTGATGTACTGATAGAACAATGCATTGTGAAGCAGGATGCAGGTAACTGTGGCAGAGACATCAGAGACATAAAAGGATGTTTTTAATATTCTGGTAGGAAATATCATATTTAAGAAGAAATCTGTATATTATTCCAATACCTGCATTATGTATTTAAGATTTGTTTTTAAAAAATGCCTGTTGATGCAATAACTTGGAATGCTGTACCTTTTTGCTGTTGAATATCTAAAATAGTGCTTGGTACTGTATTTAATTTAAATATGTATCCTTCTTCTGATTTAATTTGATCCAGATCCTGATTTTTTTAAAAAAAGAATTTACTTGTGCCTTCATGTTCACGTTTGAAAGTACTTTTTTCTAAATTTAAGGCTACTTTTCTTCCATTTTGGTTTTCCCCAAGATATATTCTGGGAGAAAAAGATAAAGGAAGGTACGCTAAAACTGTTTCAGGGGCAGAGTATTATAATATATTGTTTCTTTAGTAAGACTACATAGAACATTGGATAAAGAAAAATTGAATTCTCACTGTTTTATTATTACATACAGTATTTAAGGGCAGCCAGTGTTGAGTATAATGATAATCACTTCATCTAACAATTCCCATATGTCACTGAATTTCTTGATGGATGGATGACTTTAAAAATGTTCTAATCATGCCAATGATTAGAACTTTAAAAATAAATTTGAAAAATATTCCTAATATTTTTTTTAAATGTATGAAGCTCAAAGCACTGCAAGCATTTGCTTTGTGAAATATTTCTCTTTGCTATCACAGCATAATTATTGTTCAGATTCAGAAGACAGCTATTGATCAAGTCAATCAATGCCTCATGCTTCAGGGATGTTTCCTGTCACAAGCTGAGGAAGCAAGATAGTGTTTGAAGAATTGGCTTTAAACCCATTTCCTCATAAAATGTTTGCCCTCGAGCAGTTATTTGTTACAGGGGATGTAGAAAGTAGTTCCTATCAGCCTATTTATTTCATGGGTATATTTAATGTTATTCGTAGTTGGAGGCTTATTAGAATTTCATGTTATCATGAGTAATCATAATAATAACAAAATATGTCCATGGGTTTGAAGTGGAAAGTAAATGAGTGATTCTCATTTTCTTGGGGAATTTTTTTTCATTCCTGTGGTTGGCAGGTGCATGTGTGAGAGACAGAGATGTAGAGTCCAGAGCCCTAGAGTATTTTGAAGTGGAGAACCATAACAAATCTGACAAATAATAATAATGAGGAGAAGGGAATTTGAGGTCCTTCACTAATCATTTTCATTTGCAACATTTACATTGCATGAATGGGCTTTTCCAAGAGTGTGCAGTAAAACCTTAATTTAATGGATCATTCAGTGGAGGAACTGTCCACTGCTCTCAGTTGTACATTAAATCCTAATGTACATCATTCACATCATTTTATGTCTTTTTATAACATTTGCATAATGGTGCCATTGTACTAATCATATAAATAGATGCAAATGAGACGTGCTTGCTTACCTCCAAATGCAAGTAATACAGATTGACAAAAATAATTGAAATTCAAGTTAATAATCTGGGTGGCTTCAGATAGCACAGTCTGTTATTGGGGTACTGTATTGACATGGGTGTTGTATGTTGCATCCAAAGTCTATTAAACAAGAGTCTGTTAAAGTAAAGTTTTACTCTATTAGTAGATGTACTAAAGGGCAGAATAAACAAGTGTATGTGTTCATGGATGTTCATTTGTTGTATTAAGAACTGCTTGTCTGTGAAGCTGCTTTGTCAGACAATCTTTGATATGATTTATAAAATACATATTAGTAAATATTGTTTGTCTGATTGATTTATATTCACCTTCTTTCCAGCAACATACAATGAGATCTTCATTTTTATCTGTGAATGAACATCCCATTGAAGTATGTTTTACTGAAAGCAATTGGTTCAAAGTCACTAAGTGAGTTTCTTTCCAGTTATAGTCCAATACCTGAGTTTCTTTCCAGTTATAGTCAGGAAATCCTGATTTCCAGGTTATTTCATAAGAAACAAGATATTTAAGTCTTTGTAGTATGTTGCAAAACTTCATTATGCCTGACCTGAGAACGCATTGAATATATCTCCCCTAAGAGTAAGATAATTATTTTAGATCACCTCTATTCAGAAGTAGGGAGAAGTTATTTTTATACAGATAGTGATATACTGTATCGTTTGAAATATATACTCCAGTCTATAGGAAATAAATAGGTATAAAATTCTTATTTAAAAACAAAGCACCTTCCATTTAGTGTATTATATGCAACAGAAATACACTCTCTCTCCCTCCCCCTCACTTGAAACTCAGTCTGTTATCAAACTATAGAGACCAGTTTTTTTCCTTTTGGAACTATCATTTATTTTCCTATCCCCTTCTCTGACTGTTCTCCCTAATTATGATGTGATTTGCATCAGGGCTTTCTTTTGTATAATTGGAATTATATTCATAGAATGAAGTGTTTTCTAAATGGAAACTTCTTCCTTTCATGGAATTACAACATTTGGCTCCAATCCAGTAATCAAAACAATAAGATTTATTTTTGAATAATATAAACAAAATACATTAACACAGGTGCATGTTTAGTCCCTTGATCCTTTAAATATTTTTGTGCTACACATTTCTCCATGATTGTATCATCCTTTATTGGGAAATACAATATTCTAATGGGTGTTGCTGCCATCAAAACTGCTAAATTTTTTGTAGTTCAGAGGTCCAGAAAGTATCTTACTACCTTTTGAAATGTATTTTGTAAATGAAGTGGCTCTTTTAAATGGCCTTTTTTTGCATAGGTATAAAACGGTAAATAAAAAAATTGTTTTTGAAACCCATCTGGAGGTTTTAAAAATAATAAATAAGGCTAGCAATCCATTCACTGACTTTCGAAGTATATATTTCAGCACCAAGGACAGGAACACAATCCCTGCAAAGTTTTTCATTTTAATTTATCAGAGTTTGCTCTTGGAGAAAATCTATGTGATCGCTAATAGTTCATAACAATGCATGGCATATAATCAATCAATCAATCACAGATTTTGTATATTCTGTGTAAAATGAGTTTAAAAGCTAATTCAATTACTTTCAAGATCATGTTGGGCTGGACGCTTACTTTCTTGATGATTTTGCACTTTTCAAAAAAGAGCCAGGCTTTTGTCCCTTCCCCGCCCCAGCAATTTATAGCATAATCTCTACTGTCAGGCTCTTCTATGATGTGCACATTATCAGATTTCATAAACAAATCAATAGCTGATTTATATTCTAAACAAATATTTTCTTTTACCAGAACTATTTGGAAAACATTAGAACATTTTGCATTTAATGAATTTTGATCCATTACTTATAATATCATTATTTTAAATCTATATTCTATTTTAAGACATATTTTAAAATTGAGTTCCAGCTGACTTTGTTGATTCCTTTGATAGTAGTCAAAGGGCAGAAGAGTATTTCACTGTGCACATACTTTATTGAGAACAAATAAATAACAAATAATAAGATTCATCTTACAGAGCAGTAAGATGTTGCAGAGTTTCACCATTTTGAAACTTAATTAAAAGCAATGTATTATCTGAAAAAAAAAGAACTGAGAAACATACGATAATAGAAATTGGACTGTCACTTTATCTTAAAATTGGAAAATATTATTGTTTTCTTTGTAAAAATGTAACTGTGACAGGATCTCTGAAGAGCAGGTAACATTATCTGAAAAGCCAGAGTTTTCAACACAGAGAAAGTTAGCCATCCCTTATTTAAACTAAAGTGGTTCTGTTTCATCAGTTTGTTTTCTGATACAAAATCTCTGGAGCTCTTATACAGCATAAGAGCTCCTACAGATTGCCTGCAACCTTTAATTTCAGATTGCCATTTCAAAAATTGAACTTGCTTTCAGAGCTTTTGCATCCAAACTTCCTCTTGATCATACTGTATTCATAATGGTCAGTCCCAATTGTACTTTGAGAAATTGTAACTCAGATATAGATAAGTACTTTTTTTTTAATTTGGCCTTGCTTAAAATTATGCAGATGCAGAATTTTCCTTAGTTTTATATTCTCCTTTCTTGTTTGTGTGTGTGTGTGTGTATGTGTGTGTGCACATGTGTATACATGCACTCATACACAGTGGTGGGACTCCACATTTTTCCTACTGGTTCTATGAGAGTGCATGCACACAGCGCTCAAAAATCGCCCTCTGTGTCAGTGCTAGTGAGGTGAGCTGTTTTTTAGCTCAGCTGAGGCGTGGCAGTCTGCTCTGCCACACAAATCAGCTGAGCTAAAAAACAAGGGAATATAGGACAGGAAAGGGCTGGGGGGACAGCCAGAAGTGGTATTTGCTAGTTCTCCGAACTACACAAAATTTCCGCTACCCATATGCCAGAACCGGTTCGAACTGGTTGAATACCACTTCTGCTCATGCATATCTTTATTGAAAATTCATTTTAATTAAAGTTTAAGTATATGCAAGATGAACAGTTTTACCAGATTAAATCAGTAGCTTTAGAGTACTTATTCTAGAGAGCTTACCTATGTTAGCTGCTGTAACGAAACCAACAGAAACCTTAAACATTTATAGAAAACCTCAGTTCATCAGAACCTCAGGGACAATCTCAAGTTCCTTCTGAAGCCTGGCTAGAGCCATCTTTTCTCCATGTGACAGAAAATGCCACAGAAAACTACACAATTAACAAAAGACGGATGGTTACTATCTCACCAGATCCAGAAAATACTGTTGCCCCAAGACTAATACACATGGACACAAACACACATACCCACAGGTCTTTCAACAGTCTGGGTCAGATACTCAAGTCATCTCTGGCCTAAGGAAGGCAGATTAAATTTCCCCCAGACCCAATAGCTTGGGGGATTCTATTGCCAAACTTACAGAATTAAGCAGGACTGGTAGAGAGGCTGCTGTGATAACAGCAATCCCATCTGATCCCTAGCATCCAGCTTCCCCAATAAAGTCTCACATCCTGATAGCAGCAGGATAATTCAAACATCTTAAGATCTTTTCTACCATTAGCTATTCCATTCACTAGATTTCACTTGGGATGATAGCCACACAAAGCATGTTCACATTGCTGTATTTCAGCCTTTCTTTATTGAACATTGTTTAGAGGTAGGAGCCAAGAATTCATTCAAATATGAAAGCAATAGGATATATTCTATTTTTTCCCCCTTGAGGAGCCTGCAGCAATGTTTTGCTTAGTATTTTATTCATTCTCTTCTGCCAACTATGCACGTTGATCATTTGAGTTCACAATGAAATATTTAAGTAAGTAGTCAGTTGTGATATTTGAATCTATCTTTATTTGTGTAACTGTAATATTTTTATAACGTATCTTGTATCTCTATCCTAAAAACAAGGCTGCCAAAAATCTCAAAATATGAGCTCCAATTACATACATCTGTTGAAATGACCTGTAGTTCACAGAATTATATCCCATTTAATAAAATGTGTTAGTCTGAAAGGGTGCTACTGTATTCCTTCTAATTTTTGCCTACCATAGACTATCATGAATCTCCTCATACAATCTCTGAGTTTATATTTGATCTTGTAATCAACCCTTCCTGTCCTCTGTCAGATGTGGGTTTCACTGTTTATCATCAGTGTAGCAATAGCACTTAGACTTATACAGGGCTTCACAGTGCTTTACAGCCCTCTCTTAGTGATTTACAGAGTCAGGATATTGACCCCAACAATCTGGGTCCCCATGTAAATGATAACTACTTCACCCCAATTTCTCTACCAATCCCTCAGATGGGCACAGGGATTGCAAAGGAGGCCCAAATGGTTATGGGGAGGAGTAGATGGAGAAGAGCCATTTTATTTGTGTGTTTATTTGTATCCCTCCTTTATTACTTTCACACTCAAGGCAGTGAACACATCCAACATACCTTCCTCCTCCTATTTTCCTGACAACACCAATCCTGTGAGGTGGGTTGGGCTGAGAGAGAGTGATCCAAAGTCACTCTTATCTTCAGCAAAGGACAGAACATTCAGAGGAGAGCATGTGCATATGACAAGCTATTTCTCCCATGTTTATGGGTTTTTTTTAAAAAAAAATAGTGACCAAATACTCTGGATAAATTTAATAAAGATTTATTTGTCTTGGTAATAGTATTTGCTTGGGTAAAGAGAATGAAACCCAAAAACTCAGTATTGTAGGAGGTGGATTATACCCAGAAATTTGGAAATTGAGACAATGGTTTTGAGTCCAGTCTGCCACCCTACTCTGTTTTCTTAGGGGTGTGTTGCCAAGCTTTGGTCCCAGAATTGTGAATCAAAATTAGACTGGAAACAAAATGCAAAACCAGTTTGCTGCATATACTGCATATACAGTATATGTAATAACTCAGGAAATTGCAACAAACTGCAGCATAATATCTTTGGGTCTACAAGTGGCTGTTTGATTAATGTGATTGTAGCTTCCAGTTGAATCACTAAACAACTTCTATAGCTAGAGAACATTTCCAAAGAGAAAAAGGAAGGAAGGAAGGAAGGAAGGAAGGAAGGAAGGAAGGAAGGAAGGAAGGAAGGAAGGAAGGAAGGAAGGAAGGAAGGAAGGACTGGAAAAGCATGGATATACGTAAGCACCTTGAAGAATCCATCAAAAGCTTCATCCTGTGAAGAAATGTGGAATTGGTCTGTAGAGTTTGTCAGTATTTCCTAGAAGACTTTCCAAGTTGGACCATCAAGTAATGGGGCTGTGATGGACTAAGCAAGAAATAAAACAGGAATGAGGCATGATTCAAAGCCAGAAGAATCCAGGGCACTGTTTCCACACTATTCCTTCCATAATCAGTGCTGCTGGTTATTTCCTTCAAGAAACATCACTCTGCAGGCTAAATAATGTGTTTCGATACTAAAAACTAGCTGCACTACTATATCCAAATTTCTAAAATATACTTAGTCTCTGTACAACCTATCATAGTTTTCCTGTGGGTAGAAAAAAACAGTAGGGAAGTAGCCTCCAATATTTTTTAGAGAATAGAAAAATATTACAGTAATTCCTCAGGGTAGAAAGTTAAGTAGAAAAATAGTATTAACAATATTTTGGTATATTTTATGTTTCATAGACAATTGGCTTGTTTTGCACGATTTCAATTTGTGCTGATTTTCAAGTCTCAGTTATATTAAGACTGAATATTGTAGCATTATGTTTCAAATTAATTTTTGAAGCAGAGAGCAAGAAAGTAGGATGGGAAGCTAAACAATTAGTTTCAGAGAGCTTTTAATTTTTAATCATCCTTCATTGTTTATCATCTTCAGAGCTGCAAGGAGTGGCGGTTGTAGTTTTGTATAATTTAGTGAATCCTATGCTTCTGAGAAGGATTCTCTTCTTCAGGGCTGTAACAAATCTCAGTGCAATAGGACAACAGAGAAACAAATGACAGCAGGGTAAAAATGATAAAAGGGAAAGGGAAATACAGGCAGGGACAGATTTAGCTCTAAAGTAATGGCACAAGACATTCCATAGAGAAAACTTGTTGCATGATGTATTATTATCTATTACTAGGTTCTAAAAGAATGGCCCTAACTTTGAAGATAAATTTCTGTGCAACTTGGAAGCAAAATAAGCACAAGGAAGAGCGCAGTTTGCAGGGCGACAGACTATCTTATTTTAGTTTGGCACAACATATCATGACAGTTTGAATGTAACTTGTTTACTTTGAGTAACATTTTCTACTGATTATTTCTTTACTTTATTAAACTATAACTCATTTCCATTGGTCATGTAGAGTAACATGTAAAATCATAAATACTATATAAAATATTGCTTAAAATAAAAATGTAAAATCTCATCACATTATCCCATCCACTAAAGTATTCTATTCTATTCTATTCTATTCTATTCTATTCTATTCTATTCTATTCTATTCTATTCCATTCCATTCTATTCCATTCCATTCCACTCCACTCCACTCCACTCTGTGTCACCTCCAGAATTATTAACAACTTTCTATTCAAAGTCTTCATAAACAGACAAACTGACTGAAGCACATCACTCAACATTTGTTGTTGTTCAGTGAATTCTGATTTTTTGGGACCCAATGGATGTTTCTCAACAATCCCAGGATTGTTGGTTAGTAACTAGTTCAGGTTTTGTAAGCTCATGCCTGTGTCATCAGCAACAGCATCTAGCCACCTTGTCTTCTGTCAACTTTTCTGAGCGCTTTCAGTTTTTCAGGATCATCCGTGATGCTTTCCTTTGCATTATGCGTCCCGCTTGTGCCTTTGTTGCCAATGTGATGTCTCTGAACTTGAATATTTTTCTTCAGATACTCACACAGCAGATGTCTCCTTATTTCTTAGCTGCCGTTACCCTCTCAGTGAATTTTAACACTGAGAAAAATAAAATCTGTTCCCATTTCAACTTGTTTTCTATTTGTTTGCATTGCATTAACCTCATCTTAGGTTGCTGTTGCTTTTGTCCTTGTTGTTGTTTTGATCAGCTGTCTGGCTATATGCTCTCCCTCCCCCCTTTTTTCTTTTTCCTTTCAACCAGCTACCTTGCTTTCCACCTTTCCACCATCAAAGCCCTTAGCATAGCAGAAGTTTATTGGTGTTTTCCCCAACAATTTTAATTCTGCTTTCTATTTATTCTAGTCTATCATGTTGATGTCCTTCCTGCATACATACATAAATTTATGGCTGAAGAATCTGGCTTCTCTTCTGAACATATACATATTACACTTCTAACTCAAGATCTTCAGATAAAGGGGAAAGCATATAGCCGTGGCACAGTTTTTCCCAATTTTGAACCATGTACCATTCTAATAGTTGTTTTCTGACCGTCAGCTTTTCTTATTTATTTATTTATTTATTTTATTTATTTGATTTGCCAATTGTTTACAAGATAATAAGTATAAATGTATACATAGTTGTGAATACATGAAATGGTTACATATAAGAAAAATAAAAGAATAAGAGAAACAATAGGACAGGGACGGTAGGCACGTTGGTGCGCTTATGCACGCCCCTACAGACCTCTTAGGAAAGGGGTGAGGTCAATAGTAGACAGTCTAAGGTTAAAGTTTTTGGGGTTTGGGGAAGAAACTACAGAGTCGGGTAGAGTATTCCAGACATTGACCACTCTATTGCTGAAGTCGTATTTCCTGCAATCAAGTTTGGTGCGGTTTACTTTGAGTTTGTATCTATTGTGTGCTCTTGTGTTGTTATGGTTGAAGCTGAAGTATTCATTGACAGGTAGGACATTGCAATGTATGATTTTGTATACCATGCTTAAGTCAGACTGAAGACGGCGTAATTCAAGGTTTTCTAGTTCTAGAATTTCAAGTCTGGTGGCATAAGGTATTCTACAGCGAGTAGAGGAGTGGAGAACTCTTCTTGTGAAATATTTCTGGACTTTCTCAATTGTGCTAATATCAGATACGTAGTGTGGGTTCCAGACTGATGAACTGTATTCGAGTATTGGTCTAGCAAATGTTTTGTATGCTCTGGTTAGTAGTGTGATATTACCAGAGAAAAAGCTACGTAGGATTAGGTTAACAACTCTTAATGCCTTTTTGGCTATGTAGTTGCAGTGTGCTCTAGCACTTAGATCATTAGAGGTGAGTATTCCAAGGTCCTTTACAGAGCTTGGGTCATCAACAAGATCTTGACTATTCAGCTTGTATTTTATTTTCTGATTTTTTTTGCCAATATGTAAGACAGAGCATTTATTTGTTGAGATTTGAAGTTGCCATTTGTTTGACCATTCGGATACATAGTCAAGATCTTTTTGTAGGGTAGCAGTATTGTCTGTGGTATTGAACAGCTTTACATCATCAGCGAAGAGAACGCAATTGCTCTTAATATGATCACAGAGGTCGTTTATGTAGAGTATGAAGAGAGTTGGTCCTAGAACACTGCCTTGGGGAACACCACTATTGACAGGTACTGGATTTGATAGGACGCTCCCGATTTTGACCATTTGTTGTCTGTTTGACAGGAATGCTTCTATCCAGTTATTCAGTTGTCCAGAGATACCATAGGATTTTATTTTTAGGAGTAGTTTGTAGTGTACCACTGAATCAAAGGCTTTACAGAAGTCTATGTAGATTGCGTCTATTGTTTTGCCCTGGTCGAGTTGTGTCGTCCATATGTTTTTGCAGTGTAAGAGTTGCAGATTACAGGATAGTTTTTTCCTGAAACCAAATTGTTTATTGGAGAGTAGGTTATTTGTCTCTAAGTGAAGGATGATGGATTGGTTAATAATTGATTCCATGACTTTACAGGTGACGCAACATAAGGAGATTGGCCTGTAGTTTTCAACTAGGCTTGGGTCTCCCTTTTTGAAGATGGGGATGACTGTGGCTTGTGACCATAGGTTAGGCAAGGAGCTGGTTCTGAAAGATTTTTCAAAGATTATGCTTAGAGGTTTGGCTATGGCAGTGGATAGCTTTCTTAAGAAGTAGGCACATATTCCATCCGGTCCAATAGATAGAGATGGTTTTAGGTTGCGTATTGCTTTTTCAACATTGTCTTCTGTGAAATCGATATGTATTAGATCATTGTTGTTATCTGTGGTACGGCTAGGAAATATTGGGCATGATCCATTGCTGTTTACAAATACTGAGCCGAAGAATGTGTTAAAGATGTTGGCTTTAATGGTGTCGTCGTTGCAGTCTTTACCATCAGGTCCTATCAAGGGAGGGATGGACCTTGAGTCTTTTAGTTTGTTGTTTACAAAATTGTAAAAAGCACGGGTGGAATTGGTGCTTAGAAGGTTTTCCTCTTGTTTAATGTGATAATTGGTGCATTCGGTCTTTATCTGGTGGCATAGATTTTTGTATCGGTTTTTGAAATTGGCAACGTGACCAGATTTGTTTTTCCGCCAGAGTGATCTCTTTTTGGATTGAAGTTTCCTTATTGATATGGGTAATCTGCTTTTTTGTTTTGTTTTGGGAGTTGTTGTTGGTACATATAGTTTGATGACTCTTTTGACTTCAAGTAAAAATATGTTATAATGGTCTTCAACGGTATTGCATCCAGTGAATAGAGATTGCCAATCAAGGGATGAGAGATCGTTGTCTATAAGATCATAGTTGCCTTTTTTGAAGTTACAATAGGGGATTACATCATTGTGGTGATTTTTGTGTGGATGTATGTTGAGACAAAAGTCGATCATATTGTGGTCACTACTGGAAAAGGGTTCTTTAGATTGTATTCCGTAGATTAGGTTCAAACTGTTGCAGAAGATGAGATCGAGGCAGTTGTTTAGTCTAGTGTTGTTGGTTACTAGTTGTTCCAGTCCCAGATTTGTAATAGCATTGTAGAAGGTTGTGTGTATGATTTCAGTTGTACAATCATTTAGGGTCCAGTTAATATGAGGTAGATTGAAATCACCAAGAAGGATAAAAGGGTATGGGCAGGATGCAGCCCATTTTAGTAATGTATTTAGCTTGTTTACATGTTCGATGTCATAATCAGGTGCTCTGTAACATAGTAAGAAGCGAATTGTGATATTTGAGGATAGTTCACAGATGATGGTTTCAGGAAGGGCAAACTCCTGGGTAACTTGGATATTTTTTAGATGTAAGGATTTTTATAGAATATAGCAACTCCACCTCCTCAACGATTTTCACGATCTGATCTGTAAACATGATAGTCTCTTACTGTGGTAATGGAGTCGGGAGAGATGCATTGAGCCATGTTTCACAGACAAATATAATGTCGAAGTTAGCCATATTTAGGAGGAAGAGAAATTCAGGTATTTTATTCACGAGGCTTCTTGCATTGAGTAGTTTGCATTTAAGGCCGGCAGTAGTTGGAATTGAGGTAGTTGGGGCGTGCGTGCCTAGTCTTGGGGGAACTCAGTCTGAATCCTGCTTCATTTGGTTTTCTTGACAGAATACTGGAGTAAGTAGTTTCTTCACCGGTATTTCACATTTAGTCTAACTCCTCATCTATGACCTATACATAACTGTTTGGGGAGTATACACTCCCAGTATTATAAGTCATAGTGTCACTAGAATGCAGGAGTCCTTTTATCACTAGATGCTAAGAGTATATGAAGGGAAATGTCATTGGGCGCACACACACACCATTCAAAGAATTTGTTTGGAAAAGGCATAGCATGTCCCATAGCATTTCTGGTTTTCTGTTATTTTATTTAATTTAAAAGACAGAGATAAGCAGTTTCAACTAAGCTTTGCAAGTGATTCCTGATCCACTAATGACATTTTTGAGTGGATCATGCTCCATTCCCCTCACTAGTGCAGTAGTCTACTGTGGAAAAATACAGGAAGCATCCCAAGTGTATGGGTTTCTGAACTCCAATACAATGCTTTGCATAGACAGCTCAGCAAGTTGTGATATGAGCTTAAGATATATGTGTTGCTAGTTTTATTCAGATTTAAGGAAAGAGTTTTCTTTTCTCCCTCAATCAGATGAGTTGGCAAGTGATAAGCCCTATTCAGTAAAACCTTTGATGATTTTATCACTTAACCATGCCCTCTGCATTGGTATGTTAGGTAAAGATTTCCATCTTTAATGAGTTCTCTCAAGTCTCATCATTGAATGCTTTGTGGACTTCTAAACACTCATAGACTATAAGCCTTCAGATGCACAAAAATCCATTCTAGGATGATTGGCTGCTCTTTTTCCAGATTAAAGGAACTATTTTCCACAGCCCCAGAACTTTCTAAGTCAATTTCACCCATTTTTGCTGCTGCTGCTCCTGTTCTTTTGATTAGCCTTCTGGATATTTTAAAACTTTCTCCTTTGCCAGCCCCATATCTTCCTCTCTTCCTTCCTTTATGAGAACTTGTGTCCTATGAGAAGTTAAACCAACTTCTCTTTCCAATTTTTTTTTATCAGCGAACTTAATATAGAGAGTTTGGGTGTTTGCATGGATGCATGGACACATGAAGAGTCAGAAAGACACTATGCCTGAAAATAAGCTTATCATATGGAACATGCGATTAGGAAATCACTAATACAAGGTATAACTAAGGTCTGATATTTGAATCTGCTTTCCTTGAATTTCTTATGCCTAGACTTTGCCTGTGTTTTCTTATTGATCCTTAATTTGACTTGACAATATTTGCAGCAGCTGCATCTTTTTTGTAAAATTCACCATAATAATCTCCCATTTCTTTGGACCTTATTTGTGAAGTAGACACCAAAAAAAGAATGATTAAGCCAATCCATTTAAATGTAGCTTTCAATCCACTTCAATTGCCAAGCTTCACAATGCAGAAAGATTGTCAAATAGCTACATATTCATGAATACTATGAAATCAGACAAGTTTGATTAAGTTCCTTATGGCTACATAAAGAACACTCTAATTTAGACATTTATTGTATCAGACATGGGAAAATGGCACTATGAAATGAGCGTCATACAAATTTGATCAATTAAACAAATAAGACAAAAAAGTTTCATCTTCGGTAACCATAGGAAATGTTAATGATGTGAATTAAGATTGCAATATTTTTATTATTGCTTATATAGTAATAAGAATTGAATTCATCTGAGAGAATAAATCTGAGAATTGTTTGATTCATTTGTTACCCATCTCTTAATTATTCTTATTGGTGCCAATTTAAAAAAAAAAGATTGAAAAATCTCCCACTAGAACTTCTTTCTTAAATGTAAATGGAATCTGATGGGCAATATGTGAAATATCAGATTAAATGTGCTCAAATCAGAGTGCCTCTAAGCACATTTCTCATTCAAAAATTTTGCTCATTGGTCAGTGGATGTTCTTTTTCAGCAATCTAAGTGGCAGTAAGATACATTTTTCAGCAATTGTTGTTTGGAGTCAAAAGCCTTCCTGGATCCAACCACCTACCAGTGATTCTGATATATCTTTGGTTGATTCCTAGTCTATAGAATAGCCACCAGGAGAAAAACCTGCTCCCTGGATTTTTTTTCTTTATTTATAATTTTAAGTTGATTTGCAAGCTAATTCTGCCAACTGACAGCAGTTCGATTCTCACTGGCTCAAAATTGATTCAGCTTTCCATCTTTCTGGGATTGGTGAAATGAGGACCCAGATTGTTGGGGTCAGGATGCTACTCTGTAAACAGCTTAGAGAGGACTGTAAAGCAAGATGAAGCGGTATATAAGTCTAAATGCTATTGCTATATGAGTTTTTGAATGGAGCAAAAGTAAAAAAAGAATTGTTCCCAAGTTCTGTACACAATTGTAATTTAAAATGGTGATGTCAAAATCCAAGAAAAAATCACTGATAGTGTGTCTAGAAAATAACCTAGAGCTTAAAGAAGCAGCTCTTGTTTGCTTTTCATTCTCTCTGTGAACCAAATATTTGTCTTTGTATTTTCCAAGGTCACTTTTTTTCCTAAGCAAGCCAGGGCCTTAGAATGTTTTAATATCCATTAGAACTGTTGTCAGGGCATGTGGTGAAGCTGAAAAATTAAAGAAACAACAACAACGAGTCCCTGAATAGCCAAACAGGGATAGCTGTTGTTGTTATCAATCTTATTGATGCCATTGGATTAATGTTTCATCTGGTATCTAATAATTGAATAAAATTATTCAGCAAGCGTAGTGTTTTTAAACTAGGATTTATATGTCAATGCAAAATACAGCTCAATAGAAGATAGATTTTCTCCATTACCTATAGCTGTTTCTCACAGCTGGTTGGAGAGGGGAGGTAGAAAATCAGAAAACAGTCAATTGACCCAGTTAAGCTCTGGGTGTTAAATTTATTTAACCCCAAACAGGCATGTATTGCGCTAGACAGACATGTATTGGGCAACACACAGTTAATAACACACAGCTAAACCTAGTCAGATGATTCATTTTGCATATGCCTAGTTTTCTAGGAAAAAGAGTTTGAGAGAAAGAGTAGTGAAAAAGTCTTACCTTTACAAATTTACTGTCAAGGCCTGGAAGCACATAAAATGCACATACACACAGACACATAGCAGTAATCATTGATCGCCTACTCCTACCTCACTTTCTTGTCAGAGGGGAAGGGGAGAGAGAAGTCAAGAAAGCTCTGATGATGCAAGAGTTTATGGAATACCTAAAGAAGGTGGATGAGAATTCTGTATTCTACATTCTTCACTGGTAAAAATTATATAGTTATTTATCATATTTGTGTAGCTGCCCATCTCACACAGTGACTCTAGGCAACATAATTAAGAAATATAAAAGTAAAATACATAAAAACCAATAAAACCAGTGCTTTAATTACAAATAAAAAGAAAGTAAAAAACAAAATGATGGTCAGCATACTGAGAATGCATCAGTTAATGACCATTTAACTATTCACCATGGGATCCCCAAGCTCGCAACATCTCTCTCATGCCAGACTTGAAGGGTAATATGTAAATGTATCTGGAAATAGGTGGTTCCTCAGATAACCTGACCCCTTTCGATGTAAACCTTTAAATGTCAAAACCAGCAACATGAATTGGACTGGAAATAAATTGCTAAGTAGTGTAACTTGCACAACAAAGGTATAATATGTGCAGTTCTTGAAGCACGAATAACTGGCCAAGTTGCTGCATTTTGCACCAGACAAAGCTTCTGGATTCTCTTCAAGGGTAGCCCCATGTGGAGTGCACTACAGAACAGTAGTCTATCCAGGAAGTGATATGGGCATGAGTGGTGACGAGTAGAGCCTCCTGATCTAGGAATGGGCCTAATTGGTGAATAACAAGATGCACAACAAAGGCCCTTCTGGCCATGTCTGCTGCTTGCTTTTCAAGTAGCAAGCAAAGTTGTATTTTCATGTGAGAGAAAGTGATGGTGGTAATAGAAAAGAAACAGAGAAAATTGTTTTATCAAAGAAATTGTACTATAAAGGAAGTAGTGTAATAACACAGTTTGCCCAGACATACCCAAGGGGAATTTTTTGCTAGAAAACACTGTTTGCCTAGCTTATCCCAAATACCAAAACAAAATATTTCATTTAATCCTGAATGTAAAACAACAAGAACACATAACAAAGAACAGAAAAGACAACTGTGATGTGAATGAACATTTGCAGCAAGGGACAAAGTGCTCTAAACAAATACATTTTGTTTAAGTATAGAGTGCACTCTCAAAATGTAGGAATATCACCTTTGTCATTTTTTTCCCCTCCAAATTTTATGTGGTGCCTCAAGTCGCTAAGATAGCTACTGCTGAACTTTGTAAAGTCTGTCATGTTGCAAAGGATTGCTAATCCTGTAGAAGACTGGATCTATGGTGTATATGTTGATCAAGAAGTGTTAAACAATTGTTAACATTTCTAAAGATGTGGCATGTGGTAAAATAGAGGTAAAAGCTCAGTGGGACAACATTCCAACATCATGTAGTACAGTCTTGTATGCAATATAACCATATTCTGTCCCAAATATTTAAATGACTTCAAAGGCCTATTTTGTTTTTTAACCATATATGTTTCTAATAAGGTGACAGCAGAGTATTTCTGTGTATTAGGAGATACTATCATTCTGAGAGGGAATTCAAGGTGCATTTTTGGATTTTTATAGTGGTGGTCAAGAGACTTGACTTTTTCTTTATAAACTTTCAGTACATACAATGTGCAATATTAATGTTAATTATGGAATTTAGTGTGATTGTTTGATTGTTTCCTTGCACGTATGCGTTACCTAGTTTGGGTAATGAAATGTCTGCAAGAAAGCAACCAAACTCAGAGAGCACCAAGGATTCCTCATTTCAACCCTGAAGTACAAATATTCTTTTTTTATTGAAATTTAGTGTCTATCAAAAAACAAAAACAAAAAAAAGGGGGGGGAGGTGGGCTCAAAGCTTATTTGCTCCAAATTGTCCAGCTCATTCTTTTCATACTGCAACAATGCACACTGCAATACAGCTTGATTCTGATAAAATATCCACTCCAAGATGTGTTAGTCAATAGTAGATGAAGGTCTTCTCTCTATTCCATTTTGATTTTCAAAGTAAAAAAAAAAAAGTCCATCTGTATGGCATTGCTGTAGCCACTGACCAATTGTTAAAATCCTAGTGCACCTAGACAAGTTACTTGAAGGCATTAGGAGGTGGGAAATCCTCCAGAACATTATAGAAATGTTTTAGTGATTAAGGATATATCAAAATGTTACTTCCCCTGCCTGCAGTCATACTGTGGAATTATTTATACACTATATTGAACTGTTGGCAGTAATTCAGCAGCATCTCAGTGTATGAACTCATCACTGACACTTACAGAAACTTGAAATAAGAGTTAGGAACTTCTTTGGGTTTGCAAATTTGCAGTGAATACCTTACTCAAACACCTGATATAAGGTGTTTTAAAGACTGTAAAGATAACTTCATAATTTTTCAGACCAAGCATTACCTGCATGGCAGATGATATCTCTGAATATTTCTGGGGGTCAGCCTGGCCCTTTTAAATGCTCTGCTTTTGAAAAAACATTACCATTTAGTACAATCTTGCAATCTATTCTACTTCCATTGCCTCTTTGCTTTCTATCTTTCTGTCTTGCTCAAATACTTTAATCTATCTTATTTAGCATAGATTCCTCCATTTTTGCCTATGGCCATTCACTTCAATCCTATATCATTATGCAATTAGCTATGTTTTGGAACAAAACAAGATCCTAGAGTGTTGTGCTGGTACCAGACATATGACACCTTTCATTACTGAGATTGGATCACCATGATCATCGGGCCTCTGTGCCAGCTGTGTTACAACTATTTTTTACCTCATCATTTTATGTATTCTCTTCCAATCTACCTGTCATTTCATCATTCATGTTACAAACTGACAGGCTCTTCTTCTGCATCCTAATATAACGGTAAATTGACTGTCTTCAGATTGAACTATTCATAAACAATAAAATGAATTTGGGCTAGAAGAAAATCATGAAATGATGTGTTAATTGTGCTGGATTACTAAGGTTTTGGATCTATAATTTTGTAAAATCAAGGACACCACCTAAAACAAATTGATTTGTATGTGCTGTATTAGGAAGATGGTATTGCAGAACATGTTGTTAGTTTTTCTGAACCATTGTTGCCAAACAAATGTGGAGCAATACCCAAGATTTTACCAAAATGTCCAGATTTCTTTAAAGAGCATGAAGATGAGCAGCTCCTCCATTTTTTTTAAATCTTTACCAAGAGCAATGCTCTCACAGATTTTTTTTTAATGAAAGATATGATATGGATAAATGAGAAAAAACCCAAAGTGGACTTGAAAGAACTCCAAATTTACTTCAACTTTCAGAAACCTGCATAGACATGTATGAAATTTTCTGGAACAACAAGAGTATACTGCTTTTAAAAAGAGAGCATAAATAACAACTACAGCCCATACAAGTTTCATAATTACATATTTAACATTACTCATTATTATTATTGATGTCTTAATTGGAGGTGCATTTAGTTGTTTTTTAAAAAAATACATTTCACATCACTGCCATTCCTTTTTAACAGGTATTTTTAATGACCATCTTATTAAGAATATAAACCCTGGTTACCCGTTTGAAACACTAGGACTTTCTTCTGATTTGGTTTGGATTGTAATGTTATATATCTATCAACCCACTTACAGAATGGTAGAGTTAGAAGGGGAGAATCTGCTCATTGCTTAAATAATTTAGGAATTTTTATTTAACAATTTATAAATGAGACTTGCTATATTTTTGAAGAATTTTGTGAGAAGGGACAAGAAAAAAAATGAAAAGATATCAATTTATAGGAAGGGAATAAAGATCAAGATTGTTAAAAATCAAAGGGGAGAAATATAAAGCTAGTTTATTTCATCAAAGTTTTAAAAAGATACATGTAATCCTTGAATTACAACCGTTCACTTCGTGACCATTTGAAGTTGCACAATAACCTCCTCCAAGTGTTTACAACAAAGTTCTGAAATTACAAATGTTTCAGCACCACAGCAGTCATTTGCTCTTATGAACGACCGCAGAGGCATTGCAAAATTCACCCTATCCCCCCTGCTACCCACAACTGCTTCCCCCCCTCCCGTCTTGCCATGCTGGACTCACCTTGCAAAGATTTGTCTCCTCTCTGCCACAGTTTCTTTGCCTTTGAGGGACAGGAGAGCAGGATGATTTCCCTCCCAGCATCCTGTCAGCTTGCAAATGCTTTTTGTGCTGAGAGTGAAATGTTTTGGAGGCCATGATCTTGCATGACTTCAGGCACCCATTCTCTCCCAAAATCAGATGGGTGCCTGCAGGGGTGGGATTCAAATTTCTTAACAACCGGTTCTGTGGGTGTGGCTGAATTTGTGAGCTTGGCTTGGTGATCATGTGACTGGCTGGGCATGGCTTGCTGACTGGGCATGGCTTGGTGGTCATATAACTGGCTGGGCATGGCTTGTATGTAAATATTATCAATACTTATGTAAATATTGAATTTTTTATTAAAAAGAGCAATTTTTACCTAAAATTGGGCAAAGCAAGCAGGCAGATTGAGTTGCTCACAGAATCACAGATTCATTCAGAGGTCTATCTTTCTGCAATCAGTTACCTGAGTCTGTCACATAAAATTTACTGGCAGGCAAACTCACAAAATTAACTCACAACACACCATGTATGTAAATATTGGTTTTTTTAATAAAAAAAGAGCAACTTTTACCCAAAACCAGGCAAAGCAGACAGGCAGATTGAGTTGCTCACAGAATCATTCAGAGATCTATCTATCTGCCAACGGCTACCTGAGTCTATCACATAAAATTTGCTTGCAAGCAAACTCATAAAATTAACTCACAACACACTATGTATGTAAATATTGAATTTTTTATTAAAAAAGAGCAACTTTTACCCAAAATCAGGCAAAGCAGGCAGGCAGATCAAGTTGCTCACAGAATCACAGATTCACGTAAAGATCTGTGTTTCTGCCATCTGCTACCTGAGTCTGCACTGAATAATAGAAGCTTCAGGCTTAACTCTTCTTTTAGATTAGCTAGAAAGCAAGAAAACTGATGATTTCCTGCTTTCTAACTAATTCAAATCTCCCAGCACAGCAGAACAGCTAATGGTCAGGGGGGAAAAAAAGGAAAAATAGCAACTTAGCAGGCAAGTTTGATGGCGCACATGCCAGGTAAGGAGTGAGTGGGTGAGGTGGGGCAGGGCCATTTAGTGACGCAATTTGCCAGTTTTCCTTCAGGTAGAATCTCACCCCTGGTGAGAGTGCACGTGTAGACCATTTCCTAAAAACCTCAGCTGTGCCACCCAGACAGCTGACAAGCTCTGTGCGCGGGTACGCAGCATTTGAAAATCTTCTTCTTTCCTGCTTTTTCAACTTCAGCTCTGCCGCGCAAAGCAGCTGAGGTTGAAAAAGCAGGAAATAAAGGACAGCCAAGAGCCTGGGCAGACAGCTGGGCCAAACAAAAAAGCAGACACCAAAAAGGTTTGGTGTCTGCTGCTCTTCAGAGCTACTGATTCTATAGAACTGGGCCGAACTGGTAGCATCCCACACCTGGGTGCCTGAAATTGTGCAAGGTCACGGCCCCCTCAGCGTGAAAAGCATTTGCAAGCTGACCAGATGCTGGAAAGGAAATCATCCTGCTCTCCTCTCCCTCCAAGGCAGAGAAACCACAGCCGAGAGGACACAGATCTTTGTGCGGTAAGTGAATCCAGCGCAGCAGGATAGAAGGAGGAAAGTATGAGGTATCTCAGTGGGTCAGGGAGGCCTTGGGTGGCCTGTTCCATCACTAGGTCCCCCATGGCCTTTCCCACTCTGAGATATATCTTGCACTTAACAACCCGCACATTCAGTTAACAAATGTGTGGGTGAAAGCAGGGAGTGATCACATTCAAATTATGTGATTCACTCCTACAAATCCTCGAGTTACGAATGAATTTGTCAGGCTCCATTACATTCATAAGTCAAGGATTGTTGTTATGTCTGGTAATGCTTGATGGACTTCTGCTGATCAGGACTCAGTATCATAACTTTGAGGATTTGATTATAAACAAGTGATAGCCTATTAGAAGAAGAGATCACTTTTTGTATTTTAAGAGATGATGTATTTATTATATGATTATTTTTTCTTGTTTTTTATTTTCTACATCGTCTTAATTTATTCTTTTATTTTTTAGTTGGTTTGCATTAGTTTTTATCTTTTTTAACTGTAATGTTTGATAAAATTACTATAAAAAACAGATGTCCATGCTTATATCCAACAGAATAGAGACTGAAAATTTTGAATATTCAAAGGGGGAAACAAAATGTGAAGCTTGCCCTTGCCCAACACCTCAAGACCACTCTGTCAAAATGAGGCTGTTCCTTCATTTTCCAGTCTCCCAAGGTGGCTTACAATTGATAAGAATGGCTATGTTCACATAAATAACCACATCACATTATCTCTCTACGTCTTGGCTCAAGAATAAAGATAAGGAAAAGAGGTGGTAATGTATCTGTCGTAATTGTGTGGGTTAGAGGAGGTGTCAAAAATAATTACTCAGGACCAGCATTCAGGACCTGCTGCATTTTAATTTAAGGTGGATAAATGCTGCCGTCATCAGGAAACTAGCTGGAGGTGTCATCTTTGATAAACAAGCCCGGCTTCACACATTTCCTGCAAAATCAATACAAGCCTGGCTCTTATTTGCTAATGCAACATGCCATTTTTGAAGTCCTTTTTGTGTGTGTTGGCTTCTTTTCTGTTACTCTTTTGTTTCAGTGATTAGTGTCTCTTCTCATTTTGACAATGGAGAGGGGAGGGGGCTTCCCTGAGGTACTAAAGCTATCAGATCCAGCCCATGCTAATAGTTTTGTTTCGATTCTTCTCTTCTATGGTAGCAAGCTCTGAGAACTCACAGGGGTCCTTGTCTCATCAATAAATTGGTAAATTGTTTGGCAAGGAATGGTGAGGCATTTTTTCAGGAAAAAAGCAATATGATTATCCATTGATTACACATGTTTAGTATCAAGTGATGGAGGGAAATAAGGAGTAGTTGATAGCACCAGAAGGAAAACTTTAGTGTCTGTTCTTTATTCCATGTTTGTTTTATTTATATGTTCCCTCCTCAACAGAAAGTCTACTCAATAGGACTTGTATTTTCAGTCTGTACAATAAATCAAGAAACTGGATGGAATTAGAAAGCTACCTGTGGCCCAGATAGTCTTGGAACAATCTCTGAGATGAAACCAATTTTGCCTTTATGCGGAAAGTAGCAGCTATCTTGGGCACTGACTTAAACAATCATTGGGTATCAACTTGTACTGGGTAACTTTTCAACATGTTGTCTAAGACAGCGGTTGCCAACCGATCTGCGAGAAAATTTTGGTGGTCCGCAGAGAAATGTCACCTCCAGAACACCCCCCCCCAAAGCAATTAATCCAAGCTGTGCAGGAACACAAGGCTGCACCGCCCACATGGCCTGCAGGAACCCTCTCCACCCATTCACTCCTTACCTGGCAAACTTGCCTGCTAAGTTGCTATTTTTCCTTTTTTTCCCCTGACCATCAGCTGTTCTGCTGTGTTGGGAGATTTAGATTAGCTAGAAAGCAGGAAATCGTTGCATTTCTTGCTTTCTAGCTAGTCTTTAGATCTTCGGCTTTGCTTTTAAGCAGAGCCGAACCTTTCTTAGGACTGTTCTATTATTCAGTGCAGACTCCTGTCAAGCAAATTTTAGGTGACAGACTCAGGTACCCGATGGCAGATAGATAGATCTCTGAATGATTCTGTGAGCAACTCAATCTGCCTGCCTGCTTTGCCTGATTTTGGTGAAAAGTTGCTCTTTTTTTATTAAAAAAAATCAATATTTACATAAATATTTATAATATTTACATACAAGCCATGCCCAGCCAGTCACATGACCACCAAGCCACACCAACAAATTAGGCCATACCCACAGAACCAGTTGTTAAGAAATTTGAATCCCACCCATGCCTCTGTGTGTTTGTGTGTGTGTGTGTGTGTGTGTGAGGGAGAGAGAGAGAGAGGGAAGGAGGGAGAGAGGGAGAGAGGTTAGATGAGATCTCTCTCTCTCCCTCCTTCTCTCCTTTCTCTCTCTCTCTCTCTCCCACCAACGTCAGCAACCCACCATCAGTCAAAATTCATATTAGTGGTCCTCGGGATTTAAAATTATGAGTTTGGTGATCCCTGAGGTCCAAAAGTTTAGCGACCCCTGGTCTAAGACAATTCTAATATCTAAGGGGCTGCCACAAAGAAGAGAAGTTCAATGTATTCTCCAAAGAACCTGAAGGCAGGACAAGAAGCAATGGATGGAAACTAATCAAGGAGAGAATCAGCCTAGAAATAAGGAGAACTTTCCTGACAGAACAATTAATCAGTGGAATGACTTGCTTCCAAAAGTTGTATGTGCTCCAACGCTGAAACTTTTTAAGAAAATAATTGGACAACCATTTGTCAGAAATGGCATCGGGTTTCCTGCCTGAGCAGGAAAGACCTCAAAGTTCTCTTCCAACTCTGTTATTCTATTAATTCCTCACAAAGACTTGAAGTGTGCACATTTTCTCTGCTGCTTTCAGACCAGCAGGCTGCTTGTTGTCTTGTAAGATGATTATGCTATCTACTTGCATATGCAACCCTAACCCTAACCCTAACCCTTCTGAATGGTGTCTATGAGGCACCTGACACCCCAGAGGCTGAGTGGTATTACTGCTCCCTGTAAACACATGAATTGTGCATGTGGGGGACCAGGTATGAATGTATGAACAAGATCTCTGCTAAAAGACATAAAGCTTTGGGCTTTCTAAAGATGATGTGGCCCAAATGGGGAATGTCCCTAAGGGCAGTGAATTCCCCTCTGCATGACTCATCATTGATGAGCCCATAATCTGCAGCTTGTTAGATGTTACCTAGGACCACACCTTGGCTTAGGCTACAAAACTCTGAACAATTTCTACGTGGCAGCAAAAAATTCAGAATTCTATATTTCAAAAACCATTAATGTGCATAATTACAAAGGTATTATCCTTCCTCTATAATATCTTGGCAGCCTTGGCTCCAGTTTTAGTGACAGTTCTATTTTTTTTTTCCTGCACTAAATGCTCTAAGACACATTTGAAATATGTTGAGAAGATTTATGTTTGAATTAAACTTTCATGGAAAGCAGACATAATGGGAAAATCCAACTTCTAAGGTTGCTGTCATTGATCTATTTATTTATTTGAAGCTCATTTGCAAAAAAAAAGGCACAAGCAGTAAAAAAAAGTTTTGAACAAGCAGTAAAACATCTCTTGACTTTCAATCTGGGTACAATCTGGGCTTTATCCATAAGCTGTATCTGAAGTTCCTAACTATTAATGCATATAGTCAAAGGTTTTGATATTATTAAATATATAGTTAATTGCTATTTACAAGTGAAAAAATGTTATTGAGATGGGCAATCAAGAAAGAGATATATTTATACCAGCTTAAGAGATACTCTCTTAGAGAACATAAAATACATTAAAAAAGTGTTGTGTGACAGGACCCTGACATCAGGGCTTCAAATATTTCAGCAGTGGGTTTTCTGCCCAGTTGCTGGATGGGTGTGGCCTACCAGAACTTCCGGGAGACCCATTTTTTGCCCTCCCCGTGCTCCGAAGGCTTTCCTCAAGCCTCTGGGACAGCGAAAACTGCCTCCTCTGGGCTCCAGAGGCCAGAAATAGGCCTGTTTCTGGACTTCCAGAACTTCCGGTAGGCCCATTTTCCCCCTCCCCAAGCCTCTGCATGGGCCCTGCACTTATCTCGCATCCAAAATGGGCTGCGTAGAGACTCCTGGGGGGTGGGGTGGTATGGGAGGGGCAGGGCAGGTGGGAACAGCTAGGGGCGGGATTTGGCAGTTCACCAAACCAGCCATAACATTAGCTATGGGTCTACCCTAACCCAGGTGAACCCGTAGCAGCCCACCCCTGCCTGACATACCTTTCCAGCTTGCCTGATTTTGTGCTATTATTTATTATTTATTTTCTTTATTAAATTGTTATGCCCTCCATCTCCACTATAAGATTATTCTTATTTGTTTGTATCTGTGGTACCTACAGTGGACATTTAGCACAAAATTTGATGATTGCCATAGCTATTTGTACTAGTTACCTTAATAATAAATTTTATGAATTTATTGCAATTTTTTAAAAGTTCAATTAATAATTACAGTTTGATGTATTTTAAAGCAGTGATCCCCAACCTTTTTACGCTGCGGCGACCACCGGCATCAGCTGGGCGCCCGTGACCCGGTACCGGCATCAGCTGCCCCCCCGCCATCTTTGTGATGGCGTGCTTCCGGTGACCTCACGAAGCATGTTTCATCAAAAAAAAGATAAGCGACCAACGCTCGATGAGCTTTCCGGGTAGCTCATGGCTTTCTGCAGAAAAGCTCACGAGCAGCTAGCGCCCGCCATCTTTTTGATGGCGTGCTTCGGTGGGCTTTCTACCGGAAAAGCTCACCGAGCGCTAGCGCTGCCATCTTTTTTTTGATGAAAGCGTGCTTCAGTAGCTTTCCCCCCCCCCCCCCTACCTGGAAAAGCTCACCGGAAGCTTTTCATCAAAGATAAAGCGGCGCGCCAACTGAGCCCAGCGACAGTAGGACTTGTTCCGCGGACCGGTGGTTGGGGACCCCCTGTTTTAAAGAGTTGTGGTGGCACAGTGGTTAGAATACAGTATTGCAGGCTAACTCTGCCCACTGCCAGCAGTTTGATCCTGACTGGCCCAAGGTTGATTTAGCCTTCCACCCTTCTGAGGTTGATAAAATGAGGGCCCAGATTGTTGGGGGCAACAGGCTGACTCTGTAAAGCGCTTAGAAAAGGCTGTAAAGGACTATGAAGTGGACATAAGTGCTATCGCTATTGTTATTAGGACTGTACTTTCTGACCCATGGGTCATAATTTTCTTGATAGCATGAAAAAGTGGCATCCTGTATTCAAATCAAAACTTTAACATGACCTAATAAAAGTTTTGATTTGAATACAGGATGCCACATTTCCAGGCTGTCAAGAGAACTATCCATTAGAGTGCTCCCTTTAAATTGTTCTGTTCTGTTCTGTTCTGTGGAAACAGAAGCAACCCATTATTTAAGGAAACATCTAGAAACATCTGCACTCTGAAAGACTATTCCTAAAGTTGCAGAATAAGGGAGCTGACTCTTTTATATCATATGGCCATCCTTTTTTTCTTTAGTGTTTGATATATATTTTATAATGCTTCAGTCTATATCAAGCCTGTGACCTATGAAGTCAAATGCAATCCATTATATTATGACCTCCCCAGTGTTTAACTGCCCTGTTCATTGCAGACGGCAAAGACAGAGCTGAGGGGTCACATAATGAGTAGGTTGTTATACATTGATCAGGGAATTGTAGTGAAACATGCCAAGTTGTGAAAGGGATAAACGTACTTTGGCTCTTAGTTTCAAGGCCATTGAATTCAAGGCCCTTCACTTATACCTAAATGTTTTTATTCCCTTGACTCAGATATTTGCTTTTCAACAATGGCTATTTCCAGGGGTGGGATTCAATTTTTTTAACAACTGGTTCTGTGGGCATGGCTTAGTTGGTGGGCATGGCTTGGTGGTCATGTTATTGACTGGGCGTGGCCAGCTCAATATCACTCATATTGAGGCACACATCTCCTCGCCTGGCCTCTCATGACTTCGGGGATGCTGCAACAGTTGTAAGTGTGAAAAATGGTCATAAGTCACTTATTTCAGTGCCACTGTAACTTTGAATGGTCACTGCACACAAGCAAAGTACCAGCAAAGGAGGAAAAAAAAAACTCCAGAGAAGTTCCAGAGACAGGAAGTCTAGTCCTGCCAAGAATGTAATAAGGGTTAACGGAGAGGCAGTTTCTGTAAGCAACACCAAAATGTTTCCTTCCTGCCTTCCTTACAGGATTAGGCCAGTAATTTCTTATAACAACTGGTTCTCCGAACTGCTTAGAATGTTAACAACCAGTTCTAGCGAATAAGTGCGAACTGGTAGAATCCCACCCCTGGCTATTTCCTTATATCCGTGTTTTTAATTGATTAGCATAAATATATTAACAATTTCATAATTGTTTCACCCCTCTTAATTAACAAATATAAATCTCTTTATTATATAATCTATAAAATAAGCATCTAAAAACAATTGTATCCAGACAACAGACTGATTGATTGAAATGGATTTTTTATATATTATATTAAAAAAACAAATAAAAGTTGAGAAAAAAAAGAAATAAGCACTATCTTCTCCTTATACAATTGTCAGCAAAAACCCCAAACAGAGCTCTATCATATTAAAATTAACAAGTTTATGTTTGTTAATAAGTTAAGTTTATAACTTTCCACATCTCAACTTTCAGCTATTGGGAAAACTCCATTTAAAAAGCATTAAAAGACCCCCAAAACCTAGTATAAATAAATTATAGCTAAAGTTTAGCATAACAAAAAGAGACCTTCAATGGGAAGGGCAAATTGCAGTACACTCATTCTAAATGCGAACCATCCCTAAGAGAATCACCACAAATGACAACTTATTCCATTTGAATAAACATTTCACGTCTTAACTAAACTATCTAAGCAATCTATCTAAGCAATCCCAGCATCTTAATATTAAAAAGACTACAATTTAACCCTACATAAAAACTATTCCTTTAAAGAAAATCACATAGTTAGATACTATCTATTTAGATATTAAACAATTAGGATACAGAAAATAGGCATAAAACAAAACATTTAACCAAAGCCACATATTTCCAGTCAAAATATTAGTAAATCCAAAAAGAATCATGCAGAACGACAATATGTTCCATTTTAACTATGGTAAAATAAATCAATTTTGTCATAGAACAGCCTTCATCGGTGAGCCATCCCAGTAGTTATTGATCCTTGTAACAAATTTCTTCTTTTCTTTAAGCTGTCTGTCTTGTAAATCCAACAAAGAAAAAAAATATTTTTTTAAAAGTGTAGCCAAAAGCTTGTCCTTTTGCTCTTCATTTTAATTTCCTAAAAGTAATAAAAATAAATTTCATTGTCATATATTAAGGTGTGAAGGTACTCATTCAACAGGTATTTGATACCTTGTTCCTTCTGAAGGTATCTAACTTCTTTCAAGCAGTTAATAAACAATTTCTAAATGTAGTTAGCAAGAGAAGTGTCCAAATTTAGTGTTCTTTTGAAAGGCTCCATTTACAGCTGAAGGAACTATGGTAAATTTCCTCTCTCTCATTAGTAATCACTGTACAGTATTACTGTCTATTTGTGAGGAAAAGGGGTGACTATTCCAGTTGCCAACAGTTTAGGTAATCTCACGTCTCTCTTTTTTATCCAGAGAGAAACAAGGAACTAATCTACTGACTCCTTTAAAAAATCCTATTATTTACTTTGTACTTTCTTTGTATGCTACACTATAAACTAATACAATTGTTAATATATAAAAAGAAGTCCACAAACATTGGTTCTGCTTATTCCTGGAGCTGTCTTCAGTTGGTCACTTTCCCTAGAATTTTCTATAATTACTGGTAGTTTTTTTCCCATGATTGTTAATCATTTGAATGTTGTGTCTGGGCTTAGAACCAAAGCCTACTTGTTATTTAGCAGATGCCAGCTTTTGGAATTGTAATATATACCTCCAACCAGCTCCTTGTTGTTCACACTGGCGAAGATCAAGTAAGGGGCCTAATGATCTCCCCTCCTTCTACTCATGAGTGTTGTATTGGTGGCAGTGTTGGCCATCAGCACATGCCTGTTTTAGCATATCTGCCTTAATTTTTCTTGGCTCCCAAATTCCTCCCTATTCCAGAGTCCAGGACTCTTGGCATCCAGAACGAATCTTTCTATTTTAAAGCCACATGTTTACAGAGCAAAGCTATAACTCACTTACACAGTGGAATGGCTAAAGGCAGTAGAAGCAAGGAGACAGACCTACTGATGCTTTTTGGAAGCACGCCTCCCCTTGGAAATGCAATGGGAAGACTCTGATCCCTGAATACTTCTGAAAAATTGTCCTAATCTATATTACAGCGGTAAGCGGGACAGCTGAGAAAGCCCCTGGCAGTTCTTTGCCTGCAGCAATGAGTTTTTACAGCTGAGGCCGACTCCGCTTTTCAAATCTCCGAGTTGCCTAAATTATTCCATGTTTTGTTTGTTTGTTTTAGTCTTCAGCTACGCATGGACTTATTAGCTTTTTGCAGTGGGTGCATTTCCTTTAAGCAAAAGCATGAGAGTTTGAGCAAAGCTCCTTGGCTGAGGTCCTTGAGTTTTATTTCTAATCCTAACTATGTGGCAGCTCACTTTGTGATGCTGATTTAAATTACTTTAATTTATTCCCAGAGGAGGAGAGATCAGAGCTTAACCATGTTCCCTGCTCCTTGCTGTTTTATGAAAGGGCTTTAGTGAACCAGAAAGTTCCATGACTGTTTATGTGATCTGTGCCCCAAGGTGAACATGCATCAGCAGTTCTATAGGCATTTTTCCCAGCTTAGGGTCCCAGTGTAATTTCAATGTAAAGAAATATGCTTACATTCAAAAATAACCATTCTTCTAGATAATGGCGTTTCTACTGCTGCTGATGCTAATGAAAAGCAAGTGTGATGCTGATCACGAGAACACCTGTCTTAGCAGTATGACTGAGCTTGTTTTTCTTTGTTTTTTGTATTTTTTTTTCCTAGCTGGGAGGCTGTGGGATCCTTGGAGTTGGCATATGGCTAGCCGTTACTCAAGGGAACTTCGCTACCCTCTCTTCTTCCTTCCCTTCTCTGTCAGCTGCCAACCTGTTGATCATCACAGGGACTTTTGTGATGATCATTGGCTTTGTGGGATGCATAGGAGCCATCAAAGAAAACAAGTGCCTCCTACTCAGTGTGAGTATTGAACATGTCTTATTTACTTGTCCCTGCTTTGTGACCTCAGAGTGATTCTGCATATGTTAAATGCCTAATATATTGTCAATTTCACATAGAGTAGGGGGTGTCAAACTTGTGGCCCACGGGCCAGATGTGTCACATGCTTTCCCCACATGATTTAGTGAAGGGGGGAAAAGTCCCGATGTCACATGACATTGCCGTGACAATGTGAGTTTGACACCCCTGACATAGAGCATATCCCAGCATCTCATACAAGCAGTCTCCCATCTGGAGTAAGACACCTTTATCTAGAATCTTTAACGATGTTAGCATTATGTGGTAATTGATTGTGAAAAATGGGGCGCATGTTTGTAAATACCTGAGGTTGCCATTAAGCAAACCAAATGACAATCTAAAAAGCAAGGCTGTTACTTTCTTCTGCTGATAGATGAATGCCTTTAAAGATACAAATTGGTGGATTGTATTTGCTGATGGAATGTTTTTTTTCCAGCCAAACATCCCCCCAGCCCCAGATCTTCTCAGATAGTTGGAGAAAAAAGTGAGAAGCAATCCCATTTTTATAAGCAGATTTCTATTTGCAAAACTCATGCCCCCTTTTTACATTTAGGTATACTCTCCTTTTTAACAACAGACTTGAGAGACATTTTGAGATTTGTATGATACAATAATAGATAATTATTAGTTTTTTGGTTAGTTTTGATTGTTAGGTTTACAGGAGATCAAGGCAGCTCATAGCAAAGATCTTCCTTCATTTTATTCCCACACAACAAACTTGTGAAGTTGGTTGGGCTATGAAAATGTGATTGGTCCAAAATTACCCAGTGAATTTCCATAGGTGAGGGTGATCTTGAATTTCATATTCCCAGTCCTAGTCCAACGCTAACAAAGAAAGTAAAAATTAGAAGCAATGCACCTGCGGATAAAGAATAGCATGTAGTTCTTGCTTTGGAAATGGTTTATCAAATTTTGGGGTGGATGGAGAGAGAGAGAGAGAGGGAGGGAGGGAGGGAGGGAGGGAGGGAGGGAGAGAGAGAGAGAGAGAGAGAGAGACTTATCTGGCATCCTCCCCTAATATCAAATACATGAGAGAGGTAGGACTGTCACATCCTGTACTGCCATTCTGCCCATTAAAAAAATAAAAGGAGGTAATTCTTATCTTACCATCTCCTAGCCATAGAGCATTAAGGCATTGGCTAGAAGAATTTGTCCAGCTCTCCACACCTCTCCTTCAACTCAGTAGTGATAAAGCCAATAGACAATCTCATGCCTCAAGCAGCACACATAAAATGGTGCTGGTACAATAAAGTTAGGATTTCCCATCCCACGATCAGTAAAGAAACAAAGAATTCCCCCTCTTCTTCTTCCTCTTCCATTTTGAGATTATGCCAGAGAGCAACCAACAATCAACAAAAGCTAGCACAGAATCTAGTTAAAACCTATTTACTTATGTTCACACAAATATCCATTTTTCTTGAAGCAACAACTCCTGGCCTCCTGTTTAGATAGATGCTCCTTTCCCTCAGGTTTCAAATAAATTAATTCTGAGGCTGCTTGAAAGATGGAAAGAATTTCTCAGCCTTGGTCCCCAACCTCCACCTCTCTTCCAATTCTGCCTTTCTTTTAAAACCACTCAAAGTTTCTGTCTGTATGTGATGGAGGAGTTAGGAATACCTTTTTCTGCTAAGCCTGCTTGCCTGCAACAAGAATATATTGACAACAAGGGTGTTTATTTATTTACTTTTATTAACATTTTTTATCCTGCCTTTATTACTTTAACTCCAGATAGTGAGCATATGTAGTATTCCTTCCTCACAACCATCTTATGAGGTCACTTGGACTGAGAAAGAGTAATTTGGTCCAATGTCATCCAGCTGGCTTTTATGCCTAAAGCATGACTAGAATTCACAGTCTCCTGTTTTCTAGGGTAGAAGTTTCACCACTATACCAAACTAACTCGGTTCCATCACCCTCAAGTCCTTAGCCAGCCCATGTTCTAATGACCAAGCCCTTTCTTAATTTACTTACTACTTCCTGTTTCCATCATTGAAAGATAGTGAATGTGCACATTCCCCAAAATATTTATTTGTTTGATTGTTTGTTTTATATGCGTCTCATTTCACTTACAGAGTGACTCTGAGAGATAGACCATAAGCTATACTGTCTTCAGATGTTGCCCCAAGAAGGGTATTTGTAGCAAATGTTCATCCCTTTTGTCTTTGATCCTTTGATTTGATTCCCCAGAAGAAAAGCAAATACAGTATGACTTTTTTTTTTGAATCAGTGGGCTATTGTAAAGAAATCCCTAACCATGTTTTCAAGCTTCTCTCGATGATATGAATGGGACTAAAGCATGAGCAATGTCAATCCAATCCAATGTATCCTTTCTAAAAAAATTAATTTCTGTAATATAACATAATGATTTCCTTCGTTTACCAAAAAGAAGTGGAAGAAGGAATATCAGGTATCAGGAGAAGATCTGTATAGCCTTGAAACTAATATGAGAGACAGACTGAAATGTTAGATCATGATAAAATAAAATAAAGTTAAGAACTATCTCCTTGAAAATGAAGAAGACAAGGCAGGCTTTGCTCAGGGGTAATCTTCTATTTTCTGTTATACCTTTGTGTTAGTGTGTCCATACCTTATTACAGAGTCACCCACTGTATATAAGAAGTGCATTTGTGTTTTAATAAATTGCTGACAGAATACCAGCGTTAGTATTTGGGAATAAGCTTCACTGTCCTCATTTATGAACTGGATAAGCATCAATTCTTATGTATTTGAGATCTTTAAAATTCTTGGCTTGGGAGAAAAACAAACATTGAAATCCACTTTTCATCCATTTTAAATTGCCTCAGCCAGCACCATTTAAAGCATACTCAAAATATGGCACTCCTTAGATTGAACTCTTTCATATAGAAAAGAAAGCTGCTGTGTTGTTCTCCTATGTTAAATAAAGGGTACAGTGCTTTGATATGTAGGCAGTGTGTACTGTTTTCTTCCACTTCACAATGACATGTTTCCCTCACACAACTAAAGTAATTTTAGGAGATTCCTCAGGGTCACACTAGTTTGCTTCCTGAAATTCAGTGTTTTCTCTCCCTCCCTCCCTCCTTCCTTCTACATAAACACACACACACTAAGATTGGCTTCAGTAAATGAGAGAGTAAATCCTTAGTTAGAAGTTACCTAAATGTAGACAATCCAGTTCTTATGCAGCAGAGGTTGGGGATCATTGCATTTTCTAATCAGATTTATAAGTTGAAAATTGATCTAAATACTCTCCGTAGAGTCATTTCTAATTTGTTTGTTTTAAAATTCAGCAGCCCTTCGAAATGCTTTTGCTAATGTTAATCTCCAGTTTCATTGGAATCCTCAAATCTCACATTAGAGAATTTGAGATTTTTGCTTCCGGTTTTTGGACAGCTCCTTGACTTCTGATTATTATTATTTTCTGGACTAATCTAGAAAACTGTCCAGAAAGGGTAGAGTCTCCCTTACTTTAATTTCATTAACACAGTTGGGATATACAATAGTTTAGACACTTGAAAGATAGGTTTGCCCAACATATTTAATGCGTAGTTTTTCATATGGTTCATGACCAGCTTATTTAACAAAAAACTCTCTCTTCAAATATAAGTCTGTATCCTATTTCAGACTGAGAGATATTCACCTGAGCTTTGCACATCTTTTCTTATATGTGACAAGGCATGCAGTGCTTCCCCATGGGCCTCCACATGAATTGTGCATATGAGAAAAATGATGTCACTATACAAATTATTTCATATGCAAAATTATTTGCATATTTTCATGTGAAACTTATGTGAATTGTGTCATTTATCTAGTTTATGGATGGAAATGGCATAACTAGTGCATGCTATGATGATATCATGATGTACATGATCCCATCATGACTTGAGTCCAGGAGCCTTTGTACTTCCATGTTCTTCATTGGCAGGACCATGCATGGAAAATGTGCAGAACCATTTCATCATAAACTATGCAGATACCAAGATAAAAGAATAATACAAAATTTTAAAAAACATTTAAAAAATGAAAAAGGTGATAGATGGGGAAAAGGAAATAGAAAGTAAAATAGAAAAGAAAGAAAAAATAAGAATATGCTGAAGAGTTACCTCAAATCAGCCAGTCTCAACCTCATCCAGTAAAATTGGTTCCTCTTGTATAACTGCTTTTAAATTGATTTTTAATAGCAGACAATTTTAAGATGAACTTCAGAATCCACTGTTTCCAAATATCCTTTACCCAAAATTAAAGAATTTTGCTCCATTCTGTATTAGTGAGTTTACACATTTTCACATTTGTCTTTTCTTTTCTTTTTTTTTAAGAAATTCAGATCCCAAAAATGTATCTCTTTTATCTGAATAACAAATCTATGAGATCGGATAGACTGAAAATTTTAAGTTTAACCTAGGACTTCTTTTAGAACTTCTTAGTCAGAATTCAACACCTGTTACTTTACATACCACATAATTCTTTAGCTAGTTATCATGCTCCACTTGTGGTTTATGATTCAGGGAAGTCTCTAGAAATTTAGAATTGGAGAAGATCTTTAAGTAGAAATCCACCATTTGAACATCTCTAATGTGACTGTTTGACAGACCTAGAACAACAAATGTCTGCCAACTGTTTGACAGACCTAAAATGAAATTTCTGAACAACAAATGAGAGATCTATTTATTTTCTGGTAATTGGCCACATCAATGAGCTGTTCCTTTGTATAGCATTTCAAAGATTGCAGTTCGTTTGGGCTTGAACATTTGTTTTTTGGTTTCAGTTTGCTAATAAACAAGGGAAGGCCATGATTTCAGATAAAACAGTGAAGTCAACTGGAAACTACCAATAGTATATGTTGGGTTTCCATTTTTTTAAAAAAATGCAAGACTCATTTGTGATAGATGCATTGCAGGAACTTTTCTGAAAAATATTATTTCTAGATTTCATTGAAAAACTGACACCACCAAACTCCATCAACAATAGGGAAATTGACTAAATAAATATAAAAAAGAAATGAAAGTATTTTACTTTTCTCGTAAAGTAATACCCTTTTTTGAGTCAAACTTATCTAGTCTATTTTTAGACAGCAGCTTCTGGATTTAGATGTGTCTTCCCAAAACACTTCCTAGAGCTGTCAAAGAATTGGGACTTTTGGGTGTGAATTAGGCTTTTTTTTCTTCAACTGTATTTTTGCTCTAGAAGGTTGAACATATATGGGAATGATCAGATTGTTAAAAAACAAAGACCAGATTCTGTGAGAAATTATAGAGATCTCATGGTATTAAATTGCACTTCTCATTCTTCTAAGTTTCCTTGCTTCTTATTTTTCACAGCCAAATAAACTAAGAGCCTTTTTCTTCTTCTCAGGTTTTAAATAGTAGAGTGGGTTATTGTTGAAGGGTCAGATAAGGAAATGTAAAATTAAAATATTCAAAGAGGTATTCTTTTCTTATTCACCTTCCCTTCACTTTTTCTGACTGACCTACTTTTAAGCTAGGATTTGCAGGGCAATTCTAATTGTGCTACATGCCAGAATCCAACAAAACAGAGTCAGTTGGAAGTTGACATCCTGTGCTGTATATATTAAATCCAATTTTTGCTGTCTAGGAAGAGAGGATTGGAGTAGATGTGAAATCCTCAGGCAAATGTAGAAGTTATTAAAGATTATTTTTAGATGGATACTCACTGCCCCTTGTGATTACTCTGGTTATTAAAAAATATTTCCCTGCAATGTTTTTCTTTTTTCTTTCCCCAAAATCTCTTGATGTTCAAATCCTGGTCCTACCTCCTGCTTTATGGTTATACTTTGATAGTTCTTGCAGCTGTAATGATCATTCAGATGAAGCCTTATCTGCCCCCCTCCCCTAATATCAGATTGTTCATTCATAATATTAAATATTGTATTTTATATATGAATATCTTGTATATATCACACACAACTTAAAGTCTGATTGTCATGGCATATACATTTAATGAATGAGTGAGTGAGTGAGTGAGTGAATGATCATGTCTGATTGCCATAATTAATAGTATTTTTACTGGCACTCTTCTCTAGCTAAGGAATAATGTACCGAGGCAACAAGACACATTGTTCCAGAGCTGCCAGATTCTTGCTCTGTATCTTTTTTTCAATTCAGGACTTTAAAATTCTGCAGCAGGAAGAGGGATTAAGTCAGATGTTTCATATCCGACCTCTACATATCTTTACTTCAGATAATATTTTGCCTTAGTGCAAGTGTTCCAGAAGTTCAACATGCAAATGTCTGATGTGAAATGGCGACTACTTATTGCTGCCAGTGTTTCCATTACATTCAGGTGTAGGATCAATACAACCATCTAGGAATATCCATTAAAATTGCCTTCTTTATTTTAGAGATCTGCCACTTCCGTTTGCTTGAAGGGAATATCAGTCTTTGCATAGCAAAAGTGAACAGATGGACTCTCAGAAGCTTTTATGGGTGAAATAAATAGCTTAAGCAAAGGTTTGATTTATCCTTTCTGGGAAGAAACTTTGTGGGTACATACAAGTCATTGCTGGAAGACATGCGGTCCAGTACCAATCTTCATTCATAATGTTGAATATTAAATGAATACCTTTTATTTCCAAAGGAATATGTAGCTGAGCGTGCTAGGTATTGCGTGCTTGTTTCTTGACCTCCTTTAATTCTTTTGAAAAATCCCAGCTGTAGAATTTGAGATGGGCCAAAAATGTATGGTTGGTGTTATGTCTAATTCATCAGCTCATGCATAGTGAGCAGATGTTATAGCAGTTGTCTACTCAAGTTGTCTACTCAAATTTTGTGTCCTGGGAAATGGGATCCTAAGGAAGGTGAATGCTAAAATCAGATTCCTTTTTAAAAGAGGGAAAGGATATTTTGCTGTTCTGTGCCTATGGTTGTCTAGAAAAAGCTGGGGTGATCATGCTTAGATTGTGACAGAGATCTGTAGCTTTGGTATTCTGTGACATTTTATTGATTAGAGTCTATTTTCTTTCAAAAATCATAAAATACTGAAAATGCCATAAAATACCAATTAAATCAGCTGTCTGACATACACTCAAGGCACCATTCTTTTCTCATTCTACTAGTTGGGGTAATGCTACCAAATGATTCATGTTAGAAGCCCAGGTGAGAAAGGGATGAATTTATTCTCTGAAAACACACAACTTGATTTATATGGTGCTTGCATTTAGAAACCCTTTTCCCCCCCTTTCCTTTTGCCTTGGGAAAACTAGTAATAAATAATGTAGACGGGTAATACAGAGATGTTTGGTGTCCTGTTACACATTCCTAGCATGCTGTATATCCAACTTTTGGAGCATTTGTTCAACAATTTCTTAGCAGTGCTCTAATCCTAGAACATCAGCCCTAGCATTTGTGCAAATAATTTTTACCGAACTGGCAAATGTTTGTATCACTCCCATTCTATATCCAGATGTTAACCTGACTGAATTGTATCACGGGTAGTCCATGACTTATGACTACAATTGAGCCCAAAATTTCTGTTGCTAAGTGAGACGCAGCTGGAACTAATCGTATTGGCTCTGCCGTTCCATTAGACTGTTTCAGTGACATAGAGGGGGGGGGGATCTACTGCTTAGGTAACAGTTTATCCTCCATATTAAATCACCCAGGCCTCGTGCTCTGGAGAGGACACTTCAGCTTTGCATACAGCATTGAAATAACACGGGAAGTGGCAGTTACTGGTTTCATAGCACAATATCATAGTCTCTTGAGACTGAAGGATGCCAATTCAAGTGAGATAGTTGCTAAGTGAATTTTGCCCTGTTTAATGATCTTTCTTGCCACAGTTATCAAGCAAATCATTGCAGTTGTTAAATTAGTAGCATGGTTATTAATTGAACTTGGTATCCCCATTGACTTTGCTTATCAGAAGGTTGCAAAGGGGGAATCACATGACCACTGGGCCACTGCAGCTGTCACAAATATGAGACAGTTGCCAAGCATTTGAATTTTGATCATGTGACCATGAGGGTGCCATAACAATCGTAATTGTTAAAGATGGTCATAAGGCATTGTTTTCAGTGCCATTGTAACTTCGAACAGCCACTAAGTACATTCGCGACCTGTATTTTAGATAACAGGTGAAGACTGCCATCCTGAAGTAATTGCAGAGATTAGAGCAAAATGAATAGAATTGCATAATTTAGGTTAGTACTGTAAAATATACTTCGCATAACTTCTCGTCCAGTGCTATGCATGTTAAACTCTTAAGACTTCAATGGCTCTTGCTTCCATGCAAATTTTGTGAGAATTTAAGTCCACAGAGATCTTGTTATGGAATAAAGAGGAGAGAAGTAGATTTGTTAGGCATTGAGGTATCTTTACAAGCCATCTCTGTACAAAAATGACAATTTCCATTGGTATCAGGAAGAAACTGGACTATTGGCATTAATATTGAAAGGAGGTAACACACTTTTAAACTGATCCTCTGGGAAAGGAGACAAGAGTTGTGAGACACCTGAATGGAAAAGACTCATTCTTAGAAGTTGAAAGTGAAAAGGGAATTCTGTAGAAAATTGTGACATGGAAATGACTAAAAAACTAAAAGAATACAATTTTCTGTGGATACATACTCTGTAGAGAAAGACACACTACCCTGTAGGTCAAAAGAGAGCATGCTGAAGGAAGCAGAACTTTACAAAGAATCATTCAAGATGTTGAAACTAATGTTAAATAAAAGGGTATATTTTCACATTATGCTTTGGACATTTTGCTTGGGATAATCTTCAGATGGAACTGAAATATTAACAAAGGAAGTATTAACTTTAATAATGACTTATAGACTGAGAAAATATATGTTCTCGATATGGATGAAACACAGTATTTACATCCTCTACATGCATGTGCCTCAGAACTCCTAGTTACGGAGCTTACTGTCTAAATCAGTGGTCGCCTCAGGGACCACCAAACTCATAATTTTAAATTCTGAAGACCAGAGACCCTGCAAAAATCCCCCAAAAAGTCTGCAGGAAAATTCCCCACTCCATTTTCCTACCGATCGATCATTCTTTATTTGGGATTGCAGGTTACTGTCTCCAGCTCCATTCTCAGGGGGAGAGAGAGAGAGAGAGAGAGAGAGAGAGACTTTTGGCTTCATGCAAGGAAAGCAGCAGAAGCAGCAGACGTCTTTCTTTCTTTCCCCCAAACTCCGCCAGAAATGAGTCTTTGTGAGACTTGTCATGCCATCAGAGACTCTTGGAGCAGGATGCCTTGCAGGGCCCCAAAGACTCATTTCTGGTGGAGTTTGGGGGAGAGAAAGAAAAACTTTTGCTGCTTTCCTTGCGTGCAGCCAAAAGCAGAAGAAGAAAGAAATGGAAGGAAGCAGCCCAATGGCCAGGTGAGGCATGTGGGGTGAGTGGGGCAAGTTCTCCCCCTCCTCCCTTTCCCCCTCCCCTCACTACCTCGTGTTGTTCACAATGCAAGCAACACAACCCTTGTGTTCCCATGGGCCTTGTGGGCAGCGCAGCCTTGTGTTCCTGCACAGCCTGGATTAATTGCTTTGGGGGATGCTTTGGAGCTGACATTTCTCTGTGGACCACCAACATTTTCTCATGGACTACCAGTGGTCTCCAGCCCACTAGTTGGCGACCACTGGTCTAAATTTCTCAAAAGCCATGTTAGAAGAAAAAGATTAAACAATAGAAGGTAAAGCATCAACAATGGCAGTGGTGGGATTCAAATTTTTTTACTACTGGTTCTGTGTGCGTGGCTTGGTGGGCATGGTGTGGCTTGGTGGGTGCGGCAGGAGAAGAATACTGCAAAATCCCATTCTCTTCCCATAGCTCCATTCTCCTGTGCAGGGCAACAAAAAAAAAGACCCAGCCTATCACCTAGGACTCAGGAGGCAGAGAATGGATGGGGGTGGGGCCAGTCAGAGGTGATGTTTGCCAGTTCTCCGAACTACTCAAAATTTCCACTACCGGTTCTCCAGAACTGGTCAGAATCTGCTGAATACTACCTCTGAACAATGGGCAGATATAGACATTGGCTGGCATTACTGATGTCAGGGCTTTCACTTTCTGAATATCTTTGTGAGAGAAATAGATTGGTGATGGGAAGTGAATAGATTATTCACAAGTTTAGAAAGAAGAAAATAAACAGGAGACACCATGCATTGAGATAGGACAGTGGTCCCCAACCTTTCCAGCTATATGATACCATTGCCATCTAACTATAGTTAGAATCAGTGCATTAACAAAAATTAAATAAACATTTAATAGAAAAAGAGACAGACTTTAGGATTTAGAAATTTAACTTGATTCTAAGAACAATATCTTTTTTCCCTTTCTCCTGAATCCTAAAACATGTACATCTTTTGAAAAATAAGTAACCTAGTGATTTTCACCCTCAGCAACCCAATCCAGATACCATTTTAGCTACCAGAAACTTCTAAGGTGAAATATATATCACTGCAAAGTAAGATTAATTATCTTAGTGAGGTTCTGTGTATAAATGCTTTGCATTGGGATTGTGTTGGGATTGTGTCTCAGGTCATAATCGTTCTTCTATCGGTTGCCTACAATCTCCAGGCACCATAGCAAAGCTCATTTTTATTCTCTTTATTTTTAGCATTTCAGCTGGGAAGCTTACTTAACTGTGCTATTCCATGTGCTGTAGAATCTTGATTTTCCTTTTATTCCTTCCATTTAATCATAGAACTGGGTATACAATTTGGCAGGGTTATTGGGATTGTGCATTTCAGGTCAGATAAAACAGAAATAATGAACTTTCTAAATATGGTTGTCAGAAAATAACAGAAAAGTAGCTGCACTTGTAGTTTGGGTCTGAATTATTTAATATGTAATATACTGGTGTATGCCAATCTGGACTATTAATTCATGAATGTGGTAGCACAAGTATTTCTCATCCTTCCTACTTGAGCTCCTTTAATGTAGAAATGAGCAAAGTTGCAAGCTTAGAATCCTATCCAGGCAATTTATTATTTCATTTTTTGAATGTATAAAGGGGAAAATTAAAGACATATATATTTTTCAAATTTCATTCCCAAGTTATTTGATTTTCCCTCCCCCAAAATAAAAATAAATATGGCTGCTTTGAGTAATGTAACCTTGGAGTCAGCCTAGATTTGACTATTAGATCCACTTGTAATAAGTTTTCAAGTCCTTTGGAACATCTAACATCAAATGCTGTGTGATTTGTTATCATAAAAAAATCTTTCTCCAATATCAGTGGTAACATCTGATGGAAAAAGTAATCTCCAATATCGTACATAGTTCTTAAGTATAATGGATTTGAATCAGAAAAAGTATTTGATGTACGAAAAGTCAATGATATATCAGCTTTCAGTCTGCGGTGACATAATATGTCAGTGCTTTCCATCTTCTGAAATTATTTGCTATCTAATTTGGAGATTGTCAGTTTGAATCTGTTTGGCAAGATCAGTTAAATACAAACACTGTGCTCAGCATTTGAAAACTGGGATCCAAAACTTTCAGAAGCTGGTAAGGTTGCTATCAACTATACCAAATTAAAAATAGCATGGCTGTCCGCATTTGTAGCTATTGGAGTTTCAGTTTGCTTGTCCTACTTCTTGATAAAAAGTTCAGGCATAAATTATACATTATACATAATCAAAAGGATAATACAGAAAGTAAAATAAAATTCTTAAATAAGTAAATGAAATGAATAACTTAAGCTGTAGACACAACAATACCTGTAGCTGTATCACCCCTGATAATTATCTTCTCCCCACAAAGACCAATAGTTACAAGCAGAATTTAGCACAGCTTCTGTAGATAAATCTGATAGAAAAAAAAGATAATGTTCTCATGTGACCTATCAAAGCAATTGGATAATAGGGAAATGGTTACACCTATGTGCCAATTTAGATTCAATTGGGTGATGCATTGCTCCTAGCCAGAGAAGAATATTCTGTTCATTAAAAATTAGTAGAATAGAAGACAAACCTTAATTTAAGTCTCTTAATAATAAGAGCTGGAGAAGATCACAATTGGAGTAATGGCAAGTCGGATTATTTATTGTATTATGGAAAAGGTGCTGGTTGAAAGATTGGGCTTTCATTTTAGCCACTGAAATTTTACAGACTTGAAATTGGGAGCTATTCTATTCTATTCTATTCTATTCTATTCTATTCTATTCTATTCTATTCTATTCTATTCTACTCTACTCTACTCTACTCTACTCTACTCTCTGAATCCAGCCCATGAGGCCATCCTGGAAACTGTAGGGGCTGGCCCTCGTCTCTTTGGCCTGGCCCACACCATCCCAGCATGTGTGCACACAGAAGGCAGTGTGTGCCCGCATGCCCAGGTCCGGCCCAAGCCATTTCAGGGGCGCACGTGTGCACAGGAGGAATTGGGCCAGTGTTGCCTCAGCCTGGCCCACCCCATTGCATGTGGATGCTGCAGGCTGCAGTTACAGCCAGAAACCATCTCCCTCCACTCAGAAAGGGTGGTGAGCACATGGTAGCTGACAGTTTCTGGCTGTAGCTGCCTTGTCCCCTGACTCGCCTCACCTCATCCTGTGGGCCGAGCCTCCCACCCACCACACCACATACTGGAGACCCCTGGATTCCTTCCCCAACCCCACTCAACCCCCACAAGCACCACCCATGTGAGCGATGTCAAGCTGGCCACACACCCAGGCCATGCCTAGTTGGCCACCACCACCTTGCCATACCGCTGCTCGTCTCCAACCCCCGGAGGGCAACCACATGCTGATTCGGCCTCAATGAAATAGTTTGACACCCCTGTTCTAGATTCTTATAATTATAATCCACTTGCAATCTTTATCGAATATTTCAGTATTATTTTATCATTATTACACCGTATATATTATTTTAATCTTGTCACAATTCATTTAACCAGGTTTATGTGTCACTTTTCTTTCATATGGACTCCAAAGCAAAACCAGAACAATAAAAAATAAGAGATAACACAAAACTGTGTACAATATCAGCATAATTCAGAGCATCTGCAGTGCGTGCACACATGAATACACGTATTCCCTCAGAACGGCTTGCAGTTCACAAAGGAAAATTCTCTGCTGAGATTTCAAGACATTTGGTGCAATAAATAAGTTATTGCCTTCTGATTGGTTTTGAATGGTAATGCAATGCATTGTAACCTGCTCAGCTTTTTCTTTTGTTTGAGAAGACCTTGGCAAATAAGAACATTTGTTAATTTATAGCTACAATTTATGCATGCTTAAAAATAAATCCCACAAGGTCCTCTGAGAATTACTTTCAGATTAATGTTTTTATAGAGTTTTTTTTTTATTTCCAATTTTTGAGCATTGCTCCAAGCTCATGAATATCAGTTTCTTATTAACTCCCCCATTTCTTTCCTTTGGTCCTCAACAGCAATCCTGCCTACCTAAATACAAGTAATTCTGTTGTTATAATATTAGTAATGCAGTATACATATGTATGTATTTATTAAATTTATATGTCACCCATCTCAGCAATTCTATAGATTAATAAATATAATCAAATGCACTGTCAATCTGTTAGATAAAGAGTATATCCAATGCTGGATTGACTTTTGTTCTAGCAATTTATGCATATGGAGAAAATTTCATATGCAGTCAATTATATTTTATCCCCTTTAGCAACTGGCACAGTTGAATCAGTAAGCTATTTTTCAGCCAACTTAATCACCAATCTAAACATCTTTCTACATTTGTATCTTTATTTATTTCTGCCCATGTTGGTGGTTTTCTCACAATAATTGCAAGTATGCTGAAATAATTGTCAAAAATGTGGACACAAAAGAGATATAAAGTAGTCTGTATATGACTTGGAGAGTTTTTATTCTGAAGCCCAGCAGAGTTATTGCCAGCCAATGAGAATAACGCTAAACTAGATAGACAAGAGGCATATTCTTATGCAGAATTCTAAAAAAAAAATTTTCCTAATAAATCTACGAAGTTATAAAACATAGGAGGAAAATGTTTCAACTGAGGAGTTATTCCATTGAAATCCATGGGAATTGCTTCCCAATTAGCTTAAAGAATAAGATTGCAAACTAATAATGCATCACTTTTGGTGATGGGTCTTGTAGTCTATGTTGAATAGATCCATTTAAAGTAAAGCAGGTGGAAGCATGCTATTGTAAATCAGATCTAGTTGAATCCAGCTGGTTAAACCTGATCAACTCATGGTTAATCAAGAAGGGTGAAGAAAGCAGTCCGCTTCTTGGATTAGTCTTGGTGGGTTGAGGGATGCAAGTTCCAAGTGTGTTAGCTGAATTTTGAAAAAGATGCTTCGGTGCAGCATTATAGTTAAGTGAGGCCTTAAAATTACACATCTTTTCTATCCAATAGAAGTATTCCAATATTATTTTTATGGAAATAAAGTGACTTGCTTATCAGGGATGAGTAGTGGGCTGAAGAAAGTGTTTCCAGCAGAACTGTGATGGGCTGGGGATAGGCTGCATGAGCAGGAGTAAGGGAAAACCAAACATGAAATTGTCCCAAAGGAGCTTTTTCAGGAGGCAACTGGACTTTTTTTGTTTTGTCTTTGAAGACATTTTGCTTCTCATCCAAGAAGCTTCTTCAGCTCTGACTGAATGGTGGGGAATGTAAGGATTTATATTTCTTGCAGACTGCTAGTCATTTGCATCCTTTTTGAGGGTCATTGAAGCACTTGGAGGTTTATCTGTGTCCTCAGGGTCACCTGAGTAGGAAAAAAAGGAAGTCCAGTTCCCTCCTGAAAAAGCGCCTTTGGGACAACCATGACCTGGATGACTAAGAATCTCTGCAGACAAGTATGAAATTCCTTCATGTTAAGTATGAGGCATGGGTTAATGAATGGAGACCAGACTGTAAACTTTGAACTTCAGCTCTTTATTCTCAAGCATAACAGAGACAAAAAACCCCGGATAGCGGCCGCCCTTTTATAGAGTGAACTGCTATCCGGATGACCAATGGATGATGTTATAGGGTTTGAACCTTGTCCAAAGGGACTCGGCCTGCCAACAGCCAGTCAGATTGCTCGGAATGAACCAATCATAACTTGCCATTATATGGGCCAATAGGAAGTGCAGGATTACGATCCTGCTATGCAAATGAATCTTTATTAATTACATTTCTTTAGTTCACAACACCCTGGGTTTCGTTTGACGGCCGTGGTGACGTAATCACGCAGGTATGCAGGTCGTTTTACCTGCCTATTTGATTTCCGCTGTTCCACCGGTTTTTGTTTAAAGTTCGGTTCCGGTGGAACGCAAGGCTCGTTTTCGCACGGGGTTGATTCCGCGACACTATCAGGGTCCCTTAAGTCCATTCCTGGATCGGGCGGGCATGTTTCCACTATGGTGTTCCTCTGCGGGGAGGATGCCCCCGATCCCGGACCTTCTTCAGGTGGTGCGAGCACTTGGTTTAGCGGCCGTCTGTCCTTGATTACGTCGTCGTCTATACGGTCTTCATCCCCCTCGGTATTCCCTCCCCCCTGAGTTTGGAATTCCGGGGGGTCGCGGATATTTGGTTGTAAGCGAGATCGAAGTTGATCTATGTGGCGTTTCCATATCTTGCCGTCTGTCGTCTTAAGGCGGTAAGATCTAGGGCCAGTGAGGTAGACTACGGTGGCTGGGACCCACAACGGTTTGCCGGAAAGGTTTTTGGCGTAGACCAAGTCACCTACCTTGAATTGGCGATACGTTCCGTTGGATCCACAAGGTTTCTCTGGCGAATAAGCTGGGTGTAATCGGTCGAGGTGGGAGCGAAGCTTCTGCCCCATTAAAAGTTCGGCTGGGGTCTTGTTGGTGACACTGTGGGGGGTAATGTGTTGTAGTAAGAGTATTTTGTTCAATCTAGCGTCGATGTCCCCCGGATCCATTTTTTGTAGTGTCTTTTTAACGAATTGGACCATCTGTTCTGCTCTACCGTTTGCCGCAGGGTGAGCCAGCGAAGTTAAGGCATGGCGGATGCCCCGGTCCGCCAAGTATTGTTCGAAGGTGAGAGCAGTAAACTGGGGTCCGTTGTCGGAAACTAGAACGTCCGGGAAACCGTGTGTTGCAAATAATCTATCTAGTTTTTTAATAACGGAGTCAGTAGTTGTGCTTTTCATCTTGTGGATTTCGAGCCAGTTGGAGTAAGCATCCACGGTTAGGAGAAAAGTGTGTCCTTTAGTGGGTCCCACTAAATCAATGTGGATATGGGACCACGGGCCTCGAGGAGTTTCCCATTCGGTGGGAATTGCTCTCGGTGGGGCGTTGCTGACTTCTTGGCAGTTTCTACATGTGGTTACCCAGGCTTCAATTTGTTTATCGATGCCTGGCCACCATGCGTAGCTTCGAGCGAGAGCCTTCACGCGGACAATGCCCGGATGTCCTTCGTGCAGGGTTTGCAACACAAGTCACTGTAGTCTCTCTGGTACGACGACTCTATCTCCCCATAGGATGCAGCCCTTCTGGGAAAATAGTTCCGTTTGCCAATGTTTGAACGGTGCAAAAATGGCGGGGTTTCTTCAACTGGCCACCCGCGTTCGACCCAACTGAGAACTCTTGCGAGGATAGCTTCCCGTTTTGTGTCGGCGGTGATATCCCTTGCCGTTAGTGGCGGCGAGTTGAGGGTTTCAATTTGCAGCGTAGTGAGGGTCGGAGCTGGGTCGCTGACGGTTTCCAGAAGTGGGGAATGGCTCAAAGCGTCAGCGTGGGGAATGGCTTTCCCCGGGCGATGCTGCAGTGACGTAGTTGTAGGCTGCTAGGAATTCTGACCAGCGAGTCATTCTAGGCGACAATATATGCGGTGTTGGTTTATCACCTGCTAAAATGCCAAGTAAAGGCTTGTGGTCTGTAACTAGAGTAAAGGGCCGCCCGTAAACATATTCGTGAAACTGCTTCACGGCTGATACAATAGCAAGAGCCTCTTTGTCAAGTTGGCTATAGTTTCGTTCAGCCTTTGATAACGTGCGGGAAAAGTACGCAATAGGAGCCTCATTCCCGTTTGGTAACACGTGGCTCAAAATGGCTCCAACCCCAAACGGTGACGCGTCGGACGTAATATTTAATGACAAAGTCTCGTTGTACTGCATTAGCACAGCGTCGGAGGTTAATAAGTCTTTCACCTTTCTGAAAGAGCGCTCTTCTTTGTGACCCCAAACCCAAATAGTTTTCTTTTCGAGAAGTCGATGTAAGGGTTCGGCTACTGTTGCCTTGTGAGGCAAGAAGATGTTGTAAAAATTAATGAGTCCCAAGAAGGCCTGGAGATCAGCCTTACTTTTAGGTCTTGGGGCGTTTTGAATTGCTTTGAGTTTGGTCTCGGTGGGGTGAATCCCTTGTTTATCGAGGAGATACCCAAGAAACTCCACCCGGTCAGTACACAGTTGACACTTATTTTTTTTCACCTTGAGGCCGGCGTCTTTGAATCTATGCAGAACTAGTTTGAGACGCCGTTCGAGCTCATCTTTATTAGGGGCAGCAATTAAAACGTCATCAAAATACGGCACAACCCCTTTTATGCCTTGCAAAAGTCTCTCCATTAGACTCTGAAATATCCCGGGGGCTACACTCACTCCGAACTGGAGTCTGTTGCATTTAAAGGCACCTCGGTGTGTAACGATAGTCTGTGCCTCTGCGGTTTCTGTATCAACGGGTAGTTGTTGATACGCTTGCGCTAAGTCTAACTTTGCGAAGATCTTCCCGCCGCCCAGGGAGTGGAGAAGATGTTGAACCACCGGCACCGGATAAGCGCTCTGTTGGAGTGCGTGGTTCAGGGTGGCATGGTAGTCTCCACAAATTCTGATCGACCCATCCGGTTTGATGGGGGTTACGATTGGGGTTTCCCAATGGGCATGGTCAATAGGCTCCAACACCCCTTGGGCTATTAACTTATCAAGTTGCTCGTCGATCTTGGGTTTAAGGGCGAATGGCACCCGACGAGGCTTAAGGCGGATAGGGGCTACTTCTGGATTGAGGCTAAATGATATAGGGGTCCCCTTGTACTTGCCTAAGTTGTCCGAAAACACGTCCTGGAATTCTTGGACAATGCCTTTTTCCCAACCATCGCTCTCGGCATGGTGAATGCCGGCTAATTCAATCCCTAGTGGGGCGAACCATTGTAGGCCTAGCAAGCTGGGCCGGTTACCATCGACAACAGTCAATGGAAGTGCTGCACTACGATTTTTGAAAGTTACTCGGACTTGAGTCAAGCCGGCGACTGGAATCGTGTTCCCCTGGTAATCCCTGAGGACGATCTTCTGGGTGCTGAGATCCTGACGACGGATGGCAGGGATGAGTTGTTTGAGGGTCTTCCAGGAAACCATCGAGAGGGACGACCCCGAATCGACTTCCATTTGGCAAGGTTGGTTTTCTATGGTGACTCTCACTCGGATTTTCTGTGCGTCTAGTAGCGAAGCGTGGCCGATGGTTGTCGTTTGGTGTGCCTCTTCCCGTTTTGCTTGAAGAGCCGGTGCCCTGTTTCTGTAGGAGTGGTTGTTCTCTTGGTTACCCAAGCAATGCCGATTTACAAGAACGTTTCTTGCGGGTTGTCGGAGGTTGGGTTGGACTCTCTCTTGCTTCTGCAGGCCCGTGCGATGTGGCCTCGCTTCCCACAGGCATGGCAGAGTGCGTAGCGGAATTTGCAGTTGCTTCTCTTATGGTTGGCTCCACAACTTTGGCAGAGTGCATAGCGGAATTTGCATTTGTGTGGAGTCCTTAGAGTTCGTGGACTTTGATTGCCCAGAATCCTGATGACTTCTTCTTCATTACTCTCCGGCTTACAATTCTTGTGATGGGTTGTTGCCGGGAACTTCTCTAAACCAGGTGAAGTGTCATGGGCGAGTTGACGAAGCGGTGCGTGGTTGCGGTGCCTTTGAGCAGCCTACTTCCTGGTTTCTTCTGCTGCAGTAGCATAGGTGACGGCCTTTTGAAAGCTGACGTTGTCTTTCTCCATAGGCCTTCTGCACCCGTGTGGTGCATCTAATCCCAGAACGACGCAGCTCTGGTTTTTCTGTTGGTCCCTCTGGTAATATTCGTGTCTTCGGGCCAGTGTTGATGCAGCGGATGCATAATGAGCCCGCAGGAGAGGTGCGAATGTGTCCCAATCCATTTCTTTTACTTCAGCCGGTTTTGCAAGTGCTTTAGCCACCCGGAATACAGCAGGTCTGCAGTGAGCCAGAAACACTGCTCTTTTCTTGCTGGTGGAAACGTCCTCTAAATTGTTGGTTTCCAAGAACATCTGAAAATGATCCATCTACGACTCCCAGTCTTCTTTTTCTGGGTCAAAAGGAGCGGGTGGTATAGCACCGCCTGACATCCTGTTGATGTAGGTGCGCTCTCAGCCACGTGCTTCGGTTGGTGCTCTGTAGGGTTTAGCCAGCTCTATTGTCTCCGAATCCCACCCTCGTCGCCAGTGTTAAGTATGAGGCATGGGTTAATGAACGGAGACCAGACTGTAAACCTTGAACTTCAGCTCTTTATTCTCAAGCATAACAGAGACAAAAAACCCCGGATACCGGTCGCCCTTTTATAGAGTGAACTGCTATCCGGATGACCAAGGGATGATGTTATAGAGTTTGAACCTCGTCCAATGGGACTCGGCCCGCCAACAGCCAGTCAGATTGCTCGGAATGAACCAATCATAACTTGCCATTATATGGGCCAATAGGAAGTGCAGGATTACGATCCTGCTATGCAAATGAATCTTTATTCATTACATTTCTTTAGTTCACAACACTTCAGATTCTTTAAAGCTAAATTGAGAATCTGATTAACTCTCCTTTGCCCATAACTTCTTATGTTGCTTAATGGAACAAAGAAAAAAAATCTATCTATTTTGTTACCCCTGTATTACTTGAATTGCCTAACAGAGAAATTAAAGTTGTAAATAACAGAGTCGTTCTCCCATTCTATTTCCTTATTCCATATTGTCAGGCATGAAAGACCAGGTCTACATGTGAAGGTCCAATTAAATTGATGTATTGCTAAACAGCCTATGCACAGGAATATTTTCAACCAACAGTTAGCACCTGTTTGAAGTTAGGTAAAAGGCCACGAAATTCAAGGGTGGTTGGACTTAATCTGATTGTGGCTCCGTAGGGATTCTAGGCTCATTTCTCTTTTGACTTGGTCCCCAGGTTCTGCCACCCCTATTCTGACAATATATCCTACTCTGATGGATTTAGTTATTCTGTGCATTGCATTTTCAGTCTAATTTTAATAAACTAATGTATGGAGGGAGAAGAGGAGAGAGAAAGTGACATATCACACACATGGCACACCAAACAGTGAGAGCCAGCATGGTGCAGTGATTGATGTTGGTATAAAAGCAGGACAATCCAGGTTCAAGTCAACATTCATTCATGAAATTGTGGTAGTCACCAGTGGTGGGATTCAATTTTTTTTTACTACCAGCTTGGTGGACGTGGCAGGGGAAGGATACTGTAAAATCTCCAGTCAGAGGTGGTATTTTCTGGTTCTCTGAACTACTCAAAATTTCCACTACCAGTTCTCCAGAACTGGTCAGAACCTGCTGAATACCACCTCTGGTAGTCACCATCTTAGAGACTAAGGTATTTTTTGAGAAGGAGAGATGAGGGCAGGGAATGGACAGATCCCTGGTAAGGAAGGGATTTTTTACAAACTTTCAGATGAACAGACAAATAGATATTGCCCTAGGCCATATTTACATTAAAAGATATTATATGTCTTTTTAGAAAAACCCAATCCTGCACTTACTATTAAATATTTAAAGCATTAAGCAATCATATTCAAGCCAAACAAATACATTTGTAAAAGCTATTAGCAGCCTGAACATGAATGGGAAAAAACTATTTTCATAATCAAGGGCATATGAAAACAAACAAACTCAATTCCGCTTGTTGGTTGGTGTTGCTTGTTGGTCTTCAGAGTGAAAATCAAACTTAATATTTTAAATAGAATCTAGAAGCAAATCAGCAACTGGTGATTCACAAGTGTCACATTTGCAGAACTATTGGTCCCTATGAGCAACCAGGGTGTCAATCTGTTGTGGGTGGTGGTGCTGAACTACAATTTCTATTGTTGCTCATTGTTGGCTGGGGATGCTGGGAGTTGTAATTCAACAAATATTGACAAGCTATTGATTTTTTACCACTGTTGAACTCACAGCCAGGGAAGTAAAAAGCTACAGTTAATCAGATTTCAAGGTACATATGATGTATAAAAGAGATGTGATATGTAAACACGTAACGGGATTCAATAATACATTATTGTGAAGCTAAAGGACTATTCAATTCTTACAGGGAAATAAATATTGGCATTTATAACTTCTTAGTTGAAACTTAAACTTATTAAAACAAAACAAAAAACCCTATGCAAAGTTTGTGTGTGTGTGTGTGTGTGTGTGTGTGTGTATGTTTTCTTAAGTTTTCGCGGGTACTTACATGTATGGTATTCAGCTTTGTTCGGGTATTTTCCCACGTCATTGTAGTTGTGCTTTTAAAGTTGTAGCAACGTTTCGGCAGAATCTCATCTGCCATCATCAGGCTTTAAATTTAAATTTAAATCTGAAACCACTGTAAAAGTCTGACTCACAGATGAACACTATACAGAAGCCTGATGATGGCAGATGAGATTCTACCGAAACGTTGCTACAACTTTAAAAGCACAACTGCAATGACGTGGGAAAATACCCGAACAAAGCTGAATGCCATACATGTAAGTACCCGCGAAAACTTTATATATATATATATATATATATATATATATATATATATATCCCTATTTTTCATTTTTTTCCCATCCTTACAGTCATTTTGCCCAATTGCCATGTCTGTATTCATCCCTTCAGTACATATTTCTCTTAACGCATACATTTTTTGTGTAAAATTCATTTTTTTAATATATTTTGTGATTTCCTTCAATATAAATCCATTTTTGGGTGCTCATTTTCTGTAATGGATGCATTCTTCTGTGCAAATTTTGAATGGAAAATGGTATTCCAAAAATAGGAATAGGGCAAGTATAAATCTCTTACTGTTTTCTGATTAAATATATATTTGGGGATTATGTATTTATATGACAGGATATTATTAATGATCTAAATAATTTTCTCCCCATTCCAGTTGTTTGTATCTTTATGTTGACTTCTTTTCTTAAAAAATCCCATGTTCTACAAAGCAGAGTAGTAGAAAAACAGAGGCAAGGGTGCTTAATTCTTTCTTAATCTATTTTGTCACTAAGTACCATCCTGTAGTTGTTCCCTTGAAATAATACCTTTTGCCCTGGAGGGAAAAAAGAACAACATATATAGTGATTTTAAGCAGAAAAATTGCTGGAGGCAAAAGTATTATGTGTGTTGCAGAATTGCTAGTGGAAAGGAAAAATTATAAATTCAGTAAATAAAGGAAATTCTTTCGGGTTGGAAAATTACTTGGCTCATCCATTTAGCTCAAAGTCATCTGAGGTTGTTTTTTTTTTTTTTTTTTTAAAAAACAAGTTTTGTTAAAAGTTTCAACAACAAACAAATCATTACATATTAAATCTTTCCCTGTCTTTCTACAATAATTTCCCCAGTATTCTCATAAAACACAAACAAACACAAACAAACATAAAAAAATCTTTTAGTAAGTACCTTGGCCCCAGTTACCTCTCTTTGCATGGGCTAAAATAATAGCGCATATCCTCTTCACAATTCTATCTTATTTAATCCATCTTAATTAAATCATTAAATTTGTATCTTTTGCCCATTCATTATCCCTCTATCTCTTCTTATAATAAAAGAATTTCTCCTGAAATCACTAATCAGAGTATGATGCCTTTCTATCCTCCCCTAAGTTAGTAAAATTAACATTCAACATAACAAATACCCAATTTGGTTCTGCTTGGTACATTCTATCCACCAAAAATGTTTAAATACATTGTATCCTCCTTTCCTTCGATATTTTATTACATTTTAAAAATCAATCATTATTAAAAACTTCAACATTTTAATTTCTTATTAAATCTTAAACCATTCTAATTTACTATTTCAAATATAAATGTTACAATACCATCTTCTGTACCTTAGCAGAATCTTTCTTACAGAAATTTATATTTCATCCTTTGTCTCTAAAAAAATCCCTCTTCTCCCATCCAATTTTAAAGCTTTGAGGCTTTTCTCCGCCTTTCCCCTTTCTTTCTTCCCCACCAAATCTTCCTACCCCCTTCTTCTTCTAACCTCTGCCTTGCTGGGATCCCTTCTCTGTAGCGTTCCCTTTTTCTCTTGTTTGTTATCATTATATTTACTTTGCATCATATTTTTCTCTTTCTCAAATGTTTTTTTAGATCTTAAGTCCTTCATTTTCCTTGCTCTCTTCCTTCCTTCTTCCTTAGATAAGTTTTGGGATTCAATGAAGATGGCGTCTTCGTCTCTTCCTTGTTGTTCTTCTTCCGTTTCCATCTGTTCCATTGTCTGTTGGTAATTGACCAGCGCCATTTCTAGAAATAGAAAAGCTTTTTCCATGCCATCTTTGCAGGCTGCTTTTGTTTGCTCATATTCGTCCCTCAGGTCTTCAAAAGGAAAGCCATTATAAATAAATCTTTTCTTTTCTTTATTCCTCTTTCTTCTTACACCAACCAAATATTCCGAGAGAAAGGCAAAACAATCCCAAAATCCACAATCCTCAATAAATCCAAGCAAGCCAAAATTCCCTTCCTCTTCCAGGGTGGTATCAAACAAAAAAAAAGAGTCCAAATCTATATTTTAAAGCCTTATTAAGATTATATTTCTGTCCTCAAGTCTTCAAGGCATCTCCTCCAACAAGATCCAAATTTATATATTTTCTTTATCCTCTCCCTTCCGGCTTAATTCCGTCGGGAGGGAGAGTAAACTTTCCTTTCAGCACTCAAAATAGCCGCTTTTTTTTTTCTCTTGTGGAAAATCATCAAAAAACCATCTTTTCCAGGAATTAAATTAGATAAATCTCAAAGCCCTGGGTCGACCAAGAAGAACTTTCACTTTCAATAACTTTCTCTTCTTCCTCCTGCGCATACTTGCCCGGCTGTCAACTTCTTTGTGGCGGCCATTGCGGACCGCCGCTGCACCGTCCTGGTAAAGGGGTTCTGCCGGCCAGGGAGGGTCTGCAACACCCCAAACCTTCCCCAAGAGGTTGTTTTTCATAACCAAACAAACAAACAAAAAAACAAATCAGCAGAATAATATGCACAGCTAGTTTTTAATATCTGATCTTGTCTCTTGATTAATTATCATTATAGTTTTAGGCTTATTTCAATATTATATGCATATTTTAAACTATCTTATGTTTTAGGGAGTTTTCACCACATGTCTTTGGCTGCATATTTGTTATCTTAAGAAATTATCTTAGGTAATTTGAATTTGGTGCAGTGGTTAGAAACTAGTACTGCAGGCTAACTCTGTCCACAGTCTGGAGTTCGATCCCAACCAGCTCAAGGTTGACTCAGCCTTTCATTCTTCTGAGGTTGATAAAATGAGTACCCAGATTGTTGGGGGCAAGATGCTGACTTTAAACTGCTTAGAGAGTGCTGTAAAGCACTACAAAGCAGTATATAAGTCTGAACACTATTGCTATTTGCTATTACTGATCAGTATGGCTGCCATGTTTGCTGGGAACTCTGGTGATTATAGTCCTTACACATCAGGAGGAAACCCACTAAATAGGGGAATATTGAACTGCATCTAGATAACCTCAGCCAAGTTCTCACTGTTATCAAGATGCACTGTTTCAGCCAGTGGTGGTATTCTACCAGTTCGGCCCAGTTCTGCCGAGCCAGTAGTAGCGATGAGCAGTAGAGACTGAACCGGTTCTCCCTGCTACTCTGCTGTTGGGCTCACCCACCCACCCGGGCTCCCATACTCACTTTTATCTGCTGAATTTGAAGCACAACTGCTTTGTGCGGCACAGAAGAGTGATGTGCGGCAGTTGCTGAAGCGATCGGAATCGTGCAGGCTTGCAGAAGGTGAGTTAGAACCAGGGGTGGGATTCAAAATTTTTAACAACCAGCTCTGTGGGCGTGGCTTAGGTGGTGGGCATGGCTTGGTGGTCATGTGACTGGGTGGACATGGCTTGGTGGTTATTGGCTGGGTGTGGCCAACTCAATATCACTCACATCAAGGCATGCATCTCCTCGCCTGGCCTCTCATGACTGTGGGGATGCTGCAACAGTCGTAAGTGTGAAAAATGGTCATAAGTCACTTTCTTCAGTGCCATTGTAACTTTGAATGGTCACTCCACACAAGCAAAGTACCAGCAAAGAAGGGGGAAAAAACTCCAGAGACGTTCCTGAGACAGGAAGTCTAGTCCTACCAAGAATGTAAGAAGGGTTAACGGAGAGGCAGTTTTTGTAAGCAATACCAGAATGTTTCCTTCCTGCCTTCCTTACAGGATTAGGCCAGTAATTTCTTCTAACAACCGGTTAGAATTGCTTAGAATGTTAACAACCGGTTCTAGCGAATAGGTGAGAACTGGTAGAATCCCACCCCTGGTTAGAATGCCTCTGCGCCTGCACAAAATGCACATTTGGCGCACGCGCAAAGTGCACATTTGGTGCACTCGCACACGCAAAGTGTGTGCACATGCACAAAGCACATCCACCAAGCCACACCCACCAAACTGGTGTTAAAAGTATTTGAATCCCACCACTGGTTTCAGCCTTCAGGTAAGGATCAAATCACTGGATGCTACTGTGTTTAAAAGTGTTCTCTCCACTTACAATATGGTGTATCAAGAGAAGAAGCTGTACTCTAGCCTTCTCTTTGACACACTAATTTTCCTGTGCACAAGAACATCCAAGTAGTGGATCCTCCACCTGCATTTAAAGCGGTACTACACAGACCCCAACCAAAGCTAGCCAGGAGCCCAGTCCTTTTGTATATGAATGTATGTGTTGCTCGGTGTCAGGAAGACAAACCAGATTTTGATGTTTCTGGATTTTTGTTTCTCTCCCACTCCCTCTTCTCTTGACAGTTTTTTATCATGCTGTTAATTATATTTGTGCTGGAGCTCACGGTGGTGATTCTCTTCTTCGTCTACACCGACAAGGTATGTCAAAAGAATTTTTTTTCACTGTCTTCTGTCCCTTTCAGCAAATGCCTCTCCCTTCATCAGTAAGTCATGAAGCCTTTCCCTTGGCATGCAGGTCATGTTTTTCCATACTCTACCACATCCCTGCCTTTCAGGAGTCATGTTCTCTGCATGCCTAAATATTTAATGCTCTCGGCTCCCTCTTCCTTTTCTCCCTCTTTTGAGCTTGCTTTCTTTTCAAGGTCAGGCACATTGACAGCACAGCCACTATTTAAATATGGAGCAGTTTAATGAGGAAAACCTGATGAAAACTCATGCACTAAAAAGCAGATAATAATCACCACATTAAGAAGTTCATTTTGAGGAACAAATGTGCTGAAAGTCCCAAATTGGCCATAGTAAAACGTGTTTTCCATAGATTAGGGGGCTGCATAATCTCAGCTAAGGAATTCTGAAATTACAGTCTTCAGAGGTGGCAAATCAGAAAAGATCTACATTAAGAAATACAGTATGAAGTTAATGAATTAGATGTGATAGGCACAAATAAAGCTTGACAATGTCTAAGTTACTTGCTAGTGCTGATAATACTTGCTAGCATTCAATAGAGAAGTCTGCTCCGGTGGCATTCCTGAGAAGAGAAATGCCACCATGTTCCTTAAACTTCTCCTACTTACAGAGCTAAAAAGAACAGCGCTTTCCAAAACTGTCACGGTAAGTTTAATCACTATTTTCTTCCCTATATGTTTTTTTTTTAAGCCATCTGCTCTTTCTGTTCACTTCCCTTTCCCAGCCCAAGCATAGAAAGTAAAATCTTCCCCCTTGTTCCTTACCAGGTGGCAGTATGTGCAAAAATCAGAGATTCAGTAACCACTTAATCCAAAGGGTTTTTTTTTCAAGAGGCAACTGGACTTTCTGTTTTTTCTTTGAAGACGTTTCACTTTTCATCCAAGAAGCTTCTTCAGCTCTGACATTCCTTACCATCCAGTCAGAGCTGAAGAAGCTTCTTGGATGAGAAATGAAACATCTTCAAAGGAAAACCAGAAAGTTCAGTTGCCTCCTGAAAAAGCACCTTTGGGATATAACCATGACCTGGATGACTGAGAATCTCCATAGACAGTAACTAAGTTTCACATCTCATAACAAGCTCCAAAGAGAAGCAGCTTACATTAAGAAACAAAAGGAAATAGGCTATCATCTATTTTTATCTTATGAGCAATAGGATAATAACGTTTAAATTTCATGTATTGATTTTTATATTCCTCTTCTTTAAGCAGATTACTTTAGAAAATATTGATGATTCTGTCCTCCCCATTCGAAATTGATAATTTTGCTGCTGAAATTCAATGTCAGTTATAAAAAAGCCAGAATTGTTTGTTACAATACATTACCCTCATATCCTTTAAGATAATGGGCAATAATGTTCCAAAAAATTAACTTTGTACCAACAGGAAATACTAAATCAACTTGTATGGAAGATAATTTATGTTGTCGGTAATCGTATTAACTTCATCTGTTATGAAGGCTTATGAATTAATTGCAGCCCCTTAAGAAGAGAAACTTATCCCAAAGGTGCTTTCCAAAAGTCAACTGGATTTTCTTTGTTGTTGTTTTCTCTTTGAAGACGTTTTCACTTCTCATCCAAGAAGCTTTTTCAATTCTGACTGAATGATGGGGAGAAGGCTCCAAGGCCCTTTCAGTGGGTTCATGAAGTCAAATAAATATTTTAACGTTTCTCAATTTTAATTTCTACTACATTACCTATTGATAGATATAACCCACATAAACGTTGACTTATTTGGGGCCCTCAATCATTTTAAGAATGTAAAGGGGTTTCTGAAGTGAAAATGTTTGAGAACCACTGGTCTATAGGCAGGGGTGAGATTCAATTATTTTTAACAACTGTTTCTGTGGGCATGGCCTAATTTGTGGGTGTGGCTTGGTAGTCATGTGACTGGGTGGGCATGGCTTGCTGACTGGGCATGACTTGGGGGTCATGTGACTGGCTGGGTGTGGCTTGTATGTAAATATTTATGTAAATATTGATTTTTTTTAAATAAAAAAGAGCAACTTTTATCCAAAATCTGGCAAAGCAGGCAGGCAGATTGAGTTGCTCACAGAATCACAGATTCACTCAGAGATCTACCTTTCTGCAATCTGCTGCCTGAGTCTGTCGCATAAAGTTTTCTAGCAAGCAAACTCACAAAATTAACTCACAACACACCATGTATGTAAATACTGATTTTTTTTATATAAAAAGGAGCAACTTTTACCCAAAATCAGGCAAAGCAGGCAGGCAGATTGAGTTGCTCACAGAATCACAGATTCACTCAGAGATCTATCTTTCTGAAATCTGCTACCTGAGTCTGCACTGAAAAATAGAAGCTTCAGTCCTAAGGAAGATTCAGCTCTGCTAGAAAGCAATGAATCCAACCATTTCCTGCTTTCTAGCTAATCTAAATCTCTGGGCATAGCTGATGGTTGGGGGGAGGGGGGAGGAAAAACAGCAACTTACGAAAAATTAGGCTAAGGCACAACGCAGGCAAGGTTGATGGCATGCATGCCAGGTAAGGAGTGAGTGGGCAGGGCCAGCCAGTGGCGTGATTTGCTGGTTCTCCAAACTGCACAGAATCATAACAACTGGTTCTATAGAACCTGTCCGACCAGGTAGAATCCCATCCCTGTCTATAGGATATTTGATGGCATGAAACAACACCCATTGCAATGTAGATTGTTGCCCCATTAGTAGAAAGGAGGGTAAGCAGAGGTGTTTAACAAGATCAGCCACACACTAAAAAATAAGTTACAACTATTTTGTGATATAAAGTTGTTTAAATGTGCTTAAGCCTTTTTTTCCTTAAATGAATTGATGGCAAATTTTTGTATTCTCCTTTTTGCATTCTCCAATAAAACTAAAACAAGCTCCTGAAGCTGCAGGAGTGGAACGCAGGGGGGAAAAATCTTATCCTCTCACACCAATATTTTCTTTTTTTTGATTGGAGAACTTTTCTAAGTTATGTATTTGTTACTTTGAAAGTAAGAAATTGAGTTTTACATTGAATCAGATCAATTTCCAGGTGTAGTTTTGCTGCTCTCACAGTGCTTGGCTCTTTTGTGTCACAGATAGTTTTCTTGTACAAAAAATCCATTAGGTGGAAGTACTAGGAATTAAGATGGGCTTCCTGCATGCACCATCTGCATGCTACCTCTGATCTAATGATAAGAATAATTAATATTTCTCTAGGTCACTGCATTCAATTTGATTATTTTCCAGAGCTTTCCCTTATGATTATGGACAAAATAAATTTTCATCTTGCCTCAGAAAACAGCAACCAACTTGAAACATTGAGGAAAATTGAGAATGTGATTTTCCATAATCCCCACAAACAAAGTTTATTTTGGCTTAATTTAGATGGCTCTAAGTTGAGAAAGGTTTTGCCATTATAGCTGCTTTCCACTGACTTCTCTAAATCTTCCATGTTCCTTATTTGTGAAACAGATTCCTACGCAATTCCTAGGAAGCTTCCCTCCTCTCCTCCATGGGTCAAGATTGTTTAACCGTCCTTTGCCATCTCCAAGTTGCTCCCTAAATATTCAAATTGTGCTGCTGGTCGAATTATGGTTACTCTCATATATCCCTGCCCAATTCAACTGTTTTTTGGTATCCCCATTTCTATTTCTCTTCATCTTCTTAATTTTCTCCCATCATTGCTGGCTTTGTTGAGGACTGAGTGAAGGTCTACTAGAAGAAGATATAGTTTCTGGAGGTCTACTGGATGTACTAACAGCCCTTGACTTATGACCATTCATTTAATAACTGTTCAAAATTACGATGCTGAAAAAGGTGGGTTACAACCAGTCCTCACACTTATGACCATCACAACATCCCCAGGGTTACGTGCTCAAAATTTGGGCGACATGGGATGTATTTATGACAGCTGCAGTGTCCCAGAATCATATGCTCACCATTTGCAATCTTCTCAGGAGGCTTCCAACAAGGAAAGTCAATGGGGGAAGCCAGATTTATTTAATGACTGTGGTGATTCATTTAATGACCACAGCAAACAAAGTTGTAAAATCAGGCACATTTCACTTATGAACCACATAAATTTAGTGATGGAGGTTTTGATCGCAATTGTGGTCAACGACTACCTGAATAGCGTAGCTGGTGTAGTCCTCTCAGACCACCCAGTATGGCAGATAGGGAAATTGGAATCTAACCCAGGTCTATCTGGAGGGTGATAAATTCTCTGCCATGCTTTGAATGCATTGTTCTTCCTCAAAGAGGAACACACTCTATTTAAGATAACTACCTCAGACTTGCCTGAGGGCAAACACGAGCACTATATTTTCAGAGTAACAATGCTTTCAGAAATACATAATTTCAAATGTTAACTTTCTAAATAACATACCAGTAATAACTTATTCTGCCCTTCCACTTTTAACATCTGTGTTTATATTTTCATTATGGAAGTTTTCCCAAAGGCAATAATAAAGCCCAGATTTACTTGCGTTTGAAACATTGTTTATCTTTCTCCAACAGATATGTTTATTCAGATTTTCCCCTTCATCTGATTTGTAAAAGGAACTTGGGTGCTACAAACTGGGAATCATAATTCTAGGATTTAAAACACACACACACACACACACACACACACACACACACACACAGGTCAAAAGTAATTGGAAAGTAGATATATTGTGAGGAGTATACATATTATTGGGCCCAACTTGTGGCTTCAGAATTTAAAAAGTGAAAATAAGTTTAGTAGATTGGAAGTCCAATAAAGAATTAGAACAGAATAAAATATTGTCTTGGCAAATCAGGATAATAAAAATAAATGGTAGAGAGGCAGCTGACAAGAAAGGATTGCAAGTTTGGCTCCTGCCACTCATCCCTGGCAGATGCCTCCTTCACTAGGCTTCTAGGCTTGCATTTAGATTTCATAGCAGCAGGTTTAGAAGTTGGATCAATAATTCACTGTTAATTACTAGCAATAAGAATTACAGAAAGAGGAAAAAATACAGAACTCCATATAAGTCCAATTGGATTAGATATGGAGAAGAGAGTATTCTAAAGGATTAGCACCAGTTAAAAGTAACATACAGTAATACGATCCTCTGCTCAGGATTAAAATGGAACTTAAATCATGGCGACATTTTTCATTATCATGGCTTAGTAGGACCATAATAAAATGACCATTCTTCCTCAAATCCTGTTAAAGTTTTAACAGTCCTGATTCTATTGCGTACTACTTGGCTCTCTATATGTAAAGATGTTTTTTTTTCCATGTATGCACAATGATTAAAATCAATAATTATGCAAACTGTGCAATGTAAGCAAACTCTGACAGAAATTTACAAAGCATACCAAATAGGAAATAAGGTGATGCCATTCAAACATTGCCCTTCCTGGATAGGATCTTTTCCCAGATGGGCAAAGTTGCAAGGAGCTGAAGATATCATTTTTTAAAAAGTTTGGATGATTTTAGACATAGGCCTGAAGATTTGCCTGAGTTTAGTGGAGCTAAATTATCTGCTAAAGTTGACATTGTAAGGCTTCTATCCCTTTGCTTTCCTCCTTGTCTTGCCTCAATTCCATCCAGTTTTATTTCTCTCTCTTTCCTTGACTCAACTGTGAAAATGATTGGTTGATATTTGTAGGTAAGTAATCAGTTAATAAATCAGCGATTATTTTGTAGTGTGGCTAGGTAGGTTTCTATGCATATACATTTAGTATCTGGAGATATATACATGTTTTAAGCATGCACTTGTTGAGGGACAGATGGTGTGTTCAGCCAGAATTATCAAAGCCTGACACCTAGGTTTAGATTAAGAAAGCATTGCCTAGGAATTTTTGCTGGTTTGTAACATTTCTTGTTCACCCTTGAGAGGATTATCTTCGTTTTAGACAATATGGTAACAGGATCTATTAATATTATTAATAATTTTTTTTATTTTTTATTTTATTTTTATTTGTCAATTGCTTACAAGATAATAGGTATAAGTAAAAACATAGTTATGAATACATGGATACATATAAGAAAAATAAAATAATATAAAAGAAATAATAGGACAGGGACAGTAGGCATGTTGGTGCGCTTATGCGCGCCCCCTACAGACCTCCTGGGAAAGAGGTGAGGTCAATAGTAGAAAGTCTAAGGTTAAAGTTTTTGGGGTTTGGGGAAAAAAACACAGAGTCGGGTAGAGTGTTCCAGACATTTACCACTCTGTTGCTGAAGTCGTATTTCCTGCAATCAAGTTGGGTGCGATTAACCTTGAGTTTGTATCTATTGTTTGCTCTTGTGTTGTTATGGTTGAAGCTGAAGTATTCATTGACTGGTAGGACATTGCGGTGTATGATTTTATATACTATACTTAGATCGGACCGAAGGTGGCGTAGTTCTAGGTTTTCTAGGTCTAGAATTTCGAGTCTGGTGGCATAAGGTATTCTGCAATGAGTGGAAGAGGAGTGGAGAACTCTTCTTGTGAAATATTTCTGGACTTTCTCAACTGTGTTAATATCAGATACGTAATGTGGGCTCCAGACTGGTGAGCAAGTATTACTCGACTGGTGAGCGAGTATTGGTCTAGCAAATGTTTTGTATGCTCTAGTTATTAATGCAATATTACCAGAGAAAACGCTACGTAAGATTAGGTTAACAACTCTTAACGCCTTTTTGGCTATGTAGTTACATCGCTATGTAGTTACACTGTAGTTACAGTGGGCTCTAGCACTTAGATCATTAGAGATGAGTACTCCAAGATCCTTGACAGAGTTTGGATCATCAACAAGGTCTTGACTATTCAGACTGTATTTTATTTTCTGAATTTTTTTGCCAATATGTAGGACAGAGCATTTATTTGTTGAGATTTGAAGTTGCCATTTGTTTGACCATTCTGATACATAGTCAAGGTCTTTTTGAAAGGTAGCAGTATTGTCTGTGGTGTTGAATAGCTTTACATCATCAGCGAAGAGAACGCAGTTGCTCTTGATATGATCACAGAGGTCATTTATGTAGAATATGAAACGAGTTGGTCCTAGAACACTGCCTTGGGGGACACCACTGTTGACAGGTACAGAATTTGATAGGACGCTCCCAACTTTGACCATTTGTTGTCTGTTTGACAGGAATGCTTCTATCCAGCAATGCAGGTGTCCAGAGATACCGTAAGATTTTAGTTTTAGGAGTAGTTTGTTATGTACCACTGAATCAAAGCCTTTACAGAAGTCTATGTAAGATTGCGTCTGTTGCTTTGTCCTGATCGAGTTGTGTAGTCCATATGTATTTGCAGTGTAAGAGTTTTTTCCTAAAACCAAATTGTTTATTAGAGAGTAAGTTGTTTGTTTCTAAGTGGAGGATGATGGATTGGTTAATAATTGATTCCATGACTTTACAGGTGACACAGCATAAAGAGATTGGTCTGGGAATTCCAGTTTGAGCTTCTTCAGTGACAGACTGAAACCGCGTCTCTGCACGGTTTTGATCCATGGTCGCCACTGAAGCACCCCGAGACGGCTGGTTTCGGGGCCAAACCACCCCGTTGAGGTGGTGAAGAAGGGGGAGACTGCCTGCAGGGTTGAGAAGAGCCTCATATCTCTTCCCCAGCTGGCCATTACTCCCTTTCCCGAAGGTGGTTGTAGCGGTGGTCAGAAATGGCCACCACAAAGAAGAATTCGACCAGAAAAGAATGTGCAGGAGGAAGATAAGAAGAGAAAGTTTTGGTTGACCGGGTCAAACAGCAAAAGCAACAAATAAGGTACCCTGGAATTGAAACTATTAAAAAAAACAATAACATTGTTCCCTAAGAAGATTTTGAAGCTGCGAAGGAGAGAGAAAAGGGAAAGGATTTGGTTGTTTTTTTCTCCTCTTCCTATACTGACAGCTAAGCGACTTAAGCAAGAAATTGGAAAAAAAATCCACTTTGACATTAATAGGCATTTGATGCTGAAAATAAAAAGTCAAAGGGATAATAAAGATTTCTGGATAATTAAAAGCTTTTGAAAACAGGAAAGGAGAGAAAAAGAATAAAAGGGCAGGATCTGGAAGGGAGGAGACTGCCTGGAATTGAAAAGAACTTGCAGCAAAATCTCAACAAGACTTCCAAAAGATACATCTTAACTGAAACATTGCAACAAAATAGTAAAACCCCAGGAAGAGAAAGTGAAAAAAGAAATAAGAAGAAACAGCTTGGGACTATTTGGATTACTTGGTGATCTCTGGATTCTTGGTTATTGCATTTGAATGACTAAAATCAATCGGGTGGTTGTTTAAAACTGTTTAAAATGGCTCCACTTTTAGAAGAACTGAAAATGGAACTTAAAAAGTATGAAGATGATGCACAAGAAGGGAGAGGTTCTTTTGGCTTCGTATTTCAGTTCTTAGAAATGGGGATTTGGAACTTTGAGAAACAACAAGAAATGCCTGCAGAACAAGAAGATTGGGACAAAGAAGAAGCCATCTTTAATGAACAAGTAATCTTAGATGGGGGGAAAAAAGGAAAGGGGGGAAAGAGAATGGAAAGTTTAAGATTGTGAAAAACAACCCAAAAAAAGAACAGAGTGAAAAAATAAGTATAAAATCAGAAAGCAACAGAAGAGGGAAATGCAGAAGAGAGAATTAGAACTAGAGAGACAAGGGGGTAAAAAGGGGAGGGAGAAGAAGAGAGGGAAGAAAGAAAGGAAAATAAGTTATAAAGGATAGAAACAAAATATAGAGAAACAGGGCCTATTTAGAGATAATGGGTGAAAATCTAATGGAAAAAGGGATTCTGCAAAGGTACATAAGATAGTATTGTTATATTAGAAATAGAAATAATTTCAGAAAATATGAAACAATGTATGATTAAAATGTTTGATAAAATAGTTATCATAACTTAGTGGAATGCTTGTCAATAAATAATTGTAACAAAATGAATATTTAATGATTTACAAAACATATGTGAAGAGAAATAAGGGAAAAATTAATTATGGAGATTATATGTGTCTTTAAGGAAGTATGATATTTAATTGAAAAGAAATGCTAAATATGTTAACACTTTAATGATTATTAATGATAGAACTGAATTGGAATGGAATGAGGGTTTATAATTACATATATTATAATCCTTTTTTTTTTTTAAAGAATATAGTGTGTATTATAAGAATGTACCAAGCAGAATTCGATTGGAAGTTATATATTATGTATTATATTGAAGGTCATAACCTTAAGGTATATATTGAAGTTTAAATAAGAGTTGAGTGGATATAATTAAAAGATATAAAGGTGTCATACTGCAATTAGTAACTACAGGAGAAAATTTGTTTAGTGAGAAAAGATAATATGAAATTGAAACAAAACAGACAAAAGTATAAATATAATGATTTGAATTGAGATGAGATAATCAAAATAAAATTGAGAAAATGAAGAGGGGAAAAACTATATAGAAAATGTAGAATAGTATAAGATATGGAATAGAACATAAAAATGAGCATGAAATTGAGTTTGTGTCTGTATAAAGAAGTTCAACCCGGGACCATGCTATTTTCAAAAAAGATGTTTTACTTTATTTTGTGTGTGTGAAAACCCAAATAAAACTTTATCAAAAAAAGAGAGAGAGATTGGTCTGTAATTTTCAACTAGGCTGGGGTCTCCCTTTTTGAAGATGGGGATGACCGTGGCTTGTGACCATAGTTTTGGCAAGGAGCTGGTCCTGAAAGATTTTTCAAAGATTATGCTTAGAGGTTCGGCTATGGCAGTGGGTAGCTTTTTTAAGAAGTAGGCACATATTCCGTCCGGTCCAATAGATAGAGATGGTTTTAGATTGCGTAATGTTTTTTCAACATTGTCTTCTGTAAAATCGATATGTATTTGATCATTGTAGTTGTCTGTGGTTCGACTAGGAAATACTGGGCATGATCCATTGCTGTTTACAAATACTGAGCCAAAGAATGTGTTAAAGAAGTTGGCTTTAATAGTGTCGTTGTTACAGTCTTTACCATTAGGTCCTTTCAGGGGTGGGATGGACCTTGAGTCTTTTAGTTTGTTGTTTACAAAACTGTAGAAAGCGCGGGTGGAATTTGTGCGTAGTAGGTTTTCTTCTTGTTTAATGTGATAATTGGTGCATTCAGTTTTTTTCTGGTGGCATAAATTTTTGTATCGATTTTTGAAGTTGTCAACGTGATCAGATTTGTTTTTCTGCCAAAGTGATTTCTTTTTGGATTGAAATTTCCTTATTGTTTTGGGTAATTTGTTTTTTTCTGGTTTGGGGAGTTGTTAATGGTACATATAGTTTGATGACTCTTTTGACTTCAAGTAAAAATATGTTGTAATGGTCTTCTACAGTATTGCATCCAGAGAATAGAAATTGCCAATCGAGGGATGAGAGATAGTTGTTTATAAGATCATAGTTGCCTTTTTTGAAGTTATAATTGGGGATTCCGTCATTGTGATGATTTTTGTGTGGATGTATGTTGAGACAAAAGTCAATCATGTTGTGGTCACTGTTGGAAAAGGGTTCTTTAATTTGTATTCCGTAAATTGAATTCAAACTATTGCAGAAGATGAGATCGAGGCAGTTGTTAAGTCTAGTGTTGTTGGTTACTAGTTGTTCTAGTCCCAGATTTGTTACTGCATGTGTGGATTCAGTTGTACATTCATTAAGGGTCCAGTTAATATGGGGTAGATTGAAGTCACCAAGAAAGATAAAAGCATGTGGACAGGATGCTGCCCATGTTAGTAATGTATTTAGTTTGTTTGGATGTTTGAAGTCATAATTCGGGGCTCTGTAACATAGTAAGAACCGAAATGTGATATTTAAGGACAGTTCATAGATGATGGTCTCAGGAATAGCAAGCTCCTGGGTAAGTTGGATGTATTTTAGATGTAGGGACTTTTTATAGAAGATAGCAATAGCACCTCCTCTACAGATTTCACGATCTGATCGGTAAACACGATAGTCTCTTACTGTGGTAATGGAGTCAGGGACAGATGCGTCGAGCCATGTTTCACTGACAAATATAATGTCAAATTTAGCCATATTTAGTAAGAGGAGAAATTCAGGTATTTTATTTACAAGGCTTCTTACATTGAGTAGCTTGCATTTAAGGCCAATTGTGGTTGGAATAGAGATAGTTGGGGTGTGCGTGCCTTGAGTGATGTTGGATTGGATTGGATGGGGTGGGGTTGGATGCGGTGTTGTGGGTTGTGTGACTTTCTTTTGATGCAATCAGCTCTGTAGTCAATGTATAGGTCCTTTTCTCAATGAGTATGAGTTGAGTTACAGTGAACTCTTTATTGGTTAGGATGCCACTGCCCCTCTAATATTAAGAAATTCATAAAATATAAAGGATGGAACTAATAAAGGAGAATATTTGTAGCTCAAGGCTGACATGAGGGGTCCTTGGCACTCTGAGCTTGTTTGTTTTCTTGCACACTTTTCATTACCCAAACTAGGTAACATCATCAGTGCTAGTAAAGAGTGCAGTTTGCTGTCAAGAGAACCAACATTTTTTAAAGGAATCCATTTTACTAGAGAAGAAGACAACAACAATTCGCTACCCTTCCTGGACATCCTGATCAGTAGAGACTATAATGGCAAGCTAGAAATGCAAGTCTATAGAAAAACTACCCATACTAACCAGATGCTTAACTACCAAAGCAACAACCTAACCTCCCACAAGAGAAGCTGCATAAGAACTTCATTTAAATGACACTGCAGCAACCTGGAAGAGCAGAAAAAGGAAATAGAGCATCTATACAACAGCAAGCTCAGAGAATACCTCATCTACACAACATATTCCAACAAAATGGATATCCAGGCAACTTTATCAAAAAGTCCTTGACCACTTAACCCACCTCCACCAACACTGAAAGAACAAGCCAGCAGAATATAAACTAATGGTGAACTGCACTCCTTGCTAGTATTCATGGTGTTAGCAACAGCATTTAGACTTATATGCTGCTTCACAGTGCTTGTACAGCCCTCTTTAAGCAGTTTACAGAGTCAGCCTATTGCCCCCAACAATTTGGGTCCTCATTTTACCGACCTCGGAAGAATGGAAGGCTGAGTCAACCTTGAGTCGATGAGACCTGAACTGCCAAACTGCTGGCAGCCGGTGATCAGCAGAAGTAGCCTGCAGTACTGCATTCAAACCATTGCGCTACTGTGGCTGTTACCTAATTTGGATAATGAAACATCTGCAAGAAAACAAGCAAACTCGGAAACCACCTCATAAAGGATGGAAGGAATCTTAAGGATAATTTTATCTAACTCCCTGCCCAGTGCAGCTATCCACTATGACTGCATCCCTGACAGATAACATTCATCTTGATCATAAATACCTGTGATGAGGAAGAGATGATCAGGTAAGAATGAGGGGAATGATCAGGGGAAATGATCAGGTAAGAATGAGGGGATGCTTTCTCTGCAAAAAGGCAGAGAAAGAAACTCAGAAAATATCCTTCCTGACTTATCAGACTGTAAAATAGACAGTGGGAGATTTGCACTTTTAGACTTGCAAGATTCTGTTAATGTAGCCTTACAATAAATAGCTCATGTTTCCTGGCTGGGAAGGCTGACCGTGCAATCACCATCTGCCAAGAGAGCTGAACAACTCTTACTGTAAGAAACTTTTTCTTGATGTCCAAGTAAAAGTTGCTCCCTTATCAATTAAATCTACTATTTGTTTCTTATTTTTCAGAACAACACTGAGCAAGTATAATCCTGTCTTCACAAAATAATATTTCCTGTACTTGAGGAGAGCTATCATATTTCCTGCAGTCTTCACTAAGTTTCCTTTTAATTGTGTGTTGCATTTATATCTGGCCTTTTATTAAGGAACCCAAGGCAGTGTACATAGTGCTCTCTTGGCTCATTCCCCACCAAACAGCAACTCTTGAGGTAGGTTAGACTGAGTGACAGTGATTGACTGAAAGTCAGCCAATGAGCTTCTGTGGACAAGGATGTATTTAACCTGTGTCTCTCTGTTGCCAGTTCAGTCCTTTAGCTGCTATCCCACACTGGCTTTTAGAATATCTTCAATGTTCATCCTAAATCTATTCCTTCCAGCCCTCTAATCCTTTTAGCTGCTTTTCCTCTGGACACCCTCCACTTTGTCAATAACCTTCTTAAAATGCAAAGCTTAGAAGTGAACACACATTTCAGTATTCTAAAGCCAACACAACAATGACTTATGTTGGTCTTGTCACTGTGTTTTTGTTATTGTGGCCTAGAATTATACTGGATGTGTATGTGTGTGGGGGTTGTTTTTATTTTTCTTTTCCGGCAAACTAAAACTGGAGGATAACTCATAGTACTTCATGAACAAAATCCAGGCCAAGCATAGTCATACCACCCCCTCCTTTATATAATCCCATCAGACTTGAAAAGACTATTCCTGACCTAAAACAAAATCCCCTTAATCTTTCCAGGCAGGAAGAAAAGACACACCTGGATGTAACAAACAAAAGACAGAAATGTTTCACAAATGCCCAGCAGCAGGTCTAATAAAATAATTGAAACAATTTAGCTGGGTAGAAAAGTGCAGACATTCCATTCTAAATTGAGGACAGGTGTCGTCTAATCTAATGTTCCACTGCTTGTTAACATGGGAACAGAGCATTTCAGTGCTGCTCCTTCTTTTAAAAAGGTGCAGCAAATCAAAGTCTTAAAATTTCCTGCTCCCCAGGTCACAACTTCTTACAGATTACAGATTAACAGAGTTGGAAGGGACTTTGTAAATTATCTAGTTCTAGTCCAATCTCCCCTCCCAAGAGTCCCTCAGCATTTTTGACAAATGGCAGTCCAAACTCTTCTTGAAAGCCTCCAGTGATGAACCTCCCAGTCCCACAACTTCCGAAGGCAAGTTGTTCCACTGGTTGATTGCTGTCACTGTCAGAACATTTCTCCTTATTTCCAGTTAAATCTCTCCTTGTTCAGTTTCCATCCATTGTTCCTTGTCTGGCCTTCAGGTGTCTTGGAAAATAGCTTGACCCCTTCTTCTGTGCAGCAGCCCCTCAAATATTGGGACACTGCTATCAGGTCTCCCCTGGTCCTTCTCTTCACTAGACTAGCCATGCCCAGTTTCTGTAACCATTCTTCATGATTTAGCCTACAGTCCCCTAATCATCCTGATTACTCTTCTCTGCACTTTTTCTAGAGTCTCAATATCTTTTTAATAGCGTGTGAAAATTGGATGCAGTACTCTAGGTGTGATCTTACCAAGGCTTTATAGAGTGGTATTAGTTCCTCACTTGATCTTGTTTGTTCTTGTTCCACTTCCTTCTTTGAACCCAATGATCATTGCTTCCAATAAAGCATGATCTTTCTCCTCAGTGTTATGCTCCATTTCTTGCCATCCACATTTCTTTTTCTTTTATCTAAATCATCTTAACTCATTTAATGGTAGTGTAGTCCAGCCCATATTTTTCCATCTTCTCTACTAAGTTTTTATGGAAAATTTATCAAATGTTTTGCTGAAGTTTACTTATATATTGTTTACCACATTACCATACCAACTAGATTGGTCTGTCAAAAAAGATAAATAGATTTGATACGAGTTGTTCTTAATACATTTATTCTTTGAAGCTGCCTCCTGCCAACAAAGAATTCTTTTTTAATTAATATGAACAACTTAATTTAAAAGCTTGGAGAGGGTGAAAGTTTTGGCTGTTGATTTTTTTTTGTCCCTTTTCCTATCTCTTTATCACTGTTTTTCAAAGCATGCGAATACCTTTGTTCAATCAAGATATGAGAATATAGAGGGTTTTTTTAAGATTAAGTATTAAATCATTGAAGGAAACTCTGTTGCTGCGGGCAGGGGTGAGATTCAAAATTTTTAACAACCTGTTCTGTGGGTGTGGCTTAGATGGTGGGTGTGGCTTGGTGGTCATGTGACTGAGTGGACGTGGCTTGGTGGTCATGTTATTGGCTGGGCGTGGCCAACTCAACATCACTCACATCGAGGCACGCATCTCCTCGCCTGGCCTCTCGTGACTGTGGGGATGCTGCAACAGTCGTAAGTGTGAAAAATGGTCATGTCACTTATTTCAGTGCCATTGTAACTTTGAATGGTCACTCCACACAAGCAAAGTACCAGCAAAGGAGGGGAAAAAAACTCCTGATAAGTTCCAGAGACAGGAAGTCTAGTCCTGCCAAGAATGTAATAAGGGTTAACGGAGAGGCAGTTTCTGTAAGCAATACCAGAATATTTCCTTCCTGCTTTCCTTACAGGATTAGGCCAGTAATTTCTTCTAACAACCGGTTCTCCGAACTGCTTAGAATGTTAACAACCAGTTCTAGCGAATAGGTGCGAACTGGTAGAATCCCACCCTGGCTGTGGGATATTTTGCAAAAGGAGTGGTCACAAGACCAAATGTCTATGGAAATTCTCAGTCATCCAGGTCATGGTGGTCCCAAAGGTGCTTTTCAAAAGGCAGCAGGACTTTGTTTTTTTTTCCTTGAAGACGTTTCACTTCTCATTCAAAAAGCTTCTTCAGTTCTGAAGAAATTCTGGATGAGAAGTGAAACGTCTTCAAGGAAAAAACAAAATGCCACTGCCTTTTGAAAAGCACCTTTGGGACACAAGACCCCACACAGTTTGAAATGAGTTAACTTCAAAATTCCTTCATCAGATCTTTAAACCTTACCAGTTTTGACCTTAACAACATTTGAACAAAGTGTATATTTACTTTTTTTTTTTTTAATAGTAAAGGAATCTGTCGAAGTTAAATAAATTAAGATCTGAACGCATTGATTCTCATTAGAACTCTTCGTGGTGTAGAATTACTTAAATTGCAATATATTCTACTGGAAGGACACAATAGAAATTGTAAACTTTCTATTTGGCATTAGTGGACCTGCAGACAAATTGATACATAATAAGCTTCTTAGTTCTTTAGGCTGTCAATTTTTGAAGAAAATTGGCATTAAAATCCATCAATCTTAGAAAATGAATCCTGCAATCGATGTATGATCACTGTCCCCTAAAACATATAAATTGATCTAACATAATAAATTGACTCAATTCCTGTTGTTACCTGTCAAGTTTATTGTGGCAAAACATTAGAAAATGAAAATACATCTTTGATTAGATCAGGACGGAAAACTGATCTGACTGAAAAATTAACTCAAGAAAAAAAAAGTTGAAAAATCTTAATAAAGTATACTGCAGATTTACTTCAATCTATAGTAGTATACATTTACTATTGAATTAACAATGCTTATCCTAATATAATTCTTTGTACAAATATTATGGTACATATTGAAAAAATATGTTCAATATTTATAAATGTATTTATATTTGAATATTTAGTAACATTTTAAATGCTTGTGTAGTTCCTTAAGATTACATTTGTATGTATAATTATAGTCTTGGTTTTATTATTTTTATTTGCTTTTGTTTATGATTTTGGATCTATAGTTGCCTTTTTGTTTCATTCTTTAATAAAAAGAAAAGGAACTTTATTAAGCTTCATGAGGTAAATTCTTTGACATATTCCTGTGGTTATGAAAATTAATTTCAATTTAATAAGAGAAAATTCTTTAGGGGTTTGTATGAACTTAAAAAAGATCAGTTTTATTTCCCAAATGCATTAGCAGGAAGTTTTATTTTATATTTCCACACATACAAAGGACAATTCCTTATGAAATATTATTGAGGCATTAGAAGTGAGAATATCAACAAGAAGGATGCGCGTACAGAAAAATCAGGTACTTAAATATAGAAAAATAGAAATAGATCTATAATATGGATGAATGTTTGGAATATCTTTCTTTGGAAGTTCATAGGATATTCATATTAAAAGGATTAGTGGAATAAATCATTAATGTATTTAAAAGGCAAATTTTAGCTCCATCTCAGATGTTCCACTTATGAATGGCATGCTTTTATAATTCACACACTGTAACTCAGTGTCCAATTTTTATATTTATTGAAGTTCCTACAGTCTTGAAATTTTAAAACTTTTTAAATTTTAAAACACATGTAGACTTTCTAGAAATTGAATTGACTTTTTTCCATTTTTATTTTTCAGCATATTTTTACATTCTTACCTTTGCACTCTACATTGTAAAAGCTATTAATCTACATGATGCTATTTCCTCACCAAAGCCATCAAGGCAATTATCATAATCTACTGGAAACTTCTTATATACCATTCTCGGCTCTCATTTAGAGCAAAGCAATGTAGCATTGCATCTTAGAAATTGACATGCATATTACATCAATACTTTATTAACTTCACTATTCCTAGTCTAATTATAAACACAATTCGGTGCTTGTGTCACCTTTAAAACCCTTAAGAACTTCAAGTCTTGGCATGTAAAGAACTGTCTCTTTCTTTTGATGAGAGACCATTTTCTGACTACCCCTATCAGATAGGATATGGTTAAGTGGACCTTTTTAATTGTGAAATAGCATTGGCAAGGAGATCCTGAATCATGTCACAAGCACACCCTGTTAGGTACTTGAGGTTCATTAAGTCCAGCAAACCAGAATCTTTTGGTGATGTTTCCTTCTCTATTTGAATTTAACTCAGGCTTATGTTATAAAACATTTCTTTCCCTTTATACCAGGCTGGGCTAATCCTGTAAGTGGTTAAAACATCTATTTTTTCCCCTTCTCTCTCTTCCCTTACTGATTCTGTCATAAAAAGATTAACATACCACAAAAGTAGTAATTCATGATTCCCTGATTTCTGGGCTGCTGTGTGTTTAGTTTTAACTTGCGACTGTGATGTGTATGCAGCTATCTCCAACTTCTCTAATTAGAGTTAATAAGGGCGTTAATTGTGCTTTGCCAGCAATCTCTTACCTTGCTGAATATTGTTGCTTCAGAATGTTCACCATCCAATTTGTGCAGAGCACAGAATAGATATGTCCCTAGCCTGCTGTCTATCTTCTTTCTTGTGTGGTCTCATTTCATACTGTCCTGGAAGTGTTTAGTGAACTTGGACATAACTAAAATTGTCTAAACTTTTAATGGTTCACTAGTTTTCTTGTTTTCTTCCACATCTCCAGCCACTCTGCAGCAAATTATTTCTCTTTTCTGCCTGCACCTTTCCTCCTTTTAACTTCCTCTCCTCCTCCAAATTGCATGCAACTATAATTGTTTATCTCTTTAATTCACATTTTCCCAGGCTGGATTTGTAGCCTGTAGTTATTACAGTACAAAAGGGAGTGTAATATCTGGAATGTCACATGACTGATTGGGAGACAATTTTTCCTATTTTCACCATATAGCCGCAAGCCTCCCAGAGAAGATGCATTGGATGTCTAACCTAATGCATTTCCAGCAACAGGCAAAGTCTTCATTCTCAGTCCTTGTCAATCATCTCACAGCATTACTTGTTTTAACTTTTTAAAACTTTTTAAACTTGCTTTCATTTTAACTGGTGCCTTAACTGTTGCATTTTACTGTTTTTAATTTCCTGATTTCTACTCTGTGAGATGTCCTAATAAACTTGTTGCAGGAAGGTGATTAAGTAATATAAATAAATAATAGTTAAAGGAAAGGCAATGTAAAGACTGCAGTGCCCTGTAGAGGATTTTTCCCATAAACTGTCCCAAAATTTATATATTTGAAATATTAGTAGGATGTAGTCTCTAATAAGCCAGATATGATACAAATTAGTCAGGGGCTTAATTAGTGAAAGGCTAAAATGACAGTGAGCTCAAGAGAAAACATACATCTCAGTGGCAAATACATTTATGTTGTGGCCCCGATTCCTGAGCCTATGCTGTCAGAGGAAGAAGACCTGGAAGATGAGGAGGAGGAACTGGGAATGCCTTCCTCCCCAGGACCTTCCTCTCTGGCAATGCCTTCCTCCCTGATAATGCCTCAGGTTTCATCAGACAACCGAGAGGAACAGTCAGGAGGAAGGATCAGGAGGAAGGATCAGGAGGAAGGCATATCGGAGCAGCCCCTGACAGGGAGTAAAGAGGAAGAGTGTTGGCTTGATCCTAAGCAGCGTCGTAGGGAGAAACGTGAGCAGCAACGTAGGAGGCGTGGGAGGGTCAGAGAGTGAGCTGAGTCATTGAGCCACACCCCACAGGGGATAAAAGTAGGTGTGTTTTCGGCTGGAACTTTGTACGGGACAAAGTTTAATCTTACTTCAGATTTTCTTCGTGAATGATTTTTGTGGACTGCCTTGTAATTTTCTGTGAGTAGATTTTTATTTGTTATCAGTTCAGACTTGGCAGGCAGAGCGTGTTGGAATGCCAAGGATGTTATCAGTTCCAAAGAATTAACTCTGTGAAGTCCGAGCCAGCTTGCCTGCCTGTGTTTGTGTGAGTTTGTATTCTTTCATCTTTTGGGAAAGAAGAAAAGTGAGACAGAACACATTTACATTGGAAAAACCGAGATGCAACTATTCTGGGAAAAGTCTCATTCAGAATTGCTTTCTTAGAGTATTTATAAATCCCCATATCATAACGTATTAGAGAGGCTAGTTCTCTCTAATGCTTAGAGAACCTAGTTCTTTTCAGAGATATTGCAAGAGTCTTGTGGTATCTTGGGGATTAATACAATTTTTATGCCATAAACTTGTGATTATGTAAGTTATTACCAGCCAGATTTTAACTGTAGCTGAAAGAAAGATTACAAGACTTTGCAGAATATTGGGTACCTATGGGCATTACAGATCTTTAGTGGCAATGAATTCCATTCCAGCTGTTGCTTCTCTGAGAACTATCCTTAGCTAATGAGCCAATTAGGTAGCTACCACCAAGCATCTAATAGTCCTACTTTTCAATGAGGTCTTATTTGTCATGGACTCCAACCCAACTATTCATTCAACTTTTTTTGCCACTGCTGTTGCTCCAATCGGGCTTTTTCAAGACTCTGTTATTCTACTTTACTATAATAAAGAACATTCCTGGAATCCCTGTCACATCTCTTTTTGCTCTGGCCTATCTTGAAATATTGACATCAGTCTTGAAAGCCTGTCTATGTTAGTGTGTCCCATCTTATACCTAACAAAATCAAGGTGGGGTTCTCTTGAATTGCTTTCCCATGTTTTCCTCCTTTTCAGGACTAAGTTATCTTTCTCAAAGTCCTACCACCATTACTTGTTCATTCATTCACTATCCCGAAGGTCAGCTCTACATTCCTTCCTACTTACTTACTAACTAACCTCCAGAGTGTTTCCTACTTTTGCACTTCTGACTGTTACATAAAGGAAAAAAATATTTTTGTAGCTTACTGAAAGAACAAGAATGTGCTGTGCCTTGGTTTCTCCCCCTCCCCCATTTAATAGTATTACCAAAAACTAATTTATATGGATTTTAGCAAATGTATCACATCATTTTGCACTTTTATCTGTATTGTTTTTCCCATATCCTCTTTCAAAATTAGGTAGTCAAGTCCAAGAGCAAGAAGCAGCTTACCATGAAAACAATTTTTTTTCAACCTATTGAAAGAAATTGAATAACTGAGGCAGAATTCATCATCAGGATGATGGTGGATGCGTAAAATGAAACTGAATGATTAGGACTATATATTGAAACAGACAGCATGTTTTATTCATTCCAAGAGCATTTTTGAAGTGTCACTGTATATTTAAGCCAACATTATGTATTGACAGTAAAGTAACTCTGTAACAGTTTTGCACATACAAAAGAGACTATAAAATGAATGCTCATGTTTTGGAGATATAAATTAACCCATGGAGAGTAACCAACATCTCTCACTAGACAGCCATCAGTGCAAATATTGTGCTCCGAATAACTACTGAAAATAATCCAATTTGAAGCCAATGTATTCCTTTATTTTAACTAAATTTATGAGAATGCCATTTGTATTTTACTTTTGTTCTTACCATTACTAAAATTATGAGCAAAGTACTGTGCTGTAATTCAACTCTCAATCTATGGCCACGTAACACAACTTCATGATATTACTCTCTGTCTAACTAAACCCCAAAGGTGTGACAATACTTTGACTAACATAGAGTTGTTCATCAGCAGGGAGTAGACTAGATGTCACCTGAATTACTCTTTAAACCCCTGAAAAGGAAGGAAGAAGAGCTGAGTTTCCTACTGGCCCCTTTTTTAGTCCCTTCTTTAGCAGGCTTTTTGAGACAAGTGTAGAATCTTATTTGGTTAGATATTGGCTTTTGGAATTCAAAATATGCCATGAACAAAATAGTTGCTATGGCTGCTCTTTGTTTGTAACTGATAAGGGAGAATATTTATAACTCAGGATTGAAACAAGGGGACCTTGTAGTTTCATTATCCAAACTTGGTAATCTCATTATGATAAAAGAAAACAACCAAGGTTAGAAAGCACCAAGGACCCACCAAATCTTGGTAGTTTTCTCCCCAGATATAATCCACATAATTAAGAGAATTGGTTAGACTGTGCTCTTTTTTGTTTTCATATTACCTTATGGCCTGATTCTTATAAAAGTATTACAAATACATTACTCTTTGCCAAACATGTTTGCCAGAAGACAATCCAAGATGTCTCTCTGTTGTCTCTGTCCTGCTCCAGGCTGTTAGATATCACATGCCTTCAGGCTGTCCTCTCCATGAATGAAACTTCACGTGGGCAATTGCACTTGGTTGCACATGTTCAGAATTTAACAAATCTGGATGACAATTGAAGCAATAGATTTACTGGGCTATTCTGTTCCACATGGAAAGTGTAAACATATCTTTGATACAAACCCACAAAGGGAAATGCTAATTTGCTTAGTTATCTTCTATTATTTTATTATTAAGAGCATAACGGAAGTTGGAAGGGACCTTGGAGGTCTTCTAGTCCAACCCCCTGCTCAAGCAAGAAACCCTGTATCATTTCAGACAAAGGGTTGTCGAATCTCTTCTTAAAAACTTCCAGTGTTGGAGCACCCACAACTTCTGGAGGGAATTTTTCCACTGATTAATTTTTCTGTCAGGAAATTTCTCCTTGGTTCTAGGTTGCTTCTCTCCTTGATTAGTTTCCATCCCTTGCTTCTTGTCCTGCCCTCAGGGGCTTTGGAGAATAGCTTGACTCCCTTTTCTTTGTGGCAGCCCCTGAGATATTGGAACACTGCCATCATGTTACCCCTAGTCTTTCTTTTAATTAAACTGAACATACCCAATTCCAGCAACTGTTCTTATATGTTTTAGCCTCCAGTCCCCTAATCATCTTGATTGCTCTTCTCTGCACTTTTTGTAGAGTCTCCATCTTTTTTATATCATGGTGACCAAAACTGGATGCAATATTCCAAGTGTGATCTTACCAAGGCATTATAAAGTAGTATTAACATTTCATGTGATCTTGATTCTATCTCTCTGTTAATGCAGCCTAGCACTGCATTGGTTTTTGGCAACTGCAGCCCTCTTCTGGCTCATATTTAAGTTATTGTACACTAGAATTCCAAGATCCCTCTCACAGTTACTACTATTGAGCCAGGTACCACTTATTCTATGCCTCTGCATGTAGTTTTTCTTGCCTAAATAGAATCTTAGTTTTCTCAGTATTGAACTTCATTTTGTTAGATAGGGTCCAGTGTTAAAGTCTATCAAGATCCTTCTCTTTCTTCAATCTATCTTTTGGAGAGTTGACTATTTCTGCTAGCTTAGTGTCATCTGCAAATGTGATGAGTTCCCCTTCTATCTCCTTTTCTAAATTATTGATAAAGATACTGAAGAGTACTGGGCCTAAGACAGAGCTTTGGGGTATCCCATCTCATACATTCCTCCAAACCCAGAATGCAGTTATGTTTGTATTCATGCAACAGATGGGTCACATAAAGCATAGACATAAATGAAGTTAAGCTTGGAGATCTTTGCATACAGTTAGCCCTTGACTTAGAATCGGTGTCAACTCATAAAACATTTCTCTGCCTGTAATCCTGACAATCGGTCATTTAGCAACCATTCAAAGTTATGATGTACTCCCCCCAAATGTACTTACAACCCCGTTTCAAAGTTCTGATAGCCAAATCCCCCTTCAGTCACATTACTGCATTTTGGATACTTGGTATCTAGATCAAAATTACAGCCATTTGTAGCATCCTACAGTCATGTCACCGCAATTTACGTTTTTGCCAAAAACTGGCGTTACTTCTGATTTTCAGCAAAAATGCCCCATAGCGATGAATGGGTTCGCTTAATGACTGAAACATTTGCTTAATGATTGTGGATTCACTTAACAACAATGGTAATTAACTTAATGATCACCACAAAAAAGGTCATTAAATCAGGCTGGTCACATGATGATTTGTTTTATGACCATCACAACTTACAACCTGAAGTCCATTAAAACTCTACTCAAGGACTACTTGTAAACAGGACTAGAGGTCTTTTCAAAGAGAGCTTAGTAATCCTGGAGATGGAAACCAAGATCAATAGCTCCAAGCTAAAACTCCATTGGAATAGTTAGAGGAAAAAGAAGAAGTGGCAAGCCGAAAAACATGATGGCTTGATAATATCAAATTTGATGCAAAGTTGAACATACAACAATTGAAAGAAGCTGTGCTTGACAGAAGACCACTTGCAGATAAAGTCACCAAGAGTCGGACACAAAATAACAACAAAACTCCATTGCAGGAAAAAGTCTACACATCCCCATTAATTAGACATATTATTTTTAGCCAACATGTCCCATTGATTTCAGTGTCACCTAATTGTATTTATTTCATTTGCAGATTTGGGAGTGGTGGCTATGAAACAATGATTCTTTATAATTTTAGCTTGGGTGCAACACTATTTTATATGAGATCTAAATTTAGTTTTCTGGGGGTTTTTTTCCTCTTAGCAGGGAGACAGCATTTTCCTACCACTCAATATTGCAAGATTTGTAACTGTAAAAATATAATTATCTCCTTGTTCAACTAACATTCTGTGGTGATAAGGAGTAGTTGCTTTTTATTGACTGCTTTTATTATGGCCACCATAAAACTGCAATTATATTTTGATTAATTGAAAAATAAGAGAATGAATTAAAAATGGCAGTGCTAGGCCAAATCAATATGATTCTAATTTAGATATCTTTCCTTTACATCGTAAGAATGAATTTATTACTGGTTCTTATTGTATATTTCTCTCAGCCATTTAATATTTTTAAGATAAACAACTAAACATCACTTAGTAAGGTTTCCCCTTGATATTTTCTCTGATTTATATAAAAAAGGTGAGGAAAGGTCTATTATTTCTGTTCCTGAATCATTAGTATATAGATTTCCTTAGCTTATTTTGGCTGCAGCCTTTAATTCATTTTACTTATGAGTAAAGCCTTTGAACTCAGTGGAATTTACTTTATAAGTCATTAAATGCAAAAGGGTAGGTTAGCCAATGACCATGGAGACATTCTAAAAGGGACGGTAGCTATTGAAAGTTGTGTGAGTAGAGCTTTTGAATGGTACAGTATATCTCCATCTGCCTGGATCCAAATTTTCCAGCTGTTCTGCTTAATTTTATGCTCTGCAAGAATAATCAAGATCATCTATAGAAAAATTAGGAAGTCCTTTTCTTGCCATAATACTGCACTTTCCACTAGACTTCACCAATAGATCCTCTTATCTGAGTAAGAGTTACCTTATCTTTCAGAGTAATGTGTTTGTGAGTGTTCTGTTGAATGCAGCTATGTATGAGTGTAATAAACTTGTTTTTGGTTAGATTTCTGTTATTTCTATAAAGACATTCACATATTTTTTGAGATAGATGTGAACAGACATAGCTACAGTATTTGGTATGATTGTAGTGTGCACATCGATAGTATAGGCTGTTGTAACCCACAGGACCATTTTTCCTGTATGTGTACTTTATACATTATATTCATTATATTACAGGAACATAACATAGTGGATTTAAGAATAAGTTGGATTTGGGGATTGGGGAGAAAGACCAAACTTCTTCCTCTACTCTAAGATATGAACTTATGAAATTGCCTTATAATTAATCAATCCATTGAGCCATATTGCCAACATTGACCAAAGCTCTCCAGGTTTCAGATTGGAGACTATCCCAGCTATACACAGTGAGACTGGTGGTTATGCCTACAACCTTCTCTAAGCAAATCATTGATCCATGACCTTCCTTCGTCATGGAAACATTGATAAGCCTTCTAGCAATGGGTGCATTTTGCAGAGGGCATAGGGGAAAATGTACATACTTGATAGTTTTTGGAGCTAACTTGACACTCATTTTTTTCCAGCCACTTGGAAAAATGACTTGGCCAACAACAACAAATGTTTACATTATGAGGAAGTGTTCTTAGTCTACATATTGTTACTGGGCTTGCTGCTTTTACTTTTAAAAGAGGTTTAATAACATTTAAGTACAGATATAACATTTCTGGGGCTTGTAGTGGAGGTCTATCAAGATGGATAAGTCTAACTTTGGTCTTGATACGTTAGAGCTCCCCATCCTTTCAGTGGGCCAGCTTGTGTTCAGAGGAATGACTTTGTATCTAACCAAAATCCTTAAAGAAGATGATTAAGTTCTAAAATAGTGTCTGATTACACCATTGAACTCTATAACAAATGAACCTCAATTCTTAAAACTGATAAGCCAGAAATGTCCTTGGTCAATCAAAATGCAGAATTGGAAAGGCTAAGTCTCTCTCTCTCTCTCTCTTTTTTTTTTTTTTTTTGAAAATTTAGTGAATAATTTAGGTCTTAGAAACAAGGGCTAAGTCTCTTGAGTGCCATTTTGGATGGAAAATTAATAGGAAAATGTGATAAAGGATTGATGTTAATTCTATCAATCATGTTATATTGCTTGATCTACATTGGAACACCAAGGCTGACCCCTGGAAAAAGGGAGAATCCCAAGGAGCAAAAAGAAGGAAAATCTTGAGGCTTTTCTTAATCTTGCGACAAATCCTTCTAATCATTAATAAATCAACTTCAAACCTGTTCCCACTACATTTTTCCAAAGCTACCCAATATGTCAGGTTGAAGAAGATACTTGAAGAGTACTGGATGACAGAAGAGCAAGATGTAGTCATACAACATGATAAGTTGGGCTAGGTTGGTATAGCAGCTAGTGGAAATTCATCCTTTTGCTTCATTTATAGTTCAGGATATTGTGAAAAAGCAGAAAAACATGTGAATAAGTTCATTAGATCAAAGGAATTATGTGAACCCAACCGCTCCCTTCTCATCCCTTTCCTTAAAAAGTTCCTAGCTACAAGATGACAAAGAATCAGCATTTATTAATCTTTTTAAAGGCAATAACACTTTCAGATTCTCACTTGGCAGATTCTATAAGAAATGCAAATTAAAGCATTAAGTAATAAAAACCAGAAAATATTTAAATTAGAAGAAATTGTGAAAAATTAGAATACCAAAATCCTTTGGGGAAAAAGAAAGATTACTCCACACCCTACCCTCACCCAAGAGATTAATGAAAGAGACAGGGAAACAGATGTTAGTTTGATCCTCCAATTAAAAGCATTGCTTTTTCTTGTCTAGATTTTTTTAAAAGCTAAAATAAGACTGCAATTAACCAAAATAGTTGAAGAGAAATTTAAATGCCGACATGCAGTTGAAGATTTCAGGAAAAGTGATGTGCTTTTGGAGCACTAAAGGGAAAGAGTGTGGTTGTACGATTTGTGTATTCATCAAAACTGCACTCAGCAGAGGCTCATCTGATGCACTTTAACGAAGGAGATTTTAAAATTTTCGAAGGGCAGAGGAGTCCAGCAGAGGAGACACACAATTGACAAGCAGTTATATGGCCGTGGGAATGAGGCAGAGGTCTTCAGCAGGTTCTGACCAGTTCTAGAGAACCGGTAGCGGAAATTTTGAGTAATTCGGAGAACCGGCAAATACCACCTCTGACTGACCCCCGCCCCCATCTATTCTCTGCCTCCCGAGTCCCAGCTGATTGGCTGGGTCTTCTTTTGTTGCCCTGCACAGGAGAAGGGAGCTGGAAAGCAGGTTAGTGGGGTGGAGAGGGAATGGGGATTTTGCAGTATCCTTCCCCTGCCATGCCCACCAAGCCACACCATGCCCACCAAGCCATGCCCCCCAGAACCTATAGTAAAATAAATTGAATACCACCACTGTAGAGGCAAACGAAGAAAACAGAAACAAATACTTTTCTAAATATATTGGAAATATCAGAACAGTAAATGTTCACTAAGCCAGTCCTGCTACCACCCACCAGGAGTTTAAGCCACTCAGGAATCAGGTGCCAGAGCATAAATGCCAAGTGGAAAGCTGTCTCGTTGTCAGAGGCTGCAACTTTGCTTGTGCCGGATTGTTGTCTGAGATTCTGGTAGCACAGGCAATATTTTCATAATGAGGGTTGTTATCACAAATGAACACAAAGTGGTGATGGAGAATGGCTTTTTTTTTTTTTAAAGAAATAAGAAGGATGACAATATGTTCTCTTCCCTGTTCTGGAAGGTGTCAGTTTTGCTCTTCCAAGATGAGCAAATATAGCTGAAGGAGGGATGATGGATTGCTTCCTGTTTCTCAGAACTAGTAAACAGCAGCTATATGACATCAATTTTTAGGATATCTCTTGGGTATCAGTCAGAATCCAATCAGTTGTCATTAGTCATGGATTACACTTTGCAGGTCCTTGAATATTTGCAGGCTCGTCCCTGACACCAGAGTCTGATCACCACCTTGTAAATGCCTTCCATTTTAAAAAGTCCTATTTATTTCTTATTCTTGTATTCTACCTTTTGCAACAGCTTGAGAATATATGCCAAGGGATGAGGGAAGAAATTCAGCACAGTATCCTATGAATTGCCCCATTTGTTCTCTCTGCCCATTGAACGGTAGTTTCTCCGGCATTATCCATTAGGTGACACATGAGGGGATATAAAGAGGTTAGAAAACTGAGGTGAAATGTTTGGAGTTTTCTCTGGGTCTGATGCAAAAGAAGAAAGCAGAGACTCATTCTCTGGCACTCCAGAGGACAGAACTAGACTTTAGAGACTTAAGTAACAGATTTTATTTGAACATTAAGAAGATAAGAAAAAGAATCAATTATCTATTGTGATGTAAACTATCCTCACTAGAGATTTTCACATAGGAGCTGGAGAGCCATGCTTGGAGTAATTTAGCTGCAGATTTTTTACACTGATAGTGTTGGAGGGAGAGTAGAAGAAGCTTTAAGCAGTTATGAGTTTTAAAGGCACAATCTTAAGCAAGCTTCCTTTTTTTAGATGAGAAATTATCAATTAAGAAAATGAATCCTCCAAATTTAATTCATTTTAAATTTTTAACATAACAAGGTCCTTGAGTAGGCAGCAGTATAAAATGTTATTAATGTCAAATTTTCCATTAACACAAATGAAGACAAGATTAACTCCTTAAAATATTGTAGGCTCAAGGGGGCTGCAGTGGCTCATGTGGTAAGATGCTGGGCCTGTGCACTGCTGAGGTCGGCAGCTCAGCAGTTCGATTCCCAGGAGCGAATAAACTGTGTAGGAATAAGAAAGGAGTCCCCCCCCCCCATTGCCTTCTTGCATTCAGGAATCCCCCGGGTAAAAATAACAGAGCACCTCAGTGGTCCCTGGCTAACATGTGCTATACACTAAATAAATAAATGTAGGGTCAAATTATCTATAGCAAATATAAAACATATGTCTATACTGTTCAGAATTGGTTGCTCGCTTCAAAAATATAGGTGTATGGGATGGATTTCAAGCAGGGGTGTCAAATTCGATTTCATGGAGGGCTGCATCAAGGTTGTGTTTGACCTCAGAGGGCATGGATGGTGGCTGGGGTGGGCCATGTCCAGGGTGGGGTTGGCCAGTTTGATATCACTCATGAAGGCTCTATTTTTGGCCTTGATGGCCTCCAGCAGCCCTCTGCCAGCAAAAACGGAGCCTGGGCGGCCGTGCATGACTTCCCCAAGCTCCATTCTTGCTGACAGAGGGCTGCAGGAGGCCGTCTCAGCTGAAAACGGCCCTCCCGAGGTTCATTTTTGCTGGCAGAGACACTGTGGGCCAGTGGTGGGATTCAAATTTTTTTACTACCGGTTCTGTGGACATGGCAGGGGAAGGATAGTGCAAAATCACATTCCGTCCCCACCCCACTAGCCCGCTTTCCAGCTCCATTCTCCTATGCAGGGCAACCAAAGAAGACCCAGCCGATCAACTGGGACTCGGGAGGCAGAGAAGAGATGGGGTTGGTGGGGCCAGTCAGAGGTGGCATTTGCCAGTTCTCCAAAGTATTCAAAATTTCTGCTACCGGTTCTCCAGAACCTGTCAGAACTGGCTGAATACCACCTCTGCTGTGGGCCTGTCCTTTGCTGTTTCCAGAGTGGCCCTGCAGGCCAGATCTAAGCACCCCATGGGCCAGATCTGGCCCACGGGCCTTGAGTTTGACACCCCTGATTTAGAGCAATTTTCCCCAATCTGGTGCCCTTTAGAGATACTGTATTAAGCTAGCCTAGGTGGGTTGCAGTTTTATATGAATTCAAGTTCATCCTAACTGGCTGACATCATGTTTCTGGTATAGCTTGTAATGAGTCAGACCACTAGTTAAGGTAGCCTATTGATTTCCAACTCATTATGGGATGTGTCTCCAGCAGATCTCATCAAAAAACCTTCCTAGTTCTGTTAGAAGACATCTATAGAATGTGGAAACAGTTATTTCAAACAGTTCCCCAGATTAATGCTACATTAGGGACAATGAGGAAATTAAAATGATTATCAATGATCCTTCTAAGGATGCTCTGTTGTTCACATTCCCTTTAAGTACATCCAGTAATGCATGTTGACAGAGGAGAGGAACCACATGTCTCCCTGGACCACCCAGAAGCCCCCTCTCCAATATTTTACCAGTGGGAGCAGTATTTTTTAAAGCCCACTCTAACAGCTCGTTCCAAAGCTGTGTATTTCAGACATCCTCTATTTACATGGCATCAGCAAAGTTGCTTGCGTCCATCCTGACATGGCTCATGCTAGCCTCCTCCACATTTCTTCCATCAAATTTTTGGAGTTAATCCTGTTTTTAAAAAAGAATATAATTCAATATTTCCGATGTAAATCTCATTTCAGTAAAATGTTTGATGGCAACAGCAAGAGAGTCGGATTCGTAGATGACGGTGTAATGCAAATGAATTACCTTGTATGCAAATTCCTTAGGGATTAGTCAAGCCAATTCTCTTCAATTCTTTAAGGATGACTAAAAACAGGCAAGTGAGATTTAAATAAGTATGTGTGTACAGATAGACAGATAATACAAAATAATAAAAAAGGAAACTATCTCTACATTTGTACAGATTCTCAGTCATCCAGATCATGGTTGTCCCAAAAATGCTTTTTCAGGAGGCAACTGGACTTCCTGGTTTTTTTTTCCTTTGAAGACGTTTCACTTCTCTTCCAAAAACCTTCCTCAGCTCCACATTTGTTGTTGACTGTCTTTAAAAGGAAGATTTTTTTAAAAAAGTAGCTGCACTGGAATTTTGTCTCACCTTCAAAAACTGTTGCTGCTTACCTTCTTCTGAGGAGGTCCAGACATATTTTCAGATAAGATTATTAATCACACCTATATTGTTGAAATTCAGGAAAGTATACATACAAAAATAGGATTAGGTTAAGACCAATTCTGGGAGTTAAGTCAGCAGGTCAGTCATAAAGTTGTCATGGCTGCCCACCTGTTATAAATTGAAGTTTCTTGGAGGCAGGCACATCTGTAGGACATATCTTTGAAAACTTACCAGTAACTTTGTTTGACTTGGCTCCATTCAAAGACATAGCTATTGAAAATGCAAGTGTCAATTTTTTTAAAAGGTTGTGTTTTTTTTTTAAAGTAGCACAAACTCTTGCCCAGCAGCTAATTTTGCTTAAATAGATCTATATGGAAGACAGATGGTATGGCTGAGGGACTTCAATCTCAGCTCACTTAAAATCAGTAATGAACTTGATTACCATCCACTTGTTTATCCACACAGAAGGTCTCCTTTCTTTCTTTTGGAGTCTTTACATTAAACATTAAGTTTCCATTTCTTCTGTAAAATTAGCCCTGGCAGATTCTTGAAGTTCTGAGGCTTTTCCCCATAGATGCTTTTAAAACTTGTAAACATTTTGCACATTTTTTTCACAGTGGAATAAGCTTGTATTTGCATGCCGTTAAATTCATATACCTATTTCATATATATATATCGGTACAGATAATCTTCAGGATATTCAGCAACTAGATTTTGGTTTAGTTTGGAGATGTTTTTCGGAAAAGGAGGTAGCTGTCTTTACAAGATTCAAACGAAGTTCAGCCATTTCCTGTGCATCACTTGACCCTGGGTAGCTTTCTAAATCTTTAGTGCTCATAGGCAGGGGTGGGATTCAAATTTTTTAACAACAGGTTCTGTGGGCGTGGCTTAGTTGGTGGGCGTGGCTTGGTGGTCATGTTGTTGGCTGGGTATGGCCAACTCAATATCACTCACATCAAGGCACGCATCTCCTCACCTGGCCTCTCATGACTGTGGGGATGCTGCAACAGTCGTAAGTGTGAAAAATGGTCATAAGTCACTTTTTTCAGTGCCATTGTAACTTTGAATGGTCACTGCACACAAGCCCCCCCCCCCCCCCCCCCCCCCCCCCCCCCCCCCCCCCCCCCCCCCCCCCCCCCCCCCCCCCCCCCCCCCCCCCCCCCCCCCCCCCCCCCCCCCCCCCCCCCCCCCCCCCCCCCCCCCCCCCCCCCCCCCCCCCCCCCCCCCCCCCCCCCCCCCCCCCCCCCCCCCCCCCCCCCCCCCCCCCCCCCCCCCCCCCCCCCCCCCCAAAGTACCAACAAAGGAGGAAAAAAAAAAACTCCAGAGAAGTTCCAGAGACAGGAAGGCTAGTCCTGCCAAGAATGTAATAAGGGTTAACGGAGAGGCAGTTTCTGTAAGCAACACCAGAATGTTTCCTTCCTGCCTTCCTTATAGGATTAGGCCAGTAATTTCTTCTAACAACCGGTTCTCCGAACTGCTTAGAATGCTAACAACCGATTCTAGCAAATAGGTGAGAACTCATAGGTTTGAGTGTGGATGTATGCTCTTGTATGACTGAAATCCCTCCTGACTGATATTTTCATGGGATTTTCCTCACCTCACTTTACTTGTTAAGCTAGAGCCAAGATTGGGCCCAGGGCATCTACGTGATGTCACTTTCCTTTTATTCTATGGAGATTCTCAGTCATCCAGGTCATGGCTGTCCCAAAGGTGCTCTTTTCAAGAGGCAACTGGATTTTCTGGTTTTTCTTTGAAGGCATTTCGCTTCTCATCCAAGCAGCTTCTTCAGCTCTGCGAAAGCTTCTTGGATGAGAAGTGAAACATCTTCAAAGAAAAAACAAAATCCAGTTGCCTCTTGAAAAAGCACCTTTGGGACTTCCTTTTATTCAGAAATTTTCTCTTCTTTTACTTTTCTTGCAGCCTTTTGCCAGAACATGTAAGGGAATGCATTTATGGGAAAAGGAATACCTCCATTATCCAATCTATTAATTACCTCAGTGTGAGCAATAGGACAATATGACATTTCAGGAACTGAGCACACAAAAGCTTTCACTTCTCAGATTAAAAGGCTGATATAATGAATGCTTTAGATTACACTGGTGCCAACAAGGACTTCCTATGCCTGCCCACCAATCTACCAGGTGTGTGGTGAATGGTAGAATTATATGGGTGATGGTAAGACAGGGATGAAATTCAACCACCTCAGCCCACTTTGGGAGAGGTGGTAGGGACGATTTGAATTGGTAAAAAATTGCCCCAATCGCCCCTGGTTGCTACTACTATTATATCAAGCCACGCCCACAGTCACGCCCACAGAGCCAGTAGGAAAAAAATTTGAATTTCACCTCTGAGGTAAGACTTTTCAGAGCTCCCACATTAAATCCCTTGGAACTTTAAAGAGGATGACCCAGCATTTTTAATTAAACCTAAACTAAAATGAAGTTGATATATTGAAAGACTTGCATACTTCCCTGCCTCCAAATCTTTCTTGTCATGGGTTCTTACTTTAAGTAATACACAATTAGCTTGACTCAGACTCAGCCCCATAATCACTGATTCTAAATAAATGGGATTTTTTTAATATCTCCATATACGTTTTGAGGAAATATTTTGGGAAAAAAAACCACCCCAAGATACAAAAATGAAATAGGAAACTTACAAGTGTATCTGTGAGTGCTTTCTATTGCTATTATTCTGTTCTACTTCTATTATGTTTATATTACTAACCTAATTACTATTACTATAACTACTATATTTTTACTACTGTATTCAATTACTATTACCCTACTTCTTTCTATACTACTATTCTATAAAAGTGTTTTCTTTGTACACATAGTATTCTGCCTTAATTCCTTTCTGGAATTTCCTCTGGTTTTTCCTTCTCTGCTACTGGTTAGCATGTTAGCATTACTACTTTCCATATTATGCTTTTGTGCTTGCACTTTTCCTTGCTTTGCCTCTATAGTTCCTTTCTTCTGGACCATTCATCCTTCTGAAGGAAAGACACCCTTCTTTTATTCAGCTGCTTTATTCTGGTTGCTGGTGGCTGCAGAGCTTCCAAAACAACATCTCCTCCCACACCTGTGCCAGGGTGGCACTTTAATTGGCAATTGTGCTGGGGGTGGGGAGAAGCAGCAAGATGCCTGCAATTTTTCTGAGCGGCTTGCTTTTCCATACTAGCCACCCGCTGATGCTGTTCAGAACTCCTAAATTACTTTTACTTTGTCACTGATTGATACAACGGGGCCACTCAGTCACCTAAGCAGGACATTGGCATCCCATTGTCCATAGAAAAAAATCTCATCATGAATTGTAGATCTGTTTGGCTTTTAAGGTCGTGGGATAGCAGAGCAGCCAGGTGTATCTGAATCATACCTTGTTGTATGATGGGATCTTGAACCAAGCTACACCGTGCTAAGACCAAAATTCTTATACCTTTCATCGGCATGAGCCCATCCTAGCCATGATGTAAAAAAGATGTTGAGACTCTAGAACAGGGGTCTCAAACTCAATTTACCTGGGGGCCGCTGGAGGCAGAGTCTGAGTGAGCCTGGGCCGCATAAGGGATTCCACAAAAAACGTTGTTAAAAAAATATCCTCAAATGTTATACTTTCATATCACGGTGGGGGCCACAGGATATCGTCCTGCAGGCCGCAATTGGCCCACGGGCCGCGAGAATGAGACCTCTGCTCTAGAAAGAGTACAGAGAAGAGCAACAAAGATGATTAGGGGACTGGAGACTAAAACATGTAAAGAACGGTTGCTGGAACTGGATATGTCTAGTCTAATGAAAAGAAGGACTCGGGGTGACACGATAGCAGCCTTCCGATCAGCAGTGGGATCCTACCTGTTCCACTACTGGTTTGGTGATTGCACGCACACCTAATGCATGCGCACCTAACACACGCACACAGCTTCCCACACACCAGCTGAGGCCTGCAGCGTCAATCAGCTGAGAGGATAAAGAAGTGAAAAGAGCAGGGGTGGCAGGGAGGGCCGATCCTGTGCTTTTCTCTTCTTTCTTCTCTCAGCTGATCGTGGGACAGGGTTGCCAGATCGCAGTTTGGCTGTGCGGCCAAACTCAAGTCAAAATACGGCCAAATTTGGCCAAATTATTTTTTGCCCATGGTGACGCGCATGCGTGAGGGAAGGAGAGCGCCAGAGGACGCGCTTGTCCTCCTTTTGCTCATGGTGACGTGCATGCGCGAGGGAAGGAGAGCTCGGGATGGGTGGGGAAGCTGAGGGGCGTGGCGTTGGAACGAGCCGTAATAGGAATGGGTGTGGTGTTGATGGAGGAGGAGCCGCCCCTGCTCGGGTCACAGGCGGGAAGGGGGCGTGGCCGGGTGCCAAGGTTCCGAAGGGGTGTGTGACGGGAGTTGAGAGGAAGCGGGCGTGTCGGAGAACTGAGATGACGCACTTCTCCTCCTTTTGCTTATGGTGACGCGCATGCGCGAGGGAAGGAGAGCGCCAGAGGACGCGCTTGTCCTCCTTTTGCTCATGGTGACGCGCATGCGCGAGGGAAGGAGAGCGGCTGGCTTGCCATCTGGCCAATTTCACGGCCAAGCAACTTTCGTACGGCCAAATTACTGGCCAAATAAATTTGGCTGGAGACATCATTTTTTCATGGCCAAGCAGATAGAAATACAGCCAGATTTCTCGAATTTGGCCGGAAAAACGGCCAGATGGCAACCCTGTCGTTGGAGGCTTTTTTTTCCTCCTCTCAGCTGATCGTGGGAGGCTTTTTTTTTTTTTTTTTACTACCCATCGGAACCGGTCCAAACTGGTGGCATACCACACTGCTTCCAATATCTCAGGGGCTGCCACAAAGAAGACGGTAGTCAAGCTCTTCTCCAAAGCACCTGAGAACACGACAAGAAGCAATGGGTGGAAACTAATCAAGGAGAGAAGCAACCTAGAACTTAGGAGAAATTTCCTGGCAGTTAGAACAATTAATCAGTGGAACAACTTGCCTCCAGAAGTTGTAAATGCTCCAACACTGGAAGTCTTTAAGAAGAGATTGGATAACCATTTGTCTGAAATGGTATAGAGTTTCCTGCCTAAGAAGGGGGTTGAACTAGAAGATCTCTCAGGTCCCTTCCAACTCTATTATTCTATCCTATCCTACCCTACACTACCCTATCCTAGGTTTACTCAATTGGCATTTTGCCAGGCAGATTTGCAATCAGGCAGACCAGAGTTAGGATTCTTAGGTTTGACTCTTGGTCAAATAAAAATAGGTAGATCCTTGAATCCACTCCACCCACTCCAGATGTGGGTGCAGAAAATTTGGAGCAATAATTATACTGGGTATGTATAATTATTGCTGGAAATTCCCTGCACCCACATCTCTCCAGGCTGTTATTACCATGCTTTGCAGAAACCTACTTTGCCATATGTTTATCAAAAAGTATTGAGAGCCACCTTGAACTCCGTGAGAAGTGAGATCACTGCTTTAAGCAGATTACCATCAGTTTCAGGTGATGGTGTTAAAAGAAGCAGCCACAAGTGCAGATTATTTTTGCATTAGGGTAGGTTGGGACTTTCCGTATATAATTTTTTTCCTGGAATTATTTATACCATGTTTGAGAAGGAGCTTTTAAGCATGCTAAAGCCAAGTGGTCTCTCTCATGCATAGACGCGCACACACACACACACACACACACACACACACCATCTCCATTTGCGAGTTTATAGCATCTTTTTGAACCTCCGCTAAAAGGACTTGGCTAAGCTATGTGATTTTGCATAGGGAAATTTCAGTGTGCAAAATGGATTTTTTTTTACTCCCTCCTGTATCCAACCCTCAAACCTTCCTGTCTTATTTCGTCACAAGTCATAGTCTATAAGTGTCTTAATGTTTCTATCAATAAATGATGGATTTGGCAATGATAATTTGAGTTTAAAATTACTTGTGAATACCTAATGAAGCCAGCAAATCAGGAATTATATTTCAGAGGAATTGCATGTGACAGTTAAAAAACAAAAGGCCAATGTAATTTCAGCAGTGATACCTTCAGCAGTAGGAACTCACCCACATTCTCTCTGCATATATTTTTTTCCCTCTGAGCCTTAAGAGGTAGTTAAAATTTGATCTGCAAGAATTGTAGTTAATCTTTGGAAAGAGAGGAATTTAAATAATTTTATTGCTCCAGCATCCTGATTTTTTTTCAGTGTGATGGGAGAAAAGGAGATATAAGAAATCAAATTTGCAATGAATAAGATTTTGTAGCATTTGCATCTATAAGACTTTTCCCTATGTATGGTGGAAAGGGGGTTTCTACTGTATATTCCCATCTCTTTTCTAATACACTCTTCAAATGATTCAATAAAGCAGCATGATGGAAGATCCAGGAAGGACAAAAAGAAGTATGGTTAGGCTAAGGAATTGAATTCTGCAAGATGCAGGGATAACACTCAATCTACTTCAATCAATTTCTAATACAGTTATGTATAACAACTTTAGATTAATGTAGTAATTCTTAAGATTGCTCGTGCTAAAAATTAGAATAGATAAAAAATGTAGAAATGGGGAAATATTGTTATACATATTTTTACTTAACACATTTAAAGTGAATATTGGAGCTTAAGATCAGAGTTTGAAAAACGATGTTATTAGTTATACTCAAAAATATTGCTATTACTATTAGAAGGATGTAGCAAATATTGAATAATTGAAAAATGAAGGATTATTTGCTGATACAGTTATGTATAACAACATTAGACCACATAAATTGGATTAATCTAGTAATTCTCACTGTATTAATATTGCTTTTGTATCAAAATGAATGACACTCAGATACCACACTGTCCACGAAATGATATTGATGTGTGTGTTTTTTTAAAAAAACTTTACAACAACAACAACAACAAAAATAACTTTCAGGGGATCACAAATTCTTGGGGGATAAACCTGTGAGTGGTTCTGTGTTGTTCATATGAAGAGATTAAATGTTTCTGAATATCAACAGCCATAACAAAGACTGTAAAACAAGATTTTTAAAAAAGGAAAAACTATCATTGCTGACTATATAGCCATGCTTACAGAAAAATAAATATCATAGCCAATAGCTACACACACACACACACACACACACACACACACACACAACCCCCTTAACATCAGTTTTTGATTGGAATCAAACTATAAATTCGGCAGAAGGGCTTCTAGTTAAGAAAGCCCGGGAGTGGTTTTTATCCAGAAAAGGAAAATAAGCATATTTTAAATACATTTCAAATAATTTGAAAATATGTGCTGTGATTCTAAAAACTAAGATTTCCTACTAATTTGCTGAATAAGATTATCCATATTTGCCCAAATATTTTATTATCGATCCACTACTGTTTAAATAATAGCTATGAAAATGCCGTGCTATGTCTGCTATTGTGCTTAAATTGTTCAAGAACCTGAGGGATATTCAGCAATGGAATATAGAAGATACCAGTGCTTTACTGAATAGAAATTTCAGACAGTGATCAGTGGTTTCAGAAATCTGTACACCCCATTGAACAAAACTTGTCGTGATGCAAGTTGTATACCAGTTTTGTGGGGGGGGGGGGAGTGCTACCCTGTTGAGAATTCAAGATTACAACTGTCAACATCCTAAACCCCAGAACTACCTCATCCTGTAATTGGTCCTCATCCAGCTCATCACAACATCCAGGCACTAAGTGAGGCCACAATGGAACCGCTTGTCTGGCTGGGGAATGGAGATACATCACAGAGTATCACAAAGTATTAGTGATACTGCACTCCATACTATTGAATGATGTCACACATCAGCTTCACCTAGATATTAAAGGGGGTACTAAAAGGCTTAGGGTTAGATTTCTTCCTCCTCTATCAACATCAGCTGGGATCAGCCAGAGAGGAAACAGTACAAACAGTAACACTCCCGCCCAAGCACGCTAAGCTAATCCAGAAAGATACCATGATCAGTGATCAGAAAGCCACTAATAGGTCTAGGTGGAGTGAAACAGATTATCTACTCCCGTCCACAAGTACTCCTGATGATGTCCCAGGATTATGTGGTTTCCATAGTACAAGCTTTTAGTACTCATTCAGTACTTAACCCTGATTTAGAATTATATAATCTGATTCTTCCAGGATCTTTTGAAGCTGAGCATCTGTCACTTTCCTCAAAATGGGAAATTGGACCGCTGATTGTCTCTCTACTTTATGTAGTAGCATCAATGCTGGTAGCATTCAGAAGAGTTATATTAACAAAAGATGGTTACTTGCATTTCTTTAATTTTTTATTCTCGGAACTCAAAGTAGTTTACAAGGCCTCCCATCCCCAAGTGTTCTCCACCACAACAATTCTATGAGGTGGTTTGTGATGAGAAATACTGATTGTCCCAAAGTCACCCCAAAACCACCTGTGGTTGAGAATGGAGTAGAGTCTTGGTCTTCCTGCACTTAATCCAGCACCTTAACTACACAACCCTAGCTTTCTAACCTTTTATAATCATGTCCTGTTTAGACATTTCTTTGACCTTGTGAAACCAGACTACTAGATTAGATCAATGTGTAGCCTGTTTCAATGGCTTTTATATTTTTATGGTAAATTTTGTGGGGAGGTTTTGTGCAATGAGTCTTTTCAGAAGTTTGAGTGGCTTTTAAATTTGTTATATGGAAGAATAAGCAATGGAAACTGTTAGAAGCAATAGAAAAATCCAATTCCCTTGACTAGTATTATAAAGTGGTAATTTGTTTAGGAGATCTGTGTAGATTGCTGTTCATGTTTTCTTCAAACATATTAGCAAGGGGGTGGGGGAGGATATATCCAAGATATATCAGGAGCAAAACTAAGCAATGATCCTTTTGTCTGAGCCATGTTTAATGTCATAGCATGTTGCGTGTGCTGTCTTGGCTGAACATCTGATATCTAAAAGGTGTTCATTATTGGGAGAAAGCAGCTGTCCATTATGTTTTTTCTTTCCTGCCAGCTTTCCCAGATGGCGCTCATCATTTTTAATTTGCTACCACAAGTGATGATCACATACGAATCTGTTTGCCTACTGGTCCTCTTGGATGGCTCCGTTTTTCTAATGAACTTTGGCATCTCTAAGTGAACAAACTAAGATGTATTGTTCTGTTTCTAATGTGACCCCTAATCAGTTCCAACTTATCTGTATTTCATTTGTTATGGCCAAATATACACTTTTCAAAAGGCATGACGATCATAACTTCATTAAAGCTTTATTCTAACAGAGAAATATTCTTCATGAATTGTTCCATCTAAGTTCCAACAAATATCTATAGATGATGATGAATTCTGGAAAATGCCCTTATTGCCACAGCATAGTTACACAGTATATCTTTTACCTCTGGCTTAGTAACACAAACCCAGGGTATTGGAAGATTAAAAACTTGTTAATTAGAAAAATACATGTTTCTGTGGAACTTAGTCACAAAACATTTAGCTACCTTTCCGTTAATTTACCCTGCCTATAAGAGGATGTGCGGCTTTTAATGCAAATCCTTGTCTTCCTCTCCCGACCCCCTCTTCTTTCTGCCAATGATTAATAGGCACCCCACATGTAGTGCACCTCTGCAAAAGCAAAATGCAACGGATTTGGATTTCAGTAAGGCATTTGACAAATTAGACCACAACCTCCTTCTTGGTAAGCTAGAAAAATATGGGATAAACAGCATCAACACCAGATGATTTGTAACGGGCTGACAAATACCACACAATGTATAGTCCTTAATGGAACTACATTTACATGAAGGAAAGTAAGTAGTGAAGTACCCCAAGGTCTGTTTTAGGCCTAGTCCTCTTCAATATCTTCATAAAAGATTTAGATGAGGGAAAATAGGGGAACTAATCAAATTAGCAGATGATATTAAGCTGGCAGGAATAGCCAACACCCCAAATGATGGGCTCAAAAACCCAAAATGAAATTCAATGTAGAAAAAAGTAAGATCTTATACTTAGGAAAGAAAAAGCAAAAATATAGGTACAGATTTGGTGAAATCTATCTCAAAAACAGTAACTGTGAGAGGGATCTTGAGGTCCTAGTGGACAATCATTTAAATAAGAACCAACAGAATGCAGCAGCAGCCAAAAAAACCAATGCAATCCTAAGATGCATTAACAGAGGGATAGAATCAAGATCACATTAAGTACCAGTACTGCTTTACAAACTGTTAGTAAGGCCACACCTGGAATACTGCATCCAGTTTTAGTCACTACATTATAAAAAAGATGTTGAGACTTTACTGTTCTCTCTGCACTTTTTTCAAAGAAGATTAAGGGCCTGGAGACTAAAATATATGATGAATGGTTGCAGGAATTGTATCTGGCTAAAGAAGGGCCAGGGGAGATATGATAGCAGTGTTCCAATATTTGAAAGGCTGCCACAGAGAGGAAGGGGTCAAGCTATTTTCCAAGGCACCTGAAGGCCAGACAAGAAACAATGGATGGAAACTAATCAAAGAGAGAACCAACTAGAACTAAGGAGAAATTTCCTGACAGTGACAACAATCAACCAGTGGAAAAGCTTGCCTTCAAAGGTTGTGGGTCAGTGGTGGTATTCAGCCAGTTCGCACCAGATCGGGGAAACCGGTAAGAAAGATTTGGCATGGGTCGCCAAACCAGTACTAACTTCTGGCTGGCCATGCCCCCGACCAGGTCACCCAGTCACCGCTGGCTCACTTGCCCCACCCACCCGATGCTCGCTCACCCTGCCCGCCTGACACTCACCCCTTAAGGTATTTCTTTCTTTTTTTCCCTTCTGACAATCAGCTGTTCATACAATCATCTGTGCTGGGATTCCCCTTGCTGAGGACCAGGAAGGCAAAAAATGGAGAGAGGGGCTCAGTCCTCCCCTCCATTTTTTGCCTTCCTGAGCTCCCAGAGGAGCCTCCTGGGAACAAAAACACCCCCCAGAAGCTCTTCTGAGGCCAGGAAGGTCCCAAAATGGAGCATGGAGGGGTGCTGTGCGCCCCTCCCATGCTCTGTTTTTTTTTTCTTCCTGAGGCCCTAAGGGAGCCTTCTGGGAGCAAAAATGCCCCTCCCCAGAGGCTCTTCTGAGGCCCAGAAGGCCCAAAAAATGGATGTGTGGAGCTGCAAAAAAGCAAAAAAAGAGAGAAAGCCACGCCCACCCAGTCACATGGCCATGCCCACCTAGCCATACCTACCAAGCCATGCCCACAGAACTGGTAGAAAAAAAATTTGAATCCCACCACTGTTGTGGGTGCTTCATCGCTGGAGGCGTTTAAGAAGAAACCGGCTTGAGCCACTTGTCCGAAATGGTGTAGGGTCTCCAGCTTGAGCAAAGTGTTGGATTAGAAGACCTGCAAGGTCCCTTCCAACTCTGATATTCTATGTTCTAAAATAGTGGTTTCCAAAGTGGGCGGTACCTCCCCCTGGGGGCGGTGGGATGCCTTAGAGGCACGCTAAGAGGCAAGGGGGCTGGCAGGGGGGCGCTAAGAGGTGACAGGGGGCATTTGAGGCGTCGGTCCTGCAGGTTCGCCCATTGACTGTAGCACTACTCCGGAGCCAGTGCCTTCAATGCAGAAGCGGTGGCACGTTACGTGCCGCAGTGGCCATGTTCAATGTGCCGCCTCCCTGCCGCCTCTTAGTGCCCCTCTGCTGGCCCCCTTGGGGATGCTAAGAGGCGGCAGGGGGGAGTTTGACGCGCCGGCCCTGCAGGTTCACCCATTGACTGTAGTAACACCCCATATGTGCCGCTGCGTTCGACGCACTGCCCCCCTGCCACCTCTTAGCTTCCCCAAGGGGGCTAGCTAAGAGGCGGCAGGGGGGTGTTCGAGGCACCGGCCAGCCCTGCAGGTTTACCCATTGAGGCGCTGGCTCTGGAGTCGATGTTTCCTGACATGCCTGCGGGGGCGGCGCCTTGAACACAGCAGTGCCGGCACATTTGAAAAGTAGAGCAAAGCCAGAGGTCGGTAATTTTTGCTGCAAAAAATAACAATAGCTTCTGGGCTATGCACAAGAAGGGCCACAATGTAATTGTCAATGTAATTCAGCAACATAAAATAAAGAAATACAAATAAAACAAATCAACAGTTTTATTCACTACTAGAATCTAATCAGAGATGCTTTGCCGATTCTAGTCCAATGATCTGCTCCAGCAGGGTTGGAAGGGTATATGTGTGTATGTGTGTGCATGCCTGTCAGAACTCCAAAAACAGGTCAAGTTGCTCTGGGGAGGCCAGTCATAAATTAGAACACTTGCTAAACAACCGGCCATTAAGTGAGGGCCACTTGTATTTGGTTTACCAGTCACCTGGCCACGCCCACCCAGTCACATGCCCACCAAACCACACCTATCCGGTCATGTGACCACCAAGCCATGCCCACCCAGTCACGTGACCAGCAAGCCACACCCACCCAGTCACGTGACCAGCAAGCTACACCCTCAAATTAGGCCACACCGACAGAAATTTGAATCCCACCCCTGGGTGGGGGGCACCGAGGATGAGTTTGTAGCACCAAGGGGGAGGTGGACTGAAAAAGTTTGGGAACCACTGTTCTAAAAGGCAGAGAAGGCAGAAGTCCCTGAACTGCACCAGCATACTTGGACTAGGCTTAGCTCCTGATAACGCCCTGGTGGGAAAAACATCTGTGGAGATTTGATTTCCTTCTTATGGTAGCCTTATGTTTAGTTTTATTTGCTTTCAAAGTAGCAGTTTGGAGTGCTATGTCTCTGGGGGAAAGAGCCCCCAAGTGATTTTGGTATGCATTTGGAATCTCCAGAGCTTTTCTTTTTCTCCCCTCTGTAAGGACACTGTGTCAGCTCACATTATAAGTGTGAATTTCATCTTGTTGATTCACAGGGTCCCTTGCAGGAGAGAGATCTGAATCTGAAATATGAGACAAATGCAGGTTGAGCATGCATTTCATGGGCTGCTATTATGCACTGATGCCCAGATAGAATCTCAAAAAGGGATGCTATGGCTTTGCCTTGGAGGCAGTTAAACTTGTGGTTTTTATGTTGCACTCTTTTCCCATTTTATATAGTTTGGGAAAAGAAACCAACTTTTGACCAAAAAAATAATAATAATCAGGTGTACATAGCTACCAGCCATACAGTTACTGTATATCGTGGAGTGGCCCAGTTCTCTTATTTGCTCCATTGTAAATGACCTTACTGACTTTGAGACAATTTCTATCGTGCTCTTAGCATTAATTGCTTTTTTGAATCCAGGGTTGATGGAAGAAATAAATAATTGGACTTACTTTCAGTGGGATTAATTAATAGGTAAGTGTGTATAGCAGAGGGCAACCCTTTATATATATTTATATATATATATAAAACCAAGGGCTACATTTTAAAATTATTTTAAAGGGGCAGCTGGGTTGAAAGTAACTTCAGGGGATATGGCAGCGATCTGTTCATTCCTCCTATTTCAATATTTATCATAATAGAAAATGTGAATACTATCTTTTAACACATGACTTTGTTCTATAAAGATAGGACTTTGCCATTTTTCTTTCCCTTAAACCAATCACTTTTGTCATCTTCCCCAATTGGGAGCAAAGGGGATAGAATACAAATATGAATCTTGCTGAAGTAGGAGTGAAAGAGATAAAGTAGGGACACTTCTGCAACCCTTGTGATGGTTTTAACGACATTTCCACAAACGACCTTGACTTGAAGCTTCTTGTCATTGTGAAGCCACAGCTATCTTATCCAGTCACCTTGTCATAATACATTCCTAAATTATACCCCTGGCTCCTTTGAGCCCTACTACACAAAAGCCATCATTTTTGTGTGTGCTGGCACATAATGCACCACTGCATCCAGGTATAGCAACACATCTGAATTGACACCAAGGGAGATGGGCAGTACTGATTAGATTCCTGGTGAAATCTATATGGAAGAGACCAGTAATTTAGGGGGAGAAAGTAGAAACACAAAGACTTGCAAATGTCACTGTTTACCCTGATCGCAATAGACCTGAGTTAATTTACACTTTGTAGATCTGCAGTAAAAGATGATTGAGGCAATTTTAGTACTCATTTCCTTCCAAATTACAGTAGCTAGATGAATAATACAAATAATAGTTACAAAAGTTATTCTCCTGAGTTTGTTCCACTGAATGGCTCTGCGGGCATATGGCCAAATCTTTCATCTCTCCATAACCCAACAGTTCCTCCTTTGCCAGCTTACAATTCCTGCAAAGAATTATACCGTTACTATTTTTGTTCTGCTCGATTTAAAATCATACAGTGGTCATTAGGTTTAACAATAGACATTATGATTCACCCTGTTCATTTGCTTTTGCCTCATGGTCCCTTTATGAAGGTTAATTGGAGTGTTCTTTTTATTGACATATTTATCATGGGTTGTTGTGTTTTGCTCTTGTTCTTTTGACATAACAAGTTGCCTGGTGTTTAACTGATACGTAGTGTGGCTTCACCTTGTATGTTTTGATATGCCAAACTTGACAATAGACTAATGATCTCTCCTGAGAACAAAGCTGTTGTCACTCATTCAGGGCAGCCGTTCACCTTAATTTACAGCCTTTTTTTAATAAAAAAAAAACAAAACCCACATGTATTGACTTCATGTTTTGATATTCAGTTAGCGATTCAGTCTAAGTTTGGAGTTGAAACAGCTTTGATCAGATTAAAGCCTGAAGTTGCACAGAAAAATGATACGGTTTGTTAATAAATACCATGGCATTGCTTCTTTTACATATGTGATGGTGGTTTGATCTAAACAATGTTGGAAAAAAAACCCAACACTCTGTTTTACTTGGTATTATTGGTTAAACACACAGATCAAAGCACAAACCTTTTACTGTAAGACCAAGATTAAGTGTCGTACCTTATGATTCTCAACTCCTGATGAATGTATCTTTTCTTTTATGTATACGGAGAGTATTTACACCAAGACAAATTCCTTGTGTATCCAATCACACTTGGCCAATAAAAGTATTCTATTCTATTCTAAGATTAAAAAATACAGGTAATCCTCGACTTACAACAATTTGCTTAGTGATAGTTCGAAGTTACACCGGCACTGAAAAAAAGTGACTTTCATACTTTTCATACTTATGACTGTTTTTTGTAGTACTTATGACTGCATCTCCATGGTCACATGATCAAAATTTGGATGCTTGGCAGCGGACTCATATTTATGATGGTTGCAATATTCTGGGGACACGTGATCCCCTTTTGCAACCTTCTGACAAGCAAAGTCAATGGGGAAACCGGATTCATTTAAGAACCGTATCACTAACTTAACAGCTGCAGTGATTCACTTAAGAAATGTGGCAAGAGAAGTTGTAAAATGGGGCAAAACTCATTTAACAAATTTCTCACTTAGCAACCTAAATTTGGGGCTCAATTGTGGTCGTAAGTAGAGGACTATCTGTAATATATTTACTAATTAGGGGAGGATAATGTGTACAGCCAGATAGAGCAAGGGGTGCCCAATCCCTGGGCTGCTGCCCACTACCAGGCCATAAACTGTTCCAAACTGGGCCATGGAAATGGCGGGTGAGCGTGTGTGTGCATGTCCATTTGTGTGAGCAACGGGCAAGCGTATGAACACGCACTCCATTTGTGTGAGCATATTTAAGAGAGCTGTGGTTAAGCTTCTGTTGTGTATGTATACCAAGTTTTGCCATTGCTATAGATGCTCCAAGTTTGCTTCCTGTATCATCTGGAAGAGATTTCTGATTTGATAATATACACTCCAATTGACTGTGCACTGGTATTTATATTTAGCAACGTGTGTGTCTTATGAAGGGATCCCATAAACCATTCTAACCATTTATCTTCTAAGGTGTTAAATTAATGCACTCCCCATAATGAATAAAGATACGGACAATAATTAAACGTGCCACTTGCTTGCAGCAAATATTGTTTATCAAATACAATAATAAAATTGTATGGCTTTACAAAATAAAATGCATTGGATATCATCAACAAATAAATTAATTTTAAAATATTTTTAATGGAAAGGATGAGCTTGTTTTCTTGCATAATTTCTGAAATCTGGTTTTCATTTTAAGTCACCTGCTTTCATTTCTTGTTCCATATTTATTTTTCATAGATATAAACATGTTATTTGAACAACCATAGAAAAGCCAGAACTATAAAATAGGGTCCTGCAAATTTTAATAACCTAATATAACTAAAGGCTGATCACTTTTAATTTTTCATTTATCATCCAAATATTTTCCCCATTTTGAAAGACATTTAAGATAATGTTTAAAAATACTGAACTTCTACAAACATTCTGGAGATGATTGATATATTATTATTTGCGTTACTGGTGGAATGCCAGAAACACATTATTATTTTAAGAAAAGCCTATCATCATTATCTGTAAGACAATAATGCAAAAAATGTAATGTGATTGTTTTTATGTTAATAAATGGTTGGTTGTCTTTAGGCTAATAAATGCTGGTTTTTCTTTGTGAAAATCCTTATATTTACCACATGAAATAAAATTCTGCAGATAACTGGTGCTGTTTGTTGTAACTAAATGGGACATTATAAGATATCAATTTTTTTTCTTGAAGTGACTAGCACATTTAACAACATACTGTGGGAAATTTTACTGGAGGGAAAATCTTTAGTACTTCAATGAGTCTCTGGACACCTTAATTTTGAAATGATATTTTAATTTCAATTCAGAAATCATTTCATATTTATGCAGAAGCAAAAAAAAAAAACCCTTTACCTCATTAACTTAAACTGTTGTTGGATAAAAGAGATTGATTGATTTCCCCCATAAGCTTAGCTATTATGCTTACTTATATGTAGACTTTGAAACTTTCTTGTCTGTAGGTCTCAGCGCATATTGGATGGATATATTGGTATGCCATATAGTGTATATTCTTTCTTTCCCTTCCTTAGTTTACATAATAGTACATTTCATAATCACTCTGGTTATGCAGCACTTAGACTATAATCTACCAAAAAATGTTTCAGAATTTAAAGTGGTTGTGCTGTTCTGGGAAAATATGAGGCAGGATTAAGGAGCTGTAGACCGATGTTACAGTCATACACCTGTATGGTGTTGTTTCTCATTACATTACTATGTTGTAGAAATTCGAATAAATCAGATTTGGTACTATGGGCCATTGTAAAAAACTAGAAAATTATAGCGATTGAGGCTTTAGGCTATGTCCTGATTCCTTTGCTTATGTCACAATAAGAATTTATAGAAGCTTTTCTCAACCATAAACTTGAAATTATCCCATTTCAAATTTCTGTCCAAGATTATTTACATTTTAAAAGACTTCTTATGTTTATTTCATCACATTATTTTAAATCAATTTAGAAGGCATTGACTTTGGTAAAGTCATCCTGTGAGATTTGTCTTAGTTACACAATGAAAAAATATGAATTTGAGACATCAAAAACTATGCACTTCCGGGGAAAGTACAGAAAACGAAAATGGTTCTGCAAAAGTAGAGCTGATAACCTGGCATAGACCAGTTCCTTGGAACCTCTCTGGATAAGGAAAAGACCCACACGTACTTCAGACAATTGCTTCTTGTGAGGAAACTGAAAGACAGTAGTTTTCTGCAGGTTTGAGTCCCAGAAGACAGTGGAATTAGCTATCTTGCTCACAACTGTGGTGGAAACATTTGAAGAACAGTAGGTTTGCAAACCTCACTTTCCAATCACTTTTAGAAATTGCATGTTATTTACTTCTAAGCTATTACAGATCTTCAGAACAACAAATTTAAAAATGCTAGACGAATCTGCTTTCATTCCTGAATGAAAGAATATCTTAATCATAACCCAAACAATTTAAAGAATTTGAAATAAATAGGAAAAAAACAAAATAAGATTCAGATCTTAGAAAGTTATAAATAGACTAAGAGTCCACAGTATCAACAATGTCAGTATGTCTGCTGATAGATTATGATGTCTGCTGATTGGTTATGCTCAAATGATATTATTGAAGAAATGACAAATGTAGAATAAATTTTATCTGACAAGAAAGAGATGGTATCAAAATTGGATTTACAATTGATAAACCAAGATTAGAAAATGATGTTTCATTAACTCTACAAAAGAAACTGGCTGAGGCTTTAAAATTTTAAAGGGAAATACAAAGGAAAAACTAAGAGAATGACCCAGATAAATGTTTTCTGTTGGATTAACTAATAAGGGTAGTTAAAGCCTTAAAAAGCTCTGTGTGATGGAGCACAGAAGAAGAGAAATATAAATCCAGCAACAGTGTTTGAATCAACTAAAGATTAAGACTTATTAGAAGTAAAAAAGAAGAAATATAAAGTTGGTTTATTTGACCAGGGTTAAAACAGGATATTTTGTTACATCTGGCAACTTCATATTTCTGATGACACCAGGACTGAAAAGATAATGGTTTATGGATTTGTTTATAGATAAGAGATGGGATATAGGATGAAGAAATAAATTTGCAATTTTAGAAGAGGGTGAATGGTCAATCATTTTGTTTACACATTGTGATGAAGATTAAAAGTTGCTTCTTTATATATTTACTTTCTCTTTATTCTTAATTTCTTCTCTCTTTCTTGTAGTCTTTACTTCATCTTCCTATTCTTTTACATTTAGTTTGTATTACATTTTTCTAGTATAGTATTATAATTAACATTCTAAAAATTATATGGATTTTTTTGGCATGAGAAGAATTCTTAGAAGATTTGTTGTATAACACTGAAAGAAACCCATGCCTCATTTGTGGTAATGGTTTGTTGTCTGTCAATATTGGCAAAGAAAAAGACTTTCAAACTATATGGTTAAATTTGTTTAAAATATGAAAGTTACAGTAGATCTTTAATTTAGCCTCTCTTTTTTTCAGAATATGCATTTGGTACTTTCCCATGGCTAGGACTTCATTTCATCCTCCATTCTAAAATGTGATTCTAGCCATTTCCCATCTGTATGGTGAACTCATGGGCTTAATAATATCCCACTGCAATATTAAGGTGTCCTCTTGGTACTCTATTCAATCACATCTTTTCCTCAGAAAGTAGTGGGGCTCCTGTAAATGACTTTCTAGATTAGGGGCTCTGTATTTACATTCAATTTCCAGTTCTGCACTATCGGTAGAAAATGATTATCAAGGCATGAAATTAGAAGTCTCACCCAGGGGAAAACAATTGGATATTTTGTTCTTTCTCTATCGCTTCTTCTCCCTTATTAGTGGGAGGAAAGAAGCAATCACCAGAAAGGTCAGTAATGTTTATTTACCGATATTAAGATGCTGCCTAGGCAGGTTGTTTTTTTTTACAGCATAAAATAATTTCTCCCTAGGATGTTGGTGACTAAGGAAGGCAAAGTGCATGTCCCAAGTTGAGACAGCGGGGCCTGAAATGAGAGCTTGGGGCCCAAAGACAGGTACCAGAACAGTCGCTGAGGAGTTCAGCAACAATGTGTAATCCCAACTGTACACCCCCATAACAACCCTAGCAACAATTAAGCCTAACACCCCCACACACTCCTACTGGGATGGGCAATAATAATAATAGCTGTAAGGAAATACTGCCTAAATAGTGTGGGGGGAGAGAGGGAGAGACCTGGAAATAAAATTACAAAAAGACTGGCAATTAGTCTTATTCATGTTTAAACAGCAGCCATCTTTGCCTCAAAAAGGTACAGAAGTTTTTTCTTCTTCTTTTATGCTGGTAGAAATTCAGTCTGACGTTGGAATTTATTTAATTATATTTGTCAACTGCCTTAAATCCATAGAGATAAAACAAATAGTAATTAAAAAACAGAGCAGATAAGACTAAGGTAGGGTAGAGTAAGATAGGGTAGGGTAGGGTAAGAGAAGAATAGACTAGACTAGAGCAGAACAGAACAGAACACAATACAATACAATCTTTTTCAGCTTTCTTTCTTAGCTGATAGCTTTAAAGAATAAAAAGGAAGGTACTGTGGAAAATATAGAACGGCTGTAAGTAAAAGACAACGTTATCTTGATTTTTTCCACCACTCCTTCCATATACATAACATTTGATGAAAGAAGTAGGACAACTTTGCACAAAGAGAACCCGAGACAGGAAATCAGACAAATAGATCAAAAGTAATGTGAACATGACAGCAGCCTAGGGCGGGGAGTCATGGGCACACAACACAAAACAACTTACTCTCTTGACATTTCATTCTCTCCAATCTCTCTCCTTGGTAGGCAGGGAGGGGGAAGCAGTTTCTGTAGACCACCTCTCCTTTGCCTGACCTTTCCCCCTCATCCTCGGCAGAGCAGAGAGATCAGAGAGAAATTTCAAGAGAATAAACTGCTCTTCGTACATATAGAAAGCAATGTGATCACACCAGCAGCAGAAAAATGTCAAGGCAAAGGAGAGATTGCCTACAGAAACTGCTTGCTTCCCCCTTGCCCTTTGTAAAACACAGAGATTGGATTTCAAGGGAATACTGTAAGCTGTTTACATAGAGCACCCACAACTTCCAGCCCCAGGCTGTTGGCTGAATAACATTGCTTTCAATGTATAGAAGAGTAAACAGCTTATTTGCTTGCAATTCTTCTGTCTGCCTTGCAATGGTAGAATAAAACAAACAAACACAGGTCAGGCATAGGAGGAAGTGTGCTGGATATAATGGCGATTATGTGTCTGAGGGAAGCTAAGAAGTTTGTAAATAAGCTATAATGTTATTTTTTTCAGCATTGTTTGAACAGTTGCCGAGCGAATGGTCAATAGGTGTAGACTACCTGAACAGTGGTGGGGTTCAATTTTTTTTACTACCGTTTCTGTGACCATCGCTTGATGGGCGTGACAGGGGAAAAATACTGTAAAATCTCCATTCAGAGGTGGAATTTGCCGGTTCTCTGAACTACTCAAAATTTCCACTACTAGTTCTCCAGAACTGGTCAGAACCTGCTGAATGCCACCTCTGTACCCGAAGTCTAAGAGAATATGGAACCTAAGGCTGAAATTGTCATTACTTAGATGAACATGACCTCTATTAGTACAGAAAACACTATAAGTATCTGATAATATATTGTACATTCATGTTCATGAGAAGTGTGGACAAGAGTACGCCAGTTTTGCTTATGTAATCTCCAATGCAGCAAAGAATGAGGAATATGTTACAAAGAAAACTCCTTTTTAATTTATTTATTCAATTTCTCTTGGAATCATGCAGCTCTTTAAGGCAGCTTCACTTCACTGAGATTTCAATGACAGCCTCCTTTCAAAATGAAGCCAGAGATTGAAATGCTTCCTTGCTCTCCCCTGTAGAGGTTGTGTGCAGAAGCTGCTTTTGGCAAAGCGGGATGTTTCTCATGGCTTGGCCTCCCACCACAACTCTTTGCTAGGACAAAACCATACACTCCAGGAGGCATCTTATCATGCTGAGGGAAATTGACATGTCTCTGTAAGGGGGATCTGGAGCAATCCGAAGGCCTTTTCCACTTTGCATACTTTTCTCGGACAAGTGTGTCAGGCAGCAAAAAGTTGAACAGAAGGCTAAAATCAGTTAGCACCAAAGGGCCTGGCAGAAGAGATGCGCTTGTGAATGCAGAGAGAAAGAGAAAGCCAAAAGGGGTGGGGAGTGGGGTGGACATTTACATCATTTCTGTACAATGCCTTCACAGTGGGGATTTGGTCAGGAAATTTTAATGGCCAGATTCATGACAGGAAAAGTATCTTATACTCAAGGCTCCAAATGTTAAAATTACAAATAAAGGAGAACATTTGTGGCTAAGAGTTGAAATGAGGAGTCTTTGATGCTCGGTGGTTTTCTTGCAGATGTTTCATTACCCAAACTAGGTAGCCTCATCAGTGTTGAGACAGCACTGAGGACCTCTCATGTCAAACTCATCTTGATCCCATCCTTGCTTATTTTCCCTCATCCATCCTAAAGCTTACTAGATTCATGCAGCTAATGAATAACAGTGGAGCCTAGATGGAACCATGTTCTGTCTCACCTGTATCCACAGGTGAGAGTCCAAAGTTCCAAAATACAAATGCTCAAACAGACAGTCTCAGACACGGCAGAGTTAACTGCTTCTGTTTACACAGTCCTTGGCAGTCTTCCTGGAATCTGTCTGGCAAGTCCGAACTAATCATAAATCAAGACGCTGCAGCCAGAGTGTATCAGACCTAACACCAACCGAAATGACACCTTGCTTCGAACAGGGATTCAGGGCTAGCACGCTTCCTTATATTCCCTAAGGGGCGTGTCAGTCTCTTTTCTGTGTCCGTTGGATGGCCCGTTTCTGCTTACGTCTTTGCCGTGCGTCTATCCAACATTGCTCGGTTTGTTCTTCAACTAATGACTCCGGCACGCTCTCCTGATTGTCTGTTAACAACACCTGAGGTTCAATCAGGGGGGGAGATTCAGGGGAGGAAGATGACTCTGAAACTTCCAGTAAATCAGGCTCATATCTCAGAGCCAAGTCCTCTTCTTCCTCTTGACTCCCTTCAATGTCGCTCAATAATGCAGGCTCGAATCTCAATGCCAGATCTTCCTCATCACTCGAGCCTACATCTACTGACTGACCAGGTTCAAACCTCGGAGGCACAACAGAACCATATAGGGCCTGGTAAGATCCAGGAACAGTGGGGGGAGGCTAGCACGACTCACAGGCTTACCTGTGAGCAGTCAGATCAGGGCTGCTCAGTTGGTGCACAGGCACCATGTGGGAAGGCAAGATAAAGGCAAGCCATGAGGACCCAGTGTGCCACGTAGAAGGTGAGGAGTGACTGGGCGGGGCGAGCGTCAGGTGGGTGGGGTGAGCAAGCATCAGGTGGGTGGGGCAAGCGAGCAAGCAGTGACTGGGCAACTGGGTCAGGGGCATGGCCAGCCAGAAGTTACTACCAGTTTGGCGACCCACGCCAAATCCTTGCTAACAGTTCACCCAAACCGGTGTGAACCAGCTGAATACCACCACTGCCATATGGGACAACCAAAGTGTCTCATATTCACTAGCACCACCTTCTAAATGCAGCTTGATAGGAGGATGAGGTCTGCTGCCAAACAATGTTGATGTGGCTCTTTGTTTCGCCAATGGAAGACAAAGGAATCATGAGAGTTGAGGCAGCATCAGTCCATTCATCTTTTTCTCTATTAGAAAATGCTCCCCGGGCATAATTTTCATCCCCTCTTGACAAACAAGTTTAAATCTACCCATGAAAGATATATATTTCAGGTTACCTGCTGATCACCTCTACCTTAGGTAAGGGCCTCTCCACAGTTTTCACTTACTGCCACTGATTTTGATTTATATAAATTGTAATCAGTGGTTCCCTATTGAACAGAAATGTATGGTAAAGCAGTCTATTATGATAAAATGTGAAAGTCTTTTAAGATATATTGCAGTTAATAAAATATTCCTCTGGACCCTTCGGACAATTTATAAAAGTTGATTTGTTGTTATTAGAACTTAACTGCAAAATGAAACAAGTTAAAGCAACTATGTTAAGTAGAGCAATGTTTCAGCTTTGGTAAGAGAACTTTAAAAGTTTATAGTTATGATAGAAAGGCAGCAGAATTCACCAAAGAAAAACAACACTTTTGTTGTTGTTTTTTGCAGTTTCCTAGATTTTTTTTCCCATCCTGGATCTGCCCATCACATATTACTTTGCACAACAATTGTGTGTCAGTATTGTAGCCAATTTTTAACTAACATATCTACTGTATACTTGAGGGTGGGGATTTGTCTCCCAGCTTGCAGGGTGGTTTCTGAACATTTCATTACCAGGCCATGTAACATCGTCAGCGGAATTTAGGGAATTCCCTAAATTCCAATGAAAATGTTACCTAGCCTGGTAACGAAACATTCAGAAAGCACCCCACAAGCTGGCAGAATGAACTTCCACCCTCATCCTACGCACAAGTTACAGATATTCACCACTATTACACATCTATACTTGTCCAATGCCTTGGTTCATTACTTCTTTTCTCCCTACTACATCTTTTTAAAGTTTGTTCTGTGGGCCCCAGTGCAATTAGCACAGTAATTTCAGATGATTGTTTCCATGAAAATGATGGTGAGTAAAGGCAATATTTTCTGATACTGTTCTAAAATGGATATATATATATATACAGTGTGTGTGTGTGTGTGTGTTTCTTAAGTTTTCGTGGGTACTTACATGGGTACTTACATGTATGGTATTCAGCTTTGTTCGGGTATTTTCCCACGTCATTATAGTTGTGCTTTTAAAGTTGTAGCAACATTTTGACAGAATCTCATCTGCCATCATCAGGCTTCTGTAGACGAACACAATACAGAAGCCTGATGATGGCAGATGAGATTCTGCCGAAACGTTGCTACAACTTTAAAAGCACAACTATAATGACGTGGGAAAATACTCGAACAAAGCTGAATACCATGTGTGTGTGTGTGTGTGTGTGTGTGTGTGTGTGTATCTCAATTCGGACCAGCTACTCAGTCACTAAGCAAAGTGGCCTCTAAGTGAAAAATGACATGACCACAGCTTCTAATTTTACTTCAGCTTTCTTTGCTTTAGGGTATCAGAAGGATACAATCCAAACAACAGGGCAAACTCAAAGAGTAGAAAAAATTGATTCATGGAAAAGCCTGGTAAAAGGGCAAATTTTATAACCCCTATATATTTATCCACTGCCCTCTTCTCCTTTGGAACACTCACCCCAGCACTGGGATAATTAGCAAGAAGGGAAATAATGTTTGTAATTAGTTTCATTGGAGAGGAAGTCATCAGAGAGTAAGCAGACACACAATAAGGAATATACATTGAAATGAATGCACCGGCGATGGCTGTTTGCCCACTGCATTTACAGGTGTGAGCTCTGAGTCGCCTAGGAAGCAAACAAACTCCTTTAGTATGAAATTGATTAGGGGTCTTGTCAATTACAGGCAACAGCTGAGAGCCCACCAAGCTTTCTAATCAACCAATTAAGGTCACAGAATTGAGCTTGTTATCTTGCAGTTAGCACTTTTTAGGGACACCACTGCACTGCTGAGAAAAGAAGCTCAGGAAAATGGCCTGTTTAGGCAATCTCTCCACTCTGCAAAGGGTTTGGTGGGGGGGACAGGTCAGACACAGAATGACATGTATTAAGTGTATGTAATGGTGAGCATAGGACAGAGAGAAGGATGCTGTAAAGATTGTAAATGCAAGCATTGATTGAGATGCAACTGTTTTATCACCGTTGTAACTACAGTTGCTATCCAAGGCAGTTATTAAACAAGTGCCTTCATAAATACATTTGCCCTGTAGTAATATCATAGCAAGACAACATCTTACCATACTGAAAAAATATTATCACCATTCATAGTCCCTCTTCTCAGTTCTTTAAGACTAGGGCATTTTACAGGTTCTAAATATTTACTGTGTGAAAAATGACCACTGATTTTCAGTTGTTCCATAAAAAAAACCTTACACTCAGAGGTGGTATTCAGCAGGTTCTGACCAGTTCTGGAGAACCGGTAGTGGAAATTTTGAGTAGTTTGGAGAACCGGCAAATACCACCTCTGACTGGAGATTTTACAGTATACTTCCCCTGCCACACCCACCAAGCCATGCCCACAGAATTGGTAGGGGGAAAAAATGAATCCCACTACTGCTTACACTGGAAATCATAATTCATCACAAACTGTTTTTTCTCTGAAGAAATATTTCCAAAATTAAAAATAAACTGGAAAGAATAATAAATTCAATTCTACTGTATGGTTAAAACTTTCATAATATCAAGCTATTCTACACACCCTTTTTTGAAATTTTTTCTCCTTATAATAATGTGGAATTATTAAACAAACAAAACAGAAGAAAGCAGTTTTGCCACAAAAGTAAGCAATAATAAGATTCTAACAATGTTTAGATCTATTTAAAATTGATTTTTGAATAGATTTTTAGCCAAAATAATACCTAGATAAAGGATACAGATAGTAATAAAAAAAACAGATACTATCTCATTAAATTTCCAGTAAATACTAAATAATGATGTCTGTATAGAAAAACAAAACACTTTTTGATGGACAAACTAACTGGAAGCCTTTATAATAACTAGGTAATATTATTTTCAGTCACCATTTTTAATATTGGAAAATTGAATAGGGAAGTTAGGAAAATATATTGTTCAGATACTTGTTTTTCTTTGTACAGCCCTTGAATTATAATGCAACTGAGCCCAAAATATCAATTGCTAAGCAAGGCCTTTTTTGTCACAGTTGTTAGGCGAAACATTGCAGTTGTTAAGTGAATCATGTAGTTGCTAAGCGAATCTGGCTTCCCACATTGACTTTGCTTGTCAAAAAGCAGCTAAGAAGGTTATAAATGGTGGTCACATGACCCCAGGACAATGCAGTTACAGATTAATAGAGTTGGAAGGGATCTTGTAGGTCATCTAGTCCAACCCCCCCCAGCCAAGCAGGAGACCCAACACCATTTCTGACAAATGGCAGTCCAATCTCTTCTTCAAAGCCTCCAGTGATGAAGCTCCCACAACTTCCAAAGGCAAGCTGTTTCATTGGTTAATTGTTCTCACTGTCAGAAATTTATCCTTATTTCTAGGTTGAATCTCTCCTTGATCAGTTTCCATCCATTATTCCTTGTCTGGCCTTTGGGTACCTTGGAAAATAGCTTGACCCCTTCCTCTCTGTGGCAGCCCCTCAAATATTGGAAGACTGCTATCATGTCTCCCCTGGTCCTTCTCTTCACTAGACTAGCCATGCCCAGTTCCTGTAACCGTTCTTTATATGCCTTAGTCTCTAGTTCCCTAATCATCCTGGTTACTCTTCTCTGCACTTTTTCTAGGTCTCAACATCTTTTGTATAATGTGGAGACCAAAACTGGATGCGGTATTTTAGGTGTGGTTTTACTAAGGCTTTATAGAGTGGTATTGCCTGAATTTTGATCACTGCAATGGTTATAAGGGTGAAAACTGGTCATAAGTCACTTTTGTCAGTTGTAACTTTGAACACTCTGTCAATGAATGGCTGTAAGTCAAGGACTACCTGCATGTTGTATTTTTTAATATGTCATACTTGCAGTTCCACTGTTGCCATGGCTCTTCAATCCAAAAGTGCTATTTCACAGAGTTCGTCATCTTGGATGCATATATAGATATATCTGTCTATCACTGTATTTGCTTTATTTTCAGATCGATAAGTATGCTCAGCGGGACTTGAAGAAAGGCCTTCATTTGTACGGAACTGATGGAAATATTGGTTTAACTAATGCATGGAGCATCATACAAACAGATGTAAGCTTGTACTTCTTCATTGTTCTTTCCCTTAACAACAGCGGGCGCTAAACCTACACACTCATTTGCCTGGCTTCAAATTTCCAATGAAAATAATTTAATTTGGATTTCTATAAGCGTTTGCCTTAAAATAAAAGCAAATACCACTGCACTGTACCTGACCTGGAATCAAGGCCCTGATGTTTAACGGATCTTTCCCCAGCCTACTTTGGAATCTACAGATAAGGGTTTAATTTGATGCTTTGGTGCTCATCAGTATGCAGAGAAGCATACACGCAGATAGACAAAATACATAGGAAATCCCACAAGGAATTACAGAACACAGGAGATGCCACATTTCAATCATCATGCTATAACATTAGTGATAGGAGAGAAAATGAGACAAAGAAGTTCACAAGTTCTTTTCTTCAGTCCTCTTTCTTTCCTCTTTTGCATCCAAGGCACTATTGAATAAGTCAGCAATCAAGAGAAGGAACATAGTTGTTCTAGCTATACATTTGAGAATACAAGAACATGAGATCAGGGTTGTACTTTTTAATCAGCTTTCCATTTTATACAAAGAACATACGCACACACACACACACACACACAAATATATATATATATATATATATATATATATATATATATATATATATATATATATATATATATATATATATATATATATCAGGTGTGTCAAACTGGTGGCCCTCTTGCAGTCCACGAATGGAAAAAAAATGTCATGAAACATGGCACTGTGATGCAGTGAGTTTGACACCTGTGAAATATGTGCATATACAAATGCATACAGATGAATCCCAAATATTTCATTGATTAGCCAACTCTGGAAGTCAGAAGAATGAACTTTAACAGTTTGAGAGTTTGATATATATTTGATGTTGAGACCATTTTAGTCTTGTGGTTAACCTCGCCCTTGTCCTGGCTCCAGAATTGACATACCATTTGTTCTCACTGGAATATTTTTTTACAATAAAGTTAATAATGGCTTGATAGAATGGCAGGAATTGTATAGGTACTAATATGCTTGGGGAATGCTGCAAGCTTGATTGGAGTATAGGATCTAAAATTATGTTTTTTGCAGAGATACAAAATTCTTACCGAGGATTCTAAAACTCTTGAAATGTTATCCTGCACAGTTTTCAGTAAACAAAATAAAAGTTATATTGATTATACAACAGCACCTCTTTGGTTGTTCTCTTAAAAGCAGTGATCTGTCCATTTTAATTTTAGATTTAGTCATCTATATGTACATGAAGCATCTCAATTTCTTTCTGTTGATAAAAAAATTAAATAGTCCTATTATTGCAGCTATATTTCAGGTCACCTGAATTAGCCTGTATTCTCCACTGGTATTTAAAATTGTTCAAGTTTTCATACAGTTCATCACTCTGTTTAATACTGTTTTTGTGTAATCTGCATAATGGGAATGGTTAATCACAATCCCAATAATTTGTTCTCTTTCCAGTTGAAGAAGCTACATTGTCTGTTCAAATGCCTCTCACATTTGTATGGATGCACATTCTCAATTCCAAATTGCTGTAACATGTTACTTTGCACAAATAGAAGGTGGCATTAATTTTATGAATACCAAGATAGAAAAAAACATGAGGGCACAGAAGAGTAGTGACCTGCTTACCAGGACTCGGGGGGAAATAGAATGTGTTATATTGTATTTCAAGTATATTATCATAATATGGATGCTTTGATTTGTTGATAGAATTAGATTATTCAACAGCACAATTAGATTTCAGTTTTGAAATATTGGTTCTGTTGCATCTCCTGTTGTAAATGCAGAAAGTTTCCCCCAACCATGAGGTAGAAGACTTCATTCCAATGAGCAGATAAAATCTAAGTTTCCCAACTCACAGTTTCTCTGTATGTTGCTTTTCTAAATATTTATGTCTGAAAAATAATTAGGAACTAAATATAACTAATCCCAATATTTGGTATTCTATGTTTCTTTTTTCTTTTCTTGTATGACTAATATGATTGCATACAATTGTTTATATTGGAATGTAAATTAGTACACTTTTTTTTTCTGTTCCCAATATTTTTATTTGAATAAACAAAACAACAAAGCTACAAAAGTTAATTTAAAGAATCCCACTATACTGTCAATTTTCTCCCATCTCCTGCTCAGTTAAAATTTTGAACTGGAGAAGAATTGCAGATACCTCATGATAACTTACCTATTTTCAGGCTAGGGTTATGAACCACAAATATTCATGTTCAGAATCCATTCATTATGAGACTTGACTTCAGCAGTTAATAAATAACATAACCGCCTTGGCATCTGTACAGAGAAAAGAATCAAATTTCCCATCTATTTTGAAGTGTACTTGGAGGCAGGATCAAAGAGCTACTATTTTTCTCAGTTATCCCCCTTAGTCACTTCTGCCATGGGCAACTTGCTTCAGGCAATATTTGACAATAAAAGACTGCAGGGGCTTTGACTGTAGTCGCTTCAGAAAGGTTGGAGGGCATAGTTTTGTACATTAAGAAATCTACTTGCATTTGGACAACAGGCAAGGAACTCTAAAAGCGTGAAACAAAAAAATAACACAGGAACTTCACAGTTTCCTCATTTTTCTCAGCCTTCCTTAAAGGCAAAAGCAAATTGGACAATTTGGAACAATACAGAATGCTAATTTGCCAAATGCATGTAGATTCATGTGCAAGTAGACAATTAAAACAATCATTTTAATAATTTGAGAATTACAGAACTGAACTAGAGAGTTATCCCACAACTCAATAATACAACAATTGTTAGCTGCCCAGAGTCATGTGTATGAGATGGGTAACTGTAAAAACGTATTAAATAAATAAATAAACTCACATTCAGTGGATGCTGCTCATTAATTAAATGCTATCTGGTTGGCATAACTGAAAGCGATGAGTTCTTTTTTTCAGCTTTGCAGTCCACCAAAGGATCTTGGACTCCTAAAACAATCTACATAAAGCTCTCTTTCTTGAAAACTAAGGTTCACATCCAGATGCTGAACTGCTACACTGGAAGTAAATCAACATTTAACACTCTGATATTTGGAAAATGTGGCTGCCTTCAGTCTCAGTTCCCAGATCATGACAAAGTCAAAGGCAATTTCAAAATAGAGAATATATAAATTTGAAGCCACTCATCTTTACATCCAGAGGTGGTATTCGGCAGGTTCTGACCAGTTCTGGAGAACGGGTAGCAGAAATTTTGAGTAGTTTGGAGAACTGGCAAATACAACCTCTGATTGGCCCCACACTCATCTATTCTCTGCCTCCCGAGTCCCAGCTGATCAGCTGGATCTCCTTTTGTTGCCCTGCACAGGAGAACGGAGCTGGAATGCAGGTTAGTGGGGTGGGGAGGGAATGGGGAATTTACAGTATCCTTCCCCTGCCATGCCCACAAAGCCATGCCCACAGAACCGGTAGTAAATAATTTTGAATTCCACCACTGTTTACATCTCATCTAATAAAATAGTCATTGGTGTAACCCGATTTTATTTTATTTTTTGATGGTAATAACATACTTGAAACATAATACAACTGTATTGCTGATAATATCATGTCTTATGACAAACAATTTTCTGAGTTGAGTTTTTCTTTTCTCTTTTAAGTCCCATGAAGAAGGAACAGTGGACATTTTTTTTTAGCTTCCCTCCCCTCCTTGATGTAATTCTAGTCCTCTTCACTTGTATTGTAAAATGCATGGAACTTGATAAAAAATGTTTTCTTTAGTTTCCACATGATTGAAGATTAGTTCTTTTGCTGTTCTGTTGTCCAAAGATAGGACAAGACATCTACTTCATTCAGCAACTTTCCAAAGCATGTTTGGAACAAGCAGTGGTTCTCAACCTATTCTCCACCATGAACCCCCTTTAAATACCTTTTGTGGCCATGGTTCAGGGCCATGGACCTCAAGACTTAATTCAATATTTAAATCATAACATTTCTTCAAGCCTTCATGCCCCCCACTCTGTGACAGAGCACAGGTTGAGAACTATTGGTTAGGAGCATTTCAGAATGAATAGAAATATGGTGATTAACTCAAGGCCATTTTTTTACTCTTTTTCTCTCCCCTACATATTGTACCCTAATGGAATGTCTTAAAGGGTATAGGATTATCTGGAAACAAAGTGATCTTCCACTTACACAATAGTTATCCCTTGGATGTTCTGATAGTACAGTGGATGTAAAGAGACATGGAGTCTCTGAAGTGCCTGGGCTCTCTACTCTGATATAACAAGGAAACTGAGTCACCAATACAGGTGGTCCTCACTTATGACGTTTCTTTAGTAGCTGTTTGAAGTTACAATGGTACTGAAAGTTTACAACCACTCCTTGTATTTACAGCTGTTACCACATCTCCACAATTATGTGATCAAAATTCAAGAGCTTGTTAGCCTGCTCTCAATTACGACTGCAGGCTACATTTAAATCCCTACCCACTTGTATCCTTCCCATCTTTGCCCATTTGGCTTCCCTGCACTCTACCGTTGCTGCCCTGACCTGCAGCCTCACAGCCCTGCACTCCGCCATCCCAACACCCTTCTCACTGGCCCCAGCTGACTTTTACCATCTGCTTCCCAACCTGGCCATTTGTGAGGTCCGCCCAAGGCTGCACATGACCAGCTCATGAAGGGCCACCTCATCAGCAGCAGGAGGAAGAGGTTGGCAAAAGTCACCTGGGGATGCCATTGGATGGCAGGGGCAATGGAGTGCAAGGAGCTGAGGTTGCAGAGGTGGTATTCAGCAAGTTCTGACCAGTTCTGGAGAACAGGTAGTGGAAATTTTGAGTAGTTCAGAGAACCGGCAAATACCACCTCTGATTGGAGATTTTAGGGTATCCTTTCCCTGCCATGCCCACTAAACCACGCCCACAGAACCAGTAGTAAAAAATTTTGAATCCCACCACTGTGAGATTGCAGACCAGAGTAAGGGTGACCAAAAGAACAGAGATAGGGAAATAGGAGATTGGGAGGAGTTGAAGTGGAGGTAAATGCAATAGGGCAGGAAAAATGTGAAATCCTTGACTAACAACAGTGTGGTTCTGGCCTAATGGCCACAACCAAGACTATCAGAACTGCCCTCACTCATCAGAGTACTCATGTGATGTTTCACCTAATGACCACTTCACTTAGTGATGGAAATTCAAGTCCCAATTAGAGTCATTAAGGGACAACTGCTTGTAATAGTTTTGAGAGACTCTTAAATTTCTCAGGTAAGTGAGCTAAATCTGGAGAAATTTACATAAATGTTTTATTCAGAAATGAATAAATTTTAATACAAGGTATAATACTTCCTCTTTCCAGATGTGCAGTCCAGAGGTGTTCTGGCATGCTGGGCCCACTGAACCTGATCCTTAAATAGGCCTCTTGACTAAGGTGACTTATAATTCTCTTATTCCCCTCCAGTTCAGATGCTGTGGCGTCTCCAACTACACTGACTGGTTTGAAGTGTACAATACCACACGGGTGCCAGATTCATGCTGCTTGGAATTCAGTGAAAACTGTGGTCTTCATTCCCCAGGGACCTGGTGGAAAGCTGTGAGTATTTAAATCATGAATCAACTCAGAAGACTAGAATTTTTAGACTCCACTAGTGAAAGTAAAATGTTGTTGCTTTGCCTATTTGCTACATGCTGTTGTGCCCATCTTTAAGGGTGACTAAACATCTATCAGGAAGACTATTCTGACTTATTCATCCTAATTTGGCATACTTCTCAGACAACCAACCAAGAGGAGAAGAGCCCTAATAAGTAGTTCACCTTTAAATGTCAGTAGGAGAAGTAAAAACACAGAACTCAGGAACGTGAGTCAAGGCAACTTCTAGTAATTTGAAAGTTGCACATGCTTGTGACAGGCACATAGAGGGAAACACTTCCAAAGCAGGCAGGTAAAGGTAAAATGGGGAGGACAATTTTTATTAAGTCAAACGTAAACAGACAATACACTTGAAAACATAGTCCTATACAAATTTGCATGCAAATGTAAGACAGAGGAAGCGGAATATCACGAGGAGCAAAAGGAATCAAGTAGGGAATAAAAACACAGCAAGGAGCAAAAGGAGATATGGAATATGGTGCAGGAGTCAAAGGGGGAGAGAGGCACATAGATTGGAAAAGAAAGAGGGAAAGGCAGGGGTGGGATTCTATCGGTTCTGTCCGGCTCTGTAGAACCAGTTCTGAAGAGCAGCAGACATAGAACCGGTTCTATGTCTGCTGCTGTTTTGGCCCACCCGCCCGCCTGGACTCTTACCTGACCTTTATTTTCTGCTTTTTCAACCTCAGCTGTAGGGGCACAGGTATGGTTGAAAAAGCAGGAAAAAAGTGCTTTTTCAAACGCTGCTTCCCTGCACGCAGCGCTGCTCAGCTGTCCAGGCAGCAAGCTGATGAATATTTACACACGCACGCAGAATGCAGGGAAGCACATTGTAAATCACCGAACCGGTAGTTAAACCTGTCGGATCCCACCTCTGGGGAAAGGTAAATTGAAGTGGTGGTTCACCTGAAGCAGAGAACAGGGATAAGTTTATGAAGATTCTCAGACATCCAGGTAATGGTTGTCCCAAAGGTGCTTTTGTAAAAAGGCAACAGGACTTGGTTTTTTCCTTGAAGACATTTCATTTCTTATCCAAGAAGCTTCTTCAGCTCTGAACTGAAGAACAGCTGAAGAAGCTTCTTGGATGAGAAGAAAAAAGAAAGAAAAAAAAACAAAGTCCAGTTGCCTTTTGAAAGAAAGCACTTTTGGGAGCACAGGAAGAGCTTATAAAATCTTTATTTTGCCCTTGTGGTCTTTTTTTCTACTTTGTTTTTCCCTAAGTGGCTTCTTTCACTACATGTATGCATGCAGACTATTGTCTATGGAGATTCTCTGTCATCCAGGTCATGGTTGTCCCAAAGGCGCTTTTTCAAAACGAAAAACAAACGTTGCCTTTTGGTAAAACACCTTTGGGACATGCCGATTATTATTTTTCAATTGCTGAAAATATTAGCAGGAGGTTGGACATGAGGGCCTACATGAACCAGGGGTATTTTTTTGAAACTTCCCCTTTTCCTCAGCTCGGTGCCAAGTTGATGTATGAACAAGGTTATTCTGAAGTATCTTTGATAGGAAAGGCAAAATGAGAGTGCCTGTCTAAATGTTCTATGATCGCTGAAAATAAGTTGAATCACTATGACAACTAGCAGCCATCTTAAATGGTAGTGGTGAATATACTGCAGAAGTAACCTAATAGTGAACTCCTTGCAGTTGTTTCTTTCAAAACAATATTTGCTGAATATTGATTGTTGTAAAAATTAAAGTACTCTTTTTATGTAGACCAGAATGCTGAGTAGCTACTCCATTAAATAACAAAATTTTATTTGGTAATTCACCAGCAAATAAAAGAAGAAAATATTAATTATTTAGGATAAAAAAGGCAAAAGTTATTGGTGAAGGCCCTTCTAAATTTTAGAGTCATTATGTGACTAAGATATCCGGCTAGTTGGGGCAAATGTTCAGTAACTTAGGAAGATATTTCTAGGTAGAACTCATACATTGCTTGCAGTTTTAAATCAATGGTCCATTATTTAAGAACAGGTAGTGTATGTTCATAGCCCATGGCTAGAGTGATGGCTGGCCATAAAAAGCCATAAATTTGCAATCTGTCATGTGTTGCCTAGCACTAGGAAGATTAAAAGTGATCAGTCATAATCAGAAGGACCAAGCCAACTAATAAAAGAGATCTTAAGCCAATAGGAGAAAATGAATATTTTAAGAAGACCAATTTCACAGCAAACCACCATGTTCAGAACACAGTGGGGTAGCTGAAAAAATTGATTTCAGGGAGCTGGATGGAACTCCTTAAAGAGAAAGGAATGACCTGTAGGGGCCCAACTGAACTCTAAACAGGAGCTGGGTTCAGATCTTGCCCACCAAGGCTTTAATTGCTCCGGGTATATGGTGAGGTCCTTTGAAGAAGTAGAAAGATGATAAAACCAATGATGGGGATTTTTTTGTGTATGTTTACGGTAACATAATTGGCAGAGTATTTTCAGTGGCCCATACATAGCAGAGAAAACAATCCCCAGATATTTAAAAGTCTTGGCTTGCTCTATTGTTTATTTAGCCACCAGCCATGTAATTTCATAAAATAAAAAGGCCACTTTCACTGGAACCAAAGGTTCTGCAGAGAAAGGAGTGGCATTTTTTTTTTCTGATTATGCTTTTCCTTTTCACATCCAACAATCTTCAAGTATTGTTTCGGAATAGAGGTTCCTTCCTACTAGTACCCGGGTGTCAAACTCGCCGCATCATGTTGCCTTCACGTGACGTTTTTCCCATTTGCGGAGCTGGGGTGGGTGTGGCCACGCATGATGCATACGGCCCATGGGCCTCCAGTTTGACACCCTTGTAGTGGGTGTCTGTGTATAAAAGTTCCAGAGAACTGCAGCATTGAGACAGAATCCCATTCTGTGAATCTTAGGAGCAAACTTTAGCATCTCGCAGAATGTGCTCAGTATGAGACCAGGAAACAAGAAGACAAGACTTCACAGTATAAGACAGGACTGCCTACTTTTGTGTTGCCAGTTCAGGAGATTGTATATGCAACATTAGGTCTACAGTGGTGGCTGACATCAACTGGCCTGTTGTCACAGCAGACACCAATCATCTCTGGGAAAACAGTTCTGAGGAAATAATCAGTACTTACAGGTTTTGTACAGCAGGGGGGGAAAGTATATTTCTGCATTCCTGCATTCAGAAAGTACTCTGGAATCCACCTAGGTATACAGGAAGTTACCAGAGTGTAGATAGAGTATTGGGGTCACAGACTCAAGTTCAACCAAAACCCTTCGTGAGCATACTCAAAAAGTTATGCCGAAAAATAAGTCCAAGGTGATCTGTTACGGGAATGTATCAAAACTAAAAGTAAATCCTACCGTTGATTCAATTGTTATTTTAAAACCTCTTGTCTTTATGAGTCGGGCCAGCAAATCCTCCTAGGAAATTATCAGTGCTAAAATTTGACATACTGACACTGGGACTAACATGTTAAAACAAATGTAATGTCATCTGGTTACTTTGTGGTTGCCAGAAAGCAAGGTGAAGTATTTGGGTGATGATTTGTTTAAGCAATAATTGGTCTATAATTGCCTTCTCACATTCTTGCCCAGCATTTCTGTTTAAAGCACTGAGATTTACTATTCGGTTTAGAAACACAGCAGTCTGATTTGTAGGGCATACATGAGAAGCAGACATTGTTCTTCTTCTTCTTCTTCTTCTTTTTGTTTTTTGTTCATGAATCTTGCACAGAGTATCCACTTGATCTTCAGTTGTACAGTTTTTCTAGGCCTTTAAAGACATATTTCATTGCAAGAAAGTCCCCAGAGATGCTTTTCATCTCCACTGGAAAGCTTAAATTGACACTGCCGATTACCAAGTTTGATATGAGTTGTAGGTTCTCCTTAGGCCATTGGCTTCCTTATAGCATAATGTTTTTTCCCCTCTCTCTAGCCTTGCTACGAAACAGTGAAATTATGGCTTCAGGAGAACCTGTTAGCAGTCGGAATTTTTGGATTGTGCACAGCATTGGTTCAGGTATTTCCTGTGTGCTTTCTGTTTGTTTTACCACCGTGAAGGATTTAACTGCATCTCAGTTTATCTTTCACAAATATAACCTGGTATTAATAGCAAAATCCTATAAATCTTTCTCCAAAGGAAATTCCATTGAATTTATTTGTTGATAAATTGGTTCGGGATTATATCAGAACAGCAAGAAGATTGATCTAAAGAAAAGTTGTCTTCTTTATGTTGAATACTGTTTTGTTTATTCCTACTTATGTGCAAACGTGCAAACATCAACAAGTCCTGGGTGTTTAATGATCCTTCCTTGGTTTAATTAGAGTATCTGCTGATATTAAATAGCAATGGTTTCTACATAAAGTTGGTAGAGCTTAAGTTAATGGGGAATAGTAATTGACTTATTGTGCCTTAGCCTAAACAGCAAGAGATCCCTCATAATGAATTTTTATTTGAAAGCAGCGCTGTCCAATAATTAGCATATTTTACTTGATCACTTCACTGCCTCTTACACTTTAAATCTTTTCCTCCAATCCTGAGAAAGTTGTTTTGAGATCCTAAGAACAGTATAAAGCTGCTTAAAATTAACAAACAAGAACTGGGATTAAAACCACTTATGTTGTACCACATTTGAGCCAAAACAGGCAAATATGTTGTTAACTTACACCCCAGCTATTTAAACTTGTCATCACCATTTAGAATTAATCCTGAAGGGTTGTAGGATTTTCCCCACTCTCCAAATTAATGTCACAATTTAATACAGAATTAAGGAGGCTAATCCTGTTGAAACCAGTGGGTTTAACTATGCCCAACTCTCCAGAATTAGAGTAGATAAAATACATTTCTACTTTGTAATCCTCTGTTATTTTTATACCTGATTATTTGTCATGGTTTCCCCAGTAAATAGTAGAAAATGAAAATTAGATACAGAGCTAGCCATTCTCTGTTAGAGTTCCATAACATGCTTCAGAAAATTTCAGTTCTCGGGATATCTCAGCTACTGTACATCAGCCGTTTGGTAGCATACAGTCTTGTGCAAATTATTTACAGTACTCACACAAGAACAAGCCTAAAAGCCATAATGGACACACATAACTTTACACAGAGCAACGTAAAGAGAAGGACAGGCCATGTAGCACAAGCCCTTACTTCTTCTGTACATGGGCAAAAGACTGAGGAGAAAGTTTGGCAGACAGATTATGGAGGTTTCAGATGTCCTTTGGCAATGCCTACAGATGGAGTAAACACCTAGCCTGACTAACTGTTGTCTCCAAAATACTCTTTTCCCTGGGCAGAAAGTCCACGAGGAAGCAGAACACCCAAGCAAAATAATGGCATAGACCAGGGGTGGGCAAACTTTTTGGCTCGGGGGCGCATTGACTTAAAATTTGACAGACGGGCCGGGTCAGCACAAGATTTTTGGGAATCGCCCCCACCCTTCCCCCCTCTTCTCCTCCTTCCCCTCCCCTCGGAGGCCCCTGAGTCAGGAGTTGCTACCGCCGGCGCAGCTCAGCGCAGCTCCAGTCCCGCGTTGCCTCGGGAAGGAAAGGCAAAAAGGAAGAGCCGCGGCGGTGCTTTGCAACGGAGCAGCGGCACCGGAGGCTCAGGCTCAGCGGCTCCTGGTTTTGCCTTTTCCTTCCCAAGGCAACGCGGGACTGAGCCGCACGGAGCTGCGCCGGGCGGTAGCAACTCCTGACAGCCCCAGCCGGACACCTGAGCGGAGCCCAGGCGAAACTGCCTGTTGCTGCTGCCGGAGCACCGCCGGGTCGCCTCCTCCAAGCAGCCTGCCCGCCCACCGGGCTTCCCTCTGCCACACGGCTCGGGCCAGGCACGAGCGCCCGCGAGTTAAAAGGAAGCCGAAAGTTGCTGGGAAGTTTAAGCAGCCCGCCCACCGCCGGGTGAACCCTTCCTGCTCCTCGGCGGGAAGACGCTCCAGCCTGCAAACTTTGCCTTTGCAAAGTTTAAGCCTGGAAGCCCTGGAAACCAAGCAACTTCCCAGCAACTTTCGGCTTCCTTTTAACTCGCAGGCGCTCGTGCCTGGCGGAGGGGAAGCCCGGAGCCTCCTCCAAGCAGTCCGCCCATCCGCCCGCCAGGCTTCCCCTCCGCCACGCGGCTTGGGGCCAGGCACGAGCGCCCGCGAGTTAAAAGGAAGCCGAAAGTTGCTGGGAAGTTGCTCGGGTTTCGGGCTTCCAGGGCTTTGCAAAGGCAAACTTTGCAGGCGGGAGCGTCTTCCCGCCGAGGGCGGGAAGGGTTCCCCCGGCGAGGCGGGGCGGGCTGCTTGGAGCGGGCTGCCGTGCGGCTCGGGCGGCGCAAGCGCCCGCGAGTTAAAAGTTGCTGGGAAGTTGCTCGGGTGCTGGGAGCAGGCTTTAAAGTGCCGCCCGAGCAAAGTTTAAGCAGCCCTCCCGCCCACCGGGCGGAACCCTTCCCGCTCCTCAGCGGGAAGACGCTCCAGCCTGCAAACTTTGCCTTTGCAAAGCCCTGGAAGCTCCGAAACCCGAGCAACTTCCCAGCAACTTTCGGCTTCGTTTTAACTTGCGGGCGCTCGCGCTCGCCCCGAGCCGCACGGCAGCCTGCTCCAAGCAGCCGCCCCGCCTGCTGGAACCCTTCCCGCCTCGGCGGAAGACGCTCCAGCCTGCAAACTTTGCCTTTGCAAAGCCCTGGAAGCCTCGGAAACCGAGCAACTTCCCAGCACTTTCCCTTCGTTAACCGCGGGCGCTCACGCCTGGCCCCGAGCCGCACGGCGGAGGGGAAGCCGGAGCGCCGCCGGGTCACCTCCTCCAAGCAGCCCGCCTGCCCGCCCGCCCGCCGGGCTTCCCCTCCGCCTGCTGGGGCCAGGCGCAGCGCCCGCGAGTTAAACGAAGCGGAAAGTTGCTGGGAAGTTGCTCGGGTGCTGCGAGCAGGCTTTTAAAGTGCCGCCCGAGCAGGACCGCCGAGCCGGGAAACGGGGCACCAAGGCAGGGCAAGGCTCCACCAGCAGCGGCCTAGCTTTTGGTGGCTCCAAGCAGCCCGCCCGCCCGCGGGTGGAACCCTTCCCGCTCCTCGGCGGGAAGACGCTCCAGCCTGCAAGCTTTGCCTTTGCAAAGTTTAAGCCTGGAAGCCCCGGAAAAAAAGGGGATCGGCGGGATTCACCTTCGGAGAGGTCGCACTTGAAGGTGATTTCGAACTCCCAGCCGAGGCCTTTGCAAATTTCTTTTCTTTCCTACCCCTAGATCGCTCCGCACTGTTTTGCAGCTTTGGGGCCACGCGGCACAGGGCAATATGCCACGCCCAGCGATTTTTTTCAGGGTGGGCGGATTGGACAGACCAATGGCAGCGATTTTTTTTCAGGGGCGGGCCGCATTGGACAGACCAATGGGCCGGATGTGGCCCGCGGGCCGTAGTTTGCCCGCCCTGGCATAGACAGTCAAGCAAGATAAAAGTAGATGGCAACTAATCAAGGAGAGAAGCATCCTGGAATTAAGGAATAATTTCCTGACAGAACAAATATTTATGGAGATTCTCAATCATCCAGGTCATGGTTGTCCCAAAGGTGCTTTTCCTAAAGGCAACAGGACTTTCTTTCATTTCCTTGAAGATGTTTCACTCCTCATCCAAGAAGCTTGATTCAGTCAGAACGAAAGAAGCTTGCTGGATGAGAAGCAAAATGTCTTGCCTTTAAGAAAAGCACCTTTGGGATGACAGTTAGAACAATTAATCAGTGGAACATCTTGTTTCTTAAATTGTGGGTGCTCCAACACTGGAGGTTTTTAAGAAGAGATTGAACAACCATTGGTCTGAAATAGTATAGAGTAGAGGTCTCCAAACTTGTCAAGTTTAAGACTTGTGGACTTCAACTCCCAGAATTCTCCAGCCAGCTCTTGCCAAGTTTGGAGACCTCTGGTATAGGGTTTCTTGCCTGATCAGTGGGTTGGACAAGAAGACCTCCAAGGTTCCTTCCATCTCTATTATACTGTTCAAAAGGAGAGACTCTCCCAAATTATCTAATCTAAAGATTTTTTCCCCATCAATATTGAATAAAGCTACAACTGAGTTACAATCCAGGTTTCTTTCCTCCCTTTTCTTTTTGATTGTGAAGAAATCTCATCACTCTCCTTTGGCTTTTCCATTAGGTCAGCCCCAAATTGAGTATGCCCTGCTGATTATGCAGAACTGTGTTATGTAGAATTGATATACACCCTGGGGTGGCATGGGAAATGCAGGATCCTTCTGGAACCATAGTATGCAACTGTGCATATATCATGAAAGACCAAAGGGAAAGTTGCATGCTGTTTTAATGCTGACAATGATTTTTGTATCTACAGATTCTTGGACTGACATTTGCAATGACCATGTATTGTCAGGTTGTCAAGGTAGACACCTACTGTGCATAAACATCATCTTCAGGGTCCATCAACCACCTCTCCACAAGACGAACGAGAGGGCCCTCCATCCTGTTTTCATATTTTTTCTATGTAAAATAAACTGTATAATCCTCTATGGAAAAATTGTGGATTCCCCCTAGTTTTGTCACACCACTCAAAATGGTATCATCGTGGAACTCAAGACTTGCTCCGACAAAATAAATTCTTCTCTCTAAATGGCAAGAAAAACAAAGAAAGGAACGGCTCCCTTTTGCACAGACTGTGGCTTAGTTTGAGGCGGAGTTTAATCTCTTCAAGCTGTTGACAAATAGAAATGTTCCGCCTAGCCCGATTTCATCAGTCCTCAAAGTACAGGGAGCCCTTTCTCAAAATGATAGAGAGGATGTGGGACAGACATGTCTTAGCATTTGGTTTTAGCCAGCTTAGCACCTCGGCCCAGGGACATGCTTTGGACTCTCAACATGGTGTCACGGAATGAGAGGTCTTTGGGGAAAGCGTGAAGAAAGGGTTTTGATGTCCCATCAGACCTGGCTGTAAACAGAATGGGAATTCTTACTCTTGAAATCAGTGTAATAACGTTCAAGTACTAATGTCCGAATACATCCATATAGATACACAACAACAATTCTAGCAGCTGCCTGCAAAGCACATCGGTCTTCTCTTCCTTTGTATTCCATAGGACCATGGAGTCAAATGGAAAGATCTCCTAGGGAAGAAATTTAGGCCACTAAGAAACAAGCAATTGCATCAATCAGATTTATTCTTCAGAGAATATGTAATCACCTTTCCGTTACTGTCCTCTGGATTTTCTTTTAAGTGTCATTCCAGTTTTGGTGTTCCAGTATGTCCTTTTTTTTCCTGTTGTTGTCCCCTTCGTCTCTTTGCCTTTTCCTTAATTTGCTTTGTCATATTTTCACCTTTAAATAGGATAGATTCACTAGGGGGAAAAGCCCATGCTGTAAACATGCTTTGTAGCTGCTTTTTAAACGAACATATTATTCCAAGAAGGAATTGGAAGGTTTGAAAAAATTCCCCACTAACCAAAAAGTCATTAATTTCCCTTTTTTATTTTCTCTGCATTAATATACACAGAAGAACATGCAGGTAAAGATTTTCAAGCACATTCCCATCACTGCTTACAACCATAGGCCAATGAAAGGCTAGCATGGATTATCTGCTCACCATCTCAACAATGAAGATTGCTTGATGGGTCATCTGTTATCTGTCTTGCTTTAGTAAATCATATATCAATAAAATGAGCGGATTATCATTGTAGGTGAACACTAATATGTTTGTTAATACATGCATGCTGACAGAAGATTGACCAGACTTAGAATGCCTAGTTTAACATCCAAGTAGAGTTTAAAGTCAGTGTGTACACATTGTTAGTCCACTCAGACAGTTCCTTTCCCTTCAGTTCTGCTCAAAAAAAAAAAAAAAAACCAAAGGAATCTTAATTCAGCCCTTGCCTTTCTTTCCATCCTTTTATGTACAGTTGATCGTTGTTTATTTTTCCAGTAATGGAAGCTAATGAGGCAGGATGGTGCAGTGGTTAAAGCACCAGGCTAGAAACCAGAAGACAGAGAGTTCTACTCCTGCCTTAGGTGCAAAGCCAGCTGGGTGATTTTGGGCCAGTCACTCTGTCTCAGACCGAGGAAGCAGGCGTGGGAAACCACTTCTGAATTCTTGTGAAGAAACCTGCAGGGTTTGCTCAAGCAGCCACTAGGAATAAAAAAAACTGACTCAAAAGCATCCCCTCCCAAAAAAGGAAGACATTTTCCCCTTATTTAATATTCGTAGATCTTTGAACTATATAAGAATGAAAGTTTACAATTCAAAAAGAAAGTCAACCATATAAAATCAAGGCCAACCATATCAGTAAAACCTAACACCCTTAACTAAGACGTCCCTCTGAAAAACTAAAGTTTCATGATTCCATGCAATGGGGAGGGGGGGGCAATCTTACACCTGACACGTACTTGATTGAAGACAAAGCAGCCAATTTAGGGTACAGTATTATCCATTTATAAACTGTATAAATAGCTTCAATACAAACATTTAATATACAAAGAAAAAACAAGAAATGTGACAATATCTGGACTATGATAGGAAATCTAGAACATTCTCATCATTTTCTGTAAAGAAGCACTACCTCAGGGCTGTAATTCAAGAAAGAACTAGTATAGGTTAAGATTTGATCCCTAGACCAACTGGTGCCCATGCTCTACAGAAGTGGTCCCCAACCTGTTTGGCACCAGGGACTGGTTTCATGGAAGACAATTTTTCTATGGACTGGGGGGTGGGGTGGGGTGAGGAGCACACAACCTAGATCAGTGGTGGCTAACCTTTTTGGGCTCCTGTGCCAAAAATTGTGTGTGTGCTTGCACACACGCACTCACGTGCCAGCACCCAGAAGGCAATGCGTGCCCCCTCCACGCCCCCTACACATGCCTGCGCAATACCACCCACCCACCCCCGCTGCCCCCTTATCTGCACTGTGCCTCACAGCTGATTTTCTGCCATTTGAGGCCTTTTTCGGCCTCCCAGAGGCTTGAGGAAGGTTGCTGCAGGCTTTGCAGGCCGAAAACTAGCCCTGTTTCGCCACTTCTGGTATTTTCAGAAAAACAGGAAGTGATAAAACGGGGCTAGTTTTAGGCATGCAAAGCCTTCCTCAAGCCTTTGGGAGGCCGAAAAAGGCCTCAAACTGGCAAAAATATCAGCTGTGAAACATGCGCATGCGCATTGAGGTAAGTTTGCCTGCAGCTTGCATGCTGGCACAAATGGCTCTGCCTGCCACCTGTGGCATGCATGCCATAGGTTCGCCATCACAGATGTAGATCCATGCATATGCAGTTTCACTCACCTGCTGCTCACCTCCAGTTGTGCTGTCTGATACCTACAGTCCATGGAGCAGTACTGGTCTGCAGCCCAGGGATTGGGCACAGTGGTGGGTTGCAAAGCAGTTTATCACTAGTTTGGTGGGTGTGTTTGATGGGCGCGCTTCTTGCGCGCACCAAACACACACTTTGTGCACGTGCAGAGGCATCCCTACTCACTTCCTGCAATCCTCCACTCTCCGTGTAGCTTCAACAGCTGACATGTGGCAATCTGCTGTGCCGCACAAAGCAGCTACGCTTCAAAAGTATTTTTCAGTATGGGAGCCGGTATGGGGTGGGTGGGCCCAACAGCAGATCGTCGGAGCAAACCGGTTTGGTCTCCACTGATCTTTGGTGCTACCGGTATGCCAGAACTGGGCTGAACTGGTAGAATAGCACCACTGATTGGGCACCCCTGCTCTAGAGCAGTGTTGTTCAACCTTGGAATGTCAAGATGTCTGGACTTCAACATCCAGAATCTGCCAGCCAGCATGGTTGGCTGAGGGATTCTGGAACCTGAAGTCCACATATCTGAAGTCCACATAAAGTGGCCAAGACTGAGAAATGCTGCTCTAGAGTTTATCAATTAACATAATGCTTACCCAAATTCATACATGGTTGAAGAGTCCAGCAGTACCCAGTTATAGCAAATGTATAGAAATTCCTATTCCACCCTGCAGTTGACTCTTTTGATTCCTCTTGTCCTGTTAGATGTGCATACAATGGACAAGTTTGCCTTTAAGCAATAATATACATGTTATTTTCCAATTATTCTGTGGTTTTGATTCTTTCCGCTATACAGCAATGAAGAGTGTCTTTGAAATTCCATTGCTGTTAGTTGTCATTGCTCATTACTTTTGACTGTTTTACAAGCACACCTACTGACAGCTTTTAGATTGCCATCTCTGAAGACCATGATCATAAAATAAGGCAATATGAATAAAATATAGGTTCTAAAAGTAAAAGATGAGTTCTTAAAATATTAAAGTACTCCTGTACACTACCCCTTTATACAAATAAAAATAGGTGACTCAGCAGAATTACTCAGAGAAATTAAGTCACAGAAGTGAGCAGGAGATAGGTAGGCATAGGTAGAAACTAATAACAAAACTCAATAGTTAAACAATAACCTCAAAAGCTTCCTGAATTTTACAGAACAAACAGTAACAAGTGTTTCATAGCTTGGAAAACTAGATAAATAGCCTTGCTGTCTATTGTGTGTATGCTGGCCATTCATTGCAAAGATCACAACAAGAAAGGTAGGCTTCACACTTGCTGGATCTTTGTGTTTAGAAGGCCAAGATAATTCTAAGCTGGGGGTTTTATTTTCAGTACCCAAACTGAACCAGCTAGTAATGTTTTCATATTTAACTGTATTATTTATTAAGTTTATAAGCTGCTTAAATCACTAATGACATGTGAAAGGTCACTCTTTGATTTCTAAGACGGTATTTCGGGAGATTAATTTTAATGGAAAGACTACTTTCTTGCTTTTGTAAATAATGGGAACCTCTTTTTGAGATGCTGTAGTTCAGCTAAATATCTAGCAACGGATTCCAATCTCCCTTCTGCACGCTGGCAACATAAACAATTCAACCCCTATTGAGTAACCCTAACTTAAAAAAAAACCCACACCATCATGTTAGTAACTTTAAATATCTTCATAGGAAGCCTATATATCATCATCACACTATCCAGAGTGGATGCTGTTCTTGGTTCACGGGACATTGTCATGAGAAAGACAGGTGCTGAAAATCCAAGGAACATAGCTGTATAATGAAATACTTAGACATTCTTCTTTAAAGCTGTTAAAAGAAAGTGTACAGGACCGAATGCAACATAGAGACCCTTTACTTTGAAATGAGAGGCTGTATACCATGAGGAATTACTTGTTTATCAGAAGCTTCCTCTTTATGCATGTTGGAAAAACCTTGGTGCTAAAGCAAATCCTGGCTGCCTGCAACATAGAAACCAAACAAATTTAGGAAACCATCACCAGCCATCAGACTAGATACCTGTAGCTAACACAAACAGACTACTGTATACTCATGCTTCATTAATCGGTCACTCAAATCCCTCTTTGGTGTTTTTTTTTTTTTTTAGGGCAGAACATAATTGAGCAGGAATAAGCAACAGTAAGCAATTTTTACAAGTCCAATTGGAGGAAGGAAATGCTTGTGATACTTTATTAATTCTTTACTGACTTGTGTATTCCAGACAGCATTCAAGAAGCCAGTGCAATTCCTTTTTCTATATTATAAGCACAAGGCTTTAAATATATAATATGACCAAAGCCATTTAGGATCAGCTGTGGAGCCTGCCCCACTAAAGGTTCAGGTTTGGGTCCAGGGTGCTTAATTTCTGTTTCATGGCCCAAAGACTTAAAGTCAATGCAAATTAAGAATGTGAGTTTACATTTCTGTCTTACTTGCTAGGAATGTGTATTTTGTCTATTGTGAATATTCCTAAAATGATGTGTGCTTTAATATACTGTAAAATGGCTATTAATAGCTACCTAGGTTTGTTACCAATGGGGGGGAGGGGGGCTGGGAGAAGAAAGGTTCAGCACAGATTAAATAATAGGTTTCTAATCTACAGTATGGTTTTTCTAGCACATTATGTTAGGATCTCTCTTTCAGTTTGCCATATTAAAAGGTACATTTGCCACATATGCTATGGAGGTGCATGCACCTTGGAAATCAGAGCATTCAGACTTCTTTAAAATTGTGCGATGATGTTGCTGATAGCACAAAGTAACTCCCAGGAGTTTCCAGTCAACACAACCACTGACAACGGCATCAGGAGGACACCAGGATTGGCATCATTAGAAATGGGGCAACTTAATGCTCTCCAATTCTCCTGAACTACAACCTTCATGCAGGTGAACTATGGATGGGACTTTAAACTCCAGAGACCTGGAAGACACCCATTTAGAAAAAGCTGGATTGGAGTTTCCTATTCATGTACTAAGGTTCTATCTAAAAAGCACCAGAACAAGAGTGTATAGCAACCCAGTTTTTTAAAAAAAGACCATGAATGACATGCAAACTTATTCACTGTAGGTCCTGCATGAAATCCCATAGATCTCAATGGAATTTACTTCCCCAAACTGAAGCACAAGACTACAGCCTTCACATCTTGAAAGCTGTATTCCAGATTATGTCAGGCAAACATGAGTTTTCTACAGTGGATACCCTGAACGAAAGCTCAACTCTAGGTGTGACAAAGCATCAATCCATCCCTGGCTTTATCCTGTACATTTTTAAAAACACACACACACACAAAAGCAACAACAGGAAAACCATGGGGCGAGAGAAAGATGCTGCTATTTTCTCTTCAGCTGTTTCATTCCTTTAAAAATTGTCACCCAAATGTTTTTCTTCACAGCATTACCCACTATAGTTACCCTACAAAAGACAATCTATTTAAGACAGAAGGACATTTTGAGAGAAGAGCATGAATGGCTTTTCCCATTCCCTGATCTTCACCACCGCACAAAACTGGTCACGCCTTCAAATGTTCAGCCTCTCAAGTCTGAAAATCCAAGTAGAAGTCCCAGGCAAGTTACCTATTCAGATACAAGTCACATCCAGTTTAGGTCAGATTTGCAATGACCATCTACTCATGGCTATGTATATATTTGCAAATCATTTGGTATTTCTAGATAAGCACATAGAAAATGTATAAAACATAACATGAAGAATTCCCAAAGTTCTAACGATGATGTGACAGATTGGAGGCCCTCTGCCTCTCCTGTCTACAGTTTTGTAAATGTTGCTCTCCATTTTACAAAACGTTTTTATTATGTGGCTCTACTTCTTTTCATATTCCAGTTTTCATATAACTACTTTTTTTAATGTTACCTGTTACTATCCATTGTAGTTTTTCTTGGTTCCTTGGGTATTCTTGCAGCAGCAAAAAGGAATGGTATATTTTCATGCACCTCATAGGAAAATAAAGCTATACATTATTTTTTAAAACCTTATTAAATATTCTTTAAAGTTTACAGCAGATGGTGTTTTGTATTCTTTAATATTTGTGTATACAATAATACTAATACTCTTACTAAAACACTTTCAAGTTATATTTATGTGGGGAAATACACAGCACATTTTCTCTATATTCATTTTGTTCCTATTTGTGCAACAGTGGCGGGTGCTACAATAATTTAGTATTGTTTTGTATGAGGTCAATTTTTCATTGAATACAACTTGCTGCAATTCAGTTTTATGGCTTAAAAATTACACAACTTGGGTTACTGCACTTACATGAACCTGTAAGAATTTGTTTACACCCTTTGAATAAAATTGGTTTGGAACTTCTCTGGCCCATTCCGGTGCTGACATTTATATAGTTGCATATTTGCTACATTTTACAGTCCTTCTCAATCAAACATTAATACGTGTGTGGTTTTAAGAGATGCATCACTGAATAGTTCAGGATCTTAATAAAAATAATACTTACGGTATTTAAAAATATATCATGCCTGGAAGCTACATAAACAAAAAAAATTGCAATGTAGCCATACAAATAAAATGCAGCTATATAGAAAAAAGATACCATATCAAGTATCCAATAATCCACTAAGTGGGATCCTTAGTTTGTGCATGGGTGTTTATATTGAGAATTTTATATATTTTTTATTAAAATTTTTGATTATAATAGTAAAATCTATTATGTTTCTTTAAGTTTGATTAAGCTTACATTATTTAAGTTTGAGAAGTTCATTAAGTTTAAGTTATGATTAACTTTTTATTTAATTCAAGATTGAGGGCAGACTTCATTTTCAGACTTGTTAGTCTAAAGTTCTGTAGTAGTTAGATGTAGTTAATGAGCAATTCCTGAAAATGATTAGGAAGTGAGATTTGAGAATTTAGTATTCTCTAAAATGCTCCTTCGCGGTTGTTAGCAAGATGGCTAATCTTGTCATCTCCCTATGTTCAAACCCATAGTCCCTTTGTGGGAACAGCCAACTAGAGCACACATGGGTAATCTTCCACTCTTATCTGGAGTGGTTCCAAGAAACTGTCCTACTTATGGTTTCTTGGTCTTTGCTGCACTTGTCAGATCTGCATTTGCAGAGTTGTCTTCAGTTTGCTATTTCTCCCCGAGAAGTTCAAATAGGGCATAACCAGTGGTGGAATTCAAACTTTTTTTACTACCGGTTCTGTGGGCGTGGCTTGGTGGGCGTGGCAGGGGAAGTATACTGTAAAATCTCCAGTCAGAGGTGGTATTTGCCGATTCTCCGAACTACTCAAAATTTCTGCTACCGGTTCTCCAGAACTGATCAGAACCTGCTGAATACCACCTCTGGGCATAACTCTCTGGCATAAAGACTCTATGTTTTCCCTTTCCCTGAATAAATTCTGATCTGTCAATATCTTTGTGGAAATAGGTATCTAGAATTATGCTTAGCAATCATGGCTTTCTCTTCAGAAGGCTTACAAATGAATTGTTTAGTAACTGCTATACCATCTTTCCAGGTTTCAATGTTAGGAAAGTTCCTAAATCAATAAAATGTAAAAATCAAGACTTTTCTCTTTAAATATAATTCCCTTCATTTGGTTTCTGTGATAAATTTATTATAGCTTAAGTATATTTAAAAGGATTTAAAATCTCAGCTCTTGAGGCATAATAAGCAATTTATAAACACTTCCATAGTAAGCAATGTTATGAACACTTTCAAGGGTATGTTGACATAATGAGGGAGATGTTGGAAATTAGCAAGATCTTGAGACCCTTAACTGCATACAGCTCTTCAGTTGCAATAATTATATATATATTATATATATAATTTCAACAGCAATACATATTTCTCATATCATAAAATGCATATTAACAATTTAATAGCACAAAAATTGCCTTTACATCTGTCATATTAGGTCAGCTAGTAAAAGCAATCTGTGACTTTCAATTAATGAGTTATCTTTGTTTCAAGTCACATCTTTTTTTCTGAAAAGAAAAAAAACCCTAATGGATAGACCTAAGAGAGAGAAAAGAAAATTAAATGTAGAACAAATGTAAACTGGATTTAAGTGGAAGATTTTAGGTTCAAAACGTATGAAGACTGCTTTACAAAATCCTTGCTCATGAGCAATATATAATGGTATAAAAACAACAGCTCTAAAGAATCATTATGTTAATGTATTACAATGAAGTGATTTTGTCTGCTACTAATTTCAGATAGAATTCAAAAAGTAAAATAAAACAATAAAGTCAAAAAATGAAAGTTAAAATTCTGGCTGCTTGACAGGAAGATGGATTTGCCCACTGACTTTTCAACTGCTTCCAGAGGGAATTGGAATCTTCAAGACCCCACTCCCAGAGGTGGGTATTCAGCAGGTTCTGACTAGTTCTGGAGAACCAGTAGAGGAAATTTGGAGATCCCACCTCTGACTGGCCCCGCCAACCCCATCTATTCTCTGCCTCCTGAGTCCCAGGGTCTGGGTCTTCTTTGGTTGCCCTGCACAGGAGAACGGAGCTGGAAAGCAGGTTAGTGGGATGGGGAGGGAATGGGGATTTTACACTATCCTTCCCCTGCCATGCCCATCAACCCACGCCCACCAAGCCATGCCCACAGAACTGGTAGTAAAAAAATTTGAATCCCACCACTGTCCTCTCCTATCCCCACTGGGTCTACGAGCATCCAGAAGTCATCTTGGGTCACACCTAAGTGCTCCAATTCAAACCCATGGAGCAGCACCACCAAAGAACCAGTTTTCACAGTGAAATTAGCAGATTGTTGGTAAGAGAAAAAAGAAAACCTTACTGAGTGGCACCCATCTTGAAAGGAGGGCAAAACCATGGGTAATTTTAAAAAAGATTTGCACAGTACAAAGAAACAATGTTATTTATTTATTGGATTTACATTGCCGCCTATTCGCCTATGACAACTGAAAGCAGCTTATAGGACATAAAACCACATTTAAAACAGTAAAACTAATAAGAAGAATCAAATAAATTAATATAATAAAATCATCCCTACCTCCCATCTCCCACCCCAGTGACAGCAGATCACACTAGCCATTTAATGGGCTCCATCCCACTCTGGGTTCCCCAGGCCCACTGGAAGAACCAGGTCTTCAGCACCTTCCAGAAGAGAATTAGAGTGGGGGCCATTCTAATCTCTGCGGAAATGATGTTCCAGAAAGAGGGAGCCACCGCCGAGAAGGCCCTTCTTCTGGGTCCTACCAGGTGTATAGATAAGTATACTATTGCTTCTGTGAGTGGCATGGTAGCCTAGAGATGAAGGCATTCCCCTCACTTGGAAAGTTGAGAGATCAATCCTAGGCAGCAAGAGATGTTTCTCTATCAAAGGACAAAGAGAAAATATCTGCTGCAAACTCCACATAGGATTCAGGAAGGGCATCCAGCAAGTAAATGCTCAGCTCCATTCAATTGCCCAAATTGCACTCCGATAAAAGGGATTACAGGGTCATAAAAAGAGAAAAAAATACCATTGCTTCTGTATCTGTTTCCCTCTTTGAGTGATTATTAAAGTTTTGCATTAGATTAAAAGCAGACAATCTACTGCCTAAAGTTGTTTTCAACAATGCCTATAACCTCTTGTTAATGGTTAGGCTATTGTCCAAAACATTTGGAAGGCACCAGTCCAGTGGTGGGATTCACATTTTTTTACTACCAGTTCTGTGGGCATGGCTTGGTGGGCGTGGCAAGGGGAGGGATACTGTAAAATCTCCAGTCAGAGGTGGGATTTGCTGGTTCTCCAAACTACCCAAAATTTCCTCTACTGGTTCTCCAGAACTGGTCAAAACCTGCTGAATGCCACCTCTGCACCAGTCTCATTGGAATTTAGAAACTCTCCTAGAGACATTTCAAATTATTTGAGACATTCACAGATCAATTTTAAAAATGCAGGTTGATGAATCCTATCTCCTCAGAACAAATTGAATAGTTCTGCAGCTTACTGACCCTATCTTTAGTGATCTTAATACAAAAGCTTCAAGAGAGAGAGAGAGAGAGAGAGAGAGAGAGAGAGAGAGAGAGAGAGAGAGAGAGAGAGAACCACGGAAGGACTTGGGCTTCATTATGCAAAGAGTTGAAAGTACTTGCCTATCATAATTTATCTTCACATTGGGAAGCTAACAATATGGAGTGTTTTCTACCTTGGAAGCTCAGGCCCTGCTGGTTCTGAAATGAGTTCAGCTGTGGCAAATTTCACAAATATTCTTGCCCACAACCTTTTAAAGTTAACTTGTTTGTCAATTTACCCTCATTTTACCCCAATTTACCCTTCAGAAGGCTGGCCAAGGAAAGAAACAGGGAATAAAAGTGCTGATAAGAAACAGTAATTGCAATCCTGGATGGTCCCCATCAAAAAACCCCTGAAAGGTGTGTGATGCTTAAACATGGTGGCAATCAGTCCCCCCTCAAATATGATTGATTTTATTTAAAAAAACTATTTTCACATTTTAAAGTTTGGCTGATTGTAGGTTACTGTCTGGAGTTTCATAATATAATAACCATTTACTACATCAAAGGGAGGGCAAGCTATTTGCTCTCTTATTGATCAGTATTTTATTTTAGCTCTTATTCCTTTGTTGTTTGAAAGAGCTTGGCTGCTTGGATAAAAATGGTCTTAGAAGTTTGTAAAAATCTAAGATTTCGTGTTCATCCTTCTGTATGGAACTTAAATAATTTCAAAAACCGTTTGGTGAAGTATAACACAATTCAGGGCAGGGCAGTGGTTAAAAAGTATAGTGGCAATAGGAGTCTCAACTCCAAGTCTGCTCTCTGCCATTGAAGTTCTGTGACTAATTTAAAGCCAACCACTTATCTCAGCCCAACCAACTTCACCAGATCTGGTTGTGGGAGCACCATGTATGCTGTCTTGAATTCCTGAAGGAAAGGCAGGATAGATATCTAACAAATAAACAAATTAGTGAGCTTTAGGGCCACCTTCACATAATGTAGACAGCTGAATGTCTACATGTCTACAAAAACAATTACTACCAACCTGTCTTCAACTGAGGACCTGTATACTGCACGAGTCAAAAAGAGGACTGTGAAAATATTTACAGACACCTCACATCCCGGACATAAACTGTTTCAACTCCTACCCTCAAAACGACGGTATAGAGCACTGCACACCAGAACAACTAGACAAAAGAACAGTTTTTTTCCCAAACCCCATCACCCTGCTAAACAAATAATTCCCTCAACATTGTTCAACTATTACAAATTCTGCACTACTATTACTATTAATCTTCTCATCACTCCTTATCATCCATCCCCTCCTACTTGTGACTGTATGACTGTAACTTTGTCACTTGTATCATTACGATTTATATGGACTGTTTCCTAGTATAATTTTATTGCTTATTTACCCTATGACAATTATTAAGTGTTGTACCTTATGATTCTTGACTCTCGACAAATGTATCTTTTCTTTTATGTATACAGAGAGCATTTGCACCACGACAAATTCCTTGTGTGTCCAATCACACTTGGCCAATAAAAAAAGAATTCTATTCTATTCTATTCTGAATGCCCTGCTTATTTAGAGCTAGAACAATTTGCTTTAATCCTCTGATGGGACCCATAAGAAATACTTCTGATGCATAGCTTTCATCCTTAAGCAGCTTGCTTTAGCATTCCATGGGGGCAGAAGCATCCAATTCATTCAGCCTCTCCCTATTTGTTTTGGAAGCAGGTCCATATTTTTGGAACAGTGAAGGGACCCTGGAAACATTGGTAACAATTTTATTTTGTTTGTAACAAGTAAACATTTTATGTCCCTACATAATAAATCATAATTATGAGTTATAGCTAGCCACTGTCTTTACAGATAGTCCTCGATTTATGGCTATTTGAAGTGATAATGGCCCTGAAAAAAAGGGACTTACGACTGTCATGGCATCTCCATGATCACATGATTAAAATGTGGGTGTTTAGTCACCAGCACATATTTACGATAGTGGCAGCACCCTGGAGTTATGTCATCAACATTTGAGACCCTTTCCAGCCAGTCTCTGACAAACAAATCAATGGGAATGCCAGATTAGCTTAATTACCTTATGATTCATTTAGCGACTGTAGTAATTTGTTTTATGACCGCAGTAAAAAGATTGTACAATGACCATCTTGCTTAAGTGATGGAAGTTCTGGTCCAAATTGTAGGCCAAGAACTATCCAGATATTTAATTAAGGCTATTTGCCAAGTTATTGTAAACTGCCCCAGAGTCTTTGGGGAGTCTCCAAATCTAAATACCAATAACAAGTCCTCAAAAAATTTACCAACCTTATTTTTCAAGTATTTTTTAAGTTTATTCTGCATAGTACTTTGTTTGGCACTATACACCTTATCTATTCTGAGCAGCTAAAAAGATAAAAAGGTCAAACTTCCTAATTGGTCAATTTTCCAGAGAGGATAGATCTTAGTAGGACTTAATGCAGCCTCAATAAATAATATTCCTTTCATCATTTACTAGTGATTTTGCAGATTAGGCTGTCTCCAAAATGGAGTCTGAGGGTTTTAAAAATGGCCACAAAGCTCATCATAATGGTGATAGATTCACACAGATTACTGAAGGAAAAGGTTGTAAACCAGCTTTGAAATTATGTTGCCAGGTTTTCCGCTAATGGTACTTAATATGGTTGGACAAGAATTTACAGGTGGGTTCACAGGTGCCACAACACAAATGCATACAAATTCTTTGATAAATTAAGGAAGAAAGTGGGGAGGAAAAAAATGAAATAGTCCAAAGCTGTGTGAATATAGAAAGTAAGTAAGAAGTATTAAGGTAATGCTGGGAGGTTGCCAAATTTAGGGTTGATCTACTATGGCCTCAAATAAAAACAAAATTGAGCTGGTGCCAGGCTATTGCAAACTGGTCAGACCTTATAGCATCAGGAGGGAGAAATCTGTCAAACAAAACTCTTAGAAAATACATCTAAGAATGTACTGTGAGCGTATAACAAATCTGGTTATTGACTAACTAATGCATCAGTGTCTTATGCTATGTGTATAACAGAAATAATAAACACTTCTGCTGTAATTGCTCAAAATGTTTGTGTTTTCATCTGGTTGGCTTTCCCATTGATCGAACCATCTCTTCAAGATCCTCGGTTGTATTCAACCCAAAATTGAAACTACAATTGAAAATACTGGACTTCCGATAAAGAGGTGCAAACTAAACTTATGCCAGGAATGTACATTTAATTGTTGGTAGAATATCACTGAAAATTTGGGTTTTGTTTATTCTGGGATGGAACATTTATTTACACTGTGTGCATGATGGTGCAGTGGTTAGTATTGCAGACTAACTCACTGCTTGCCGTCAGGCGTTCAATTCTGGCCAACTCAAAGTTGACTCAGCCTTCCATCCAGATGGTTCCCTTTTTAAAACTACCAGGAGGGGTGGGGAGGAAGCTTCCCGGCCAGTCTGAGGGAATGAGAGTAAACAAAACCTAAATAGGGGGGAAAAGATCCACAGGGGGTGGGTTTCGGGTGGCTGGAGCAAGAGGAGAGCGCCTGACCATACAAGGGATGAGACCATGACTCAAAGCTCTGGGGCAGGAAGCAAAGCGAGGCATGGAGGGGGAGAAATGATCGCATCACCCTCCTGCTGCCGCTTCCATCCACCCAACCCCGAAAGACTCACCGACTTGCAGGACCTTGTTGACGCAGCTGCTGTCAATCAAAGCGATGCCCCTGGGGAGGGCAGGCGGTTCTCATCAGCAGCGGAGTCTGTCTCACTGCTGCTGCTGTTGTTGGAGATGCGGCTGAAATGCTGCCGGTGGAGGAATGTGCAGCACTCCAAACGTGGCAGTGCATGGGCAGAAGGGAAAGCAATGGCGGCGGAGGAAGCAACAGCAGTGGGCGCAATGCAAAGTGCCCCACCACCACCAAGGCCGACATCCATGCCACCACTCGCTGACCCGGCCTGCAACCAGCACCATACCCGGGTCTGCAGCAAAGGTGCTTGGCGGGGGTAGGGAGCTCTCCGCACTCCGCCATGATCGGCCATTAGGAGTGGCTGGTGGCGAGGTGTGGCTGCCCACAGGAAGCTCCTAACGGCAAGTTCCCCCTCCCCCCCATTTCGCATGTTTTTAACTAGGCCTAAATTTGGGGGGAGGGGCTTAATTTCACCTTATGCTTAGAAAACATGCTGGGTCTTCCTAGCAAATGTATTCTAATTATCTAAAAAGTTTTCTTCCAGAGGAGGCAAAAACAAGTTACCAATAAGTATCTTCCTCATTTTAACTAGGATCCCTATAACCTGCAGGAAGTATTAGTTCCATGGCTGGCAAAAAGTTTTAGTTACAGGATTAGCTTATAAAGTGTCAGCTTTTGCTTGTCTCTTGCCTTCCAATATCAAATAGGTGCTACTTTTCCTTCAACCTGTTAATATATAGCAGAATGTGAGAGGGAATCAAAATGCCAACTATGTTTTCCTGCTTATTCCTACCAATACAACATTTATCATCACAATCCTTTAGATTCTTTCTGTTTAATAGGTATACTGTATATCAGTATTAAATTTGCCACTGCTGGACATGGAGAATCACATCATGGTGATCGTGGAATCCTCTAAAGCTGTTTCAAGAAATGGATTTTCTGGTTCAATTTCAATCTGGTTTCAACCATGGACCGAGCATGAAGTGGCATTAGTTGTGCAGATGGATAATCTTACAACTAGCCCTATACTTACTACCAGTTGCTTAGCAACCCATCAAAGTTTCAATGGACCCTAGAAACAGGTACTTGCGACCTGGATTCAAAGTTCCACAAAAATGTGATCACATTTTGGGCACTTAGCAACTGTCCCTCATCTTTAGATTCCCCCAGTTACACAGCAATTTGCATTTTTTCTGTAACAGCCATAGCAATAGCACTTAGACTTACATACTGCTTTATAGTGCTTTACAACCCTCTCAAAGCTTCTACCTCCTGAGATAGCCAGTTCCACAGAAGAGCAGTTAGACCATTGTTGTATTCATCCTGATATCCAGTCAAAATCTACTTCCTTGTATTTTTAAGCCATTGGGCTTTTTCTTACCTTCTAGAACAGCACTGAATATGTTTACCTTGTTTTCTAATGATAGCCTTCTGATATTTGAAGATAGCTACTATGTCTCCTCAATAGTTTTCTCTTCTCCAGGCTAAACATTCAGTGTCTCCATCAGCCCTTCTTATTTTTCCTTCCAGGCCCCTCATCCTCTTGGTTGCTGTCCTCTGGACATCTTCCAGCTTGTCAATGCCCAGAACTAGATATTATATTCTAGATGTGCTATCAACCCACAATGAGCATTGTTACTTGTGTTTTCTTGATATTGTACTTCTGTTCATTCATCATAAGATTACATTGCTTTTCTTTTGGGGGTATTTTGGGGGGCATCTACATCACCCTGTTGGCTCCTATTCAGTCTTTAATCCACCCAAATATCCCGATTCTTTTCACATCCTACTGCCCATTATGGTCTTGCTCATTTAATACTCATACTTCTGAGTTTTTCTAGTCAAGCAAAGGATTTTCTATTTGCCCTTGTCACCAATTGAACTTGCTGGTTTCTAGCTATTGTCCCAGCTTGTTTAAATCCTCCTAAAATTTGATCCTATCCTCCAAGATATTTTCCCTGCCCCCTACCTTTGTGTTGAAGCAGGTGCAGCAGCTGATAGCATCTGAGAAGTATCGACAACATTTGCAAATGATATTTTCTAAGCATTTATCCTAATTATTTAAAATTATGTTGAAGTTGCAGAGCCATGATGCACATCACTGAGCCTTCCCTTCCAACCTTGAAATGCAGCTATTGCTGTACTTAGTGGATACAGCTATTGTGCCAGCAGTACAGCCTTCTAACAGCAGGCATCCACCAGCCATATTGTGTCATCTTTTATCAAAGTCTCTTATGAGTCTGTTAAAAAGGGTTGCTTCTTCCTTTCCTTTTAAAATTCCCGGTCTATTTTACATCAATGTCCACTGAATCAATGGTGTCCAACTGAGTGATTATGATTACATGCATGGATGAAAAATGATTATACCATGTGGCAAAATAAATCATCTTAATGCATGTGAACTGTAAAAATGGTTGCAAAGACAATGAAAATATTATTTAAAAGTTGAACAAATGGAGAGGACGCACTGAAAATACTGCTAGCACCAGTTTTCAATCCTCTTCTTGTTATTTGAGTGACCTTGTGGCTTCAGAGGAGACAGCAGCTGCAAATAATTGTTAATTACTTCATGAATATTTCTTGAACTTGGCACTCATGGATCATTTGAAATAAAGTTTCACCTGACACAGAACAGGTGATAGTTTGGTCCCTGAAGAAATTGCATGTGTATCTCGTCTTCATTAACATTTACAGCCATGCCACTATTACCAGCATCCCCTTGATAATAATTTATTAGGAATGAATAACATTAAACTTTATTGATAGTCAACAGGATCCACCTTCACAGAACTGATGACACGGTAAAAATACACCAAGTAATAAATATGTGGTAAAATATACCATATGGGATCTGTATTGAAAGGTGAGTGTGGAGAGGAATAGATCTTCTCTGCTCAGAATTATAGGAATTTATTTAATGCACAGAGGAAAAGTAAATCCCAGGGAAGCTTTATGAGAATGAACTGCAGGAATTCCTGGGCTCATCAATTTCTCCTTCTACTCAAGCACTGCTACTGGAAAGTATCCAAATGCTTTTCCTTCTTTTTAAAGTATAACTGGTTTCATTGAATTTATGGCTACTTTTACTTTTAATGATGATTAATAGATACAGGTCGTAAAGCTGGCCTGGCTCAATTTTGCCAATACAGTACTAGTTAAAGAGTTTAAGCTGAATTTAATCTTAAAAGGGAAATCTCCTCACAGGCCAAATATTTATCAGTACACTGGAGTGCAGCCTCAGCCTCAGCCTCAGCTCATTATGAGACCACTGTCAAAATCTAAGGGCTAAGAGGATGAAAAACCTAAGCTGGTGCACAGTGATTTAACTACCTCTTTGCTAATGGATGACAGATGGTGAGCACATCAAGTCTCCAAATTTAGCCACTGGGTCAACTCCACTATGACTGACTTGAACCACTTGCAGATCTGGAAAAAGAAGCATTTGGTGGAAAAAAGTCCTCCAATCCCCAATCACCACACTGGGATTCCAGAATACCATGGTCAGTGCTGTCAAAAGATTCCATCAGATTCCAATAGGATCAAGCGTATATAATATCCACACCGTGGGCACAAAAACTACAGAGTCGGGTAGAGTATTCCAGACATTGACCACTCTATTGCTGAAGTCGTATTTCCTGCAATCAAGTTTGGTGCGGTTTACTTTGAGTTTGTATCTATTGTGTGCTCTTGTGTTGTTATGGTTGAAGCTGAAGTATTCATTGACAGGTAGGACATTGCAATGTATGATTTTGTATACCATGCTTAAGTCAGACCGAAGACGGCGTAATTCAAGGTTTTCTAGTTCTAGAATTTCAAGTCTGGTGGCATAAGGTATTCTACAGCGAGTAGAGGAGTGGAGAACTCTTCTTGTGAAATATTTCTGGACTTTCTCAATTGTGCTAATATCAGATACGTAGTGTGGGTTCCAGACTGATGAACTGTATTCGAGTATTGGTCTAGCAAATGTTTTGTATGCTCTGGTTAGTAGTGTGATATTACCAGAGAAAAAGCTACGTAGGATTAGGTTAACAACTCTTAATGCCTTTTTGGCTATGTAGTTGCAGTGTGCTCTAGCACTTAGATCATTAGAGGTGAGTATTCCAAGGTCCTTTACAGAGCTTGGGTCATCAACAAAATCTTGACTATTCAGCTTGTATTTTATTTTCTGATTTTTTTGCCAATATGTAAGACAGAGCATTTATTTGTTGAGATTTGAAGTTGCCATTTGTTTGACCATTCGGATACATAGTCAAGATCTTTTGTAGGGTAGCAGTATTGTCTGTGGTATTGAACAGCTTTACATCATCAGCGAAGAGAACGCAATTGCTCTTAATATGATCACAGAGGTCGTTTATGTAGAGTATGAAGAGAGTTGGTCCTAGAACACTGCCTTGGGGAACACCACTATTGACAGGTACTGGATTTGATAGGACGCTCCCGATTTTGACCATTTGTTGTCTGTTTGACAGGAATGCTTCTATCCAGTTATTCAGTTGTCCAGAGATACCATAGGATTTTATTTTTAGGAGTAGTTTGTCGTGTACCACTGAATCAAAGGCTTTACAGAAGTCTATGTAGATTGCGTCTATTGTTTTGCCCTGGTCGAGTTGTGTCGTCCATATGTTTTTGCAGTGTAAGAGTTGCAGATTACCGGATAGTTTTTTCCTGAAACCAAATTGTTTATTGGAGAGTAGGTTATTTGTCTCTAAGTGAAGGATGATGGATTGGTTAATAATTGATTCCATGACTTTACAGGTGACGCAGCATAAGGAGATTGGCCTGTAGTTTTCAACTAGGCTTGGGTCTCCCTTTTTGAAGATGGGGATGACTGTGGCTTGTGACCATAGGTTAGGCAAGGAGCTGGTTCTGAAAGATTTTTCAAAGATGATGCTTAGAGGTTTGGCTATGGCAGTGGATAGCTTTCTTAAGAAGTAGGCACATATTCCATCCGGTCCAATAGATAGAGATGGTTTTAGGTTGCGTATTGCTTTTTCAACATTGTCTTCTGTGAAATCGATATGTATTAGATCATTGTTGTTATCTGTGGTACGGCTAGGAAATATTGGGCATGATCCATTGCTGTTTACAAATACTGAGCCGAAGAATGTGTTAAAGATGTTGGCTTTAATGGTGTCGTCGTTGCAGTCTTTACCATCAGGTCCTATCAAGGGAGGGATGGACCTTGAGTCTTTTAGTTTGATGTTTACAAAATTGTAAAAAGCGGGTGGAATTGGTGCTTAGAAGGTTTTCCTCTTGTTTAATGTGATAATTGGTGCATTCGGTCTTTATCTGGTGGCATAGATTTTTGTATCGGTTTTTGAAATTGGCAACGTGACCAGATTTGTTTTTCCGCCAGAGTGATCTCTTTTTGGATTGAAGTTTCCTTATTGATATGGGTAATCTGCTTTTTGTTTTGTTTTGGGAGTTGTTGTTGGTACATATAGTTTGATGACTCTTTGACTTCAAGTAAAAATATGTTATAATGGTCTTCAACGTATTGCATCCAGTGAATAGAGATTGCCAATCAAGGGATGAGAGATCGTTGTCTATAAGATCATAGTTGCCTTTTTGAAGTTACAATAGGGGATTACATCATTGTGGTGATTTTTGTGTGGATGTATGTTGAGACAAAAGTCGATCATATTGTGGTCACTACTGGAAAAGGGTTCTTTAGATTGTATTCCGTAGATTAGGTTCAAACTGTTGCAGAAGATGAGATCGAGGCAGTTGTTTAGTCTAGTGTTGTTGGTTACTAGTTGTTCCAGTCCCAGATTTGTAATAGCATTGTAGAAGGTTGTGTGTATGATTTCAGTTGTACAATCATTTAGGGTCCAGTTAATATGAGGTAGATTGAAATCACCAAGAAGGATAAAAGGGTATGGGCAGGATGCAGCCCATGTTAGTAATGTATTTAGCTTGTTTACATGTTCGATGTCATAATCAGGTGCTCTGTAACATAGTAAGAATCGAATTGTGATATTTGAGGATAGTTCACAGATGATGGTTTCAGGAAGGGCAAACTCCTGGGTAACTTGGATATTTTTAGATGTAAGGATTTTTATAGAATATAGCAACTCCACCTCCTCGACGATTTTCACGATCTGATCTGTAAACATGATAGTCTCTTACTGTGGTAATGGAGTCGGGAGAGATGCATTGAGCCATGTTTCACAGACAAATATAATGTCGAAGTTAGCCATATTTAGGAGGAAGAGAAATTCAGGTATTTTATTCACGAGGCTTCTTGCATTGAGTAGTTTGCATTTAAGGCCGGCAGTAGTTGGAATTGAGGTAGTTGGGGCGTGCGTGCCTAGTCTTGGGTGATGGTGGATGGGTTGAGGTAGGGTTGTGGTTGAGGGTAAAAGCTGAGTATTGGGTTGAGTGGTTTACTTTTGATACAGTCAGCATGGTAGTCAATGTACAGGTCCTTCTCTCTATTATCTAGACGGTTTTTGAGTTCGATGCGGAGTGCACGGGAGCGGGCACGTTGCTGTATGGTTAGGTCAGGGCGGCAACGGAGGTTCTTATGGATGGTGCTGGTTTTGGCGAGTGAGTTTATAGTATAAATGAATTTACGTTTGCTTGATTCATTTTTGCAAATGACCCTGCACAAGCGTGGGGCCACAGAGCCATCTCTATTTTTGAGCTCTCAGTCAATGCGGGAAATGTCAAGTATTTCATCAGCGGAGATGGTTGATGCTTGATAATTTCTGATGATGTTTCGGACAGTTGTGATGTCATCATTGACATTGATGTCTTCTAGACCAAATAAGATGGCGTTTGGGCGTTTCCGTTCACGCTCAACGGCTTCTCTGATGAGAATTGGGATATCAATATTTGTCTGGGTTGTGTTTATTTGTGGATTGGGTTGTGGATTGGATTGTGGTTGATTGGTAGAGATGTGGTTAGTAGCTATTGGATGTTCAGGTTTTTTGCGTGTGTCCTTTTTTTCAAGGTTGGATATTCTTTCTTTTACGGCGTCCAGGGATGCTACTATGATGTTGAGGATGTTGTAATGGTTTCGATGGTAGGGGATGTTTCAATGGTTTCAATGGTATCAACTCTTTCAGGCAGATCCAGTTTGGGTCTGCATGATTTGCAGATATGTGGAAACTCATTGGATGATTTTAGGTATTGAATCATCTGCTCAGGTAATCCCAAGCAGTCATGATGAGTGTATTTTTACACAGAGAACATTTGATGGAGTTTTCATTATCCTTTAGATTTTTGTAGCATTTAAGGCATGTGCAGGAGTCTTGTGGTTCATTGGTGGGGATCATCTTCTCTTTAGGTTGTGGTTTGACGTAGGATTTTCTTTTTGGCATGGTAGGATTGTTAAAATAGTACGTTGATTGAATTAATTAGAGGAACAATTTTGGGTAATCTATATAGCCAATATTATATCAAACAATCAATTGCAGTAATCTCTCAAGTCAGATAATATTCCTGAGCAACAATCAGCCTGAATAGTTAATTACTCTAATCATTAATCAATTAATTACACTAATCATTAACCACACTGTTCATTTAAATTCACTAGATCAATGATTTTGCTATTCAATTAAATTACATGAATTTTGATCTTTTAAACTAGTCAGTAATCACACTATTTGCACTAAACACTCTAATCACACTAATCAATTAAAAACAATAAATCAGTTAAACCATTAATAAAATATTTTATAGAAATTGATTATCTAATCGTTGATATAGCTGATGAGGTAGAAAAGTTGTAAGATTTGAGGTAATGAGGTAGTATTAAGAGTCTGCAAGGAACGGGTTAATTGTTTAACTGGCAGAGAGGAATTTATCGCTGTTTGAAAAGCAGATCGCTATTACTCTGTAAACAGGAAGTTGTAACACAATGATCCAAGGGTTTTTATCTGAGTGAAGGAAAGATTGAACAGCTCACAGGAAACTATTTGTTTTTGTTTTCCCTTGATGAATGAGATGGCCCTCGCCCGCTTGCCTTTGCGCCTCCGGGCTGTTTGTTAGCGCTCTTTCGCGGGTCGTGAGAACGCTCGCTTTGTGCCACGAACGAATCTTTGTATCTTTTGAAAGGCCAGCAATCCGCCAAACATTTACTCTAAACTAGTTCTATTCGAGTCTGAGTCCCAGGGCGCCAAGCAGAGATCGCGCCTGCAGTCCTCACTTTCTCTTGGGGGAGATGATTCTGCCGGCCCTTCCCGATCGTTTCCGGCACTTTCACTTTCCCCTCTGGGGCTGTTTCCTTTCCGCGCCGCGGATGGGCTCAGCGCCGAAGAAATCGCCTCCTTCCGGGAGAAGCAGCAAAGAACTCGGAAGTCCAAGAAGTGCAAAATCCCCTCGCTGGGAACCCTCACGCTTTTCCTCCCCACGGGTCAGATCGGCTTTCAGGTGGCCCGCAAATGGAAGCTCTGTCCTCTGCCTTTAGCAACCGGAAAATGGGACTTCTCCAAGAAAGCCTCGGCGAAGAAAGTTTTTCGGAGCGCCTCGGGGCTGCAGAGGCTCTCAAGCGCGCGCGCTCGCCAGGCCGCCCGCTAGATCCCAGCCGATCGCTCGATCGCCTTTACGCAACAAAGGAAGCCCGCTCAAGATGGGATTCCCGGACCGCCCGCTCAGGGTCGGCTGCAAAGAGGCTTCATGCGTTCTGTCTTGTCTTTTTCCCCAAGTTGTTTTACAGACTACTTTCTTTCATTAAAAATGCCGTTTAAACCAGGCGACAAACCAGCCCCTCTCGTTGCGGCCCTTCAAACCTCCCTCCGCCGCGCTCCTCCCACCTCGCCGCCGCCATCTCTCTGTTGCCCTAACTGATCTCTGTTGCCCTAACTCTACCCGACTCTGTAGTCTCTTCCCCAAACCCCAAAAACTTTAACCTTAGACTGTCTACTATTGACCTCACCCCTTTCCTAAGAGGTCTGTAGGGGGCGTGCATAAGCGCACCATCGTGCCTACCGTCCCTGTCCTATTGTTTCTCTTATTCTTTTATTTTTCTTATATGTACCCATTTCATGTATTCACAACTATGTATACACTTATGCTTGTTATCTTGTAGACAATTGGCAAATCAAATAAATAAATAAATAAAATAAATACTACAGTCTTGACTGCCAACATCACCACCTCCCAAAGTCTGGCTCTGACAAGCTCCTGGATCCAGTATCTACCCCTTAAGTCCAGATAGGATCAGTAAGGACATTAATTAACCCTGCCAGTGGTGATGTCAGACAGCATCCTTTCCATTAGGTCAGCAACTTTAAGCCAAAAGGACGCCTTAAAACACGCCCTGGTCACCACAACATATTTCAGCCAGGATGAATCAAGACCCTTGATTGGCAAATCTTGATACTTTATCAGCAATGTGCTGTGCAAACACAGTCACGGCAGTCAGGTGTGAGATCTTTGTGAAAGTCCCTCTCTAAGAAGAAGTTTGCTACCCTAATAAAGACTGCCAGTTGACTGTGGGATTGGCCTGCCATAGTTTTATTTGACCAGTATGACTTACATTTGTGTATGCAGACTATGTAAGTCTTTTCCTGTAGTAACTCCAGTGATATGCTTACAAATATAACATGGAAATGTAGTCACTGAATCTAAATAATATTTTTTTTTTAAATCCCCATTCTATTTTGCCCAATTTTCCCATATTGCCTGGACATATTTTCTTGGCAAGATTTGACTTCTCCTTGGCCCAGGATACTGGCCCAAGATCACCCAGCTGGCCTGGTGTCTGAGGCAGGACTAGAACTCATGGGATCCAGGTTTTTAACCTGATGCCTTAATCTAGGGGTGTTAAACTTGCATTGTCACGGTGGCATCACATGACGTATCGGGACTTTTCCCCTCTTTGCTAAACTGGCCTGGGCATGGCCAGGGGTAGCGAGTTTGACAGCCCTACCTTAACCATTACATCAAACTGGCTCTATATAAATATTAACTTACAACAAAACCAGTCCAAATTGGGCCACTTTGATCTTGCATCACATTGATTTATCAGCTATTAATATATCAGCTTCAGCTAATGGAAGAAAATTGAATATGTCAATCTAGCACAAGTAATAACCAATCTAGACATAGTGTGCTTTTTCTTTAAATAATATTAATCTCAAGAACTGCTAAAGTTCCTGCAGCTTTAGATGGGGATGATGATTCTATATACAACTGCATGATAAAATTATTCTAAGCTTGGGTTTTAAATTAAAAAGCTAGATATATTCTAAGCTAGTTTCATGCCAAGAATTTTTTTTTAAATCTTATCTGATTTTTTTTATACACAGTAATCTTTCTGAGATATGAAATGACAAAACCCACTATTGTGTAAGCTCTCAAAAATAATTATGTTGAAAAACTAACACAGCTGAACAACCTGTGACACTTTAAATTAAACAAGATAGCATTTCTTTATTGGTATCTCAACTATTGAACTTTTTAATAATCTACATTCAACAACAGCTAGACAAATTTGCTTTAACATTTCTTTGTTTGCCCTTGTGCAAGGTTTGGAAGACCTTACTAATCATATTGAAATTCCATTTTCTTATCGCTTTATATGTTGATATCTAACTTCACTTTGGCAGGTATAAATTGGAAGAGCTCTGCTCAAATCCAAGTGGGCAGTATTTATCAAGAAGATAAATACTTGATGCTTCAACACCTTTGACAGCTGATAAGAGAAGAAACAAAATGGAATTTATCCCTTAAGACCAATTCTCAGTTATATTCAAGAGCATGCTCTTCAACTTTCCAAGAACCAAAACTTTTGCATAACCAAATCAATGAATCACTCTAGGAATAAAAAGAACGTTACATGGTCACACATTACAAATTCTTTTTACTGGAAATAAACATAACACAGGGAATGTTGTAGGAACATTATTTCCCACATTTGAGAATGTCTATTGAGATTCTCAGTCATTCAGGTCATGGTTGTCCCAAAGTTGCTTTTTCAAGAGGCAACTTGGCTTTCTGGTTTTTCTTTGAAGACATTACACTTCTCATCCAAGAAGCTTCTTCAGCTCTGACTGGATGGTAGGGAATAGAAAAATAAGAAGTGTATGTATCTTACCATGAGTTCCTACGGGAAAGGAGGGTTATGAATCTAATTACAGGTAGTCTATGTTTTGAGACTAAAATTGGAGTGGGTTGTAAATGCAAGGATTGGTCACAAAGCTACTTTTTCATCACCTTCATATTTTGGAACAGTCACTAAATGAGGCAATCATTAAACCAGGACTACCAGTAATAAATATCCAGCAAGTTAATGGATTTCATAATACATCACTACGGAGCACTTCTAGATTTCCATCTTTCTGTCCACCCAAAAATTGTGACTTGAACAAAGTGATGATTGAAGAAATTGTATTCCTTAAAGACTGTACAAGTCATGAAATGACCACTTATATTAAGACGGAATCTGGGGTCCTTCCTTTTCCTGGATATGATAATAGTGGAGTGGGGGTGGAATTCAGCTAAGACTAATATGTGAACATTGAGGTTATGACTCAGTAGTGGGCAAACTATTCATAGATTCTATATTGCTAGCCCATTTCCCTTGGGGTTTCAATCTGTAACACCTGAAGTGACACCTTCTTAGTCCTGTGTCATTCTGTTTCTGATGCCTGGCAGGCATGCAGGCAAAGGAACAGCAGATTTCTCAGCTGTGAATTTCCTTTCTGAGAAAGACTTTGTTGCCTACTCATCTGTAGAAGAATAATCAGGAAGTTCAGAAAGCATTTGGAAAGGAAGCTGAGAAGCTCTGTTTGTTTATTTCACTTCCTTACACATAAGCTGCAAAGCTTTGATTTGGAGTGAATTTTTTTTTTAAAAAAATATTAAAACAATCCTAGAGATATTTTGAGGCTATACAGCAGAATGTACATCCAAATCAACCGATCAACTCTTCTTTTAATAAACCTCTCCCACACCAAGCCATTTTGTTGTGGTGGAGAAGGTGCTGTAGGTTCTAGAAACCAGGAGATTGTGAGTTCTAGATCTGCCTTAGGCTTGAAAGCCAGCTGGGTGACTTTGGGCTGGTCACTCTCTCTCTCAGCCCAACTCACCTCAAAGGATTGTCATTGTGGGGAAAGTAGGAGATAAAAATGTTAGCTATGTTGCCGCTTTGAGTTATATGAACAAGAAATGAGATGAAAATATAATAATAACACAGAGATTGTTGCATTTTACGTTAACAGAAGTTAAACAAAATTGTCAAAACTCTGGATGTTAAAAAATGATCATGTCCATACATTTTTAAAAATGCAGTTTGGAGAATGGCCTGGCTCTAAGCAAAAAAAACAATGCTAAAAATAGGATTTAAAAAAACATATTGTTCATTCTATCACATTATCAGTTCACACTTTCAAGCATGTGTTTTTATTAAATTATGTTAAAGCACACAAACATAACTGTTATTACAGGCCAATATATAAGGCATTTCAAAATCTGTCCCAGTCTTATTACATTATGACCCTGTAGAACAATTAATTTATTTGGCTAATTACATCTTCTTTGCAGAAAGGACTTCTTGATTATTTTTATATACGTTTATATCTGTCACACTAGCCCCTTGTGGGATAAATAGCATTATATAAAGCACTAAAGGAATAAAGCAAAGAAAATGTGTATTAGTTTGGAGAACAGTTGGATGCTCACATTACAATTTGCAATTGTCTTAGTTTTAATTGACCCTCAATACCGGTATTTGCCATTCTTCCTATTCCCAGAGTATATTTCAACTACTCTGAAAATCTTCTATTCCACCATTTGCTGACAAGGGTGATCTGATATCTCAAAAGAGCCAGGAAAACCCTATCCTAATGTGTTAGAAACTAACTTCAAGTAACAGTCTGAAATGATTGTTCTGTTTATATCTTTGAAATGACCCATTTCTACTAGGACACCATGTTGTAGATAAGGTTGGTTGCTGATGCATCATAAAAGCAAAAGAGGAAAACAGCAATAGATGAAGCTAGCCATCTCAGAGTAGGAGGAATAGAAAATTCTTCCAGTTAAATTGCAGATGTTCTGGGTGGAGATAATTTTGTAGTCTCTAAGGTCTGAGTTATTAATTTTATGAAACTTCTTAATGTCTTAAGCAATTTAGAGACTAATCTACCAAAACAGCATCTGAATGAGGCATCTGAGAAGCAATCCTGACCCAACAGGTTCTTCTAGAAAACAAATGAGATTCCATTATGAGAGACCCAAGCCACTAGACTCTTGAACAAGAAGAGACTTGGCTAAATGTCTATGCAGATTCTCAGGCATTCAGATCATGGTTGTCCCAAAGGTGCTGTTTCAAAAGGCAACTGAATTTTCTTTTTTTCCCCTTTGAAGATGTTTCCCTGCTCATCCAAGAAGCTTCTTCAGCTCTGACTAAATGGTGGAAAATGGAAGGATTTATTCCAGATAAATATGACCAGATGACTGCAAGGAATATAAACACCTTCAAGGAAAAAAAGAAAGCCCAGTTGCATTTTGAAAAAGCATCATTGGGATAGACCTGCACTTACCTCAAACCCTTTACTACAGGGATGTCAAATTGGTGGTCTGCAGGCTGGATGTGTCATGTGTGAGCCACGCCCACCCCAGCTCTGCGAAGGGGGAAAACATTGCGAAATGTCACATAACGGCAATGTGACCCCATGAGTTTGACAACCATGCCTTATACCATCTTCCTAAATGGTTTAAATTTCTAATATGACCAGTATAAAATTGACCTCCAAGCCAGACACAAAGTCATTGATTTATAAACACATGCATGCATGCCCCTGATAAACACCTTTTTCATTTTGGAGAGTCTTTAAGAGGTTTTCTGCCTTTGTTGCTAATGCTGAGTTTTAAGTAGCTGATCTCAGCATTTGTCTTAGATTCTTTGTTCCTGGGCTACCTGATTTGCCCTTGTTACCTTCAACAGCTATTTTAAAGAGTTGTCCTTTGATGTCCAAACCTCTCTTATGCCAGGAAAAACATGGCAACATACTGATTCAAAGAAATCAGTTAAGGATCTGGGTTGCACAAAGCAAGGAAAAAAAACCAACAAGGAGAAACTTGCTTTGAATTGGCCATCATGGAAGCCCAGTATTTATGTTATTTTTAAAATTCCACTTTTCCTTTCTGGAAACGATCAAGTGCAATGAAGGAATATCTTCCATCATTCAAAAGAACTGTACCATTCAAAGCAACATGAACAACACTGAGGCAACCTGAATGGCTGCTTTCTTTTCTTCTTGGAGTGAAGGTTTCTAAATGTAGAGTATGGAACTAATCATGGCTTCAAAGGGAGAAAATCTATAGTTTGGAAGCAACATGGGACAAAGCTCTTTCCTGGCAAATGAATCCTCTACCAGCAAATCTCTAACAAGTCTTTTCCAAATATTTTCAAACCTGGGTAAAGTTATGACCATACTTCCTGCAGATATCCATATTGCAAACCTTTAAATTGAATTCAGAAAACAACTGGTAGTAGGTATAGATCTTCCAATATGGGAGAGAGAGAAAAAGATGTCTGTATTTTCTTTATCTTTCAGTTAATAGATAAAGTAAATTATCCTTTGACTATACTTAGGCATTTAACAACTTCATTGATAGGTCTGTTGTGTCTACATTGTTTTATTAGACTATAGAAGTGTTTGTCTCTTCTTCTGGATTTTGTTTTTACTTCCCAATCTTGTCTAAGCTCAGGGATGTCCTGATGTTCTCCCATCTATGCTGTAATCATTTCTGACCCCTACTTAGCTTTTCTGAGATCAGCCAAAGTTGGACAGGTTGATGCCATCTGCTGTGATGATTAGTAGATTAACGGTTATATTTTACACCATTTGAGGTTTCCATATCCTTTTCTAATCCCACACAAAACACACTGCAAGGTTCTAAAAATGATGCAAGTAGGGTAGATTTTCTTGAATCTGATTAAAGAAGGAACAATGCAAACAATGATATTCAGACCCTTTTAAACTATTACTGTTGTTCTGAGCAACCATCAAAGGTTCTATTGCTCTTTTTAGGGCAGGGCTCCCCAAACCCCAGGTTTTGGCCCCTACAGGGCTGCGGACTGTTTGAAACCGGGCCGTGGGAGAAATGGGCAAGCGCTCACGCACGAAGCTCCTCTCATGTAAACAAAGGGCGTTCGCATGCAAGCACCCTCCACATAATTGGCCTCCACTCATGTGAGTGGAGCTTCACATGCAAGTGTGTCTGCCATGAGCGCAAGTACCCTCTGCTTGTACACAAAGCTCCATTCATGTGAGTGGAGGGTGTGCGTGCAAACTGCTTGCACAAAGAGAGCTGTGTACATGCATGCCTGTTGTGACTCAGAGGTTTGAGCCTGCTCTGTTAGAAGACACAGACTTGAGCAATGAGGAAGAGGAGGATTTGGCCTTGAGGTTTGAGCCTGCTTTGCTGGAGGACACAGACTTGAGCCATGAGGAAGAGGAGGATTTGGCTCTGAGGTTTGAGCCTGCTTTGCTGGAGGATTTGGAATTGCCTTCCTCCCCAGGACCTTCCTCCCTGGTTGTGCCTCAGGTGTCGGCAGATAATCAGGAGAGCGTAGCGGAGCCTCTGGCTGAGGATCAAACTGAGGAATGTTGGTTTGATGCGAGGCAAAGATGCAGGCATAGGTGTGAGATGCAACGTAGAAGGAAAGGACAAATCAGGGACTGAGATGAGAGACTGACACACCCCTCAGGGAATAAAAGTGGGCGTGTTAGCTCTGGATTCTCATTCGGGACAATTTGTTAATTTGGGATAGAAGCTTCGACAAATTCTGTGTGTGGCGTTTGCCTGTGATTTATGTTCTTGTTTTATTATTGGACTTGGCAGGCAGCTTGTGGGAGACTGCCAAGGACTTCTCCAGCCAAAGGAATTTAACCCTGTCATTACTGGTCTTGTCTGCTTGTTTATATTCCTTTGGAAACTTGGACTCTCACCTCGTGGGCACAGGTGAGACATAACACATGCCTATCATTCACACGCCGCCATTCCCTCTGCTCTGGGCCGGGCTGGGCAGCTTGAAAGGTTGGGGACCTCTGTTTTAGGGCAAAATGCATCTGGGAAAAAATATAATGGTGGATCTAGATATAAAGAGGAGGCGTCATGGCTGACTTGCTGTGCACTTTTGCTCACAGCCAGACAACTGAAACCAGGGAAGGGGGAGGGATATGATTGGAATGTATGGGTGGTTGGGAGGGAACTGAGCTGTGGCCTGGGAGAATCTTGATACCTCAAGGTCAAATGATGAGAGTCATCTGAGCCGAGAAGACAGATTGCATTGGACTGGGGGGGACAATGGACAGTGGGTGGTCCGGGGGGTTGGGTGGGGAAAGGGGGATTTTAAGCTTGCAGTTTTTTCACTTGAAATCTTGAAAACTGGCTTTGCTTCTACTGTGCCTATATGGATCTATGAATAAAATTATACTCTTGGAAAAATAATGTCCCAGGAGTTTCTTTTGCTGCATATACCAATGGGATGGTTGACAGGAGGCAGCACATTTTATATGATTTGCCTGATATAAGATGATATATATTATGCAAGATATGGAATTCTTACATAATTCCAGCAGTAACTGAGAAGTACTCTTTTCTGAAAAAAATGAGCAATTTCTAGTAACTGGAGGCAACCTCATGCCTTCCAGAAGTTTTGGTCTGCTAGTCCCATAATCTCTTGTCCTTTATCATGCTGATGGGAGTTGAAGTCCAAAACATCTGAAGGGCATCATGTCACAACAGCTCATGAGGTTTTCCGACAGTTATCCACCTCTGGTACAGACAGCTCTTAGCTAGAAGACCAATGATATGAATCTGTGCCAGACAGTTTGCTGAATGTAGTTCTAAAGAAAAAGAAGCATTTCAAGAGCTTGAGGATCTTACTGTCAATCAGCCCCTCTTGTGCTGTGGGAAGGAAGGGACTCTTCCCATTCCTGCAACCTAAAATATTTCAACTTCTATTAAATGTCCATCATATGCGGAGTTTATATATATATATAAAAGAACCCAATACACAAGCCTGAGGTTGGCAGATGAGATTCTGCCAAAACGTCACTATAATAAAAGCACAAATATTAAGACGTGGGAAAAATACCCAAAGAAACCTAAATACCATACATATAAATATCCATGAAAACATAAGAAAACATACATACATACATACATACATACATACACACACATTTCAAAGCAATTTTTTTAATCACCAGCCTTAGTTCCATCCTACTGTTTGAATGATTGAGAAATTCTGTGCATAGGAGTTTGCAGCTGAAGAAAAAGTACATGATTGTGTTTAACTTATGCTAATTATATGCAACCACATTGGCTGCAGTCTATTATTGATGTGTTATAAACACTGCACCAAATTGGCAACTCCTGCAGTCAGGCTTTTGACAGCTGTAGCTACCAAAGACACCAAGGCATTTCTTGAAGGCTTCAAAATTCACCACCCAGTCCAAACAGAAAATTGGACATCAAAGCAAGTGTCAAAACTGGCCCCATGCTAATTAAGACAGCGCTAGGATTTTAAAAGGCAAATTTCATCCATTATGATCTTGTCACTTCATGTAGTTACAAAACAGCTGGCAAAGATGACAGAATTCAGAAATATCACTCCATCACAGCTTAACTTTCCTCTGGATTCATATTTAATTTTATTTGCTGTGTCCCATTATAGCACCTACTGCAAAATGCATAGCTTTGTGCTATAAACTTTGTCACAGAGGCCAAGGGAGGAGCTCAAAACTGTCAAAAGATCCTGAATATGGCAGCTGTTGTTATCATAAGTTATCCAAAGGCAGCTGATACGAAGAACATAACACACAGCTGTAAAATATTAAGCAGTTACCGGAAAGGTAGGTGTTGATAGACCAATAGCACTTGGGCTGCTGAAAAAAAGAGGTGTTGATGCTACTGCCTTGGGACACAGGCAGTGGTGGTATTCTACCGGTTCAGTCCGGTTCAGGCAAACCAGTAGTAAAAAATGCTACCGTTCAGCCAAACCAGTAGTAAAAAAAAACAGCTACTGGTTTGGCTGAATCAGTATTTCTTTTCTTTCCCCCTTCAGACAATCAGCTGTTCTGACAATCAGCTGTGCCGGGATCCCCCTGAGCAAAAACGGGCTCCCAAAAGGCTTCCCTGAGGCCCAGGAGGCAAAAAAAAAAAAAAACAGACCACGGGGGGTGCTGCCCCCCCCAAAAAGCCACACCCACCTAACCAAGCCCACAGAACCGGTAGTAAAAATATTTGCATCCCACCCCTGGGCACAGGCCTTCCATCTTGTTACTACAAGACAAACTCCTTGTTCTGTACTGTCCCATAATGGAAAAGTGAATTCAGAACAATTTGGTAGTCTTTACTGAAGCAGCATATGAAAGACTGAAAGCCCTTGTATTTGAGGGGGTGGGAATAGAGCCTATTGTATGGAGCTTTCTCAATTGAATTCTCAAAGCCCTCCAAGATCTCTATTAGGCCTATTAGGTAAAAATAAGACTCCAGATAAAGAAATATTAATTCTGTGTAGACAGGTTTGAGGTGGTTGTGTGTTTTTTTTAAAGAAAAAAGAAAAACAAGCCTCACAATAAATATTGTAAAAGCTTTTATCTGTTATTTAATTCTGAGGCTAAAAAAAAGGTGTTGCTCTTTGCAGGGATCTTATTTAAATTTAAAATGTGTATGTGTGTATATGATGTGTGCAGTGTGTATTTCATAGTACAGATAGTCTTTGACTTACAACCATTTGTTGGTGATCATTTGAAGTTACAATGGCACTGAAAAAAAGTAACTTATGACCTTTTTCACACTTTATGACCATGGCTATGTGATCAAAATGTGGATGTTTGGCAACTGGTAGATATTTATGAGGGTTGCAGTGTCCTCATGTAATTCCCTTTTGTGACCTTCTGACAAGAAAAATCAATGGAGAAGCTAGATTCACATTATGACCGTGTTACTAATCACTGCAGTGATTCACTTAACAACTGTGGCAAAAGGGAGCAAAACACACTTAACTATATTGCCTAGCAACAAAAATTTTGGCCTCAATTATGCTTGTAAATTGAAGACTACCTGCATTCTACCCATAGCATACACCTTCCTTTTTTCTGTGCTGAATGACAGATAGCAGAGTCTCAATTTTGTCTTCTAGAAATAATAATTGTGATTTATTATTGTTTATTGAATTTATACGCTGCTCAATTCTCAGTGATTTTAGGTAACCAACTTCCTTCTGGTTTCATTGGCTAGGCGCCATATTGTAAGTTGAGCTCATTAAGGAAAAACAATAGGACCAAACTCTTCTCTTGATTGTCATCTTCCAGCTTGGCTCGCTCTTTACCTGGAGGAAATACAGCCTAATGTCAAAGAGCTCACATACAGTGACTCAATATGACTGAGACAACTATCCAATGAGATCCTATGTAACCACACACGTGGGAACAACTTAGCCTTTCTTTTCCAGACCTCAACAAGGGGCACTGGGGTACTCAGGCCTAAGGGATGTGCCATCCAAGTAGGCCAGTAGAACATGTCCCTTTCTCTCATAACAAGTAACGTGGGAAAGAAGCTTATAAATTATCTGATTGGTTCCTTTAGGTCTAGAAGCTTTCTGAACTATAAATTACCTGGTATCCTGCCCCTCCATTAATAGACATGTTAAGTACTTAATTTACAACAGCTACCTGCAAATAATTACTGTTTAGAATGTATGTAGCACTTGAAAATGTTTGAAGCAACTCCCACCCATTATCTGAATGAACCTCCCAAGAGCCTCCTTTGATAGATTCAGCATTATCTCTATAAAACAGACAGGAAGCTGACAGTGTGGTGGACAGGAAAATTTTTACCTGAGGCTACCTATTGAATTTATAGTAGTGCTAAGATTAGAATTAAGGACATCTCTGTTGCCACTTCCCTCTTTCCCTTTATATGGTTATAATTGCTGACAATGAGAGTCAATGTAAAAGAAAACAGAGATAGGCACATCTTGATAACTTCTGCTTGCTGCAGGCTGTAGGTTCGATCTGTATAACATTATAAGGAACTCAGGATACAGTTGTATGCGAACACGTATGGGCTCAATTTAGAACTGGGGAAGGGCAAGGGAAGAGCATAGTGCTTATCTCCCTAAGTCCAGAAAGAGAGGCTGTTCCCAGGACTAAGAAAAGTGAAAAAGAGCTTGAGGTGTTCCTGCCCATCAAGAAGACGATAATCAATGACTGGAGCGATTAAGAGTCTGATTTGTTCTACCACAGTTTCATAAGCTTTATTAACTTTGCCACCTCCGTCCTTTATTTCCCTGTTCAATTAACCATCTCAACCTACCAAATTTTTATTTGGACTGTACAGCATGTTTGTCTTCCTTAAATGCTTAACCACTAACACAATTTGAAATAGCCTAGTTAATAGCCCCGAATAAAGCTACAGACAAATGCTTACCAAATTTATCTTTAATTCGACAAAATTGTTTATAATCTCAGACTTACTACAGTTACAAACATTTTACAAACAGCAAGGATGCTATATTCTGCTGTGCCAATAATAGTTCACCTTTAAATGCGGGCAAGATAATGGAAGAGACTGCCACTTTCACCTTCCCTGTTATTTATCAGTCCTTAGTGTGAACTTGAGAGCCACTACTTAAGGGCAGTAAGCTAGAAACTGAGACATTGTGAGTTCTAGTCTTGCCAGTTACTAAGCCAGTATAGTAACTTTGGGCCAGTCACTTTTCTCAGCTCCAGAAAGAAGGTAAGGGCAAATCGTTTTTTTTTTTTTTTTTAATAAAAGTTTTATTGATTTTAACAACAAATAAAAACACATAAAACATAAAACATAACATAAGAACATCATCATTCTTCATAAATTTACAGACAGTGTATCGGTTGGTTTATCACTTCTTTTTGTGCATCTATTTCATAGTCATCATAATAATTATATTACATAATAACTCATATTATCAATCAACAATTATATATCCTAATATCCTTATTAAACAATCATTTGACTATAATTTAACTAATTCATGCTTAAGCGAGATAACTATAATTTAGTTAATTTATAACAAATCGTAAAATCATACCAAATCTATCTTAATATAATATTCTAAAATATTATCAAAACCAAAATATATATATATTCTATTATTATATTGTTTTATCTAACCATTGATAAAAAGATCCCAAACTTCATAGAATTGTTTATCTTCTTGTTCTCTAATTTCAAATGTCAATCTACTCATTTCAGCACATTCCAATATTTTCTTAATAATTTCTTCCTCTAATGGTATTTTCTCACTCTTCCAATTTCTAGCAAATACAATCCTAGCCGCTGTTAACACATTTACAATCAAATACTTTAAGTTTTTATTAAATGTATCAGGTAAGATTCCCAATAGAAAAATCTCTGGTTTCAAATCTATATTTTTTTTGTCATTTCTTCCAACCATATGCGAATTCTAGTCCAGTATTTCCTGGCCTCCTCACAAGTCCACCACATATGGTAATATGAGCCAGGGATCTGATGACATTTCCAACACTTTTCGGATTTATTCTTGAACATTCTTGCTATTCTTGTCGGGAAAATGCCACCTGTAAAACATCTTATACAAATTTTCTTTATATGCTACTGACATTGTCATTTTATAATTTTGAGACCACAATTTTTGCCATTTTTCTAAATCAATCCCATATCCAAAGTTCTTCCCCAAACAATCATTGTTTCTTTGACTTGTTCTTCCTCTAATTTAATTTCCAACAAATAACTATATAGTTTTTTAATCACTTTTTCATCAGCACCTGTCAAAATCCCATCTAAATCAGTCAATTTATCATAAAATCCTTCTGTTTTAGAATCTTTAAGATACCTTGAGTGTATTTGCGCATATGAAAACCAATTCATTTTTATATCTTGTTCTTCTAGCTTTTGCATCGTTTTAAGTTCACCCTTTTCATCCAGTATTTCCCCATATCTAACTGTTTGTTCCTTCTTATAAATTATGGGATAGGAAAAAGCTTCAATAGTTGATAACCAAACTGGAATTTTCAAATAACATTGTTTCTTAATTTTCTCCCAATTCAACCATAACGATTCCCGTATATAGTGCCTTCTGAAATAACCCTGCGATTTAGTTTCCTTATACCATAAAAAAGCATGCCAACCCAATAATAAATCATGTCCTTCCAATGCCAGTAATCTAGACTTTCTTAACGTTATCCATTCTTTAACCCATATTAAATTTGCAGCTTGATAATACAACTCCCAATTAGGAAGGCCAAATCCTCCTCTAATTCTAGCATCCTGTAAAAGTTTTAGTTTTATTCTCGCTTTCTTACCTTGCCATATATACTTCAACACCATTTTATTTAATTCATCAAAATAGTCTTTACCAAGCCTAATTGGTATTGTTTGAAACAAATATAAAATTCTGGGTAAAATATTCATTTTAATTGTTGAGATTCTACCTATCAAAGATAATTGTAGATTTTCCCATTTTTTCAAGTCAGATGCTATCTGCTGTTTAAGTTTAATATAATTATTCTCTTTCAGTGTAGTACATCTTGACGTCAAAATTATCCCCAAGTATTTAACTTTATTCGTAACTTGAATTTTCAATAAGTCTGCCAACTCTTCTCTTTGCCTTAATAATATATTTTTGTCAGAATCTTTGTTTTGTCTTTATTTATTTTCAAGCCAGCCATCTCACCATACGTCTCTATCTTTTCCAGTAGTTTTAAAGCTGTCTCTAGAGGGTCTTCCAGAATAAAGACCAAATCGTCCGCAAAGGCTTGCAATTTAAATTCCTCCTTTTTAACTTTCATTCCTTTTATATTTGTATCCTCTCTAATATTTCTATTTAATACTTCCAAAGTCAATACAAATAACAAAGGGGATAGTGGACATCCTTGTCTTGTGCCTTTTTAATATTGATAGAGTCTGTAAATTCTCCATCTATCATCACTTTTGCTGTTTGCTTATAATATATAGCTTCTATTGCTTGAATAAATTTTCTAGCAAAACCCATCTGTTCCAATAATAATAACATAAATCTCAATTCACGTTATCAAATGCCTTTTGAGCATCTAAAAATATCAAAGCCATTTGCTTTTCAGGGTGTGCCTCATAATATTCCAAAGTGTCCAAAATTACTCTCATGTTGTCTTTAATTTGTCTCTTTGGTAGAAATCCATTCTGATCAGAATGAATAAAATTATTTAAGTATTTTTAAGCCTTTCTGCCAAAATTGAAGCAAATATTTTATAATCTGCATTCAATAAAGAAATAGGTCTATAATTCTTAATTTGTGATGGATCAGTCCCTTCTTTTGGAATAAGCGTAATATAAGCTTCTGACCATGTTTTAGGTATTTTCTTATTTATCATAACTTCATTCATAATTTCTAACAATGAAATACTCAATGATTCTTGTAATGTTTTATAAAATTCTGCCGGAAACCATCTGGTCCTGGTGCTTTCCCGTTATTCTGTCTATTAAGTGCTTCAGTTAATTCCATCATTGTTATAGGATTTTCCAACATTTTCCCAGTTTCATCAGATATCTTGGGTAGGTTGGCATTTTGTAAATACTGTTTAATTTTCCCCTCATCAAAATCCTCCTGCTTATATAATTGCGCATAAAAATCTCGAATAATTCTCTTTTTCTCCTTATTACCATGACAGACTAGACCCTGTTCATCCATTAACTGTAGTATTCTCCTTGATTCTTTCTCTTTTCTCAGTTTGTATGCTAACCATCTACCTGGCCTGTTTGCATCCTCAAAATAGTTCTGTTTAGCACTTCTAATTTTTTGCGCCAATTCTTCTTTCTCTGTTTGATCCATTTTATGTTTAATTATATCCATTTTAAATTTAATATCTTTTTTCTGTGGCATTCTCTGTAATTCTTTTTTCCAATTTTTTATAATCATCTTCTAAAGTTTTAATCATTTGCCTCTTTCTAATATTTTTTTCTTTGTGTATTCCATTATCAATCCTCTTGCATATGCCTTCATTGTGTCCCAAACATTCTGTATTGAAGTATCTTCTTTTCTGTTTTCATTAAAAAAGAAGGCCAGTTCTTTTTCCATCCACTGTGTAAAATCTTTTTCCTTTAAAATAGTATTATTTAATGTCCATCTAGATCTTCTTTTTTGTCCTTTCCATTTAATTGTCATTGGGTTATGATCTGCCCATGTACTTGTTTCAATATTTATTTCTTGGATATTAGATAATAATTCTGTTGACGTCCACATCATATCTATTCTGGACCATGATGAATGTCTATTCGAGTAGAAAGTATATTGTTGAGTTTTAGTATTTCTTTCTCTCCATATATCTTTTAGATTTAGTTCCTCTATCATTTCAAAAAAGGATTTAGGGAGGATCTTCCTATTTTGTCGTGTTATTTTTGCTGTGCAGTCCAATTCATTGTCTACAATTCCATTAAAATCTCCCATTATAAATATATTAGCGTAGTCCAATTCAATTATTTTCATATGTAATTTTTATAGAATCTTTTTTGTTTATCATTCGGAGCATAGATTGCAACCAAAAGTATCTTTCTATTGTTATCCACTATTTCAGCCATTAGTACTCTTCCATCTTCATCAGTATAAATCAATTTTGCTGAAATGGTTTCTTTAATATACAATACCACTCCTCTTTTCTTACACTGGGCCAAAGAAGTAAAAATTTTCCCTATTTTTGGTCGCACCAATAATTGTTGATGTTGTTTTTTAATGTGTACTTCTTGTAAGCAAATTATATCAAATTTTAATTTCTCTATTTTATGAAAAGTTTTCCTTCTTTTAGTAGCTGAATTCAGTCCATTTATATTCAAAGAAATCAATTTTTTTTCCTCCATAGTTATGATTTATATTTAGGTCTAACGGCTCTCGTTGATCTTACTTCACGTTGTTCTTTAGTCTCCACTTGTCCACCTACTGCACCTTCTTCTTTTCCCATCTCTATTTGGTCCTCTTGAAATTCAGTTAAGGTAGTCTCTTCTTCTATCTCTGTTTCTCTTCTTTTAAAAAATTCCTTATAAAACGATTCTGCTTCATCAATTGAGCCAATTCTGTATCTCTGTTCTTTCCATGTAACCATTAATCCTTCTGGAATCAACCATCTGTAATTCACCTCCTTTTCCAATAATACTTTAGTCAGGAAACAATATTCTCTCCTCATCTCTCTAATTTTTCTGGGTACTTGTTTTAAAACCCCAATCTCTTTATCTCCATATTTCAATGTCTTCTCTCTTGCCGCTTGTAATATCTGTGTTCTGATAGATTTTTTAGTAAATCTAACATGAACTTCTCTTGGTAACTTATTCCTCGATGCATATCTTGTAAAAACTCGGTATATCTCATCTATTCCATCCATCATTTTTTCCTCTGTTATTTCCAAAGCTCCAGCCAAGATTTCTATCATTACTGCAGCAAGATCTTGTCCTTTTTCTTCCTCTATATTTTGAAATCTGAGGTAATATTCTGATCTATCCATCTCCCACTTCACCATCTCATTCTTGTTTTGTTCAAGCGTTGTCACTCTGTCATCAATATTTCCAATTTTCTCATCTTTTTGATTGTCTTTCTCTTCCAGTTTTTGCAATTTCTCATCTCTTTGATTGTCTTTCTCTTCCATTTTTTGCAGTCTCTCATCATACTTCGCCATCATCTGTTGGATGTTTTCAATTTTTTGTTCAATACTCCCCATCCTTTGTTCAATACTCATTTTAAGTTCTTGAATTCCTTGCATAACCGTCGTTAGATCCGTTTGTCCTTTATCTTGCTTCGCCATTGTTGAAAGTCGTCCTCCAGTTGATGGGGAGGCAGGAGCAGAAGTTGATGCGCCAGAAGGTAGAACTTTCTTACTCATTTGAATAACTCAGAATCTTCCCACTCTTTTAATCCAGTTGGCAGTGTAACAATTATAATCCAGTTAGGGAAAGGAAAAACGTAAAAAAGAAAAATCAGTAAAAAAAAACAAAAAACCAAGATTTAAAAAAGGAAAAAAGTTTCAAGGAAAAAAGAAAAATTTCTTTCTTCAGGTTCTTCTAGACCTTAATCCTCAGTTGCAATAGTCAAAAGGAGAGTAAAACCCAATAATATTAAAAAAATAACAATAATAATAAAAGAAAAAGAAAAGAAAAATTCTTCAGGTTCTTCACACCTTAATCCAATTGCGAAATCTCAAGAAAAAAAAACATGGCCACAAAAAAAGAGTATATACATACAAAGGTAAAAAAAAGCAAAAGTCCCCCAAAAAAGAAAAGAAAAAGGAAAAAAGAAACAATATTCTGAGGCTTTCCCTTTAGAGAAAAAAAAATGAAAAATAATAATAATAGTAATAAGCAAAAGTGTACAAATATTACAAAATACTATAGGGTTAAGGAGGAGGGATAAAAGCTAACAACAAGTAAAGCAAAAATCACACTGCATTTTATTTAAACATCCAAGGCTCTTATTATGGCTTCTCCACAAGTTTCAAAGCCAAGCTTCAAACATTCAGTTGATTGTAGAAATCCCAAAGAGACACCTGTGAAAACATTCTCCAGAGTTCCTCTCTCTATCTTATCAACTCAGTGTCCTTGGGAGAGAGTTTCTCACAGTTCTCTCAACTTCAAGTAAAGTATTTTCAAGCCTCTAGTTGGCAGTGTTGCAGAGTTACAAAGTTTCTCAACTCCACTCCCCCTTCTTCCTCCCCTCCAAAAAATAGAAAAAGAAAATATGTATATATATATATGTGTATATTTAAAAAAAGAAAAAATTACTAAAGGGAGCCTCTATTAAAAATATAAACAGTCAAAAAGGGAAGGTAATTATAGAAAAAAAAAAACCAGTCTGGTTACAATTACTAATCACAATAGAAGTTCGCTAGAAAAAAAAAGTAAAAAGCCAAGCCTCATTTTGACATCTCCTAAAAAATCGCCACTAAGTCCATCTTATCAAATTCTGTCAAAAATCTTACAGATTCCTTCTTCTTCTAGGGTGTCCTTATCCCAAATAAAAAAAATAAATCTCACCAGCCGATACACTTTCTCTTTCTTTCTTCTCTTCCTTTCGGAGCTGTCCCTGCTTCAGCAGCTTAATGGCTGCCTCTCCGCCGATGGTAAAGGGGCTTCTTCTGGATCCACCAGGGACTTGCGGTGTCCCTGTGATCAACAGAACGCGCCCCTTACTATCACCGTCTCTACGGGACGGTTTAGGTCCGTTGGGACCGACCAGGGGCGAAGATATCAGCTATAACTTCGGAGCCCCGAAATTACAGCTGTAACGTGGCGACGTGACTCCGCCTTCTCCCAGGGCAAATCGTTTTTATAAAACCTGGTCAAGAAAAATGTAGGAACTAGACCAGGAGTGGGCTTCAAAAATTTCAGCAACGGATTCTCTGCCTGGTTGCTGGGTGGGCGTGGTCATGGTGGGCGTGGCCTAGTCAGCCTCCTTCAGGCTGAGGGGGCATGTTTTCACCTTCCTCGGGCTCCGGAGGCTTTCCTCAAGCCTCTGGAAGGTCGAAAACCACCTCCCCCGGGCTCCGGAGGCCCTCTGGAGGCCGGAAACAGGCCCGATTTCGGATTTTCAGAACTTCCAGGAGCCCACTTTCCCCCCTTCCTAAGCCTCTGCGCAGGCCCTGCCCTTACCTCACATCCAAAATGGGTCACAGGGAGATTCCTGGGAGGGGCAGGGCGGGGTGGGTGGGGCCATCCAGGGGTGAGATTTGACGGTTCACAGAACCAGCCATAACGTTAGCAACAGGTCTGCCCGAACCTGGGCAAACCTGTAACAGCCCACCTCTGAACTAGACTTTCTTGGAATAGGTGTGAGGACTTTATGAATTGATTCTGAAACCAGCAGTGCCGATATTAGTTGTCTGACTTGTCTTGTTGATTATAATTGCATTTTTATTTTACCATTACTGGTGTACATCATGTCAACATTGACATGAAGACCCACGCACACACACAAACAAGGAGAAAAGTGTGAACTTAGGGAGGCTTAGTGCCCATTGGTATGTGATGGCCTTATACCCTCCCTGACTGAAGGTCTCAAGACCATCATTCTCAGAAGGAACATACAAAAAGCTTTGGGTGCAGAGCGCATCTTTAAACACCATAAAGAAGGCACCCTTTTCATTTATTGTTCATTAAATTGCCTTTCATCCAGGATCTCGGGGCAACACAGGTGAAACTTCCTCCTTCAATTTTTCATCATTTATTAGATTGACCTTACGATTTCCTTGCTTGTTTGTCCAGGCACAATGGCTATCGGGTTGGGATGGTTCTTGGTTTTATCGTTTATGGCTCTGTTTCTCATTAACTATCCTTTTAATAAGGTTATCAGGAAAAGGAGGATTTGCTGAGATTAAATTGAGCTGTCTGAGGCAAATATCAGGGTTCTTTCTTGGAATAGGTGCAAGTTATGGTAAAATATGCAAAGTCATTGTCATAAAATGAATTCTGTGAAGTGGAATCTATAAAAAATGCAAAATTAACATTATTGTAAAAGTTGCCATTTTCAGATGGAGAATGAAACAACCTTGCCACAGCTAGCCTGAAAAGCACTTCAGGGGGTCTTACTGCACCACTGTGTTCCCATAACATTGTCTTCCTTGGGGCAACCCAATCTTTTTTTTTTTTCTTGGTGCATTTCAAAGTGCAAAATATCCATTTATGATTTTTAACATCTGAGTTCTTTAGTCTTAGGTCATCTTCCTATTCACAGAAATTCTTGCCTCACCTTACCTCCTGAACTCGTAGTTCCTAGATTTTTCCCTGTACCAACATTTTAGTTTTTGTAGGCTATGGACCAGCCTGATTTCTCCTGCTTATATGAGCTCTGTTCGGTGAACTCATGTGTCACCCAGATTCAAAGTGTGTTCAAGTGAGTCTTCTATCCTTCACAGGGGTTTTAAACTACAAACGACAACTGTAGTTGCAGTGTGGCAGAAACCAACTACAATGTTACACAACTGTAGTTTTCAGCAGGAATGTGCAGAACACTTCAGAGATATATATTTTTTGCCAAGCGTACCCTATTTGCACTGGAAAATGTGTGTCTGCAGGAGTGCGGGGTGAGGAGGAACCAGCATTTTTGTAGCATGATATTTTATTATTCCAGGATCTCTACATAACAGGACTGCTAGTTGGCTCAGGATGTTCCCTGCATGCTTCCAGTATTCCAAGGACAGCAGAAGTAAAAATGATCCCAGTTACCATCAAATGCTTTAGAGCAGGGGTGTCAAACTCAAGACTCATGGGCCAGATCCGGCCTGCGGGACTGTCCTGGAAACAGCAAAGGACTGGCCCACAGTGCCTCTGCCAGCGAAAATGGAGCCTCCCAGGTTCCCTTTTCAGCCACAACAGCCTGCTGCAGCCTTCTGCCAGTGAAAATGGAGCTCCCTGAGGGATGCAGAAGGTCATCGTGGCCAAAAACGGAGCCCAGGCGGGCTCTGCGCGGCATCCTCTAGCTCCATTTTTATTGGAAGAAGTCTGCAGGAGGTTGTTGTGGCTGAAAATGGAGCCTCAATGAGTGACATTGAGCTGACCACACCCACCCCAGCCACCCCCACCCCCGCCCCCACGATCAAACAGAACCCTGATGTGGCCCTCAATGAAATCAAGTTTGACACCCCTGCTTTAGAGGAATTGGGGAATGGTTATGTGAAAGTACTCTCAGGTGGCTGCTTTCCTTGTTCATTGGAGAAAATAATAAAACTTATTGAGAGCATCACACTTAATATGGTGTCTTCTATACCAGGGGTCCCAACCTCTGGGCCACGGCTCACTATCGAGCTGTGGCCTATTTAAAATTGAGCTGCACAAGAGGCGAGCCGGTGTGTGTGTGTGTGTGTGTGTGTGTGTGTGTGTGTGTGTGTGTGTGTGTGAAGCTTCACTCATGTGAGTGGTGCCCCAAAGGCTTCTCTCTTGTGTGAGTGGAGCTATGCACACATAGCTCTATTTCTCTCTCCCACCCCAGCCGGGCCACCAAGCTGCAAAAGTTGGGGACTGCTGTTATACACATTTGATCATTTTGTCTTCAGTAATGCTTTCTACTAATTCACCCAGGACAGATATCAAGCTAAGTAACCTAAAATTTGTAGAACGTCTTTCCTAGTTTTTTTTTTTACAAACAACATTATATTGATAACTTTCCTGTCCTGTTTTTGATAGGACAGGATACTAGGACCAATTTTTGTTAGATCAGTAGTTCCGCATTTGAATTCTTTAAATAACAGATGGATGTAATGTATGCAAAACAAGACTTGATGACTTGATTCTCTGTTTATCACTAAACATTGTTAACTTTGTATCTTACCAGCAGAACCGTCTTTCCTCAAAATTCAGTTTGTTGGTTATTGTCTATACAATCCTACATGGTGCTGGACCAGATGGTCTGTAGAACTATCTCTCCCTAATGATATTTGGTTATCCCATGAGCCCTTCTCTGAAACAATGCCATTTGACAGGACTACAAAGGTGTGTGCCTTTTCTATTGTGTCATTCAACTTCTGGAATGGTTTGATTGCAACGGAAGAGAATATCTATAGTTCAGGACTGAACTGTGGAGTCCTCGGTGCTCTCCAAGCTTAATTGTTTGCTTGCAGACCTTTCATCACCCAACTAGCTAACATCATCAGTGCCAGTGATGGTTGGTTTCAACTTTGTGGGCATTCAGAAAGGCAGTAAAAATGTGACTTTCAGGTCAGGCTTATTGGAGCTTCTCATTTGGAAAGGAACATGAATGAGAGCTTTTGGTCACCTATTTATATCTGGTAACATTGTAATTGAAAGTTTTATATTATATAATGTTCACATTAACCATATACATTCTTTAAATGAATGAATTTATCAATGAATAGGTAAATATTTCCAGTTAAAACATGATTACTGCATATGCTTTACAGTATATCTTCTCTTTGTACTTTTTATATAGCTTCCTTAGTATGCAGCTTTGTACCTTTGATGCAATTAATTATTTATTGGTCTGACTGTATTATACATTTTTTTCAAAATCCATTTCTTATTCCTTATCACCTGGCACTTCTTAAGTGCCCCACTCCCAACAAATGCAGTCATTCTCTTTGAGCAGCAGATCTCTCACCCATAAAGACACACACCCATTAGTAACAACAGTAAGAACCATCTCACATTAAAAACAACAACAAGGAAACAAATAGAATCTACATAATTCCCCAAACACCAAATGCCTTCAAACCGAAAGCCATAAACTATATGCTCCCTGGAAAGAATGCTTCCTGAAGCAGCTTTTATGTTACTAAACCAGAAAAAAAAAAAAACTATAGAGGAAGATGCACACCACAAATTACACCTACATTGGTTCAGCAAGAAAATAACAGGCTCCAATTAGGAAAGCTACTAGGTTAAAAAAAAAAAAAAGCAGAGAAGCTCCAGATTGGAGCAGAGGGGGAAAATCAATGGGCCTTTAATCAGAGAATCTATATGGCTGAAGATCAGATGTGGAAAGCTGCCTGCTGAGATTAATTTAGAGGGAGGAGACTAAGGACATCCTTTATCTTAGCAGTAGCTGCAAGGGGCAGGATGAGCATCTGTGGGGTCTTTTCTATTCCGTTGTGCAACTTTCATCTTTCATTATAGGCCACATATCTAACTTGCAGTATCTTGGAGAGGTCCAAGACTAGATCTCTATTTTTTTTAAAAAAAAGCACTAGAAGAAAGGATGATCCCAAAGGCCAAGGCCTTGTGAAAGCTGATAAAAATCTGCCTCTTCTGGAAGGACTTTATGAATTGATTCTGAAACCAGCAGTGCCAATATTAGTTGTCTGACTTGCCTTGTTGATTATAATTGCATTATTGATTTTACCATTACTGGTGTACATTGTCTATAGCAGGGGTCTCCAACCTTGGCAACTTTAAGACTTGTGGACTTCAACTCCCAGAATTCCTCAGCCAGCTGGCCACCGGGGGAGGTCATCTTTCAGTTCAGAGTTTGATACTCAATTTTACTGTGATACCCTGAGTTGAGTTGATGAGGCTGTAGAAACCTTGTGGATGCTGTTAGGATCTAAATGGAGCTAACTAGGCTGAACTTGAACCCAAGCCAGAGTTGCCATTTATCTATTGAGATTGCCAGTCAGTTTTGGTGTTGAATCTTAAGGAGAACCTTTGCCCAGCTTGGGCCAGTCTGGCCTTTTCTAAAGATGAGGATCTTGTAACAGCAAACCAAAGAGCTCCAATGCACTCCAAATGGAGCTACCTTTGAAGATGACTCAGAAGCTACAATTGGTATAAAATGCAGTGCTCCAGGTTATCATTTTAGAGCTCTTAATGACCTTTGTATTTTCATGAAGGCGCAGAAACTAGGAAGGGGAATTTTGGGGGGTTTCATCTTTCCGGACCAGTCTCCCCACAGACATCAGCAGAGCCCTGATTGTGAGGTTTTCTGGAGAGCTGTAAAACTAGATTGTTCTGGAGTGCTTTGAAAGAAGGGCATCTTGTATGCAGCTATTAAAGAGTAACTACTTAATACTGGAGAAAGCTTGTTTCATAAAGGGTTAATATTGTTATTTGACGATTGTATCAATGTGTTATTGTGGATTTTCTTACTAGAGTGGCAATGACCTGAACAAAATAAATCTGGAGCAGAGCTTATAAACACTTCAATATTCTAAAAGTTGTTTATGCTTTTATCCAACATCCTTTAACCTGCTCCTTCTTCAGATACTTCTCTGCTAAACCAAGACTGTTTTCTTGGTTTAGAATAGCCCTTAAGCTGGATTTAAATGCAGATAAAATAGAGCTTTATAAACCTTTGAATCAGGCCTCTTTACTTTCATTTTTAGAAACCTTCATGCTGCCCCTTCCTTCTATATTTTAAGGCAAATCCCATTTTAACAAGAAAAAATCAACTGATGATTAAAAATAAGCATGAAACCTGACTTACTTTGATTAAACGCTATACACTAATTAAAAATAAGCACAAATGTTGAGGAAATAAAAAAAGAACTTTATTTTAATGTAAACATAGCAGAAATAGAAACCTTTCCTTTCCTGTGCCCCATCCAGACTGAAAATTCTGTTTTGCACAGCCACCAATAGCTACACCAGCTTCCCTCCTTCCATCCTGAGACTGCAGCCACACAAGACATTTCTACCTCACAACTTCCAATATGCAGTGCCTTGTCTCCCTCTCCCAGACTACCCATTGTCACATACCTTCCGAGCAGTGGTGGGATTCAATTTTTTTTTTACTACTGGTTCTGTGTGGGCATGTCTTGGTGGGTGTGTCATGTCTTGGTGGGCATGTCTTGGTGGGTGTGGCAGGGGAAGGATACTGTAAAATCCCCATTCCCTTCCCACTCCTGGGAGAAGGTTACTGCAAAATCCCATTCCTTCCTCATCCCACTAACCTGCTTTCCAGCTCCGTTCTCCTGTGCATGGCGACAAAAGAAGACCCAGCCGATCAACTGTGACTCGGGAGGCAGAGAATAGATGGGGGCGGGGCCAGTCAGAGGTGGTATTTGCCGGTTCTCCGAACTACTCAAAATTTCTGCTACCGGTTCTCCAGAACTGGTCAGAATCTGCTGAATACCACCTCTACTTCCAACTCCATCAGATACATCAGTTGAACAGAATTGTATCTTTTATACTGAACATCTTTCTAATAATTTCACATCCTTCTCCCTCTCCTTAGAATGTCTTCATGCCATTTCACAAAGACAATGGATGCACCCATAAAAACTGTGCGATACAGAATACATCCAAATTGGCACTGATAATCCAGACTTTTTAGTGTTCTTGCAGTGGCCCATGGCCCTTTATTGGGGTGTATTTCAGCATATACTCTATCATCTCTTTTTTTCTCTCTAACGAAATTTTGGTATTAATATTAAAATCAAATGAAACTTAAAGAAAACAGAAAGGAGTAAAAAGTGCAAAGGAAAAGAAATTAAAACAGAGAGAAAAGTAAGAATATAATAAAGATCCATATATACATACATACATACATACATACATACATACATACATACATACATACATACATACATATATATATATATATATATATATATATATATATATATATATATATATATTTGTAGATTTTCACGGGTAGGTCTAGGTGTATTCGGGTCTTTTCCCATGTAAGATTAGGAGTATCTTGGCGACGTTTCGGCGAGGTCCCACTCGCCATCCTCAGGCTGGTGCTTTCGGCATCATGCCAGTGCAAGCAGTGTGTGATTGGAGCTGCCGTCTCTCTATATATACTGATGGGGGGAGGCTGGTGTGCTGGGCTGGTTGGCTGCGCTGCTGCCTCTTGATTGGTTGATGGAGCTGATGTTGATATCATGGGCTGTGTGATGGCCTTGTGAGTTTTGTTGTGGAGATATCCTGGATCTTGTGCTGTAATCCCCTGGGTCGTTTGTTTTGTAGTGATCTTTTTTCCATTAGCCTCTTGTGTTTTAACAGCTTGAGTAATGGATTGTGTGATGGGCTTGCGAGTTCTTTTTTTTTTTTAAAGTAAAAGTTTTATTGACTTTGACAACAAACAAAAACACATAAAACATAAGACATCAAACATAAAAACATCCTCCTCCTTCATAAATTTACAGACAGTGTATCGGTTGGTTTGCCACTCTTTTTTGTGCATCCATTTCATAGTCACCATTGTAATTATGTTACATAATAACTCATATTATCAATCAACAATGATATATCCTAATATTATTATTAAACAATCATTTGACTATAATTTTATTAATTCATACTTAAGCGAGATAACTATAATTTACTTAATTTATTTTATAACAGATCATAAAATCATACCAAGTCTATCTTAATAAAATTTTATAAAGATGTTATCAAAACAAAAGAAAACAAAAAAATGTATATTCATTATTATTTCCTAGGTTTCTAAATATTCTATTATTATATTGTATTATCTAACCATTGATAAAAAAGTTCCCAAACTTCATAAAATTGTTTATCTTCTTGTTCTCTAATTTCAAATGTCAATTTGCTCATTTCAGCACATTCCAATATTTTCTTAATAATTTCTTCCTCTGATGGTATTTTCTCACTCTTCCAATTTTTAGCAAATACAATCCTAGCCGCTGTTAATACATTTACAATCAAATACTTTAAGTTTTTATTATATGTATCAGGTAAGATTCCCAATAAAAAAATCTCTGGTTTCAAATCTATATGTTTCTTTATCATTTTTTCCAACCATATGCGAATTCTAGTCCAGTATTTTCTGGCCTCCTCACAAGTCCACCACATATGGTAATATGAACCAGGTATCTGATGACATTTCCAGCACTTTTCAGATTTATTCTTGAACATTCTTGCTATTCTTGTCGGGGGAAAGTGCCACCTGTAAAACATCTTATACAAATTTTCCTTATATGCTGTTGACATTGTCATTTTATAATTTTGAGACCACAATTTTTGCCATTTCTCTAAATCAATCCCATATCCAAAATTCTTCCAAACAATCATTGTTTCTTCAACTTGTTCTTCCTCTAATTTAATTTCCAGCAAATAACTATATAATTTTTTAATCACTTTTTCATCAGTACCTGTCAAAATCCTATCTAAGTCAGTCAATTTATCATAAAATCCTTCTGTTTTAGAATCTTTAAGATACCTTGAATGTACTTGCGCATATGAAAACCAATTCATCTTTATACCTAGTTCTTCTAAATTTTGCATCGTTTTAAGTTCACCCTTTTCATCCAGTATTTCCCCATATCTGTTTGTTCCTTCTTATATGTTATGGGATAAGAAAAAGCTTCAATAGTTGATAACCAAACTGGAATTTTCAAATAACATTGTTTCTTAATTTTCTCCCAATTCAACCATAACGATTCCTGTATGTAATGCCTTCTAAAATAGCCCTGTGATTTAGTTCCCTTATACCATAGAAAAGCATGCCAGCCCAATAATAAGTCATGTCCTTCTAATGTCAACAATCTAGTCTTTCTTAACGTTATCCATTCTTTGGCCCACATTAAATTTGCAGCTTGGTAACACAACTCCCAATTAGGAAGGCCAAATCCTCCTCTGATTCTAGCATCTTGGCGACGTTTCGGCGAGGTCCCACTCGCCATCCTCAGGCTGGTGCTTTCGGCATCATGCCAGTGCAAGCAGTGTGTGATTGGAGCTGCCGTCTCTCTAATAATACTGGTGGGGGGAGGCTGGTGTGCTGGGCTGGTTGGCTGCGCTGCTGCCTCTTGATTGGTTGATTGAGCTGATGTTGATATCATGGGCTGTGTGATGGCCTTGTGAGTTTTGTTGTGGAGATATCCTGGATTTTGTGCGGTAATCCCCTGGGTCGTTTGTTTTGTAGTGATCTTTTTTCCATTAGCCTCTCGTGTTTCAACAGCTTGAGTAATGGGTTGTGTGATGACCTTGTGAGACTTATTGCTGTGGTATCCTTGGTCTTGTGCTGTGATATCCTGGGTCATTTGCTGTGTTGCAACTTCTTGAGTTCTTGTGGTGTAATTTCCTGAGTTTTCTGATGTGATATCCTGAGCAGGTGGCTGTGATGTAGCATTCTGGGTTTTAGTCTGGCTTCGAGTTTGGGGTCTGGGTCTGTGTTCTTGGCATGTGTCAGCTTGTTTGCTTTTGGGGTCAGGGGGTGCGACAGATGGCAAATCAGCCGTGGTCTGTTTTCTGGATGGTGGTTGTCCTTCGTTTATAGGATGGGCTTGGGCCTGGGTCTGATGAGGGGGGTTGGCGGTGGTGTCCCACGTTGTTTTGGGTCTGGTGTTGGTTTTCGTGGCTGCGACTCATTTGTTGATGAGGGCTAGCTTCCAGATGTCTGGGAGGCAGGAGGTATCGTCCCGTCTATTCATGTTATGGGGGTGTTTCTCTATCTCGATGGCTTCCCTGATTATTCTCTTGATGGAGTGTTCAGTGTTGGATATTAATTTGGTTCCTTTGAAATTAATTTCATGTCCTGTGGCTTTAAGGTGCTGGAAGAGGGAGGAAGTATTTTCTTCTCTTCTGACTGCGTTTTTGTGTTCTGTGATGCGTGCATTTATTCTCCTGTTGGTTTGTCCAATGTATGTGGCTGGGCAATTGTTGCATGGTATTTCATAAACTCCTTGGTTTTCTAGCTGGATCTTGTCTTTGGGGTTTAAGATGTTGGCTATTTTTTGGTCAGTGTCATAGCCAACATCTTAAGAAACCCCAAAGAGAGAGGCTAATGAAAAAAGATCACTACAAAACAAACGACCCAGGAGATTACAGCATATGTATAAAGTGACTTCCAACCTTCATCCTAACAAGTATAATAAAATTAATAATTCTTTACCCTCTCTAAAGTTACATTTATCTCTTCATCCTATGTCTCCTATCTGTAAACAAATCCATAAAACTTCATCTTTTCAGTCCTGGTGTCAGCAGAAAATCCATAAAGGCTAGCCAGAATTAATAATACATCTTAATCAAATAACCCACACTGAGTCCAACTTCCTAAGAAATAGTCTTCAAATGCACTGGTGCATGCCCAACACTCTTCTTTGTATAGAAGCAGGATTCCTTAAATTTGAAGTGAGTGCATATATCAATAGTTCCTAAGTTTGGCTAAAATTCATTGTTTTAGACTTAATCCCATATATTCATCACAAAGGAGCTGGAAGAGAATCCACTTTAATATAGATTCTTCCTTTGTGTATTGATTATAATGAAGTATGACTCATCTAGGAAGAACATCAGACAAGGAGTGTTTGCCATGGAAGAATAAACTGAGGATAGGCTAATTCCCACATTATTCTAGTCACCAGATATAAGCCTGCTAGACATCTCAAACTATTATGCTGAAATTCTGAAGAGCTCTGAGGCTTACATGCTATAATAACTTGCAATGTACAGTTTTAGAAGGGAGATTCCAGAAAATTCTATATCTTTGACAGTGAAAATTGGGAATTCAGCTACCAAAACAACACTCCATTCACTTCTTTACTATCAATCTTACTGCAAATTGGTAATTATTACACTCAATATTATCTCCCTCAATATGATCATTATCTCAATATTTAGGTTAAACTGACTCCTTTTAGCTGATCAGATTGATATATTCTTGTATAATGTCACCAGATTTTGGATACTACCTGGCAAAATCCATCAGGACCCTGCCCAGAACAGTTTGATTTCACAACAGATAGTTCTCTACATATAACCATTCATTTAGGCCATTGAGTGACCAGTCAAAGTTACAATGGTGCTGGGAAAAAAGGGGATTTATGACTGTTTCTCACACTTGCCATCATCCCCATTGTCATGTGTCAGAATTTGGATACTTGGCAACTGGCATGTATTTATGACAGTTGCACTATCCCAGAGTCATGTGATTATCATTTGTAACCTTCCCCTTTTTTGTTATAAAATTTTATTAGATTATACAGTAAGATACCAAATACAAAAGAAAACAGGAAGACAGTGAGGGGAAGTGGGGGGGAAGAGAAGTGAGGAAGGGCTAGGGAAAAGAAAAAAAAAGTGTTGACTTCCAATTCCCTCTGTTGCAGTAAAATAAAGCATTAACATAAAACCACAACTTTTTGCTTTTCCATAGTAATACAGTATATATGGAGCCTCGGTGGCGCAGTGGTTAGTGTGCAGTACTGCAAGCTACTCCTACTGCAATTTGGCAGATCGAATCCCACCAGGCTCAAGGTTGACTCATCCCTCCATCCTTCCGAGGTGGGTAAAATTAAGGACCCAAATTGTTGGGGGCAATAGGCTGACTCTGTACACTGCTTAGAGAGGGCTGTAAAGCACTATAACATGGTATATAAGTCTAAGTGCGGTTGCTATTGCTATAAACTAGCCATTTCTATAAACACATATCTGTCTAATTGATAAGACCCAAAATCAAATTTTCATTTTTTCCCCACCTCAAGCACGAAGTCCAGAAACGGTCTCTATGTGGCAACCAAAGTACTCATATTCTTTTCTTCAATCAAAACGGTCAATTTAGCCATTTCTGCCAACTCCCTCAGCTTTTGTAGCCATTCTTCCACGCTGGGGAATCGAAATGTCCTTCCATTTTGGGGCGTAACCTTCCCAACCAGCTTCCGACAAGCAATGTTAATGGAGGAAGCCAGTTTCGCTGAACAACCACGTGATTCACGGAGCAACTGCAGCAATTTGCTTAACAAATGTGGCAAAAAAATGTTGCATAATGGGCCAAAACTCATTTAACAACTCGCTTAGCAGCAGAAATGCCTCTCTTAGCAGCAGAAATGTTAGCAGTTCAATTGTGGTCATAAGGTCGAGGACTACCTCTGCATTTTTACATTTATCTTATTTTCCTGTTTTATTTTATCAATCTTATTTTATTAAACTTACCTGTTATATTATCCAAGACTGGCTAGCAACTAGAAAAAAATACTTTCACTTTGACACAATGGATGATGTATTCCTGCCTATCTTAACCTGGGTAATTTACATGAATGTCTTAAGTCTCCAGCGAGCTCTTCCTTCAGGGAAGCCACTAAGTGCTGTGCCTGGAACTTCTTATTGCTCAAGAAAATAGGGCACATTTCCAGCACGAACACCATAATTGTGCTTGCTTAGAGATAAACTGCAAGCTGGCAGCACAGAGCCAAAATATACAAAACAATCCTAACCTAAATGAATTTGATGCTCCAGCAGCTTGCAGTAAGAATGAAGGCCAAATGACAACAGCAAAGCCAAGAACAAACAGAGGCCTCAATAACTTAGTAAGAACTATAAGATGAGCTTCAGCAAACTGGAGATTTCCCAAGTACAGCTTATACAAGAGTGGGGGCTTCGCTACCAAAAGGTAAGCCCTTTGCTTAATGTCTATGGAGATTCTCAGTCATCCAGGTAATGGTTGTTCCAAAGGTGCTTTTTCAAGAGGCAACTGGACTTTTTTTTTTTTTTTTTTTGGTTTTTCTTTGAAGACATTTTGTTTCTCACCCAAGAAGCTTCTTCAGCTTCTTGAAGCTTCAAGAGCTGAAGAAGCTTCTTGGATGAGAAGCGAAACTTCTTCAAAGAAAACCCCAAAAAAGACCAGTTGCTTCTTGAAAAAGCACCTTTGGGACAAGCCTTTTGCTTGTTCAACTATCCTTTGGATCAATCCTAGTTCAGAAGCCCTCTTGGTCTCAAGCTCTGGAATTAGCTACATAGGCATGAAAGGTTAATCATCTGTATTTGAGTCACGGTGGCACAGTGGTTAGAGGGCAGTACTGCAGACTACTTCTGCTGCCTGCCGGCTGCCTGCAATTTGGCAGTTCAAATCTCACCAGGCTCAAGGTTGAGTCAGCCTTCCATCCTTCCAAGGTGGGTAAAATGAGGACCCAAATTTTGGGGGGCAATATGCTGGCTCTGTAAACAGCTTAAAAGAGCTGTAAAACTGTATATAAGTCTGTGTTAATAAATAGCTATTGCTATTTAGCAGTAGCAGAAAAATAAGATGTTTTGGCCTATCAAGAAGTTGAGTAAGATGCTGCACAGAAAGTCCCACAAAAAGAAAATGGCTATGCAGGAATTGGGCAAGAGACGTACATCAGATTTCTCAAAAGGATTACATGTAGGACAATGAATAAGTTGGTACAAATGTGTGTAAATAAATTCAAGTGTTAAAAGACTTCAGTCTCTGATGATCCATCCAAATCCAAGGAAATGCTACCTTTGGAACTTCTGCTAGCTTCCTCTTGACTAAAAGAGGAAAGTTGTGTGCTACCAGAGATATTTATACAATCACAGAGCAAGAGGTTCCAGGAGCAGCACTTAAGCAATTTACAATAGCTTACCCAATTTGGCAGTCCCCAAAGCAGTTTGGTTTAATGAAACTCTGAAAATATGGATACCCTGCAGGTTTCATAGATCAGCAACTGTTCACATTTCCCAGGATATTATAGTTGTGTGGATCAGCATGCAATAGGAATCTTTAAAAGAAGAACCCTCAACACTTCACTAAACTATCATTCTAGGATTATGATGCGGGAAATCCAGACCATTAAAATAGCATAAAACCAACATATACTTGGCAGTATAGATAGAACCTGCATTCCCAAGACTTGGCTTAAATTCACCCTTATTTGACACTGATTGTAATTAACAATGAGCAGCCTAATTAAACTCAAAATTGTTTAGTTTATTCAAGGCACTCAAGGCACCTAATAATTAATTGTTACAACCTGATATGTACTTGGAGGCCAATTCTACTGAACTCTTAAGATTCTACCAGATTGGAGCACAAGCACTACTCTTTGAATTACCTTTAAGCATGATAATGATTATGGTTATGTACCATCAAGTCATTTTTGACTCCTATTGACAACGCAGATAGATCTTCTCCATGCATAAAAAATGGAAAAATAAACATGTCTTACCTACTTTCATTGTAGCTGGCTTTCCAGCACACCAGTATTGGTGTCTCTCTCTGCTTTAAAATTATTCATCTACACACAGTACAAGAAAGGCAATACCTCAAAAGATATCCTTTATTGGAAAGTCTGAAGCAGGTTTCATATAAATTACATAGTCGCCACCCCAAAATAAATGTCCTGCCCACATTGACCCCCTTCATTTGACTGAAGATGAAGAGTCAGTGAAGAAAAGAACATTTTTTTTAAAGCAAATCATAAAAATAATCCAAGCCTTGGCCTAATTCCCAGATAGCGATTCCTGTGCCTAGTTTCTTTGCAAGTTTTAACCGCAGTTGAATGGACTGCAAAACACAAGAGAAACATTATGGATTATTAATTTTGCTGAATATACTCTTTAGGGACTGATGGATGGTTTGGGGGGAGAGGTTCACAGAAACAAAAAAAAATCACATATCATAAACAGCTTTCATTTATTATCAGTACAAACCATTAAATGAGTTACAACTTCTACAAATTGCCAGTTAATAATCTGTCAATTTATTCCTCGACAGAGGGAATGTAGCTACTCTATTTTACTAACAAATGTACTGGCCTTTGAACATGAGTAAAATAGCTTCATGTTTTGAATAGAGATGCATACACATCTGTCAGTTTTGGCATCTTTCGGTTTATTTTTTTCCCTCTTAAATTTCTTCTATTCCAATTCCACTGCCAATTTCATTATACCTTTTTAAAAGTTTCCAACCATACATATTTCTGTGTATATGTTTCCCTGTCATATGCGTTTATGCTCAGAGAGTTGCATCTCAAAATAATGAGAATTTAGAAGCACATTGGATAAAATGTTATCAAAATGCAAAGTAAATTCTTTCCAGTTCCTAGTTATGGTGCACCCACTCCATTAAAATCAGATTAGCATACCTTCAAAGTTGGGTAGAAGACTATATGCTTGTTTCCTTTACTTCTGTGGGAGGCCCAAGGAATAAAAGAGAGAGAAAGAAATAGTGTAGTTAATATATGATTCTATAGATAGATACTCTAGTGACAAATACATCTGCTATTTTTTCCCTGCAATGTATTTCCTTCCACAAAACCAGAGGATAGGATTGAGGTAGGAGACTAAGCATGCAACTGAGAAAGAAAAAAAGAATATAGGACAATGTTTGTGGCTTGAGAACATCTTATAATTAGCAAAATAATTAACAACATTCTACAATTTGAAATGCTACATTAAATGCATAAAATATTATTTCAACCCATGGTAGTGGTTCTCTTAGTTTTTCCTTACTTAGCCTGGATTTCTTGCAAAATGAAGACATATAAATTTTCCAGCTGAGATGTTTTTCAAACAAAGTGCTTCAACCTTTCTGATGGGAAACAGATTGAAGGCAGTCAAAACTTCCTCAAGCAAAATATCAAAAGGGAAAGAATTCACTGTGCTTTAAAAACAAGCCAACCTTTGTCTAAATCATTCTATTTCTTTAATATAGAATGGGAAAATAGAGGAAATCACCACTTACAACCATCCAAGAAGGATGGGTATGGAATGCAAAGTTTTCTGAAAAAGTCATTTCTCATATTCCAGAGCACTGCTCAACATTGACTTCTTGGCTCTTACGCCTTCAACATAGGACCAGCCTAACAATTTGTTCCCCAAATCCCACATTGGGGCCAAATTACAATGTAGAAAATAGTGTATTTCAGCAGGGAAATGGCACCAGATTTATTTATTTGACCACCCCTCTTAAGTACAACTCTGGTTGGCTCACAACAACAATAAAATCCAAAAACTATAACATGAGAAACCACAAAAACATAAAGCATAAAACAAACAATAAAACTAACCCTAACCCTAATCAAAACCTGGTGCCTACTTATCCCTTTACAATGTCCTACTGTCAACCATGAAGCTGATCTGGCCGAAGCCATCTTGAGGCTTCAGTGCTGCTACACTGGAGCGAGGGATAGGGAGGGTGGGATTAGAGATAGCTGGGGTTGTGTAGTCAAAATAAAATACTTTCTCTTGGGAACCAAGGATGTTTTCATACCTTGTTCTGACCAAGGCTTCCGAGACCATAATTAAGCACACGCTTAGTTAAAACAACTCTTGTTTTATTTCAACACTGGGAATTATGTTCATTCCCAGCCCATAATGAGTCCCAAACAGTCCCTCAAGATAAGCACCCACCTTTCTCTCCTTTGAATCACTGCCAACAACAAAAGTGCCAAATGAACTATTAAAAAAACCAACCAAAGTACAAAGTCCACACAGAGCTTCAAGGATTAATCCAAACAGAACGAATGACTTTGCTTCCTACAAAGGTTTCTTCACCTTTCCCTGTCCTTTATACCTTATGGGAGGGGCAATCACCTCCCAGCCTTATTCCTGAGTTGCCCCTTTTGTCTTAGCTGCTCCTGCCTTCTAGCAGCTCTGCACACATGCAGACTGGGAACAGACTCCCTTGGTTCCTCTGCCTGCCAGACTCTGGAGGCTCTGGAGTTAGCACACCACTCCCAGATGGTCCTGGCTCCATCTCTGCATTGGACGTAGGACCCTCGTCTGAGTCCTCTCCAAGCTCCTGGACTGGTCCCTTTTCTTCCCCACTGTCCGATTCTGCTGCCGTCTGCACAGGCTGCCGGCAAACCACAACACATCTGGCCAGAGGAAGGTGGAGTGATGTCACCAGACCAGCGGACACTGCATTGATTGGGCCATGTGACTCATTGTTTGGGGTTGAGGGGAAAACTTTTACTGTTAATTAGGTGAAAACCAAGGGGCCCAGAGTTGGTTTACATCAGATATGTGCCAATATGGTATTTCCAATAAAGCTATTCTTTGAGGAATCCACCTGCCTCGGAGTTTTTGCTTGTGATGGATCTATTACTTGGAACCCTGACACCTACAGTCTGTTTCAGATCTGGATCAAGAAACCATTCTGGACTGTTTTTTCCCTTGAAAAATAGGTATGAGTTTAGTTCTGTTTTCTCATAAAATAAAACCTTGAGAATAAACTAATATATATTTTGAGCTTAAAGGAAGTTTTAAATCCAGTTGTCAACAAAAAGAGTTATTAAATGTGTTACATCCAGTTCTCTCACATACAAATGCAGCCACATATAACAATGGATTGGATTAATATGAACAAGTGTTAGTACCTTCACCTACAATAAAATCATCTTATTGTTTTGTTACATGATCAACATGTACTTGACATCTTATCAGTAAAGATTCTGCTATTTATCCAATTTCTTAAAAACCAATATTTTTTTATTGTTTGAAACTTTTAAAAGTAAACAAGATGTTTTATTTCTCTACCTTCAGTCAAAAGGTCATTCTTCCATGAATTTAGATTGTTGAACAGCAGTTTTCCATTTATTGAATTTAATGAACAATAAATAATAGTAACTCACTTTTTATATTCCAAGTAGTGTTCAGCAATTTTTTCAGTCCAGACTAATTTAGGCTTGTGCTCTTTTAATATTTCAATGTATCTAAAAAAGATTTTGTAAAAAAAAAAAAAAGGATGAACATTTCTGAAGTCAAAGATTTTCCTCCCAGAATTTGTGTTATCTTTATTTAATACTGGATAAAATCTTCCAACACACAAATATATAATGCATGATGTTCCATTGCATTAGCTCTACCACCACATGACTGCACATTCCAATCAACTCAGGAATAATTCACTCATTATGTTTTAAAAAAATATTACTCTGATTGTGAAAAAAAACCCACCTCCCTGTAGAATAGGAAACATTTTGCTATATACTCCTCCTTTCATTAAATATTCTCTATTTCTGCAAGTATTTAGTGGGGATTTTTTTTAAAAAAAGCTTTTTATTTCTTTTTTTCATAGTCCCTTCTTAGCCCTTTTATTGCTAAATGAAAAAGCATTGCAGTGTTTAAGCTATTTCCATAATCCTATGGTTTTAGTTCAACACTGGGTAATATGTTTATCTAAGATCTTTACAAATTGCTATCTTATACTCACACGCTACCCAGCTGTAATAAAATCTAATGGATGACCTCTTCTTTCTTTTTAATTCCATGATGTTCTTCGGAGTGGGTGGCCTTTATACTCTGCCCTCTATAGTATTAAAATGTCAGCAAATATTCTCTGAAGGTCAATAGCATTTGCTTATGACAAAATTCATCATTATCAACGTTCACATTCGCCTTCGTTTGAACTGTTACAACTTTCTTTTCTCTATCCTCTCTCTGGTAAGCTGAAGACACACAATAATCTTGGTTCAGGAAGCAGTGTTTTGAGAATTTGTGGAATTTAATGAATGAATGAAAAATCTTACTCTAACAATGTATCTCTTAAGGCAGGGGTCCCCAACCGCGGGCGCGGACCGGCACCGGGCATGAACAAGCCTTACCGGGCCGCTGGTTGCTGGGCGCCGCCATCTTTTTGGTAAAAAAGCAATTTTTCGTCAAAAAGATGGCGCGCAGCGTTGGTGAGCTTTTCCGGTAGAAAGCCATTTCTACCCGAAAAGCTCACCGAGCGCTGGCGCCGCTTTTTTGATCAAAATCACTTCCGTGATGTCATCGGAAGTGATTTTTCGTCAAAAAGATGGCGGCGCCCAGCTGACGCCGGAACCGGGCGCGGCCCAGCTGACGCCGGAACCGGGCCGCGGCGTCGAAAAGGTTGGGGATCCCTGTCTTAAGGGGTTCTAGGAAAGCTAGAAAGTACCAAGAAAACATAGTACAGTATTAATATCTGGGGCTATTTAATTGTCAGAGCATTTTTTGGCAGTGAAATACAACTCTAGAGGTGATCCCATTTCAATTCTTTGAATCCCAAAATTGGGAGGAAAGGTTGTGCTGGTTGTCTAAATCTCTGACACAAGTTTCAAGCTCAGATCTTATTTTTCTGTACTATTTCAAGGCATCACCGCCCATACAGAATAAATTTCAGAGAAATACAATTTTGTTATTGGGGACCAAAAGTGCTGGTTATCCAGGCTGAGCAAATCTGCAGATCTCTCCTCATTTTTACATGAATTACTCATTTTTCATTTTCTAAATCCTCCTTAAATCATCCCTACAATTAACATAAGATACTGCACAGAAGAATTTTTCTACTTGTAATTATATTCAGAGCAATCAACCTTAACTATATATTTTACCAAACTTCTCTTTCCATTCTAAAGTAAACTGATTTCCATCAAATAATAATCAGCTTAGCTCATCTGAAATTTCAACTGATACTATGAATATGTTTGCAGAAATGGAAAACTGCAGGTTTTTTTTAAAAATACATGGCAGCAGCTTAATTTTCAAAAATGTAATTCTAAATAGAAGCAAAGTTTTTATAATTGATGTTTGAAGCCATATTTGACATGAACCCACTATGCTATCTATTGATACAACAATGTAAAGATAATTAAAGTCCTCTGCATGACCAACATCACTATTGAAAGCCTTGGAAGGTTGGAAGGCTGAGTCAACCTTGAGCTGGTCAGGATCGAACTCTTGGCTGTGGGCAGAGTTAGCCTGCCTTACTGCATTCTAACCACTGTGCCATCATGGCTCTGTATATTATTGAAAAGTGGTGGTGATGGTGAGGCCATTACAGAGACTCCCTCTGGAAGCAGATTATATGGGCTCCTTCCAGTGTGGCTCCGTGCCTTGGCATCGGATGGAAATTGCTGTGGTCGCTCTTGTGGATAACCTATATCAGGACCTTGATGGGGGAAAAGTGGGCCTCTTGATGGATCTGTTGCATTCAATAACATTGATCATGATTCAAAAACAGCTCCATATTTGACTTTAAATAGGGTGGCACTGAAAGAGCAAGTACACTATCTGGGAAGGGGGAAGAATCCCCCTGGATTTGTGGCACCTACTGAAACAAGTGAAAGCCATTAAAAGCAGAGCTTATCTGCAAAGCATCTGGCACCTCAGTTCTGACTTTTCCTGGACCACAACATTTTTGCATCAATACCCCTCAGGTTTATCACCTGCACTTGGATTACTGCAGCTAATCATATACGTGGCTGATCCTCAAGATGATTCAGAACTACAGTTGGTAGAACAAAGTAACATACATTTGCACAAATTGCATTAGCTTATGGTAGGCTTTGGGTGCAGTTCAAGGTACTGGCTGTCATGTACAAAGAGCTCTTCCCCAGCTAGCTCTCTAGGAAAGAAAGACGTTTGGTTCCATCAGTAGGTTACAAGGCTCTTTTACTAGAGACAACTGGATGCAGCGAAAGCAAGGTCAGATCTGAAGCTCTCCCCGCTTTGACCAGTTTGTCAGTGCCCAATAGGGTGGTAGCTGGATTTCAGAACAGGACACTTTGAGAAGCAGTTAAGATTCCATTCCCATGTCCTGGCCACCCAAAAGTCCTTGAAGGTGGGCCAGATGAAGCTGGTTTCACACCTCTGCTTCCTGTCTGTGCTGGTCTCTCCCCCCCCATCCTCCTTTTACAAGAGGTCCTTTTCCTCCCCATCCCCCTCCCTCTCAGGATTGTGGCAGGGTGCAGTACAAATGATGGGGAGGGCAGCCTGACATGTTTGTGGTTTGTGTAAGAGTGAAGAGCTTTCCAAAAGGACATGATAAAACTGCTGGCAAACAAAGAATGAATGAGTGAATGATCAGGAATGTTATTACTTCATGTTATGCATTTGTGCTCTCCTTTAAGGTGCTAACTTTGTTTTAAGATGCCTAGAATTGTTTGGTGATTCAGTAGCATGCAAGTAAAGAAAGCAAACAAAATGAAACAGAAAAAAAAAAGAGTTAATTACTGGAACTCTATAAGGGCAGTATCACAGGTTTCCATAGACTACAAATGAAGTAGTGTTTTGTACAACATGGTCAATTTAACAGAACATGTAAAAATTTTATACCATGCTCATCACATTTAGAATACTGTAAATCTTGAATTGATCGCCTTCGCTCCATAATGAAAGAAAGCATACTGTATATAGGGTTGAGATTACAGAAGGGAACCCATCTTTTACTAGGAAGCAACCCTTGTTTCTGTTTCCAACATTACTCTTGAAACCACTTCCATCTGCTGTTTCAAGGAAAGAGCAGATTAAGAGACACATGTCTTTAGCAGCCTCCGTCACCTCAGACCAAGCACACATTCTTCCAACTTGCTTAAGCTCTGAAGATGGGTATCTTGTAGAATCATCTTCTACATCTAGTTTTGTTAGCTTTTGATTATTGCAAGTGGTATGCCATCGACTTATCAGATTCCAGAGTACAAAATCAATGTCTTTGGGGAGGGAGGATAAACTGAAAAAACACACACACCTGTTTCCCATCTTTACTCTTACATTATGGCATTGACTGCAATGAAAAAGTAGCAAGCTCATTGACAGCTTACTATGATGTTGACAAGAGTTTCTGAATCTGGGCCAGACATCCTGGATTTTCCAGAATCTGAATTTGAGATGACTCAGTGATAAAACTAACACTTTATCTTGTCTTGCCTAAGTATGTCTATTACTGCTTAGCCTGTAAATTCAAATTCCCGGGATAAAAGAGTAGACCCAGATTAGTTTGGGAACAGACATTTGTTTTATTGTCATTACAGAGAAGTCAGATATTATTATTATTAGAGGAAAGCAACATAAAATTATTGCATGTGCAATATTTCACCAAGTATGTAATGGCACAAGTAAGATGCGTCTGCTGAGGGAAGAAGGTAGCTGTGGAGCTGTCACTAGTTCTCCGAAGAGACAGGAAATATGGTGGCAGATGTGGGTAAAAGAAAAATAGTCTAAGTAGGTAAAAGGCTGTTCCTTTTTATAGACATACGTGATTCCCAGGGTGTATTTTATAAGCATCTTTTAGCCCTTCAGTCTGGATCTAGTGCTGCTGAATATCAAGTCATTAAAGAAACCTCTCCAGCACAAGTTGATATGTGTTACTAAATCAGAGTTGGTTGGGGCTTCTGGGAATTTCCTTTTTCTGTTGGAAGATTAAAATGGCAGATATTCTCTATGTTTAAATAGAAATGTTTGAGGCGAGATAGCTGTATAATTTACGAGAGGGAGAAGGCTGCTTTAAACATAGAAATATATGCATAAGCATTTCTATACTACATGCTTATATTGCAGAGGCACTAATCTTTATAATGGATTTTAGAAACTTCTCCTCCTCTTTACAAGTCTTATCTTGCTTCAGTTTTGATTTCACATAGTTTTACTCTAATTCATTTATATTGATTAGAAATGAAGACACGGGGTTAGTAAAAAAGGAACAACACTCCTCTTTAAATATTTGACCCAAAGAAAATTACTAATTCAGCCAGATCCATAAAACAGCACACACTGTAATGCATTTAAAATGAAAGACAGGGCCCATAAGATAAAGGATTTATTATTATTGTTGGATGGCAGGATTTATACAAGATGGTTTTTTGCTGGGTGTAAAAAATGCTCAAGTTCTAAAACATTCCAGGAAGTCAGTAATTGACAAAGGACACAGTAATTTAATAACTATGCATGACTTCAATTCTCAGCAATGGAAAATATTTCAATATAATTTTATGGCAACCAAAGGTGAAACATACAGGCCTATATTTTCAGCTCTCACCTATTTTCTTCTTCTTTTTCTAGAACCTTTCATTATCTTCTTTCCAACTATTTTATGGTCCAGTAATGGGGGAAAAATAAGCATATAAAAAGGAATGGATGCCCCATTTTGATAAAGTGATGTCAGATGTCAGCAATGTTTTTCTTTCCTCAAATAATCCTGGGATTGTTCTTTAACAAGTTTCCTTAGAATTCTCAGGGCTAATTTACAGCTCTCTTCAGGGCTGTTCATAAGTAATAAAAAGAAAGACAGCATGGGGGCCACAATGGGAAAAAGGAGTGGGGCATCACACATAACAAGGGGTAAAGTTTCAACCATGTGGTCATAGCCATGATTGTAGCTTTTTTGAGATCTCCCATGCATGCCCCTGCCTAGTTTGTAGATTCACAACTGGAAAGCAACACAACCTTTTCTTCTCTTTTCCCCCCCCTCCCCCCCCCCCCCCCCCCCCCCCCCCCCCCCCCCCCCCCCCCCCCCCCCCCCCCCCCCCCCCTACTATATTTACTTCTTAAGTACCTACTTCAGTACTAAAGCACCTGACTTGCATTCAATACATCAGTGTTTCTCAACATTGGCATGTTAAAGATGTGTAGAATTCAACTCCCAAAATGTTGGCTGGCTGGCTGGCTGGAGGATTCGGTAAGTTGAAGTCCACATATTATAAGTAGTCCTTGACTTACGACCACAATTGAGCTCCAAAATTTCTATTGCTAAACAAGAGAGTTGTTAAGTGAGATTTGCTCCATTTTAAGAACTTTCTTGCAATAAGTGAATCACTGCAATTGTAAGTAACTAACACGGCTTTTAAGTGAATCATGGCTTCTTCATTGACTCTGCTTGTCAGAAGGTCACAAAAGCTGGCCACATGACCCCCGTGACACTGCAACCTTCATAAATGTGAGACAGTTGCCAAGCGTCCGAATTTTGATCAGGTGATCATGGGGATGCTGCTAATGGTCGCAAGTGTGAAAAATGGTCATAGGTCACTTTTTTTCACTGCTGTTGTGACTTTGGTCACTAAACAAACTGTTGTAAGTCGAGGACTACATGTACTATCCAGAGCAGAGGATTAATATTTGTTTCTTTCATTTTATATGTATCCTTTACTGCAAAGTATTCCTAAAAGCACACAGTCTGGGTGGAACTTCTTTTTGTTAGAGACCTTCATTTGTTCCCCACTGTACAGGGACACCGTAATAAATGATACAGGATATGACATTTAAGTTATTGAATAAACAGCATGAAAATAACATCACTTGCCCTTTCAGCAAACTAAATCAATGATTCAGAAGTTCTACCAAAGAACGGGATTCAACACCGATCTTACAAAAGTATAATTTTTATCTACTTAATCATTTTTTTAACCTAATCAATGACCATATAATTACTGATCTTCATAACCGAAGATCTCAAAGTACATATACAGCACTTGTGTCTTATCAATATTCACACCCGGATTTCTTAGGATACTTCCACACATCCACCGTTTTCACTGTCTGATCCTTGCAAAGCAGTTTTGTCATGCCCCTGTTGGAATCTGATTCAGAGGGGGAGGTCGAACAGGTGACAGGGAGTGGGAGTGTGGCTCTGGTGGCTGTGGAAGAAACTGGGGAAGGGCACAGTCTGGCTGGGCAGAGCAGGGAAGTTGTAGAGCAAGGGAGAGGACATTCAGAGGAAGACCCAGGCCCACCCCCTCTTCATCCTAGGGCACGCATGGAGGAACGGAGAAGGGAGCAACGTGAGTTATGTGGGAGAAAAGGGCCCTGATTCCCTTCATTGGCTGCAGCTGGGAAAACAGGATTTAAAAAGGGTGTTTGCGCACAGCACCTTGCTGGAAGCAGAGCGTGAATTACCTTTGTTTGCCGAGGCTTATCTGGGTTCTGGTATCCTCCCAACTATGTGTGTTTCATTAGCTTTTGAAGTCTGCAATTCCTTATCCTGCCCTGTCCTGTTAATTGCTGCAGCATGGTTTGTGTTGATTTTTATTTATAATTATATGTACTTTGGGTTTGGACTGAATTTCCACCCCTTAAAGACTGTTCCTGGGAGAGTTTTCTTCTCCAGATGAAGATAAGTGGACAAGTTGGAGGTATTAAAGGGATTTTACCTACTTTTGTGACTTTGTTGCTTTTGTGCCACACCCTGGGTCATCACAAGTTTGAAATCAACCTAGTTTCTCCTCAGTGCTATCAGTCCGGTGGTGACCCAGCAGTTAGAATGCAACACTGTATTGTAGGCAAATTCTGCCCACAGCTTGAAGCTGGATCCTGACATGGCTTAAAGTTGACTCAACCTTCCATCCTTCCAAGGTCAGTAAAATGAGGACCCAGATTGTTGGGGGCAATATGTGACTCTGTAAACCGCTTAGAGAGGGTTGTAAAGCACTATGAAGTGGTATATACAGTAAGTCTAAGTACTATTGCCATTGCTATATACTATGATAGTCCTCATTTAGCAACCACAACTGGGACTCGCAACTCAATTGCTAAAATGAAGCAGTTGCTAAGTGAAACTGCAATATTGCTTAAGATCTTGCATTAGCTTTCTTTAGTTTTGCAGACCTTTGAAGGTTGCAAATGGGAAAACTGATTGTAAAGTTACTTCCCCATCACTGTTGTAACATTATTAAATGAGGCAGTTACTACATAAGGACTGCCTGTGATCAGTTCTCTTCCAAGCTGTGCAAAAATGTTATTCAGTGCCCCACCCTCACAGCTGCTGCAGATTTCAGAGAAAAATCTCCTCTGAAAGAAAGGAAGGAAAGGAAATAAATAAATTAGTATTTTTCCTTTGCATCTGTGTTGTTAGTCTGGACAATTACATGAGAGATGGCAGAAAGAAAGAAAGAAAGAAAGAAAGAAAGAAAGAAAGAAAGAAAGAAAGAAAGAAAGAAAGAAAGAAAGAAAGAAAGAAAGAAAGGAAGGAAGGAAGGAAGGAAGGAAGGAAGGAAGGAAGGAAGGAAGGAAGGAAGGAAGGAAGAAAGAAAGAAAGAAAGAAAGAAAGAAAGAAAGAAAGAAAGAAAGAAAGAAAGAAAGAAAAGAAAGAAAAGAAAAGAAAAGAAAAGAAAAGAAAAGAAAAGAAAAGAAAAAAGAAAGAAAGAAAGAGAAAGAAAAAGAAAGAGCCATCATATAAAAGCACAAACACTTAGCTATATCCTACCAACAGCCTAGCAACCAATTGGTTTTCCCAGCCTTTCTAATCAATTATATCAATTATATTCAGAAACTCCAGGAATTCCATTTTAAAACATAACTGGCCTTCTCCAGCTAGTTTGACTATTTCTTTCTTTATTCTTTATTGGCCAAGTGTGATTGGACACACAAGGAATTTGTCTTCGTGCATAAGCTCTCAGTGTACATAAAAGCTATAAGTGATAAATCATGATCAGAGTCATCATAAAAATAAATTCATCATAAATCGCAACATAAAACACTTAGTGATAATCATTGGATACTAAATAAGCAATCAACATAAATCATACTAGGAAACTAAATAAAACAGTATAAACCATAAAGATACAAGCAACAAAATTATAGTCATAAGTAGAAAAGGAGATTGGTAATAGGAAAGATGAGAATAATAATACAGCCTTACTAAATAATTTGACAGCATTGTGAGGATTAGTTGTGTAGCAGAGTGATGGCATGTGAGGGAAAAAACTGTCCTTGTGTCTAGTTGTTCTGGTGTGCAATGCCCTATAGCGCCATTTTGAGGGTAGATGTTGAAACAATTTTTTGTTTCAATTTCTACCCTCAAAACTATTTTTATAAAATATTTTCAGATTCTTGCAACTTTTCTCCTCACATAGCAGGTCAGGCAAAGAGATGTAATTCTACCTATTTTCCCTTTTGCCAGGAGGGGTCAGTTGACTTACAAACAGCTATATTGCTTGGGAGGTTTCAAGTGACTGCTTTGCACCAAGAGAGACTCATCTAAGGTCAGGAGCTGGAACCTAGGAGAGATGAAGGCTTCCACCAATAGGGAAATGGATGGCCCCAAAGTTCCAGCATTGCAAAAGAGCTCAGATTTTCTCCAGTTTGCAATAAATCAGTACAGAGAAGAGCTAACTCAGCCCTTGAAATGAGCCAACTTCATCTACACAGGTAGAACTATTTCGAACTGGCAGAAATTCTTTGTGTGGAAATGATCTTGGGGCTATTTTTTTCCCTTATCCAAAATTCAGAGTTCCAGGTCCAGGGGTCTCTGGTGATCTTTCAAGCAAATACTGATCAGATCTGAGTCTGCTTAGTGTTTGAAATCAGTTAAGGTCAGCAATGTGCTGCTGTCAGTTCTATCTCGAGCTTTTAATTTTACTTATTTAAAGGAACAGTGTGGTTTGGCATGGAAAAAGCATCAAGAAAAACTGACCTTGTATGCACATGTTGTTATATACACATGCAGAGCTTCTCTTGGAAATGCTCTTAGGAAATGATGATTTTCCAAAAACCAGAAAATTTAACTGAACGTCTAGTCAGGTACAAATTTGATTAGTGTAACTATCCATACAAATAATATATTTGGGACTCTCTCTGTGTGTGTATGCATATTCATGTAAACTACAACTGTTTATATAATATATATTCACCTGACATTACGAATACACATGGACTTTTTAAGCAGTCATAACACATCCTTTTCACCCACATATCCTTGCCATCTTCCTTTTTCATGTAAATTTCTCCAATTCATATTTTAGAAAGCTAAATTTCCCTTAGGACTGCTTTTAAAATACCCTTCAAGTGCATTTTACCCCCCATTTTTGTGTGTAATTTTCAGGAGTAAACTATTTTTCACAAATATTTTTATGCAAACATTTTTTTTTAGCTGAAGATAGACAAACAATAGTGAGCTCCATCTGTGTTGCTGTCTGTGCATAGTGCGGTTCGTTTTGACGGATACTTTGTTTGACAGCTGCCCACTTGCTAAAGTTACACCCAATATTTCTTCAAACAGCTCAGGGAGGCAATGCAGCAAAAGGTAGACCTAACCTCCTTCCCTAGCTTAAAGCAGGGACAAGCAAAACTGATGCTCTCCAAATGCTCTGGACCAGCTATCATTCATTGCAGTCACCTTGGCTAATGGCAAGGGATGGTTGAGTCTAAAACAGGGATGTCAAACTCATGGGGTCACGGCGGTGTCATGTGATGCACCGGAACTTTTCCGCCCTTCGTTAAACCGGGCGTGGGTGTGGCCAGTGCGAGACACATCCAGCCCACGGGGCGGGAGTTTGACAGCCTTGGTCTAAAACATCTGGGGAGCAAGAAGATGCCTCTTTAAGAGTTGACAATTGTTTCAGTCAGTGGTGGGTTTCAAAAAAAAATTCCTACAATTTCGGTAGCGTTTGCAACTCATCTTCTGCTGCAAGCTCTGTGTGTAAAACAGCTGATGCTGTTTTGATGCTGATGCTGTGTGATGCAATCAGCTGTGCCATGTGAAGCAGCTGAGGTTAAAAAGCAGGAAATAAAGGTCAGTATAGAGCCGGGGCAGGTGGGAGGACCCAGCAGCTGATCATCGGAGCAAACTGGTTTGCTCACAGATGATCCTCGGAGCTACTTGGCCAAACCAGTAGAAAATACCACTACTAGTTTCTGTGTGCAGTCATAATGGCATCAGGGTCAAAGGATGGAAAATTTAAAACCATTAGAAGAATTGAAATCTTTTGATATCACTATATGTGAAGAAGTTTTGGCAATTTCACCCTCAAGCTCTCACCCAAGCATACTGAAAACTCAAAAGATTGCACGGTATTGAAGATTCCAGCCATTAAAAATATTTCATGTAGGGATTGGGCGGGAACCATTTTAAGTTTGTTGGCTTTAAATCAGAAATGTCCATGTTGCCAGCCTCTAATTTAAAGAATCCAGGGACAGATCAAACCAAATATAATAGTAGGACCGGGCTTGTTTTTACATAAAAAAGCAATGTTCTTATGTATTCATGAAAAAAATCTGTTTTTTAAAAAAGGTCCCTATCCCCTCCTGATTAGCTGATTATTCAGGTCTTAAAAAGCATGTGTTGTAGATTCTTAATTTAAATTTTAATCCCTTCAGTAGTGGAAATATACCTCCCTCTAGTGCATAATTGCTGCAAGTAGCTTTGAGAAATTTACAAAGTGCTAAACAATTTCAAAGATAAAAGGCTTATAGGAAAAATTCACTAGTGTAGGGGTCTCCAACCTTTGCAACTTTAAGCCTGGAGGACTTCAACTCCCAGAATTCCCCAGCCAGCAAAGCTAGCTGGAGAATTCTGGGAGTTGGAGTCCTCCAAGCTTAAAGTTGCCAAGGTTGGAGACCCCTGTACTAGGAAACACACTTTTGTAGTTCATCCCTCACGTAACCTACCTTGGTTCGCATTATGTGTTGATAAACGAAACAGCAGTTTCAGAGGGCAGGAGGCCAACAAGATAAAATTCAGTTTATAAAGTGAATAATGTTATAAACTGTTATCTAGGTGGTCCTCATTCATTCAGCAACCATTTGAATTTACGATAGCTCTAAAGGGATATACAACCCATGTCTGAAGTTATGGCTATTGCAGTCCCTCCCCGGTCATGTGATCAAAACTTGGATTCTTGGCAGCTAACCCAAACTTATAACTTCCCTCACATGCATCCCTCCTCCTCCAACATCCCTTTTGGTTGCTCTCCACAGCAGTATTAATTGACAGCACTGGAGTTGAGGCTGAAGCAGAAGCCAGGGGCCTTCAGAAGTTTCAGGCAGTTTCTCCTGCCCTCAAGCCTCTACTTCAACCCCTGTTGCCTCTGAGAAATGCTGCCTTAAGGCTTAAGCTACACTTGGGCCAGCCCATTCCTAGCATCACTGTGCAAAGCCCAGTTTCTCCCACCAACCTGCCTACCAGAGTCCTGCTGCGCTCACCTTTACTGTTTTCCTCCCACTGTTGACGAGGGGTGCCCAGCCTGACTCTATTCCATATGATCTAGCCGTTGGCTACAGCAGGCTGCCCTGAGCCTGCTCACACCATTCTCCCAATTGTGCACCCCATTCTCATGATGCTTTGGGAAGCTTTTTAAATCTAAGTCCAAGAACAGGGTGCCTACCGTTCTCCAAATAGTTCGCCAGTTCTTGTGAGAAGTTTGAATGCTTGGCTTGCTTTTCTGTAGTTAAAAGAGAAGCTTCTTGCCGTTTTGATGGAAAGAGTGGATGGGTTCAGCTCATAGGACATGCTTTCTGATCTAAAAACTAATTTAGAAACAACCAGTGCTTTCCTAGCACAGTGCAACTAGTTGAGGTTGCCTTTGTCAACCAAAAATGTAATTGCCTTTTACACACAGTAACACAAACGGATTTATAACAGATTGAAAATTTAAAATATCCCCCCAAAAATCAAACAATATAATAACCCAAGAATGGGGTGAAGTAATTTACCAGATAATCATGAAAAGTGAATGAATAAGCAAGGCTATAGTTATGTCAGCAAGATCATGTTGGCATTTCCAGAAACTAATCCAGTCCCAGATTTACAGTTATGCTCCTAAGTTTACATACCCTGACAGAATTTATGATTTCTTGGCCATTTTACAGAGAATATGAATGGTAACACAAAAACTTTTCTTTCACTCATGGTTAGTGGTTGGCTGAAGCCATTTATTATCAATCAATTGTATTTACTCTTTTATATCATAATGACAACAGAAACTACTCAAATGACCCTGATCAAAAGTTTACATACCCTGGTGATTTTGGCCTGATAACATGCACACAGGTTGACACAAAAGGGTTTGAATGGCTATTAAAGGTAACTAACCTCACCTGTGATCTGTTTGCTTGTAATTAGTGTGTGTGTATAAAAGGTCAATGAGTTCCTGGACTCCTGACAGACCCTTGCATCTTTCATCCGGTGATGCACTGACGTTTCTGGCTTCTGAGTCATGGGGAAAGCAAAATAATTGTCAAAGGATCTGCGGGAAAAGGTAGTTGAACCGTATAAAACAGGAAAGGGATATAAAAAGACATCCAAGGAATTGAGAATGCCAATCAGCAGTGTTCAAACACTACTCAAGAAGTGGAAAATGAGGGGTTCTGTTGAAACCAAACCACGGTCAGGTAGAGCAACTAAAATTTCAGCCACAACTGCCAGGAAAATTGTTCGGGATGCAAAGAAAAATGCACAAATAACTTCAGGTGAAATAGAGGACTCTCTGAAAACATGTGGTGTGGCTGTCTCAAGATGCACAATAAGGTGGCACTGGAAGAAAGATGGGCTGCATGGTCGAGTCACCAGAAGAAAGCCGTTACTAGGCAAATGCCACAACGTATCCCGCTTATAATACGCCAAACACCACAGAGACAAACCTCAAACCTTCTGGCACAAAGTCATTTGGAGTGATGAGACCAAAATTGAGCTTTTTGGCCACAACCATAAAGGCTACATTTGGAGACGAGTCAAGTACACCATTCCTACTGTGAAACACGAAGGTGGATTGCTGATGTTTTGGGGACGTGTGAGCTACAAAGGCACAGGAAATTTGGTCAGAATTGATGGCAAGATGAATGCAGTATGTTATCCAGTATGATACTGGAGGAAAATTTGCATTCATCAGCCCGGAAGCTGCGCATGGGACGTACTTGGACATTCCTAAACACAAGGCCAAATCGACCTGTCATTGGCTATAGCAGAATAAAGTGAAGGTTCTGGAGTGGCCATCTCAGTCTCCTGACCTCAATATCATTAAGCCACTCTGGGGAGATGTCAAATGTGCAGTTCATGCAAGACAGCCCAAGAATTTACAGGAACTGGAGGCTTTCTGCCAGGAAGAATAGGCAGCTTTACCATCTGAAAAGATGAAGATCCTCATCCACACATTCCACAAAAGACTTCAAACTGTCATTGATGTTAAATGGGGCAATACACCGTATTAAGAACTGGGGTATATAAACTTTTGATCAGGGTCATTTGGGTAGTTTCTGTTGTCATTATGATATAAAAAGAGTAAACTCAGTTGATTGATAATAAATGGCTTCAGCCAACCACTAATCATGAGTGACAGAAAAGTTTTTGTATTATCATTCATATTCTCTGAAAAATGGCCAAGAAATCATAAATTCTGCCAGGGTATGTAAACTTATGAGCACAACTGTATATAGGCTTCAGTTAAAAGCTACATTCTTTGCTTAAAGCTACGGAGCATCTGCAAATGTGTGTTATTCTTTCAAAGCCCAAACTTTGTCAACCTGTACTATACATTTCTGAAATGCACCTAGCAATCTATATAGGTAAAAGATAAAATGATAATAATGCAGTCAGTTGCAAATTATTGGCATCATAACTATAAAGGAAGCACATACACACCCACACACAAAATACAGCAGAAAGCCATATTGGCTGTACCGTCATGCAACCAAATGTAACTGTTTCTACTTTGTCATTTCTGCATCCCCCATAGGAGATGTATGTGATTTAAAGACTAACATGCAGGGTATTTCAACTAACTTTGCAAATTCAATGTTCTTTGTGCGTTGATCAATTCAAATTAATCTATGTCAGTTAAAACATATTGTGCAGCTGCAGTTGTTCTCAATATAGCAGAGAAGTCTCAAGTGAAGTGGGTATCAAAGGCAAAAAGATTTTTCTGAGTCCTGAATACTTCTAGGATTCAAAAACATTCTACTGCAAGAAAATGAAGATATTGTAGCTACTTAAATGCTATCCCTAGAAGGCCAAACCAAATTTTTTTTTTTAAGTGTCAAGTTTGGCGAATGCTTTACAATCTTCTGTATTTGCATTTACTTATCATTTGGGTGCTAAAGCTATTATAGTTTTGTTTTGAATTAAACCTAGTTCCTAAATCCATTTTACTGTCCTTGGCATTTTGATTTTTTTAAAATGTATTTGGCTTTAGTCAGGATCAAATCTGTATTTGATTTTTTAGACTGTCTATTTAAAAAAAAAAAAATGATCTTTTTATTAACTGTGACATAGGTTTTATTTTTAGTTGCCAGCAACCAAAATACATTGCAATTATCTTATTTTCAAATTAACTACAATTAAGTACTATACTACAAACCAACCTCATATCACAACTGAAGTTGGCTCCAGTTAGAACATTTAGTGGAATCTCACATTTCACTACAACATCATAATACGAATTAGTTCCAAGTATTAAATATCTTGCCAGCTATGTACTTAATCATGGTAATTAAACACATTTTGAAAGGTGAATTTTGTAAGTTACCATCATCAGAAGTTCTTAACTGCGAAAGCAAGTATAGAACAGACTTCACACATTCTAATTAATCAATCATGAGATTGTTTTCCCTTTTAAAACATTTCAGACTGTATAGTTAGTCCTTGAGTTACAACTGTAATGGACCCCAGCCTATTATAGTCAAAATTGCAACAATAATAAAATGGGATAGTCATGACCCAATTTTACAATGTTTCACGAGGCTGTTGTTAAGCTACTACATGGTTGCAAATGCAAACCCACTGTTTGTTATGAACATTGTTTGCCAAAACCTAGAAGAGCCAAAAAGCATAACTAAATGTATCAACTAAGCATATCAACATGTAAGATACTTTAGAAGATATTCCCTACTTAGAAGAACCTCTAGTATTAGAAGATTACATTAGATCACTACTCTGATCATAACTAAATCGGTCGTCCGGTCGCTCACTTGCCCCGGCCGCTTTCCTAGCTTTCCATACCATGTGGCGGCTGCGGTGCAGCTCGGGCGGATGTCCTGAGGTTGCTGCACATGTGCACTGCATGTGCAGCTGCTACACATACAGTGTGCATGTGCAGCAGCCCCAGCAAATCCACCTGCCTGCCCACCCTCCCAGAGCATGCTTTCTTCCTTCTCCCGGCGGACGCGCCTCTTCCAGCCCAGCCTGTCCCAGCCAGCCAGCCAGCCAGCCAGCCGGTGGGTGGGCAGATGTCCCAGGGCTTCTCGCCCCCCTTATCGCGAGATGCCTGCAGATGCTGCATGATTTTTTGGGGGGGCTGGAGTCCAGCCCCCCCCCCCAAAAGCATGCCCTGTTCTATGTGCTGGGCCCAGCAACTCAAAGCAGCCGACGCATAGAATAGGGTGGCACCAGACCATTGGAGAAGTGGAGCGAAGCCGGAGATCGGTAATTTTTGCTGCAAGAAGCCTGCCGTGTGTTCTCCAGCCCCACCAAAAAAAGCACAACATGTGCTGGCCCATTGGAGAAGTGGAATGGCAGCTACAGGGTTCTTGCACCGAAAAAGGGGTGGTAGGAGGAGACTCTTTTTTGGTCTCCAGCCGTCTCTTTCGCAGCACAAGAAGCCTCCCCCAACCGGCTGGCTGTTCTCCTCCTTGGCCATACAGAACAAACAGGCAGAGAAGGAGGAGAGCAGCTGGCTGGTTGGGGGAGGTTTCTTGCGCTGAAAGAGGTGGCTGGAGACCGAAAAAGAGTCACCTCCAGCCACCTCTTTCACAGCGCAAGAAGCCTTCCCCAACCAGTTGGCTGCTTTCCTCCTCCTCCTCGGCCATACAGAACAAACAGGTAGAGAAGGAGGAGAGCAGGCAAACTCGGCAGGCAGTCGCGATCTTTAGTTGGGCCTTTTTTTTTTGTCAGCCCAAAGGTGGAGGGGGGGGAAGGTACGTAGGAAATCACCCTGTCTCTGCAGCATCGGTCCTGTGACTGAATGGGCATGGCCAATTCGACATCACTTGCAGCAAGGTGCCGCACCACCTTGCCAAGTTGGCAACGCCCACCCAGTCACACGACCACCAAGCCATGCCCCCCAAACAAGCCATGCCCACAGAACCGGTAGTAAAAATTTTGAATCCCACCTCTCTCTCTCTCTTTCTCTCTCTCTCTCTCTCTCAAACACATGCGCAAAAGATTAAAGATAAGTAAAGGTCCTAGAAAATCTGGAGAACACAGCCAAAAAAGTTTGAAAGAGGTCAATCTACATTCTGATACCAAAAAGAAGTCTTAACAGAGTGTACAAATTGTTGTACTTCTTCTTCTTCTTCTTTTTCTTCAGCGTTGTCCCGCGCTCTGGCGAGGTCCGCTAATGTCCTTGAGTATTGCTTCCACGCCTCTCTGTCTGCCACGTATGTCGGGTCTGCCTTCGCGATCTCTAGGTCGGCCTTGATCGTGTCCATCCAGCGTTGCTTAGGTCTACCACGCGCGTCTCGCTCCTCCGACAGTCACCTTCATCGCAGATTTGATGATGGATTCTTCCTTGGCGCGACTCACATGGCCGAACCATCGTAGCCGGGACTGCCTCATGACCGGGGATGGGCACGACGTTGAACCGTCTACGCACTTCTTCGTCTCCTGACGCAATCGAGTAGGGTGAGGCCTACCGACCATCGGAGCATTCGCATCTCCATTGTCTGGAGTCTGCTTTGACTTCTTTGGTCGTCGGCCAGCACTCTGCGCCGTATATGGCCACGGGCGCACCACAGAGTTATAGATTTTCGCCTTCAGGCGCATCGGCATCTTCTTGTCACAGAGGACGCCCGTACAAATTGTTGTACAATATCCTTCATTTCATTTCTTATTAAAATGTTTGGAATCACCCAATGAAGGTTAGAGCCTTATATTGAAAGGAATACATGAGGTGTCAAAGCTGACTTTAGAAAAGGCTGAGGAACAAGACACATTATTCTTGATGCATGCTGGAAAACTGAGAAAGCCTGAAGAGCAGAGTTGGGAAGAGATCTTCTTACAGCAAATGTATCTAAGTAGTTGCTAAGAGTTTTCCCCAACTTGATAGCATATAATCAATTTCTCGGTCTATCAACCAATTAATCCATGTTTGTAAACTAAACAGGATTGTATTCAATAACTTGCTACTCTGCTTCATCAAGATATACATCTTGCCATGATTCCATCCACTCAAACACATAGATCAAGTTGTTGTAACTAAAATGACCCATTCTCTTACAATGAAATTTGGATCAAGTTGTGTGCATCCCTATAACTTCATTAGGAAGCTATGAACAAATCATACGGCAATAGGTTCTCCTGGACCAACCCTTTGTATATTACTTATGTATGTCTTGTTCCAATGATCCATCCCATCCACCCAGCCAGGCAGGATCAATTGTGGATCTTGCTAGTTAAATAATTCTGACTGTGGAATCTAGAAAGAGAACCTTCCCTGCCCTATGGGACATCTTGCCCCCAGAGGTGAGCAGGTCTCCACTCTTTTGGCCTTACAGAAACGATCTAGCTCTGCTAATTGGTATGGGGATCTAAGAATGATAGGCAATCCTGGGGATGGTTAGTGGCTTGAGGATGCTCTCTTCACCTTTTTAACTTTTATATTTTAATTTGAATAATGTCTATGGAGATTCTCAGTCATGCAGATCATGGTTGTCCCAAAGGTGCTTTTTCAAGAGGCAACTTGCAAACCACAGGAATCACTCGCATTTTACATTTTATGGAAATCCTTCCCATCCCCCACCATCCAGTCAGAGCTGATGAAGCTTCTCAGATGAGAAGCAAAACATCTTCAAAGAAAAACCAGAAAGTCCAGTTGCCTCTTGAAAAAGCACCTTTGGAACAATATTTTTAATTCTGCTTTTACCTTTGTTTTTTATTTTGTTTTTTTTTTATTTTGTTTTTACATTGCTGTGTGTCTTTTATTTGTAAACTGCCTAAAGTCACTCAGGTGAGATGGAAAGCGTAGAAATTTAATAAATAAAAATGGGATCAGATTTGTCCTATACTGTTTAAATTAGACAGCTGGCTTTACATTGGTTAATAATCCAAAGTGCTTCATGTTCTGATCCATCTGCACCTAACATTTAGTCCCTGGCAATACAAATCAAGTTCCCCAAACAAAACCCAGCATGGCTGGGATATGGAAAGACTTGAGCAAAGGAAGATCACACACAAACACACAAACACGGGGGCGGGGGGGGGGAGATTGATTTGTGAACCACGGATTAGGAGGCTGTATTCAAATTTATAAAGACATTCTTAATCATAGCCTCTTGCAGTATTTCTATTTCTTTGAGAGCACCCATTTTCACGCTTTAGTGCCTTTTTCAAGAAAACTGAAATCATAAGAAAGCAAGACAGTCAGAGAATGGTCAGGTAAGAAAATATTTCCCAACTTAAAGGGAGAAACTCTTGTGACCTCAAGTTTATGGTTGCGCAATTCATTTAGGGATGAAGTGAGGAACAGAAGAGATATATTTACCAACTCCTCATAGAGAAAATAGAGTGTAGTAGCAATATATACATTTCCATAAGAAACAGACAGGACATCTTTCATCTGCATAATTTTTAACTGTGGTACCTCCTGAACTTAACTAATTGGTTGCTCAAGTTGCTCTACTACCAAATACATTTTAATAAAATTATGCAATCACCATGTGTGATAAGCACTAATAACACTTATGACTAATGCATCCCGGAGAAATTGCAGAGGCTAATGAACCTTGCTGTTGATTTATATCACATGGGTTAAATCCAAAACTTAGCCACTAGGAATTGATTACTGCTTAATGAATGCAACACAGCACAAAGGTATTATTGGTGATAAAAATGTAGCAAATTGCATGTCACCATAATTTATGGTTTTTTTTTCATTTATGTAAGATTCAGGAAAATTAAACTTAATACAGAAAGAGCATGTAACTTATTATGAATCTATGCAGGCTTTTAATCATTTAACATTCTAAAAACCATTTCATAAGCACTGTTTAATTAATGCTCTCTAAACACCAATGTTTTTGATGAGAAAATAGGCCAAGGGGTTTAATTACTTGCTCAGGGTTACTAAGAACTGCCAATAAGCATGTGCAATGGATTTCTCCCAGGATTTTCATTATTTTATTCAAACAACAGAAGTTTTGTGAAGTATTGTGCCTTCTGATCTTGAATTAATTCTCTCATACAGTTTTGATTTCATAATATGAACCTAACAATTGGACTTTCTTAAAAGGTAATAAATTATATTATTGAGCACCAAGCTAATTACAAATCAACTTATTTTTATATTACTGTACTAGTCAAATTTTTAGGCTGCCTAACTTCCAAAGGGGTTGGATAGTTTCACTAACTAAAAATGCAATTAAAAAAACAAAGCCCTCAGCATGGCATTAAATACAGCTGACGAATGGAGGAAGGCCACAAAAACCACAGCATACCACCATTAAATCACCATAAAAGGACTCACCTAAATCATCTAGCCTCAAGCCTGGGGAAACAACCAGATTTTTTAAAGATAGCCCAATGGCAGACAAGGTAGGAACCATGCCGATCTCCAGAAGATGCTATTCTAAAGGGTAGGGTCTGTGCCCTGGCTCTCTTGAGAGGACTTTGAGCAGGCCAATCCTGTTGGAGTGGATAGATGAGCAGATGCTATAGAAGATAAGTGGTCCCTCAAATAGCTAGAACCCATGCCATTTAGGCTTTACAGGTGATAACCATCACCTTGAATTGTTCCTGGAAGCCAACTGGCAATCAACCAACTGGGAGCCAACTAGCAGGGGTGTTCCATGAGTTAGTGAGGCTTGATCATCACTGCTTATATCACTGCATTCTGCACCATTTTGTGTTCAAAGTCATCCCTATGTAGATTTTATTGGAACAGTTCAATCACAAAGAGACAAAGGTATGAATGACAGTGAGGAGGGCCTCTCTATTCATCAATGAGTAGAATCTACCCCAAGGTTTTCTGGGTTACAGAGGCCTCCTGCTTCTCGAGCAGAGCTGAGAGTTCAGGAAGATCCCCAAGTTGTACATAAGTCCTGAGCAGGGCAGTTTGATTATGAGAATTTTATAAAAGCTGCGGTGGTGTAGTGGTTAGAATGCAGTACTGCAGACTACTTCTGCTGACTGCCGGCTGCCAGCAGTTTGGCAGTTTGATTCCCAACAGCTCAAGGTTGACTCAGCGTTCTATCCTTCCAAGAACAATAAAATGAGGATCCAGATTGTAGAGGGCAATATGCTGACTCTATAAACCACTTAGAGAGATCTGTAAAAAGCACCATGAAACGGTATATAAGTCTAAATGCTATTCCTATGGCTATAAAAGAACAAACAATGTACAGTACATTCAGAAGGTATTCAGATTCCCTTCACTTTTGTCGATTTTGTTATGCTGCAGCCTGATTCTACAGCTGTTGAAATTCATTTTTTTCTCATTGACATTCAGTACCCCATAATGACAAAGTGAAAACAGAATTTTAGAAATGTTACAGTATGTATTGTCAGCTGTGGCACCTTCTATACCCCTGTTCTATAGAGAGGTATGTGCCTTTCTGAATCATGTCCAATCAATTTAATTTACCACAGGTAATTTACCACTCCATTCTAGGTGTAGAAACATGTCAGCAATGATCAAGAGAAATGGGAGGCACCAGAGCTAAATTTCACCTGTTGTTATAAAGGGTCTGAATACTTACACCAATGTGATAATTCAATTTTTTTCATTTTAGACGTTTTAGACTTTGTCATTTTAAATGTACATTCAGCAGACATTAAAATGAAATTTCATTGCATACAGCACTCCCCCTCCTATACACTACATAAACATGACAAGCATATACCCACATATATTATATAAAACAGAAAAACAACACAGTCTAGTCCAGATGTATAAATGTACATGTCAAGAAAAATGAATCTTGTGAGTTTACCAGACAGATGGCATAAGGAACAAAGCTAATAAATTAATAAATTAACGATATTTCTAAAATTCTCTTTTCACTTTGTCATTATGGGGTACTGAATGCAGATTAATGAGAAAAAAAGAATTTCAACAACTATAGAATCAGGCTGCAGCATAACAAAATCAACAAAACTGAAGGGGGTCTGAATACTTTCTGAATGCACTGTATGCTGGATCTAGACTCATCAATCACTGAAACATTTGCCTTGGAATAGGAAATTTTTCCCCCCTACTCTTTATATGGCATCCTTTGTTTTTAACAGAAGATTATTCACATTTTCCATGCTTCATGATTTTCCATCAAGGGTTCTGGAAGTGAGGTATAGTAACTTTTCTTTGTAGTACCAAATTTGTCCCTGTATGACAAGGTGGGCTGCTGCAGGTTTGGATGGGTTTGCCCGAACCCCTTGTTCAGATTCTGCATGGTTCGGAGAACCGGCAAATAGGACCACTAGCTGGCTGTGCCCCCACCTGTTTTTTGGGCCGTTTCCAGCCATTTTTGGGGATAAAAACAGCCTGAAGACCCTGAAAATAGCCTGAAAACAGCCTGAAAACAGGCCATTTCCAGGCCATTTTTCCAGCCAAAATTGGCCTGAAATCAGCCCCTCAAACGGCCTGAAAATGGCCCCAAAATGGCCTGAAAATGGCCCCAAAACAGGCCAAGGGGGGTGGTGGTCAGCCAATGATGGAATTAGCCCCAACTAGCTGAATCCTACCTGTTCCTTTGAGGCGTGTGGCCGGGAGGCGGGGCTGGGTGTGATGATTGACATAACCCACCCTGTCACATGACCAACCGGCCACACCTACCCAACCAGAGAACCGGTTGTTAAAAAAATTTGCAGCCCACCACTGCTGTATGATGTCATTGGATCAACATCCCATGTTCTGCTGCGATGCCCATTATATCATATACAGTGCTGTGAATAAAAATTGACTCTCCTTGTAGATGGATCTAGCTATTCTATGGAATAGAATACCTTTCCCCTGTGAGCTGTAAACAAGCTCTCCTGTGAACTTTCATTGGCTAAGTACCATCAACTCCAATTGTTAGAATTCTCACAACAGGTAGAAAAATATTGTTTTGTCCTGATTGCTGTAGGGGAAAAAATGAGGTATAAAAATGATCCGATAGTTTTCAGTGTTAGAAGGAAACTCTCTATGCATTTTACCTTTTAATATTTTAGCTATTTTAAGTTTTGTCACTTGATGTGTTATCTAGAATTATGGTCTAGGATATTAAATAAAATGTGAACATCATAGCAAAGGGGAGATTAGCTTGGCCCTTTGAGATAGCAGAGCGGTAGTTGGCAGGAGTCTCATATTGCCTTTTTTTTGCCAGAAAGAACTATCACTTTCCACAGACTTGCCTTGGAGCTACAGAACTGAAGGGCATCACATTTTCATATTATCCATTATCCAAAGACCTCTAAGAGAACTTTAGTCCAAATCTGGAAAAATAAATGGAAACTAAAGAGACAAATCTGGCACCACCCAGTGGATAAAGAGCTGCTATTTTTCTCTGCTCGCCATATTTTTATTTTCCCCTCTTGTATTGTAGCTTTGCAAACTCAGAAACTGTCTTAACCTTTAACTCTAGTGCATCAATTGAGAAATGTTGCTTGCTTTTAAAATCTTAACAAATTAGGTTAACCTATGCATTGTTCTGGCAACTGTACTGGAGGGGAAAAACGGAGAAAAAGGAGCAGAAACTAAAGTATGTATTGGACCTGGAACTATTTTTTAATTTTCCAAACATCTGTAATCAAAGTGTATATCGAAAACCAATAGCAGGTATGTGTGTCAAGAAGAGAGACAAATGTTTGGGAAATTATATAAAGCAGTTTGATGAAACCTGCTTCCTCAGATATCAAACGTATCATACTTTGCAATCTGTGTAGGCTGAAGGGTAGGTGATCATGTTGAGGATGTAGAGATGAATTAGATTTAAAAAGAATTTGTTTGGAGACAGAAATATAAATAAAAAACCCATTATATATATTTAATATGCTTGTACTCTTAAGTTTCTCTTCTATCAAATAGATCACTCAATGCTTAAAATTAATATACAGTACCAAAAGTTATAATCAATATCCTGAACTTTCTGTATTACAAACTTATGTTCCAGTGGAAGCGTAATTATACTCTACTTTCTGCTCAGAATTGATTCCCAAGCTTATTATTGCTATGTAGTATTGATAGTTCTTAAAATACTTGAAAGTCACCAAAGAACTGAAAGAAACTTTTCTCCTTTTTTTTTTACATTATTAGGATTTGTGTGGCTTTTATTGCATTATAATTACAACTGGTAACTAGAACTTAAATCAAATTCTAGCCCGATATTTTAGCTACTATACCAAACTGCCCCTCCAGAGTGACTAGTCATTATGCCATTAGAGTTTCAATGTCAACTTTGATCTTTTTTATTCTTGTTTCAAAGTATCCATGTTTGAAGAATCACTGTTTCTCATCAGCTAGGTGGTGAAATTGAAAATATTATTCCACTTCTTCAGTTAGAAACTATACATAATTTAAAATGTAAACACTTTTTGAGGGTGCAGATTTTAAAGTGATATAAAGCTGTGATAAACTTACTGTATGGAATTTAATTTCCAAAAGTCTTTTCAAATTCAATTTCTAGAAATGATAAAACGGTCTGAATCTGAAATAGGAGTGATGGCTTTGTGATCAGATTAGTTTCCCTTTGCAACTTTTGGTTTCAAGCATATGAAGTTTTGATATTTCTTAGAGAAAAATCATCTTTCCAGAATAAGCTCCAAGGAAAGGATAATAAGGAAGGTATCAGGGGTTCTTTGGGGGATTAAGCATACATAAAACAGGACTTTGATCCTGAGAATGCATGATCATCTGCAATGTGATCAAAATATCAAGATGGCAACCATGGTGGTGCCATTGAAGCTGCATCAATTTTTTAATGTTGTGACACACATAAAAATACAGTACAGTTGTGACTGCATCCTTGTGGTCACCCTCTTCACTTTTCTGACTACATCCTACTTTACTATAAATTGTATTTTTCTCAGCAAAGCCTGATTGTTCATCCATTGCTTGACTCCAATTATAATATATAATAATAATATTTTAATTAGTCAACAATTAAATTATACCTGCACATTGTTCACTGGCAAAACTGCCTCTATATTCACACCATGAACCAGAATAGCAATGAACCCTGCATACTTTAATGGTTTCAAATTACATTTAATGTTTCTGGAATTCTTAAAATACAGAGTCCTCCATTAGTAGGCTAATAAATTATTGATCATCACCACTCTAACCTACTATGAATTTTTTAGACTACTGAATATATCAAAACATGCTGTGAAATGATACCTCTTCAGCCATAAAGTCCTTGACACAAGATTCCACATCACTTTACTTTCAGCATCTGTCTCAAATCAATTCACAGGAAGTAAAAGAAATCTTGGAATTTTCTTAGGAACTTCCCCCAGTATTCTAACTATGTACTATTCATACAATTTACTCAGTGGTGGGATTCAATTTTTTTTACTATCAGTTCTGTGGGTGTGGCTTGGTAGGTGTGGCTTGGCAGGCGTGGCTTGGTGGGCACGGCAGGGGAAGGATACTTTAAAATCCCTATTCCCTCCCCACTCCACTAACTTGCTTTCCAGCTCTCTTCTCCTGTGCAGGGCAACCAAAGAAGACCCAGCCGATCAGCTGGGACTCGGGAGGCAGAGAATAGATGGACGCGGGGTCAGTCAGAGGTGCCATTTGCCGGTTCTCCAAACTATTCAAAATTTCTGCTACCAGTTCTCCAGAACTGGTCAGAACCTGCTGAATAGCACCTCTGAATTACCTTTAGCATTGAATTTCTCTCATGTATCACCAAGTCCCTCTGCACTTTTTTTAACTAGTTGGTTCTTTACTTCCAGGGACATGATATTATGAGTCCTGCTCTCAATAAAAAAAAGTGAATTAAGTTCAGGCTCTTCAGAACTTCTGTAACACGGTTGTTTTTGCCTTTCAGTTTCAGAATATCGGATTGAAATATACTCATGAACGATAGCATAGAGGTACTTTCTTAGAGAACTCATACGTGGAAAAAAATGCCTTAATCACAGTGGGCCGTTTGCCTGTGATGAAAATGAGCTCATGGGAAGAAACAGTTTTGCAATGCTTGGGAATAAGGACAGCCATCAAGTCCTGCTGGGTAGATTATTGTATCTGATAGCCACAAATTCACACTTCCCCTTCAACTGCTCATTGTGGACAATGAAAACTGAAAAATGAACAAACCTTAAAAAGAATGCTCTTAATATTGACATTCATTGTTTCAGCTGCATGATGTTGTTCAATATAAAGATAACTCACACTGATTAATGTCCCATTTTGAACAAATTTCTGAAATTTGCAAGCATTTTCAATATTTTCTTCTTTGTGCTGAGTTTATACACACTATACTGCAAACATACAGTATATTGCACCCACAAACATAACACAGTTATAAAACATGTTCCTCTTTTGAAGAATGTCTGTACTAAGTAATCATATTAACAGCTTATATTATAACATATATTCTGGACCTCACTTAATTTTGATTACAGATCACAGTTTTCTCAGTCAAAATAGAAAATGATCACCAGAAATCACTTCACTGGGCCTGTTTATTTCTCTCAGTAACCAATAATTTATCAAAAAATTTGTCAAAAATTTGTATTTTAGGGCAGCATCACTAATCTACAGTACAAGTGTAGAAATAATAATTGCTTCATTTTTGGTCTAAGCATTGAACATGTTTTTAAAAAAATCTAAAAATCAAAGATGTCTTCTTTAACAAGATAGATGGGGAATCCATTATCTGAAATTATTACCTTTTTCATAACATTTTTTATTTCAATCTACACATACACAACAATATATTAACAGTGTGGCATCAATATATCATACATTTTAGTATAGGCAAATTAGTAATACTAATCATATCTCTCAATGATTGACATTAGTTCATAATCCTTCATTGCTTATTTTCAATCTTTCAATACTCTCTCCAAATGCCTGCCACCATATCAATTAAACATACCTAGTAATTCCATTATTCAAATTTCTCCCTGCTTTTATTTTTATTTTTAAAATAAAAAAAATTCTCTTTTGGCAAGCAATGTGGTTCCAGGTTTCACATCTCAATACAAACATGACCAGTTACCTATTCATTTTATTTGTTTAATTTCATATTGCATCATCCTTATTATTATTAAATATTAAGCTTATCTTATCCAGTTCCAATTCATGTTATATTAGAATATTCTCATATCTTATTTTACAATGTTATCTAAAATTCTCATCACCTTTCTATGTTCATTTTTACCATGCTATCTAAAATTCTCATCTCATTTCTATATTCATTTCTCTTATTACTTTTTTCTGTCACATTTGTCATTTTATCAATCCTTATCTATAAATATAATTGTCCCCTCTAATTAATAATTTGAGCTAACCACCTTCATTCTACCAATATCAATCTCCCTACCTAGATTATAACACACACACACACACACACACACGTTTAAGTAATTGCTGTTCCATTTGTCCTTCAAAGTTGGCTTCTTCTTTGTAGAACTCCTCCCCCTCTGGTTTACTTTGTTCTTGTGTATGCTGAGTCACCATTTCTAATTTCTGTAATATGTAATTACACATTTCAAGTTTAATTTTTATCATATCCCTTATATCTTTCAAGTCCAATCTTGTCTCTTGTAAGTCCAGTCTTATATCAACAAAAAGTTCCTCCATTATATCTTCTCCTTTCTTTCTTTTTCTTTCCTCTTCCTTAATAGCTAAAATCTTCTTCTTTAATAGATATATTCAATCCCAGAGTCCAATATATTATTTCAGCCAATTTATTTTCAACAATCTATACTCTTCAGTCTTTGTTCCAGGTCTTCTAATTGGCCCCAACTTTTCCCCAAGTAACCGGGTGGTTCTATGATAATAATGAAGTTTCTTTTACTTTCTTTTAAGTTCCAAAGTCCAAACTCTTGAGAAGACCAGACACTTTTTAAAACGTACTGAAATTTTCCTGTACCATCAGGTGGCGTTCTTGAGTCTTTTTGCCTTTAACTTTCTTTATTAAATGTAATACTTTTATTAAGTTCGCTAATTTCAATCATTAGCTGTTATTTCTTTTCTTTTCAACACACTCAATTTTAGCATTAGTAGTTCAATAGTTATCCAGTTTAATTTCTAAACCTTTGTTGTGTTAAAGTATTTTCCTTTAAATTTTCTCCTCCAAATTAATCCAATACAGTAATTCAATCCAAATTTTATACAATACAATTTCCTTCTCACTTTCTCTGGTCACCGCTTCCACACACTTTCCTCCAAGATAGCCTTTTATTTTAATTCTGGGGTACCTCAAAAATGATGTCTTTTGCCTGGTTCACACTCTGCTCGCGACTTCTCTTCTCCAGCACAAAACTTATTTTCCCGGAGTGTTCTTCGTGTTCGTGGTGGCCATTTTAGGAGCACCACTGCAGCTTGCCTTTGGGAGGGGTTTTCCCTGTTAGGGAGGGGAGTTGTGGCTCCCCTTGACCCTCCAGGTGGTTCCCCCCTTCTTCACCACCCCTACAGTGTGCTTCTGGTCCCAATCGGGACCCTCCAGCAAGTGAGCTTGGGTGAAACCACACACAATCACGGATTCTGTACCGACTCTGATGACGAGCAAACCGGAAGTCTATCTGAAATTATTATTGTGTGATGCTTAATCATATGAAATGTAACAACATCCTCTGCTGTAGCAACTGTGTCTTTTGATTTATTGTCTAGTTTTGTAAATATAATAATGTTCTTTATGAGTTCTCTCTCTTACAGTCTCTACATGAGCCTGTAAATCAATAGGACAATTTCTGTCGCAGAGACATTTATTTCAGCTCTATACACTAACCATTTGGCTTCTTTTTGACATTTTAAAAAATGAAGGAATTTCATCTTCAGGCCTACAGTGACTTTGCAAGTCCTATTTGGCACCAAAAACAAAAGTTTTCACCACTTATAAACCAACATGTTTGATATAAAAATGACAAGCCACCTGCCTTTTAAATCAATATTCATTCTATGAAATCCCAGCCCATGAGCTAAGCAAGTGTTGTGGTATGAACCACTGTATAAGGTTTCCTTGTGCAAAGCTGTAGATACACAGATAGATAAGATACCAATAGAAGGTAGTAGAAAAGATGAGAAGGATAATAGTAATACAGGCATACTACATGGTTAAATATCCTTAGATATAAGACAGTACTGTAGTAATTAGGTATTCAGTAGAGTGATGACACAAGGAAAAGACCTGTCTTTGTGTCTAGTTGTTTTGGCATGCGATGCCCTATATAGCAGCATCCTAAGGAGTTGGAAAAAAATTATGTCCAGGATGTGAGATGTCTGTAGATATTTTCTCAGGCCTCTTTCTGACCTGTGCTTGGTATGGCCCAAAATCACCCAATGGCTGTTCTTTCTGTAGTTAAGAATATAGTCTCTTCTGGGTGCTCTGAAGAAGAAACATATCAGAATTTAGATAACTTAGGTTGGCATATGTTCTCTATGTTGTGTATCAGAGCAAGAATCCTCTTGTGTGTCAGAGGGAAAAAAAAGGTTTGAACTTTTAAAGGACATAGAGAAGTATAGGTCAGTCTCTCTGAAGATACCATATGGAGCAGTAACTTTGCTGTGTGCAAAAATTTTATGCTGTTTGGCCTCATTTATACTTCTCAACAAACTGCCCACTGTTTTCAGTGAGAGAAAAAGATTGTTCCAATTTGCAACAGGCTTTTTTTGGCACTCATAGTTAATTTTGTGTGCCATGTAAGCTATAAATAAGGATTTTATTTTGAGACTTATACACTATCATAGGATTACAAAACAGATCATCCTTGGGAAGAGAAGGAATGTGTCTAGGCAGATATATAAGAGGTGCAGCTTCCCCAATCATTTTATAGAAATGTTCTCACAACATTGTGTCTAGCACATCTTCTTTCACAGCACTGAGTTCAATGAAGCAGCAGCAACAGCAGAGAAAAGTGGCCAACTATATATATACACACTGACTGCTTCTATTAGGATCCAAAAGGAGCCAAATTTAGCAAGAAAATCAGGGATCTAATGGAGGAAAAGCATGAGTGAAAGACTCAGGTGGGGACTATACTATGTCAAGGTGAGTTTGCAAATGTAGACCAAATCTATGAAGCCATGGAGATGGAGATGGACAGACAACAAAAATGGCCACTCCTGGGAAGCAGAACTACAGTAGATATTCTCTTGCATGTGTCCTCTTCATCCAGCTCCTGCCTGTTTTTCTCCTTTATGACTGGAAAAACAGACACCGGTTATTGGACCCCCTTTTAAGAAATGGCTTTGGATTGGGAAGCAGTCAGCCAGGGAACCAATAAGGAGGCAGCAGAACAAATCACAAAAAAACCCTTCAAGGTGAGATTTACAAGGGCCATGTTGATGTTTCACTCTTTACATTTTATATTCGCAAAACAATGTAGCTGAGATTACTTTGACATTTTTTAAACAAAAGCAAATGGATGCCAGATTGCCTGTCATGGGGGATAGGAAAGAATTTTTAAATTGCCCTTTTTTTTCACCAGCCATGAGCCACTTTTTACTAAGTTTGGGGTGTTTTGAGGTTTACTGAGTTTTGTATATGCATGGAGTTTTGGGAATTTGAGATATGTAATTTTTATTTTATTAACAACTGAAAAGGAAACCATCAAGGAAAACAATGATACAAAGCAAAAACTTCATTACTATGCTACTGCAGCTTTTTAATGAACCAAAAAGCCAATGTCTATTTATCCATCCATCTATTGTCTTTGTCTCTCTAACTCATAATTCTTCAACAAAATAAAAAAGCCAGGCTCGACTTCTATTAAATTCATGGCCATGTTTCTGTACTTCCAGGATATTTTCCTAGATTATTATATAGCTTTGATATTTCTTAGCTCATTCAAATGTTTACCTGGCCAACCTGTCTTAGCTTTCAAGCCCAAACAAAATCTGCCACTTGCTAATTCTTCAGCAATCTCCCTTAAATAGAAACCAAATCTACCCAAGTACTTACCTCTACCCACCAATCCACATATGTGTGTGCATATATATATATGTGTGTGTATATATATGATTCATGTTATGATATTATAGCCTTCCCTCTCTGCTTTTTGTCCTTCTGGTTGTAAGGCAAGACTTAAAGGACTAAGATTGATCTGCAGTATCACAAGGGTGTTCTTTCCATTGTTAAAGAATAGGCTCTGCATACATTGTGCAATGTAAGCAGATATAGAAAAAGATAAAGAACGGAAATGGGGTAGAAAAGGAAGAATAGGGGAAGGGGAGGACAATAAGGGAATAAGGGGAAAAAAGTAGGAACAGAGAATAAACCTGCAATCACAATTATCATTAAAGTACTTATGGGCAAATTTTTCCCTGATCTGTATTCATGACAATTTAGGCTTGTATATTTTCATCTGCATAATTCCTAGTGATCAAGCTTCACAGACTGATAAACATAATTTTCATAATGAATCGGGGCAAAGATGAAATCAAGCAGCACATGCTCACAAATAATTATTTGAGGGGAAAAACCTAGAACACTTCCTTTTCAAAGGCCGAGAAGTTTCCCAAGGGTTTTTCTTCTCTGTAGCACAATGGCAAAATCTGCATAACCAAGCACTATGTGTGGTACCAATATGTAACGTTTTTTCTAAATATCTACAAAGCATTTCAAACAGGCATGATGGAAACTGGCAGATTAACCTATTTTTAAAATTTAGAATAGAATATTATGATAAAATAGATAAAATTATATATACTGTAAACACAAGCTGGCTTCTTCTGTATCAACTTTTTAAAGGAAATGTTTCACCCCACCTTTATTATTTTTATAAATAACTCAAGGTAGAAAACTAGGAAATGACCCGTCTGAGCCCAAGGGAGGCGTCAAACCCATCAGCTGTCTGGAATCCCTTCGTGCCCACAAGAGATCTAAGTCCAGCCCACCTTGAATTCCTGTGACTCTTATCTACCATCAATTTCCTTGGGCCGTTAATCATTCATATTCTTATAGAGAGCTTAAACTTGCAACAAATCTTTATATCCATTTGAACTGCCGGGATCTCCCGATTCCCCTGGCACTTGACACAAACATTTATATGCCAAAGTGTTTGTAACTCCATTTCTTTTAATAATTGCAGAGGCATGCAAGTGGGCGGCGGAAGAAGGAAAGGGCTGCAAAAGAAGAAAAGAGAAAAATGACCTCATATGGCCTGCCCAATTAATTTCTCCTATAAATTCATGTTTACAACATGTGCAAGCATGACTGAATGGTTAAATTAAAATAGAAGACAGCTTTAAATTACTTGCCTGAGTAATTCTGAATATAAATTACAGAGAAAAGATACTGATATACTATCGAGACTTATATATGGCCATGAGGGACAATAGATAGAAAAGCTAAAATAGCAAAATCAGATCATGCCAATAAAATCTATAGGATGAACATTCGAACAGTTATATTGAAGTACAATCCAACTAACTCTCTGAAATGCCCATTAACCATGGCATTCCACATTAATCTTTACATATGTCATGGACACAGACTGTGATCTTTAAAAACAAAACAATTCCACAACACAAAGTCCTCACTTACCGCTAATTCAGTAGGTGTTCAAATTTGATAGGGTTGAAAAATTGTTTTACAGCCAATTTATGACCATATATGACTTTCGCAGCAACCCTCAGCCATTACAGTAAGTACATATTGTCCTGTGCCTAACCTGTGCCTTTTTTTTCTCCACGCTTACAGAGCAGAAGGATCTAATTACATTTTTTACTCCCCTCAGATGAAATAGGAACAAAGTTTGATCATTCCTCAGAACTTAAATTAGATGTGCACAATTTGTGACTCGCCAACTTGAATACAATAGAATCAACCATCCATGTGGTGACTGCTAAATGCTGGAGAACATCCTCATTTTATACCTCTGGTCAGGTAATAGAGCACACAGCTTATCAAATCCTTTTTTTTTTTCAAGTTTTTATTGGTTTTTAAAAACAAACATAAACAAACAAAACATCAAGCCATCTTCCATATGTATACATACAGTGTGCCGGTTGGTTTACAAATTGTTTTGTGCTTCCATTTCGTAGTCTTCAATTACAATTACATTGCATATTATCTCGTATTTTCAATCAAAAATTAAATACCTTAGTATCATTATTAATCAATCATTTGACTATACTTTTATTCATTCATGTTTTACAAGATAATCATAATTTACTTAGTTTGTTTTATAACAGTTCATATTATCATCCCAAATCTATCCTAAAATCATTTTGTAGGTATAATAAGAAAGAAGTACATCTTTATATATTTATTATTTTCTAAAAGTCTACATATTTCATTACTGTATTTTATTGTCTAACCATTGATAGAATAGATCCCAAATTTTATAAAATTGTTTATCCTCTTGTTCTCTAATTTCAAATGTCAATCTGCTCATTTCAGCACATTCCAATATTTTCTTAATGATTTCCTCCTGTGATGGTGTTTTCTCATTTTTCCAGTTTTTGGCAAATACAATCCTAGCCGCTGTTAATAGATTTACAATCAGATATTTCAAGTCTTTACTATATATTTCAGATAAAATTCCCAATAAAAATATCTCTGGTTTCAAATCTATATGTTTTTTTGTCATTTTTTCCAACCACATGTGGATTTTAGTCCATTATTTTTTAGCATCCGCACAAGTCTACCACATATGGTAATATGAGCCAGGTGTCTGATGACATTTCCAACATTTTTTGGATTTATTCTCGAACATTCTTGCTATTCTTGTCGGGGGGAAATGCTACCTGTAAAACATCTTATACAAATTTTCTTTATATGCTGTTGACATTGTCATTTTATAATTTTGAGACCACAATTTTTGCCATTTCTCTAGATCAATCCCATATCCAAAATTCTTTCCCCAAGCAATCATAGTTTCTTTAACTTGTTCTTCTTCTAATTTAATTTCTAATAAATATCCATACAATTTTTTAATCACCTTTTCATCAGTACCTGTCAAAATCTTATCTAAATCAGTCAATTTATCATAGAAACCTTCCATGTTAGAATCTTTATCATACCTTGAATGTATTTGCGCATATGAAAACCAATTCATCTTTATACCTTGTTCCTCTAGTTTTTGTATAGATTTGAGTTCACCCTTTTCATTCAATATTTCACCATATCTAACTGTTTGTTCCTTTTTGTATATTATAGGATAAGAAAATGCTTCAATAGTCGATAGCCGGACTGGAATTTTCAAATAACATTGTCTTTTAATCTTCTCCCAGTTTAACCACAGAGACTCCCGTATATAATGTCTTCTAAAATACCCCTGTGTTTTAGTTCCTTTATACCATAAAAAAGCATGCCACCCCAACAACAAATCATGTCCTTCTAAAGTCAACAATCTAGTATTTCTTAGTGTTATCCATTCCTTAACCCACATCAGATTTGTAGCTTGATAATACAACTCCCAATTAGGCAAACCAAATCCTCCTCTAATTCTAGCATCTTGCAAAAGTTTTAACTTTATTCTCGCATTCTTACCTTGCCATATATATTTCAACACAATTTTATTTAAATCTCCAAAGTAGTCTTTTCCAAGCCTAATTGGAATTGTTTGAAACAAATATAAAATTGTGGGTAATATATTCATCTTGATTGTTGAAATTCTCCCTATTAGTGACAGTTGTAAATTTTCCCATTTCGCCAGATCTAGCGCCATCTGCTGTTTAAGTTTGATATTTTTCTCTTTTAGTATACTACATCTTGCTGTCAAATATATCCCCAAGTACTTGATCTTATTCGTGACCTGAATTTTCAATAGGTCTGCCAATTCTTCCTTTTGTCTTGATAGCTTATTCTTTGTCAAGATCTTTGACTTATCTTTGTTTATTTTCAAACCAGCCACCTTTCCATATGCCTCTATCTTTTCTATCAATTTTGGTGCTGTTTCTAGAGGGTCTTCTAAGATGAAAACCAGATCATCTGCAAATGCTTGCAGCTTAAATTCTTCCTTTTTGATTTTCATTCCTTTTATATTCTTTTCATCTCTAATATTTCTGTTTAGCACTTCCAAAGTTAACACAAACAACAAAGGTGATAGTGGGCACCCTTGTCTTGTTCCTTTTCTTATATCAATAGAGTCTGTCAGTTCTCCCTCTATCATTACCTTTGCCGTTTGCTTATAGTGTATAGCTTCTATTGCTTGAATAAATTTTCTAGCAAAGCCCATCTGTTCCAACAGTGATAACATGAATTGCCAATTCACATTATCAAATGCCTTCTGTGCATCTAGAAATATCAGAGCCATTTGTTTTTCAGGATGTGCCTCATAGTATTCCAAGGTGTCCAAGATTACTCTCACATTATCTTTAATTTGTCTCTTTGGCAGAAATCCATTTTGATCAGGATGAGTAAAATTATTTAGATATTTTTTAAGTCTCTGCCAATATTGAAGCAAAGATTTTATAATCTGCATTTAGTAGAGAAATAGGTCTATAGTTCTTAATTTGTAATGGATCGACCTCCTCTTTTGGAATGTGTAATATAGGCTTCTGACCATGATTTAGGTATCTTCTTCTTTAACATAACTTCATTCATAACTTCTAGCAATGGAAGATTCAACGATTCTTGTAATGTTTTGTAAAATTCTGCCGGAAGTCCATCTGGGCCTGGTGCCTTTCCATTATTTTGCTTCTTGAGTGCTTCAGTTAACTCCATCATTGTTATATTGCTTTCTAACATTGTTTCAATCTCTTTAGGTATCTGAGGTAAATTAGCATTCTGTAAATACTGTTTAACTCTTTCCTCATCAATATTCTCTTGCATATATAGTTTCCCATAGAAGTCTCGAATGATTTCCTTCTTCTCTTTACTACCATAGCAAACTTGGCCTTGGACATCTGTTAATTGCAATATTTTCCTTGATTCTTGCTCCTTTCTCAATTTGTATGCTAGCCATCTACCTGGTGTGATTGCATCTTCAAAGTAGTTCTGTTTAGCACCTCTAATTTTCTGTGCTAATTCTTCTTTTTCTATTTGACCCATTTTATGTTTAACTATATCCATTTTTAGCTTGATGTCCTTTTTCTGTGGCATTTTCTGTAGCTCTTTTTCAAGTCTTTTATACTCATCCTCTAAGGCCTTAGAGGCTAATCTTTTCATAGTATTTCTTTTCCTTGTATAGTCTATTATCAAGCCTCTAACATATGCCTTCATTGTATCCCATACATTCTGAATTGATGTATCTTCTTTTTTGTTTTCTCTAAAGAAAAAAGTCAATTCTTTCTCCATCCACTGTGTGAAGTCTTTTTCCTTTAAAATAGTATTATTTAACGTCCATCTAGATATTCTTTTTTGTCCTTTCCATTTAATTGTCATTGGATTGTGATCTGCCCAAGTACTTGTTTTAATATTTATTTCTTGAATATTAGTTATTAATTCTGTTGATGTCCATATCATATCTATTCTGGACCATGATAAGTGTCTATTTGAGTAGAAGGTGTATTGTTTAGTTTTAGCATTTCTTTCTCTCCATGTATCTTTTAAGTTTATTTCATATACCATTTAAAAAAAAGATTTAGGGAGAGTCTTTCTGTTTTGCTTTATTGTTTTCTGTGCTGTATAGTCCAATTTATTGTCTACAATTCCATTAAAATCTCCCATCATAACTATATTAGCATAGTCCAGTTCAATTATTTTCATATGTAATTTTTTGTAGAATTCTTCTTGTTTGTCATTCGGGGCATAGATTGCAATCAGGAGTGTTTTCATATTATTGTCCATTATTTCCACCATTAGTATTCTTCCGTCATCATCAGTATAAATCAATTTTGCTGGGATGGTCTCTTTAATATATAAAACCACTCCTCTTTTCTTACATTGTGTCAAGGAAGTAAATATTTTCCCTCATTTTGGCTGTATCAACAGTTGTTCATATTGTTTTTTAATATGTACTTCTTGTAGACAAATTATATCAAATTTTAATTGCTCTAATTTATGAAAGGTTTTCCTTCTTTTAACGGCTGAGTTAAGTCCATTTATATTAATTGTAATCAGTTTTTTCTCTTCCATTGTTATATTTTGTAGTTAGGTTTAGCAGCTCTCGTAGATCTTAGTTCACGTTGTTCTTTGGCTTCCACCTTTCCACCTACTGCACCTTCTTCTTTTTCAATCACCATTTGGCAGTCCTCTTGGAATTCAATTAGTGAGATTTCTTTTTCTGCCTCTTCCTCTTTCCCTCCAAAAAAAATCTGTATAAAATAATTCCGCTTTCTCAATTGAGTCAATTCTATGTCTCTGTTCTTGCCATGTGAACATTAAACCTTCTGGAATCAGCCATCTATAATTCACCTCTTTTTTAAGACGCATTTTAGTCAGGAATCGGTATTCTCTTCTCATCTCTCTCACCCTTCTGGGTATTTGTTTCAAGACCACAATCTCCTTGTCTTTATATTTCAATGTTTTCCCTTTTGCCACTTGCAATATTTGCGTTTTAATGGCTTTCTTTGTAAATCTAATGTGAACTTCTCTTGGTAAGCTATTTCTCATCGCATATCTTGTGAAAACTCGATAAACCTCATCTATTCCATCCATCATCTTCTCTTGAGTTATTTCCAAAGCTTCAGCCAGTATTTCTATCATTATCTCAGCTAAGTTTTGTTCTTTTTCTTCCTCTACATTTTGGAATCTAAGATAGAATTCTGATCTATCCATCTCCCATCTCAACATACCACTTTTATCTTGTTCAACCACCGTTAATCTATTATCAATATCTCCAATCTTCTTGTCTCTTTGTTTATCTTCTTGTTCAATTTTTTGGAATCTCTCATTATACTTCAACATCATTTGTTGGATGTTCTCCACTTTTTCATCGGTTTTCCCTGTTCTTTGTTCAATGTTCTCTGTTCTTTGTTCAATGTTCTCTATTCTCTTTTCAATATTCTCTGATCTTGCTTGAATATTTTGAATTCTTGCATAATCATCTGCAGAGTCACTTTTTCTTGTTCTTTTTCTTGCTTTAACATTGTCTATATTGAACGTTGTCCTCCAGATGGTGGACAGGAAGAAGTAGAAGTTGAAGAACCAGGAACTGCAAGTTTCCTACTCATTTTAAGCAATTCAAAATCTTCAGGTTTTTCTAAACCTTAATCCAATTGTGAAATAACCAATTGTAGTTCAAAATAAAAACAGTAGAAAAAAGAAGCCAAATAGTAATGATTAAAAAAAAAAGGGAGGACAAAATTTCTTCAGGTTCTTGTATACCTTAATCCAATCAGTAGTTAGATGAAGAAAAAGGCTTGGAAAAAAAAAGGAAAAGGAAAAATTCTTCAGGTTCTTCAACACCTTAATCCAATTGAGAGGTATCAAATAGAAAAGAGTGCATAAAAATAAACGAGAAAGGTAGATGAAAAAAAAAAAACCAGGAAAGGAAAAAAAAGGCTCTATTCCCTTTAAAAAAAGGAAACATTAATATTAAAACTTTCCCTTTAAAATAAAAAGCAAACGTAGAGATTGGACTTCCAAAGAAAAAAGAAAAACAAAGACAAGCTCCAACAAAGCCAAAAATCCAAATAGCTATTGCAAAAAAAAAAAAAAAAGATAAAATGAAATAAAATAAAGCTGGTGAGGAGGGATAGCACAACTTAGAAAAAGTAAAAAGAGCACACTGCACTTTGTTTAATTATCCAAGGCTCTTATTATAACTCTCTTCTCCAAAAACTTATCACCTTTTTTCCCCCTAGGTTTCAACACCAGACTCCAGCTGTTGATACAAAACCCAGAAGAGCACCTGCAATAATACTCGCCCATGCTCTTCCCTCTATCTTATCAAATAGCAATGTCCTTGAAAAAAAGTCTCAGTTCTTTCTTTCTCAGCTTTGTCTGGTCACAGGAGAAATAGAATATTTCCAAGCCTCTAGTTGGCAGTGTTACAAAGTTTCTTTGCTTTCACTTTACCCCTCCTTTTCCAAGCAAAATATAATAAGAATTAATAAAAAAGAAAGAAAAAGATATTTAAAAAAAAGAAATAACTAAAAGGGAGTCTCTAGTCTAAAATGTTACAAAAACAAAAAGGAGAAAAAAACTAGATGGAAAAGAAAAAACCAGTCCAGTTTCAAAATATAAGATCATGTATAGAAAATCCAGCAATGAGAAAAAAAACATTACTTTGACATTCCTGTTTAAAATCGCCGCTTAATCACTTTTGTCAAAACTTTTACAGATTCTTTCTTTTCCTTAGGGTGTCCTTTCAGATCTTAGAATAAAGAAAAAGTTCTCATCAAACCGGCACACTCTCTCTTTCTGTTCTCTTTCGTTTCAGAGCTGTCCCAACTTCAGCAGCTTTAATGGCTGCCTCTTTGCCGCTGGCAAGAAGAGCTTCTCCTGGATCTACCAGGGACTTTGCGGTATCCCTGGGATCGACAGGATGTGCTCTTCACTTTCACCGTCTCTTCGGGACAGTTTAGATCCGATAGGACCGTCCAGGAGCAAAGATATCGGCAGCGATCTCAGACCTCCAAGATCGCATGCCGTATCGTCGCGACGCCAGCTCTGCCCTCCAGCTTATCAAATCCTTGATGGGCTTTCATATGTGGCTTGTTAGTTTCAGTCAGTTTGGCAAACACATCGAACCCAGTCCAGTTGCTGCATGAGCTGAGAATATATTAAACACAAAACAATCACAGTCACTGACTGAAGGGAGTCTCCAGTTACTCATCTTGACATCTGATGGATGACAGTGTTCCAGCTGAGAATAAAAATACTAAGCAGATCAGACATTTTAAAAGGAAGTGTACCATGTCCAGGGCAGAAAGAAACACACACACACACACACACACACCATGTACAATGTCTTAAAATATGGTTAAGAAACAGTTTAAGGGAAATATATTATTATTTATTGTGCGTGTGTGTGTGTGTGTGTGTGTACACATACTAATAAATAATAATAAAAAACTTGTTTTCACTTTTTTGGCCACTTTTTTAGACCTCTCTTCCCACAATGACTTAACAAAAAAAAGCAATACTAAAAGACGAATATATTAAAGATAAACAACTTAAAATAAAATCAATTCCAATAAAATACCATTTGAAAGTATACATTGGCAAAAAGATACTGTTCAAATTTTCCATTAAAAGCCGGGAAGAATATTTTAATCCCATCCTCCTGAAAAACTGCCACCAATGAGGACAACTATATGCCTTTCTTAAGACCTACCAACTTCACCAATTTGGTGGTTGGACCACAGATAGGGGACATACATTTCTTCAGGCTAAATATATCTTTTCCCCTAGACAATGACTTTATCATCTAATAATAAGATCGCCATAGATCAAATTGTAATCAGCAGAAATGTTTCACTTTGGAATACAATTAATACTCCTGGAATAGACTTTATCGTGTAATGCGTTGCCAACCCTTATTTTTATTTCCCCAATAGTCACATCTTCAGATTTGTGGATCTTATTATAATGCTGACACTGGCATTTGTGTGATTAGTGTTGAAAATTACAGATTCATTCCAATTTAGCATGGGCTTTATTGCTCTTAATTAAGGAGAGAAACATGAAAACTGTGATGACATTTTAATTATCAAAATGCAATACTATTTGCATATTTTCTTTAAAAAATTATACATCTGCTGGATTCAGTCTCTGGATCCATTACAAGTAACTGATTAATGCTGAATGCTAAGTTTTCTTGGCTTCAGCCCTGAAATCCATTAACTCTAGTTAACTATCAAATATAACAGTTAAAAGAATATTCTAGACCCTAGGTTATAGAATTGTATCAGCTACTGTGGAAAAATCTAGGTTATTTTTACTTTGCTATTTATTAATTATCATTATGATAGAAACATACCCTTGCAGAAAAGCCAAAGAAATGAATACATTTGCTTTTACAATAAACAATTATTTTAAGGTGCTTAAATATGTCTTCTTAAGGTATGCAGACAATAGAAATCATGGAATGTGTACTTGCAGCACTACTATTCAACAGCTTGTACTTGTGCAAACAGCAAAGAAATCAGACATGTCAAGACATGTCAGAAATAGAAGCTGTATTGAACAGCCCTCCATACATACGTATATAAATAGAAAAAAATCAGATACTAATATATAATCCTTTGTATATACTGTGGGAAAGGAATCAAACCTTCCCTGCCATTCAATCTTCCCTTGTTCTTCACTTCCCAACTTCACATTTCCAGGGCAAAAGGTGAGAAATTACACTAAAACAAAAAAATAACAAACTTGACACAGAGTTTGTAATTGGCTAAAGGCAGCAGCTCATTGTGGGAGCCTGGATGTGGGACAACAGGTATGGACTCCCAAGATCCAGGACTTTAAACATCTTTAGTTTTGGGTGGGGTGGCACTACCTGGTACTTTCTCTGTATTGTGTTCTCAGAAATAAACTTCACCTCTTCTTCAAGAAGCTGCTGATGTTCTGTATTCTTTTTCTTGTTCCGGCTCAGAACAAACCAGATTTCTTTCTAACAATATTCCATACAGACTGGCATACAGAAATGCCACATTTATTTACATATCTCAGAATCCTGGAAGAAACCAATTAGATCAATGAGAAAAAGGTATGCAAAAGTAGTAGAACATTCCTTTAAAGTAGAGATGACAAACACATAACCAATCTTCCTTAATTTTTTTAAAGCAAAAATTAAGGGAATGGTGAGTCTCAAATATATGTGCGTAAGTCACTCAAGCTAGAAAAGTAGACTTCTGAGAACATATTCCCTGTCCTTAAAAACATTTTATATCATTGAGCCTAGAACCAGAAAATGTTTCTGTACAGGCTCATATAGACAGACAATATTTAACTCTTTCTCACTGTTGGGCTTTCATCTGCTCTGATTACATCTTAACTTAAGAGAAGGAAGCTGAAGGTGAGGATGGGAAAAATTAGGACCAAAGCAGAATTTTTCTACTCTCAGACCAGCATTCCAAGATTATCAAGAAGACTGTGAATTCGCTTCGGTCACTCTTGTAGTACAGATAGTTCTGGACTTATGATTGATCTTCTGGTGACAATGAATTTCCCCAGGGGTACTTAGGACACAATTCCAATGTTCCAACAGCTGCCCCCCCCCAAGCCATGTGACTACTTGTAAGGTGCTCAGCAACTGGCCCACGTTTAGGGCCATTTGCAGCATCCTGTAGTCACATAGCTGTGTTTTACATTTCTGATGAAATATTTCTGTTTTTCAGCAAAACTGGCCCATAGCAAACAGTTGGTTCATTAAATGAACCGCGGCGTATATTTAACAAATGCCGCAAAAAAAAAAAAAAAAGGTCATAAAATTAGGTTGGTCATGTAGGTGACCTGCTTTACACCTGTCACGACTTATGATTTTGATGTGCAGGTTCCATTGCAGTAATAACTTAAGGACTGTGTCAATACGCAGTGTATTGGTAATGTGTTTGGTCAATCAAAAAAATGGTGCTTTTATGGATAATGCTGTACTCCAAGTTGCACTTCTAACCATTTTGAAATATTTTAACTATCTGGAAAGTTCCGTTCTGAAATTCTAATCACTAATACAAAAAAATTGATTGACCGACTCACATCTGTGCATATACTTGCAAACTGAGCCAACCAATTCCAAGTTGCTGGGAGCCCTTATAAATCTGGAACAGACTCTGAATGTTGATTATGAATAGATATGTCTATCAAAGCAGCATTGATTTCAGCCTAGTTTTAAAGGCTTCAAGCAAAGTGGAGAATGGCTTGAGCACGTATAAGAAATTCTGTTCCATTGACTTGAATAATTCCTTGTTTTATTGAGCAGCTCTTGGTTTGCCATGATAGCCTTATATGCATTATTAAAAAGAGAAAACCTTTTATCTAAACGGAAAACATGAGAAACAGATTTGCATTTGCTTATTTATGGATGGATGGAAATACAGGCAGAAATATTTGTCTTGAATGAGAAATGCAAAACATTTCACACAATAAAGAAAAATAAACAAGTTACCCATGGGTCGAATCAAGTTAGGGTTCAGAGGCTTACTGCTGATGGGAATCTATAAGGATCCATGTTCTTCCTTCAAATACCGTATTTGCCGGCGTATAAGATGACTTTTTTGCCCTGAAAAACATGCCTCCAAGTGGGGGGTCGTCTTATACGCCGGTAAATACGTTGTCACTCGGTGCAAGAGCGACGGGGCGGAGCTCCGCAACTTGCAAGCCCCTTCAAGCCCAGCCGGAGTCTCTCTTCCTCCTCCTCCCACCCACCCACCCACCCTCCGCCCGGCTCGGGCGCTGGAGGCCAATCTGGAGGTGGGGTGGGGTGGAGCGGGAGAGTCTCTGGCGGGGCCGCTTCGCCCAGCTAGCCCCGAGCCGCGTAATGGCCCGGGGAGTGGGGGGAGAAGGTGGTGGGGGTGGACTGTGGCACCCCTCCTTCTGGGCAGCGGGGCGGGGGCGGCAATTTGCTCCTCCCGCTTCTCCCTCCCTCTTTGAAAGACCGGGAGGGCTGTGCTTGGGGCGGAGGGGGTGTCCTCGGGAAGTTCCTGATGGGACCCGCTGGGCAGGGCCACCCGGCTCCCGAGCTGCTTTCCAGGGTCCCCTTGGGAAGAAAAGGGTCCGGTGGGCGGTGGAAGAAGGCGAGCAACCTCCTCCTGCCCCTGTCCCGTCCCTCCTCTTGTCCCCTCCTCCCCTCCCCGCTTAAGAGAGAAAGATCCGCCTCCCCTGCACCGAGCTGCCACCGGCGCCGCATCTCCCGGCCAGCGCGCGCTGCGACTTGGGAACCGGCCAAGCGACTTTAAAACCGGCGGAGGCCAGAGATAGCCGGAATTACCCTCCACACCACACACACACACACACACAGAGAGAGAGAGAGAGAGAGAGAGTTGGCAGCTGTCCATCCCCCACCCTTGGAGTCCCGATGGCACGCACGTGGGGGCTGTCACAAAGAAAGGGAGAGGAATTGAGTGCCAGCCTGAGAAAGGCGAAGCTGCCTCTCTAAAGCATTTTGGTGGCTTTGTAAGTTTGGGGGAAAGGGGCGGGGGTGTCAATCAAGAATTATATCCAGAATACCCCAAGTGTTACAATTTACCTTATTTGCCGCGTATGAGATGACTTTTTGCCCTGAAAAGCATGCCTCCAAGTGGGGGGTCGTCTTATACGGCGAGTATATAACAAAAACTATATTTTGAGTGGAAATGTTGGGGGCTCGTCTTATACGCCCAGTCGTCTTATACGCCGGCAAATACGGTAATCCCATCTTTAAGAATGGACTAGACAGGCTTTCAGATTCAGTGCAACTTCAAACAGAAATTTATAGTCTGCAAAGTAGAATAAGTGTGCTATTTGACTTTACCATTACACTGCATACCAGCCATACCAACTCATCTGAGGTTTGATCTAAGGGGGGAGGGGGATGGTACTTGGAAGTCACCTGAATTTTAAAAAGGATTGCTCACACGCAAACTACCTGGCTCTATTTAGAGTTACTCTAAAGTTCAAACAATGTTATGTTAATTTTGTTAACATTAACATGAAAATTAAGATAGCATTGTTAACCTTGGCATTTCTTGAATTTCATTTGTTCACTTAAAACTAAAATGTAAGAAACTCCTTCCTCCCAAGTGTGTTCAAAAAAATATGCATGTTGAGAAATTACAGCTTTCCTTCTTAGCTACTTTTTTGCTTCCGTGTTGTGATCTGTACCAGGCTCCCAGAGTTTCCTTTTAATTAAGTTGTTGTTTTTTTAAAGCAGTAATTTGACATTTGAATGATGTATAACTTATTCTTAGCAACAATCATGTGGCATTAGAAGAACATTCTTTGCACCCATGATAGTTGTGGACCATTTATGTGTAGAGAGCAAATTATAAATGCTTCAACAATTGGTCCGATGCACTGAATTCATTTATTGCATAAGCCTAGGGAAGGAGGAATTACGTAATAAATCTATTGATAATTTATACAATAGGATGCTTGAACACTCCCTTATCATAGGTAGCCCTCAGCTTACAAACATTTGCTTAATGACTGTTCAAAGTTACCACTGAAAAAGTGACTTGTGACCATTTTTCACACTTATGACCATTGCAACACCTCCATGGTTACAGGGAAAAACATCAAAATTCAGATACTTGGCAATTGGCTCACATTTATGACAGTTCCTGGGATCATGTAATCACCTTTTGCATCCTTCTGACAAGCAAGTAAAGTCAATGGGGAAGCCAGATTTACTTAACAAGCATGTTACTAATCTAATAACTAGAGTGATTCATTTAACAACTGTAGCAAGAAAGGTTGTAAAATGGGATAGTTAAATCGTACTTAAGCAGGAGGTCACTGAAAAAGGTAACCAACTCTCTTTGCCCTGAACACCAATTAAACTCTTATCTATCCAAGAGAAAAGAACAATCTCTCTCTTATACACATCTATCTTCAAGATGCAACCCAGAGACTGTTATCATTCTCTCAGGGTTTTTCTTTTAACAATTAAACAAATGGATACATTAAGGATAGATTTTTGGAGAGAAAAGGGAAGGGAAAAGTGTAGAAAAGAAGGGAAAAAGAAAGAAAAGGCATTGACTTCCGACTCCCTTTGGTGCAGTAGAATAAAATAATAACACCAAACCTCAGCTTTTTACTTTTACATAATAGTATGAACTAGCCATTTCTATATCAACAAATCTACCTAATCAGTAAAACCCAAAATCAAAATTTCATTTTTTTCCACCTCAAGCACAAGCGGTTTTTAAGTAGAAATAAAAGTAACTGTGTTTTTTTTCCTTTTATCAAACCACTCAATTTAGCCATCTCTGCTAACTCCATCAACTTTTGTAGTCATTTGTCCATAGTGGGGATTGAAGTATCCTTCATTTTTGTGCGTAATCTTGCTGCCTGCCAACATATATATAACATCAAAGGATAGAATGTTTTAAAGGGTGTGTCTGTTCTCTTTCATGCCTATTATACTTACCATCTCCTTTTAACGACCGCGTAATTCCCTTTGGGGTGGATACTGGGCAATTGAATGGAGCTAGCAGAGTGTTTTAATGGCCGGATGCCCTTCTTGTCATCAATACGGAGTTTTGTTCAGCAGATATATTCTCAGTGTGTCCAGAGAGAGAAATATCTGCCTCTGGCTAGGATCAAACTCACAGCCTCCTGATGTGAGGTGAGAGCTTCAACTCTAGGCCACCGCACGACTCCTTTCATGCCTATTATATTGGTTTTCAATAAACTTTGGACTTTCTATTCAAGCTTTCACTTACTAGGCAGCAGGCATTTGTTCAACATTTATCTAAATGAAGTACGTTATCATTTGTAGGAAGAAGCACCCAATGTTTCATTAAAATATAAGAATGCCAATCAATTTTGAATAATCTTAAAAGACTTTTGGGTTTTTTTTCAGGTAAACTTGAAAGTAATGTAAACTTTCCTTCAAACTGAGCTCATCTCCTGGTTGTTTAATGGATGCATCCATGTAGTTTTCTTGGCAATTATAGTTGTTTTCAGAAACCTTGCCTAGTACATTCTCTTTCTCCTTCAAAATCTGTCTAGAATAGTATTTCCTTTAGGCTAGAAGCTGCCTCTTAGCTGGGCTTGAGAATTATGATTTCTTTTAAAACAGTATCAATATGAAATGCATTAGTTTTGAAACTCAGCTGAACTACAGCAAACTTGTTTGTTTACATGGTACAGACCATTCCTCCAGTCACTCCCCTACTGCTAACAGAATTGTTTTTATAATTAAAAACAAATGAAAAATACTACACTAATAAGAATATAATCAGAATAACTCTGGAAACAATAGAGATGCTTCTTAATCCAGATCAATTATTTTTAATATATACAAAAGAACAAATCAGCTGCCTAATCTCATCCATTTTACACTAATTTGCATATCAGTTAAAACTTCTGCAGGAAATGACTAAATTTGTGACACTGCTCCTTTTTCTAACACATATCGATTAAGTAATCAAGAGTTAAGACTTTATTGATAGGCCAATTAAGAGATGAAAAAAACTCTTTTAGAATGAATAATAATAAGGATGCTTTAACTTTCTAGAAAATTGGCCCTGGCAAAGAGATACTGAATTGTTTCTCCATTTCTATCAACCCAGTTCCAAACACAGGTCTTAAAGGAATTTGTTATTTCAAGAGTTCATAATAATGTAGTTTATCACAAAAAAGAGTTTAATAGAGTAGTTAGAGGGGAAGGAAATAAATCCTTCCCATTGGCCACACACTTATGAATTAAAACGTGAGTGGTAAAAATCAAAATAGCAATAACAATAGCACTTAAGACTTATATACCACTTCACAGTGCTTTACAGCCCTCTCTAAGCGATTTACAGAGTCAGCATATTGCCTCCAACCATCTGGGTCCTCATTTCACTGACTTCAGAAGGATGGAAGGCTGAGTCAACCTTGAACCAGTCAGGATCAAACTCCTGGCAGTTGGCAGAATTAGGCTGCAATACTGCATTCTAACCACTGCGTTATCATGCACAGTGGTTAAAAATGAAAATGGAATTAACTTTGGTATCTCATGGAAGAAGTGTGAGAAGACAGAACAAGGGTTACTGGGAAATCTACTGCTGTTTTGTACTAAGTCCCTTGTTCTCCTCATACAATACATAGCCATTACTGTCCTTGAGGTGCCTGAATGGGGAAGAAAGGGATTTAACAAACAGAAATGGCTGTGTTGGGCAAGAAGAAAGCAGCTAACGTCTGTACTCAATTGCTGCATCAAGATATTCCAAGGTCCATAGAGTCAGAAGAACTTCATGTTGAGTATTGAAAGAGAGAATGGAAGAGAGAATTTAAAAATCAAATGAAGAAGTAGAAGATTTAGAAGGAAGGAAGTCAGAAGTTCAGAAATAATAGCAGAAAAAATTCAGCTGGAACATTAATAGGAAAAGTATTTTTGCTACTTTTTTCAGTTTAGTTCCTTCTGTATAATATGTCCTCCTGTAATTCTTAAGTAACGTAAGCCAGATAGAGTTATTCTTGTGACTGAGTCATCAAACAAACTGTTTGATAAATGAAAGCAGATCATTTTATGTCAAGACCTGGAATGGTATTACTAATCATTAGTTTGTGTTCTGAAGTTCTGTTTTACCATCTACTGTAGACAACTAAAAATTATTTTTCTTAAACGTGTATGTTGCCCATTTTGCTAGTTGCAATTCTAGAGGCACAAACTAAACCATAAAGAGATACATTTTTCCCATCAAAACAGAGATCATATAAGTATGAAAATTCAAAGTCTTACTTGAATTTTGTGTTATTAGTTTTTTTTAATAGAAAAAGTAGATCAACCAGACATGGAAATTTATTCCAGGAAAGAAGAGATGCTAAGATGTAAACTGCTTTTTTCCATGTTAGCATATTAGGTATATTAGAAATATACCTATTTATTCTATCCCATAAGCTGATAATCTAGAAACAATAAGGCACCTATCTGTTGTATTCTTTAAAATATTTTATTTCATAGTAGTACTATTTATTAAGCTATACATAGATTGAGATTTGTAAATATTGATAATCAGGTGCATAAAGTAGATTACTTTATTCCTCTTTCTTTTACCACATCGCCAGGTGGATGTAAAAAGGGAATTTCAATCAGTAGTGGGTTTCTAGCTTGAATTTTAATGTAAAATAAGGAATGCAATTTAAAAAAAACCTCCTTGCAACACAGAAATCAGAGTTTGAAATAAATTTTTATAGCAACTAAGTTTATTTTAATTTACAACTCTTGGTTAACACATACTGAGATACACAAAAAAAGAGACAAAGACCATAAGATCCACAAGTATGGCAAATTTCCAATTTGCTTTTGTTATTCCTCTACTATAAAAACTCTGACCTCATTGTTTTGATCATCTTGTAGCAAGTGAAACAGTTTTTGCTTTTACTGATACCACCTGGATAATTACTGGATCTATTGATTAGAAATAAAGATTGCAGAAAATACTGAAGGAGAAAGAAAATCATTAAACCTTCATGTTCATTGCATGGTATCTCTGCTGACTGTAACCAGCAAATATGAATGTTTTCCCTTGAAAATAGAAAAAAATATATGAAACAAGATATCTGTGATACCAAGATAAAGAGTTACAATAAAATTCTAAAATATCTCCTGGTTCCCCAGTGTAGCACCTGAAAAAAACAATGTGCCCATGGTGAATTCTTAGCAATATCTGTGTTCTATGTAATTCTATTTTTAATTTTATATTCTTTGCTTGCTGGTATAGAGATGTTTTGTGATTGACTGCCTCTTATCATGTCAACCATTATGAGAGAGTACTCATAGAATTCCAAGTGTTCCCATTACTCTAAAAAGTTTCAGAAATCCTGATTGAACAGTACCAAGCAAAATCACTTACAAAACCAAAGATTACATACTTCAGCATATCAACATGATTTAATGTCAACAGTTCCTTTAAGCGCCCTTGGAAATTCCTAGCCTCTGGCTAGTTAGGAAGTTTATTAGATTTCTGGAATATAGTTCTGAATTTCAAGAATTGCACCACCAAACAAAAGCTGAGGTGTTCAAATAAATCATAAAGAAAATGGGCTCTAGAAGCTTATCTATTGCAACAGGTAAGAAAACAGAAATCTATTAGTATGTCAATTATGTGGACATTTATCCAATTCTCAGCTAACACATATGAAAAAATAATCTTAGTAACACAGAAACTGCACAGCTCTTAGATGATCTCCTCCAAAAGAAATTGAATCCGTAAAGTTATTACCACGCGGAAGCAACATAGGTAATAAAAGAGTATTAAGTTGGAAATACACATATTTGTAACTCGGTGGCATTCATGTCCTATTAGTTTTTAACGTTTCAGAAAGACAGGATAATACCAAGTCAAATTTTTGGGTTTTGAATTTTTTAGACAAAGGTTTTGGTAAACATATACTAACAAAGGTAAAAGTAAGAAACATACTGAGTTATTGGTGCACATGAATTTAGTTTTATTTTATCCCTTCAAAAGTATAGTGCCTATAAGAATTAATTAATAAATTGAATTAATTTAAAAATAACATATATTTTGATTTTACCATGGTCAGGTTTGTAGCAAAACACAGAGAAAAGAGTTCCTTTGTCAGAGGAAATAGTCCTTTAAGCATACCTGTATTTTTTTCTTGTTTCTAATCACTAGAACCGAAGATCAGCTGGCCCCAAATGAATAAACATTACAGGGCAAAGACAATTAGTATAATGAATCCTTCTGAATAAATTCCAATTATATCAAATTGTGAATGTGCTTAATTATAAAGGCTCCTGTATTTTTAAAATTACAATTATACCTATTGATGTGGCAATTAAACATGTTAGATTGAGGCATTGTTTATCATTAGAATTGATAGAAATTAAGACACAAAAAGAAAATGGTGCAATCAAATTCAGAGCAACTAAGGATAAATGAGCAAGCACACACACAGAAGAAACAGCAACTATAGATAAGTGCTCTGAATTTCATGTTGAACATTTTATTTTCTTCTAAAGGTGGGATGAAAGATCCCATATATTGAATGGATAGACCTCAGAAAACAAGAATAATTCAGAAGATGCAAAAAAATAATCAATTTGGCTGAAACTTAAAAAAGGTTTCAAGATAACAGTCTAGGTAGATGTTTAATCACCATATGGAGGAAGATTTCTCCTGACTAACATATCCAGTTAGGATAAACTTATTAACTGAATATTAAATGAAATGCAATTTAGATTCCTTAGTTTATAGTTAGTGCTCTCATAAGTATATGCCGCCAAGAAACAGAAAAGAGAAGACAAGGCTATTAACAAAATCCCTTGTGGGTCTTAGTTAAAAGATAATTTAGAAACAACCCAAGAATATAGCTTGTTGGCACATGCTGGGCTGCCCTACAGAATTTTATTGAAAACAATATCCATTCTTCATTGTTGCAAAGAAAAATAGGGAATCTATCACACCATTAGTTTACATGTGGGAATAAGCTATTATCATACATCTTTATATACCCTACCTTTATATATCAGTTTTATTTCCTTCCTTTTTTCCTTCCTTATCTATCTATCTATCTATCTATCTATCTATCTATCTATCTATCTATCTATCTATCTATCTATCTATCTATCTATCTATCTATCTATCTATCTAATCTATTTATCTTTTGGAGAAATCCAGTGATGTATATGCAGGCAAAAAGAGATAGAAAAATTACATTTTTGCTGATAGTTCTCATTGTCAAATACAAAGTAAAACAAAGTCACTATTAAAATAAATATTAACAATAGGGATTTCTCATTTTAAATTACTTGTTTTCTAAATAAAGACTCAAGGACCTATTGTTTATATCTAATCTTGTGCATGAAAAAGAAGCAAAAATTGCAAACTAGAAGGGCTCTAGTGCAAAAAAAAACCCCAAACAGATATGAGCTTCTAATATCAGTTTAGGATCTTTAGCTAGATATTTTTCTTGCTTTCTATCTGCCCCCCTTCTTTGGTAGGTAGAATATACTTTTGTCTATAATGTCCCTGTTCTTTTCCAACAACTAGCACAATAAATTAATGAGGCAATTTATAGAAGCAAATACTGCAAAAAAAAATGAGCCATATGGATGCCTGGATAAACTACCCAGCATACCACTGAGGAAATATCCATTTAACAAAAGTAAAAAACCCAAATCATATACCTTCATACCATCCAAGAGTAACTGTGTAAAATAAAACATGCTTTATTTTATTTTACTATTCCTTCCTGTTCAGGATGGCTTAAGTAGCAGAGGTGGGAGTGGATGGTATAATTTCCCAGCTACTATCCACTGCCTAAAGCAGTGTTTCTCAATCTTGGCAACTGTAAGATGTGTGGACTTCAACTTCCAGGCAGCATGCTAAGGTTGAGAACATTGATCTAGATCAAGGGTCTCCAACCTTGGCAACTTTAAGACTTGTGGACTTCAACTCCCAGAATTCCTCAGCTGAACTAGAGGGCCACCCACTGCCATTATTACATTATTGCTTCAACTAGTTCTACCTGTTACCCTCCTCTCACCCAGAGAATGTTGAATGGGGCCAACGTATTTCATCATGGCATCTGCCTCATGCTTCACTCTGAGGGGGGCTTGTCAATTAAGCAATCTTACATCCATTCACACAAGTTTGCTGTAACAGTAGTAAATTACACACAAAAACAAGCCTCAATATCATAACAGACTGTTAGGGATAACATTGTTTACCCTAACTGGTTTGGGTAAAAATAATAAATATGGTATCATGGTTTGTTAGTTAAAGTGTGTGTAACTTTAACTGCAAGAATGTAATTAAGGGTGTGGTTGTAAAATCACTATATAAGAAGCGAGGCAATTGCAGCTCGCTCTCTCTGGCTTACTGATCCCTAATTACTGGATGGATTGATGACTGCGTTCTTGCTGGAACGGGGAGAGAAAAAGGAGTGTTGATTTTTCTCAACGGAGAGAAGTTAAAGATTGGACTGATTTATTGTAAGTGAACTGACATTGGCTATTCAACACGGACTTAGCAAATAGAGTATCCCCGACAAGACTTGACTGAAATTGATATATGACTAATGGACCGTTTATTTCGACTATGCTATAATTCTTAAATGGAATAAACAATATTTTTGATAGCACAAGCGTATCTGTATTTTTACTGCGTGTTAACTAGAAAACTTATCTCACACATTTACCTGTCTTCCTATCTGACTTCGCTGCACGTTCTGTTTAGTTTGTTTTCCTTAACACCCGTTGGGGAATCCAGGCTTAACACAGACCAATAGAGAAAAACATCACTGTGTGGACATGAAGGTGGGATGAAAAGGGAGGCAAATCTTCTCATCACATAATGGGCCTGCTAGCTGAAGAGACGTGAATAATTCGGTATGTGCTAATATTGCGCTGGAAGTACCATCATTTTTCTCCTTATAATTTTCTCTTTAATGGTGACACTGTGAGCTATTCCAAATAAAATAATCTATACTGCAGGTTGCCCCCCCTCCCATTTCTAACTTGTGTATCAAAATTATCTTTGAATGAATGGTAATTCCCCAGAATCTCTACAACAGCAACTCTGTGAATGCATGGTTTTCTCTGTATGTCAGAAATAAAGCTACAATGCAAAGCAGGAGACTGCCACTCTGCTTACTCAGCTACACTGATAAATTACTTCTAACAATCTAATCTTATTCATATATGTTTAAAGGCTTTACACACACACACACAAATTTACTGCCAAAAACCTCTGAATATGGAATTACAACCCAATTGTAATCAGTTCAACATTTTTTAAAAAGCATGGTTAACAGATTATTATAATATATGATATTTGAAGCAAATTCTGTTTTACTGTGTAGATACTCATCATTTTTTCCTCATTGATTTACTCTTGCAAACAACCCTTATTTAATAATGCTGCAAATACACCTTCAGATGCAATTATTGGAACAAAAGCCACCAGTAAATTGGCAGCTGTTTTGAACGTTGTCTGTAAGACGTTTGACGTTGTTTACTTTTAGCACAGGTGATTTCTTTGCTTTTAGTACAGGGGAATTATTTAAGTCTTGTGGAAACTCAATTTTCAAATTCTGGTATTAAAGGAAAACAAAAACAACACTGAAATAGGAAGATAGCAATGCATGCCACTGAAGGCTGGGTACAATCTTACTTTTCCAAAATGTGTTAATTCCTACTTTTAGCAGAATTCAAAGTGACACAGAATCTGCATGTACTGACAATACAGGCGACTACTCAAAAGAACCAAATTCTTCAAAAATCATTTGCATTCATCTGTATCATACAAATTGGATGTGTTTTAGATTAGTCAGCAGAAATGGTATTTAGAAATTGCTAGTGATATTCAGAAATGCAAAAGGACTTGGCTTTGTAAAGATTCACTTCAGAAGTAAAATTTCCATATTATTAAACATGTCACCTTGATCTGCTTCACAGCATTTTAATGCAAAGCCCTGTCAGTGCAAAATTGAACAAGAGCTTGTTCTTATGTGTGTTTCATGGGTACAGAAGAGAGAACAATATGCAGAAACAGGGAAGAGGAAGTATGCTAAGTTCCTCCTCACTATAATTTAACAAAAGACAGAGGATTCAGCTTTACAACAAGGAAAAAAGCCCATAAGAAGTTTCAGTCTTCGAGTTTCGGTTTGTCGGCTTCGCGGCGGTAGGGATTCGCGGCTGCGCGATCCCTGCCGCGCTAGCCGTTTTGGGGCTCCGACCCGGACGGGTGCGAGCAAGGCTGCCCTGCAGGGGTAGCTGAAGGTAAGGGGATCCGGAGGAAGGGTTTGGGGTGTTGCAGACCCCTCCCTGGCGGCAGAACCCCTGTTACCAGGACGGTGCAGCGGCGGTCCGCAATGGCCGCCACAAAGAAGTTGACAGCCGGGCAAGTATGCGCAGGAGGAAGAAGAGAAAGTTATTGAAAGTGAAAGTTCTTCTTGGTCGACCCAGGGCTTTGAGATTTATCTAATTTAATTCCTGGAAAAGATGGTTTTCTGATGATTTCTTCCACAAGAGAAAAAAAAAAGCGGCTATTTTGAGGTGCTGAAGGGAAAGTTTACTCTCCCTCCCGACGGAATTAAGCCGGAAGGAGAGGATAAAAAAAATATATAAATTTGGATCTTGTTGGAGGAGATGCCTTGAAGACTTGAGGACAGAAATATAATCTTAATAAGGCTTTAAAATATAGATTTGGATTCTTTTTTTTTATTTGTTTGATACCACCCCTGGAAGAGGAAGGGGAATTTTGGCTTGCTTGGATTTATTGAGGATTGTGGATTTTGGGATTGTTTTGCCTTTCTCTCGGAATATTTGGTTGGTGTAAGAAGAAAGAGGAATAAAGAAAAGAAAAGATTTATTTATAATGGCTTTCCTTTTTGAAGACCTGAGGGATGAATATGAGCAAACAAAAGCAGCCTGCAAAGATGGCATGGAAAAGCTTTTCTATTTCTAGAAATGGCGCTGGTCAATTACCAACAGACAATGGAACAGATGGAAACGGAAGAAGAACAACAAGGAAGAGATGAAGACGCCATCTTCATTGAATCCCAAAACTTATCTAAGGAAGAAGGAAGGAAGAGAGCAAGGAAAATGAAGGACTTAAGATCTAAAAAACATTTGAGAAAGAGAAAAATATGATGCAAAGTAAATATAATGATAACAAACAAGAGAAAAAGGGAACACAACAGAGAAGGGATCCCAGCAAGGCAGAGGTTAGAAGAAGAAGGGGGTAGGAAGATTTGGTGGGGGAAGAAAGAAAGGGGAAGGCGGAGAAAAGCCTCAAAGCTTTAAAATTGGATGGGAGAAGAGGATTTTTTTAGAGACAAAGGATGAAATATAAATTTCTGTAAGAAAGATTCTGCTAAGGTACAGAAGATGGTATTGTAACATTTATATTTGAAATAGTAAATTAGAATGGTTTAAGATTTAATAAGAAATTAAAATGTTGAAGTTTTTAATAATGATTGATTTTTAAAATGTAATAAAATATCGAAGGAAAGGAGGATACAATGTATTTAAACATTTTTGGTGGATAGAATGTACCAAGCAGAACCAAATTGGGTATTTGTTATGCTGAATGTTAATTTTACTAACTTAGGGGAGGATAGAAAGGCATCATACTCTGATTAGTGATTTCAGGAGAAATTCTTTTTATTATAAGAAGAGATAGAGGGATAATGAATGGGCAAAAGATACAAATTTAATGATTTAATTAAGATGGATTAAATAAGATAGAAATGTGAAGAGTGATATGTGCTATTATTTTAGCCCATGCAAAGAGAGGTAACTGGGGCCAAGGTACTTTACTAAAAGATTTTTTTATGTTTGTTTGTGTTTGTTTGTGTTTTATGAGAATATTGGGGAAATTATTGTAGAAAGACAGGGAAAGATTTAATATGTAATGATTTGTTTGTTGTTGAAACTTTTAATAAAACTTGTTTTTTAAAAAAAAAAAAGAAGTTTCAGTCTTGTACTTCAGTGAAAGACAGAGCCAATAGACTGTGAGGATCTGGCTTCCCTTTTCTTTGGTCCTGTAGAACAGGGGTCTCCAACCTTGGCAACTTTAAGACTTGTGGACTTCAACTCCCAGAATTCCTCAGACAGCAAAGCTGTCTGAGGAATTCTGGGAGTTGAAGTGCACAAGTCTTAAAATTGCCAAGGTTGGAGACCCCTGCTGTACAAGAAGAAATTTGCTTTTTCCAGCCAGTTCCACTCTACTATTAATTGAGATAAGAACTAAGGGTTCTCTGGAAGCTAAGAAACTATGGATTAATGTAGAAAAGAGATAGACAAACCCACAGTAATTGGAATAAAATATTGGATGGTTAGGGGGAAAAGAGGAATAGCCATTTAAACATAATCAACAAAATGTATGCCAAAATTAAACAATATAGCAGTAGAAACACTGTTCTTTCTACATGCCTAAGAAATAGAATATGTGATCATACACACACCATTAAGGGAACAGATTGGAGAAGAGAAATATAGTGTTGAACTCCAATGCTTACTGAATCTAGTCTGATGCTGGCCAACTGTTGTTATAGACATTTTCACCCCATTCTTGGATTATTTCTAGTATTAGAGCCAAGAAGTTAAAAATGACTACAGGACAGAAATGAGGATGCAGGAAGAAAAAAATTATCCCTCCTTTGCTTTGGATATCTTGGTTGCATTTGTGTTTGTATTGGAAGCACCAAGGTGCTTCCAGATTGAAAGGATTAGCTGGTGTCATCACTAGTGCCCATCAGAGACCTATTTCATGTCCCAGTTAATGTGTCACTGAAGCGGTACCTATTTATCTACTCACATTTGCATATTTTCAAACTACTAGGTTAGAAGGAGATGGAGTGAATGATGGGAGCTCGCCCCATCACACAGCAGCACTTGGGTCTCAAACATGGGCTTGCTGATTGTCAACTCAGCATCCTAACCACGTGAGCCAGTGTGCTCCTTGGATACTATGGTTAACTGTACCCAGATTTCTAGAGATATATACATGCATACAAAATATATACTGTATATATAAATTCCACTTTATACGTACATACAATGTTTTCAGAAAAATCAGACTTTGAAAACTTGCCTGTTGCCAACTATGGGGTCTCTTACATTACTTGAATAATCCATGCCATAAAAATTCAACCCCAGAAGAATTTTTTTTCTCCATTTGGATTCTGGATCCAGCATCTCAATACAAACTTGTACCCAAGGCAGTGGGGCATTGGGGCCAGACCTGTTGAAAGAAAAGAAAGAAATTAAGGTTTAAATTGTAAGATTCCCCCCACAAGTAGAACCATGTTTAACAAGATTCTAGTCTAAAACCATATCTTCCAGAGTAAAAAAAAAGGACTGTTAGAAGTAGAAAAATAGTTTTTTTAAAAAAATGCGTACCACAGAATACATCCATCCAGTTTATTTTTGTCCTAGTTTCTACCTAGTTTCTTGTAACTGCCTTTTTGTTGTTTTTAGTTTATTCTGTTTTTATAATATAATATGCCATTTAGGGCATTCTTCCCAAGAAAGGGAAGGTATACATTTTATTATAAAGAAAACTGCTCTGAAGAAAGACAGTAATTTTGTGAGAAAATTCTTAAAAATTAGTATTCACAATCTCTTCCTCTACAATTCTAAAATATTAGATTCACATATATGTAAATGTGGCTACAACAATTTTCATCTGTAAAGGGTTTTTGAAATATTCATCTGTGCACTGGATTTTTCCAGTTATAGATCCTTCAGGCATTTTGGATAAAATTCTTTTTGAAATGGCTGTTGCTTCATGTTTTACAATCTGCTTCTGCTATTACATTTTTGTGTCTCTTAATGTGTCCACCACTGGCTAGAGACAGCAGTTATGTTAAAAGTATATTTTATCAACATGGAATTCTATCTGTATTTCCCTGGACCAGTTGCAGAATGATTTCCTTTGATCCTATGTATAGTTAGCTGACAGTTAAAATAAGAAGCTAAAAGTTTTAAGATATGGTTTGATAAAATAGAAAGATGTATTTATTAGAATGGCTTCAAAGCAGAGACGGAAAAAAATATATAAAAGGATTGTTTTCTTCTTTCGCTTTCCACAAGCAGTATGCAAACATGTATTTTTAGGAATCTCTTTACCAAAGGGAACTAAATAATAAAAAAATTAGACATATACAAGCCAAAGAGAATTATAATACACTTATGCATTTTCTAATGAACGTTTTCACTGCTTCAACTGAGCTAATGAGTGATGTATATTTGAATATTTACAGTTTATTATCTATATTATTACTGAGTATTGAGTACTTATTATCTCTCTCCTGTCTTCCTGCTGCCAATCTTTCAGGCTGCTCAATCTAGGCAGACAGGTTCTCCATTGAAGATGCTTATTATACTGTATAGAGATGGGAATGAGAAGAAAATGTGTCAAGGAAGTTAATTGGGCTAAAGTCCTAAGTGTATTTGGAAATAAGAGCTACTGAACCAAACTGACAACAAAGTAAACATGCAAGAAAATAGTTTGTGAGGGGGAAAAAAGTGTATATTTACACTCAAGTATGGGATCAAATAATTTTACAGATGACAAATAATTTTAATTGTCAGTGATTAATTCAGTTCATATTGATTAAGCTTTTTGGTCGCATCTCCTTCCTTGGTTGGAGGGAAAGGATTAAAATATGCAAATTTATATATAAATATATTTAGGAGCAGGTGTGATAAACTAGTATAAAGGGCTGCCTCTAAGAGACCTAAGATTGTTGATATACAAACATTTTAGGAGAATGTCATTAGAGTTATACTCAATCAGTTATCTTCTTACTATTAAGAAACTGGATGAAAGTGACCTCCAGCTGAACACCAGCTCAGTTCTTAGTACTGTTGTACCTGTGCATTTTGCCTTACCCCAATTGTGATGAATAATCGTAAGTCATGAGGCTGAAACTGTCCACCACTGGGGCCAGCTGATCAAATTCTTTCTTGGTAAACATTCCCAACTCATTAGTTCTATCAAAGAAAAAAGAGAAGAAAAATTGGAAGGGTTATTCATTCATTCATTCAACCTCCAGAAGTTGTGAATGCTCCAATACTGGAAGTTTTTAAGAAGAGATTAGACAGCCATTTGTCTGAAATGATATAGGGTTTCCTGCCTGAGCAAGGGGTTGGACTAGAAGACCTCCAAGGTCCCTTCCAACTATCCAACTATCCCATTTCATTCCACTCCACTCCATTCTAAGATTAACATTCTACAAAAATCAATTACAAGGCTCTGTCCTAAAGAGATTAAGCCTAAATAGAAATTAAATGAAAACAAGAGAAGATAGAATGGAATAGAGATGGGATTACTCAGGGGAATAAGATGCAGTTTCTTGAGTTGCATTGAATTATGTGTAGGAAATGATACTTAAGGTGAATTTTCAGAAAGGATTTGAAATGTTTGCTAAGCCCATTATGGCAGCTCACAGACAAGAAATTGACTATATCACTGATTCAGAACAGGACTCAGATTAAGTTTTGCAATGAGCAAAGGGTTAGACTACAGAATCTTAGTTTTAAATATTATGTTCATCATTCTTCACTGACAATGTTGATGTGGGGACCTCACTATGGTTTATGACTTTTTTTCTTACATATTTTCTTACAGATTTAATCAAAAGGATGGCTATTTAATACCAGTAGTCTTCAACTTATAATCATAATTAGTCCAAAATTATGATTGTAAGACATACCAGTTCTCAAATGGTCATCATGCAACAGACCTGATTTTTGGGTTTTTTTGCAACATCATTAATTGAATCACCACAGCAAATCTGTGCTATTAAGCGAACACCACAATGGTTTTGTTTTTTGTTTTTGCTTTGGAACTCCAAACTCTGGCAAAAACTGACATAAATTGCAGTCATGTGACTGTGGGATGCTGCAAACAGCTGTAAATATGGGCTGATTGCCTAGTGCTCAAAATGGGATCACATGACCAAGCTCCCAGAACTTTGAATATAAGTTATATGTTTTTGGGTGGTCTGTTGTAACTTTGAACAATCATTAAGCAACTGGTCATAGGTCGAGGACTATCTGTACTACAAAATATACACTTGTACCACAATTGTTTGGAAAAGTCTATTTTCAATCTCAGGGTCAGATCATTCCATTAAGTGGTTTTTCCCATTAATTCTTCATATGGGTTTGTTTACAAGAACAAGCCTTTTCCTGAGATATCGACCCTAGGAAACACTTGACCTACATGTAATTTCTCAAATACTTGGCTTGTAGTTACCTTGATTAGGAAGGGTAAAGGAAGAGCAAGGAGGAAAAAAACCAGACTTCTACATCAGTATTGTGTATTGTTATGTGAACTTTTCAAGGTTTCTTCAAAATAATCTAGCTATGCAAACTTCTGGTAGATGGTGATAAGGGAGGCTGTATTTTTTATGAGACAGATAAAACTGCCTTGCTTGCTTTTCATTTTTATCCTAGATTTTAAGTACAGTTCAGCCTGCAGCTTTTGCTTTGCTTAAACATCCCTCTTCCTGTTGTTCCTACCGATTTGCATTTTCTTCTCCATCACAGCCACTTCAATGAGGCATGTGGGAGTTATGCAGCATAAAGCTGTTTTAATAGTGCTAGAGAAAGTTGTCAAATGCCAATCTGCAATGAAGCCTTTAGAAGCAGTATCATCATTATGTAATCCCCACACATGATAAATTAGGAGGGGAAGAAGTAGCAGTAAGCTAGCAAAAAAATCTTTGTTCCTCCTGATTCCTGACTCCTGAGTAAAGAGTGTCTCATTCCAACTTTGAATGGTTTTGAATGAAATATTTTCCTCTACGTACAGGCCTGCCTGCTTCCATTTGTTGCTTTCCCATTATGTACCAATAAAGGAGAATAGTTTATGTTCAGGGTTGAAATGAGGGATCCTTGGTGCTTTCTGAGCTTTGTTGTTTTTCACGAAGAAACTTCATTACCCAAACTAGATAATATCATCAGTGCTTGTAAATCCTTAGTAAGCTCTTATTAGCATTGATGCTGTTGCCTAGTTTGGGTAATGAAACATCTACAAGAAAACAACCAAGCCCAGAGATCACTAAGGACTCCTCAGTTTTTTATGTCTCTCCCTGAAGATCCTACAAAGAGGTCATTACCACAGAAGACTGTGATAGATTAAGTTTGGTCAGACCTTGAAGGCACTGAACAAAGGGATGCTCCAATCAATCAATCAAAATTGCCAGATAAATCAATGACGTATTACAGGCATCTTCCCTACTTCTGGAGTATATGTTATTGAGGGTAAATTGCTTAGAGCAGTGTTTCTCAAACTTGAAGATGTCTGGACTTCAACTCTCTGAATTCTCAAGACAGACATGCTAGTTGGGCAATCTGGGAATTGAAGTCCATACATCTTCAAGTTACAAAGGTTGAGGAACGCTGCCTTAGAATCAACCCCAAATGATATGATTATTTTGCCTTACTCCATATGACTTATGAGATTACACAACCTAAAAAGGTAGTTATCTGGCTAGCCACTCTAAATTTCTCCCCAGATGCAAGATGAAGTAGCAAGAGGGGAACATAATGAAGAGAACAAGACTTCAGAATCTGCTACTGATCCTCATCCTGATGAACAACACCCACACAAAAATGTGCCTCTTGCTGAACTCTCATATGTAGGGAGCCAACAGATAAATGTCAACAAACCTATTTCAGTATGGCATCTAGAAAACCCAGTGATAAAGTCCTTTGGGATAGAATGTAGTAGAGGCTCACTAACAACTATAGCTGAAAATGTCTACAAAAATGCTGGATTCTGAATGCCGAAAAGTGGAGCAAGGATAGCAGCTGAAGGGAATTACCCCAACCTTACTATGAACTCCAAGGCCTACTTTGGTGTAGTGGTTAAAGCATGAGGTTGGGAACCAGGAGATTGTGACTTCTTATCCCATCTTATGCATAAAACCAACTGGGTGACCTTGGACCAGACATTTTGTCTCAGGCCTAGAAAGCAGACAATGGCAAGCTGCTTCTGAAATGTTGCCTAGAAAACTACTGGGACATGTCCAGTCAACTGCCAAACATAATTATTAAGCTGTTAAGTATGTAATGAATAGTAAGGAAGCTGACCAATCAAAAAAGAACAGGGCAAAGGAAAACTCATAAACTCATAGGATAAAGAATAAAAAGAACAAAAAAGTATTAAGAATTCTGAATATCTTGAGCCAAGGGGAAAAAGAAACCTGAAGAAAAGTGACAAATATTCTTGACAGAGACCGTGAACCTGAAAAATATAAGCACAATTCTGAGAATAAGGATGCCAGAAGGCCAACCATCAGTCATAAAGGTCACAGCCTGATCTAGAGTTCAAAGATTGATTTAAGAGGGAGAGACATGAAATCTGCAGCGCATTTGATTAGCCACACCAGTTTAAGAAAGCAGTCTTTAAACAACAAAGGGAAAACCCCCGAAAGATTTATTACAGAGCCCTGACCTGTCTCTTGCGAATTACACTGTTTTTTTATCCTTCAGCACCCACAACTAATCACAAATAAGCTAGTGTTCTTTAATTACCTAAAACCAAACTACTATCTAATTCAATTTGACTCCAAGGCCCATTTCCTCCATTTACTGTTTGTTCTTGTTGTCTTATCCACTTTAAGGACATTGCAAAGGTTGATTATTTAGCTTTTGAACGTAATTTAAACCGAACAATACTATAACTTTCTTCATGCAAAAGTACTAAGGAGATTTTTAAATTGAAGACTATATTTACTTGTTCAAATATCTTAATATCTAGTGTTTTCCCAAAAAACTTCTGTTTACTTACATCCTCTAACACCTAATACTTTGCCTAATAGTGAGTCAAAACAAGCAAGGGCATTGGACATTTGCATACGCAAAAGCAAGCCACAGTTCTTGCAAGCTTGGGGATTTCTTCCTGTAACGGTCATTCTTTTTTTTTTTTTTTAAACAAGTTTTATTAATTTTCAAAACACACAAATTATCATTATCCATTACATGTTTAAATCTTTTTTCCATTATAAATTTAACAAGTCAGATAGACTATAATTCTGTTTTAAACCATTTCCATATAAACATACAAAACCTCTTATCCAATTTCTCTTTACTTCTCTTTACTCTTATTCAATTTCATTATTATTATTTCATCTGTTTCTTTCTGACTTAGTTACCATTATTCTCATTCTATATTTCTGTAAGGTTTTATTAATTCTCCCCAAAAAAACATATACACACAACACACAAAACATATAAAAAATTCTTTTTGGAAAGTAACTTGGCCCCAGGTATCTCTCTCTTTCATGGACTTCAATTATATTCATGCTCATCTTACTTATCATTACTTATTTTATTTACCATTCTAAGTCTTCTATATTAACTTCTCCACATATTTCACTCTTCTTAATTCTATCTTAATTAATCATCTTAATTTGAATCATTATGTTTTGTATCTTTTGTCCATTCTTTATTGTCCCTTTGTCTCGTTCCTTATAAAAAAAGAAGTTTCTCCTGAAATCACTAATCAGAGTATGATGCCTTTCTATCTCCCCACTAAATTAATCAAATTAACATTTAAAATAACACCCAATATTACACAACCTAAAAAGGTAGTTATCTAGCTAGCTACTCTAAATAGTACTCCCAGATGCAAGATGATAGTAAGCAAGATCTAAATATTAAAAACATAATAAAGAGAACAAGACTTCAGAATCTGCTACTGATCCTCATCCTGATGAACAACAACACACACCTCCCAAAAATGTGCCTCTTGCTGAACTCTCATATGTAGGGAGCCAACAGATAAATGTCAACTCAAACCTATTTCAGTATGGCATCTAGAAAACCCAGTGATAAAGTCCTTTGGGATAGAATGTAGTAGAGGCTCACTAACAACTATAGCTGAAAATGTCTACAAAAATGCTGGATTCTGAATGCCGAAAAGTGGAGCAAGGATAGCAGCTGAAGGAATTACCCCAACCTTACTATGAACTCCAAGGCCTACTTTGGTGTAGTGGTTAAAGCATGAGGTTGGGAACCAGGAGATTGTGACTTCTTATCCCATCTTATGCATAAAACCAACTGGGTGACCTTGGACCAGACATTTTGTCTCAGGCCTAGAAAGCAGACAATGGCAAGCTGCTTCTGAAATGTTGCCTAGAAAACTACTGGGACATGTCCAGTCAACTGCCAAACATAATTATTACGCTGTTAAGTATGTAATGAATAGTAAGGAAGCTGACCAATCAAAAAGAACAGGGCAAAGGAAAACTCATAAACTCATAGGATAAAGAATAAAAAGAACAAAAAAGTATTAAGAATTCTGAATATCTTGAGCCAGGGGGAAAAAGAAACCTGAAGAAAGTGACAAATATTCTTGACAGAGACCGTGAACCTGAAAAATATAAGCACAATTCTGAGAATAAGGATGCCAGAAGGCCAACCATCAGTCATAAAGGTCATAGCCTGATCTAGAGTTCAAAGATTGATTTAAGAGGGAGAGACATGAAATCTGCAGCGCATTTGATTAGCCACACCAGTTTAAGAAAACAGTCTTTAAACAACAAAGGGAAAAACCCCGAAAGATTTATTACAGAGCCCTGACCTGTCTCTTGCGAATTACACTGTTTTTTTATCCTTCGGCACCCACAACTAATCACAAATAAGCTAGTGTTCTTTAATTACCTAAAACCAAACTATTATCTAATTCAATTTGACTCCAAGGCCCATTTCCTCCATTTACTGTTTGTTCTTGTTGTCTTATCCACTTTAAGGACATTGCAAAGGTTGATTATTTAGCTTTTGAACGTAATTTAAACCGAACAATACTATAACTTTCTTCATGCAAAAGTACTAAGGAGATTTTTAAATTGAAGACTATATTTACTTGTTCAAATATCTTAATATCTAGTGTTTTCCCCCCAAAAAACTTCTGTTTACTTACACATCCTCTAACACCTAATACTTTGCCTAATAGTGAGTCAAAACAAGCAAGGGCATTGGACATTTTGCATACGCAAAAGCAAGCCACAGTTCTTGCAAGCTTGGGGATTTCTTCCTGTAACGGTCATTCTTTTTTTTTTTTTTTTAAACAAGTTTTATTAATTTTCAAAACACACAAATTATCATTATCCATTACATGTTTAAATCTTTTTCCATTATAAATTTAACAAGTCAGATAGACTATAATTCTGTTTTAAACCATTTCCATATAAACATACAAAAACCTCTTATCCAATTTCTCTTTACTTCTCTTTACTCTTATTCAATTTCATTATTATTATTTCATCTGTTTCTTTCTGACTTAGTTACCATTATTCTCATTCTATATTTCTGTAAGGTTTTATTAATTCTCCCCCCCAAAAAAACATATACACACAACACACAAAACATAAAAAAATTCTTTTTGGAAAGTAACTTGGCCCCAGGTATCTCTCTCTTCATGGACTTCAATTATATTCATGCTCATCTTACTTATCATTACTTATTTTATTTACCATTCTAAGTCTTCTATATTAACTTCTCCACATATTTCACTCTTCTTAATTCTATCTTAATTAATCATCTTAATTTGAATCATTATGTTTGTATCTTTTGTCCATTCTTTATTGTCCCTTTGTCTCGTTCCTTATAAAAAAAAGAAGTTTCTCCTGAAATCACTAATCAGAGTATGATGCCTTTCTATCTCCCCACTAAATTAATCAAATTAACATTTAAAATAACACCCAATACCCAATCCGATTTTGCTTGGTACATTCTATCTAAATAGTACATCCAAAATAATTAAATACATAGTTAAACAATAGATCTAAATATTAAAAACAAATACTATAATAGAAATTTTATAATGACATCAATACCATAATCTTATTAAACTCTTTAATTAAAACTCAATATTCTAAACCTCCCCTCATATTATTAAATTTTAAAACCAATCATTATTAAACATTTCAACATTTTAATCTCTTATCAACTCTTAAACCATTTAAGTTTTCTATTTCTAATACAATGCTACAATACCGTGTTTCTCACATAATAAGGCCGGGCCTTATATTTTTTTGACCCCCGAAAAAACGGCTAGGACGTCTTTTCGGGGTGACTAATTCTCCCCCTTGCATCCTCGGGTGGGTGGGCGGGCGCGACAGCTTGATATTCGGGAGACCTTCGGGTTCGGGCCACCGTTGCTCCCTTCTCCCTTGCTGCCGCGGCGTTTGGCGCAGCACATGCGGCCAGTCAGGGCTCCTCCTGCAACCGGAGCCCTGAGGAGACACTTGGCTTCAGGTGCTCCCGTCTTCCCTTTGCTTTGAAGGTAAAGCGAATTAAAGCGGCGCCTCCCGCCGGACCCTCCGCTCATCCTGCCAGGGCCGCGCCAGAGCCGTAAGGGCTGGGCAAAGCTGGGAAAGTGAGCCGCGGGTGTGTGCGTGCCTCCTCCTGCCCCTCGTTCCCAAATCTCGCCCGGGCTGGCGGGCGCTAACCTCGCTCGTTCTCCCCACGTCGGGCTACGGGTGGTGGCTGTTTCCGCTGCGAGCGGCTCAGACCCGCTGCTGCTGCCCTGCAGCCGCCCGCCTGGCCTTTCTTTGAGGTGGAAGAGCTCGCTGGGCTGAAGGGGAGCGGCGCGTCAGAGGCGCGCAGCGTAGGGAGGTCGGGGAGGAACGGAAGAGGCCCCGGAAATTAGCCTCCCACGTGGGGTTGGCTGCCCTCTCGGGCAGGGGAGGCTTTGTAAAATAATTCGCTTACCTTCGAAAGCAAAGGGAAGACGGGAGCGCCTGAAGCCAAGTGTCTCCTCAGGGCTCCGGTTGCAGGGAGGAGCCCTGACTGGCCGCACGTGGCTGCGCCCAAACGCTGCGGCAGCAAGGGAGAAGGGGCAGCAAGGGAGAAGGGAGAAGCAATGGTGGAAGGTCTCCGATATGAAGTGCCCCACCAACGAAGGCAGCACCATATCCGGGCATGCAACAAAAGTACTTACTAACGACAAGCCCCCGCTCTCCCCCATTTCGCATGTTTAATATGGGGCTTAATTTGGGGGAGGGGCTTAATTTGATTTTATGCCAATAAAACATGGTGGGGCTTCCTATTGGTGGAGGCCGTATTGTTGGAGAAACACGGTATCATCTTATGTACCTTGCAAAATCTTTTTTGAAGAAATTATACTTTATCCTTTATCCCTAAAAAGGATTCCATTTTTCCCATTTAGCTTCAAAACTTTGTAGCTTTTCTCCACCTTTTCCCTTCCTTTCTTCTCCCAGCAAATCTTTCTACCCCCCCTTCTTCTAGCCTCTGCCTTACTGGCTTCCCTTCTCTGTCGTGTTCCTTTTCCCTTTTGTTTACTATCATTATATTGATTTTGCACCTTATTTTTCCCTTTCTTAAGTGTTTTTTTAAATCTTAAGTCCTTTATTTCTCTTCCTTTCCCTCTTCCTTCTTTCTTGGTTGAGTTCTGAAATTTATTAAAAATGGCTTCCTCTCCTTCTTCTTCTTCTGCTGTCTTCATCTGTTGTAATGTTTGTTGATAGTTAATAAGCGCCATTTCTAAGAAAAGGAAGGCTTCTTTCAAACCAGCTTTACCATTTTTTTTTTGCTTGCTCATAATCTTTTCTCATTTCCTCAATAGAAAGAGCCATTATAAATCTTTTCTTTTCTTTTCTTCTTCTTTCTTCTTACAACAACCAGAATATTCCAAAGAAAAAATAAAACAGTCCCAAAGTTATCAATCAGTCTAAACCAAGGCAGAGTTCTCACTTTCTCCTCCTGGGGTAGTATCAATCAGAAAAAGAGAAAGTCCAAATCTGTTTCTTAAAGTCTTATTGCAATATATTTTAGTCTTCAAATCCTTAAGGCATCTCCTCCAACAAAGTCTTAGCATACAAATATTTTTTTTAGTCTTCTCCCTTCCCACTCATCGCTTAAAGCCAGTTTTCACCTAAAAAAAATAGGTTTCTTAATATCCACTTATTTATTCCGTAGGAAAGGAGGGTAAACTTTCCTTTCAGCACCACCAAACTGCCGCTTTTTTCCTCTTCTAGAAGGTATCATTCAGAAAATCATACTTTTCAGGAATTTTGTTAAATATGTCTTAGAGTCCTAGGAACCAAGAAAAACTTTCTCCTTTCATAAACTTTCTCCACTTCCTCCTGCGCATTCTTACCCGGCTGCCAGCTTCTTTGTGGCGGCTATTGCGGACCGCCGCTGCACCGTCTTGGGAAAAGGGAGTTCTGCAGGCTGGGGAGGGGGTCTGCAACACCCCCAAGCCCTTCTCCGGATCCCCCCTACCTTCAGCTGCCCCTGCAGGGCAGCCTAGCTCCGGACCCGTCCGGATCGGAGCCCCAAAAGCGGCTAGCACAGCAGGGATCGCGCAGCTTCGCGAAGCCCTGCCGTTCGCGAAGCCGACAAACCGCTGTAACGGTCATTCTGATAACCAACAAAATGCATTGAAAAGCAATGTTGGAAATCTGACTATTGTAACAGGCAGCTAGTGCACCTTGGCAGCCATTTTCATATCACCTTAATCTTTGCCCATTTCCTGAAAGAAACTGGATGTAACATAGATTTTTAGACTCTCCAGAATCTGGCCTATCTCCCTATTCCATTCATCTTACTTCTCAGAATATCTCTACAGAAACTATTCTTGTTGCTAGTTCCCATAATGGTTGTATGAAAATGGGGAGGAAAAAAAATCTATCTATCTATCTATCTATCTATCTATCTATCTATCTATCTATCAAATCACCAGATTCAGAATATAAATTAAGCAAATGGAAATTATAAAAATCTGAACAATTGACTCATGGAAGCAAAAATTCGTTCATCTGTGTAATGGATTACTCAAATACAATTTTGCTAGGTCAACTCATTGGGCTAAAAAAGTATGCACAATGACGCTGAACTATAAATAGGCCTGAATGACATTTTTCAGTGAGGTCAATATGTCACAAAGAATAAGATACCAACAAAAATAATTTTATTTCTGCTCGAGTTTAATATTTCAATATTTATTCCAAGAGCCAGTCATTTACAGTGTAGTTAGTATTAAGAGACAACCCTTTCCTACTAAAGTTCAGCCATAAATTAACAGCAATCTTTCACTGAGAATTTCACTTGCACCCATTAGTCTTCACAATTGTTCTTTGGCGTTTGTCACAATTTAAATTGCAAAAACTGTATCAAATGAAGAGTGACAGTTATATTAAATGCACCTAAACTCCTAGAATAAAATCAGATTTATTTCTCCAAACTTAACATGTACCCACTATAAATATATTGTCATTACTTTGGAGTGGAGGGTAAAAAGAATATACTTTCCATTAATCATGTCTTTGTGTATTATATTATTTTACACAAATTATAGAATAATGGCATTCTTGTAATGTGGTGCAACTCTCCTCAGCCAAGCAAAATATATGGAATGTAAGTAATTCTTCCTTACCTGTTCTATTATAAATTATGCTAACTAAAATATAAACATAACTCTGGCACATTCTACTTTACGTAGATTGAAGAGACAAGCTATTTTCAGTAATGCTCAATACATGAATCACAAAAATGAGGAAACTTTAGAGTTGTGCTCTGTGTATGATTCAGTTTGGCTCAATCTTGCTCCAGGTGATCATTTAAACAGCAAATTGCTTCATGTGCTTTTTCTCTGACCTTAAATGTCTAGAATCCCTTTAAGTCAACAACAATAAAGAGTTGTCTAGTCAAGTTAAGGAATGTGATCTGTAAAGGGATTGACAAGGCAGTCTTTAATGGGATTTCTAAAGATTTGCTGGACATAACATAACATAACACCATCTATGGACATGCATTAAGACCCAAGACTCCTAAAGGAGGGCAGCCCTCTGGAATGCTTGCAAGCAGGAGATGGAAATGTACCCCTTTCCTGTAACTACAATATACTGGAGGCACATCAAAAGTAATACTGTGTCCCCTATAATAATGATGTTTGATTAAACTGTCCTCATTTATCCAATTTCCTTCTAGAGAAGGGGTGTCAAACTGGATTTCTTCAAGGGCCGGATCAGCATTGTAGTTCTCCTCTGCATGCCCCCCCCCCCATTTTTGCTAGCAGAGGCACTGTGGGCTGGTTCTTTGTTATTTCCAGGCCAGCCCCGTGGACCAGACTTAAGCACCTGGAGTGCTGGATCCGGTCTGTGGGCCTTGACTTTGACACCCCTGTTCTAGATTCATCCAAGTTAATGGCCATCAGCATGTGTTGTGGTTAACAAAGTCCATTATTTATGTGCTGAGAAATATTAATCTTCCATTTAGTTAATTAAATAACCTCACCACTCCACCTCACCCCACTCCTGGAGTTTTGAGAAAGAAAAATATGCCTATCCACTTCCTTTATGTGGTACATAATTTAATATGTTCCAATCATGGCTCTCCTCAATAACCTTTTTTTCTAATTCAGTGCCTTTTATTGTTTTAACCTAGTTCCCTAGCTGATTAGACTCTAGTTACATCCTGTCTAGTCTACCATGAATTCTGTACAAATGGTACTGGAATGCTAAGTACCAGTATCATGAGATGCTTTTACATCTCATGATAATTTAGGACTAGTTTATTATAAGGTTCTCTTGTATCTTGCCAAGGTTTTAAGTCTGCCTAGACCAGGAGTCCCCAAACTCTTCAGTTCGTCAATCCTTTCATAAGGTTTCAGAATGTTCATCAACCCCCATACTACTTTAATTAGTAGTACTAGAAATAAATAATACTATCAACCCCTACTGGGCCCCAGTCCATTCGGAACTGGGCCGTGAAAAGTGTCAGGCGAGTAGGCACTTGTGCTCGGGTAAGAGGCAGGCACTTGCACACAAAGCTCCCCTCGCACAAGTGGAAGATACTTGCACTTGCGCATGAAACTCCCCTCACATGAGCAGAAGGTGCCTGTCACTTGCACGGAACTGTCTTCTCTCCCTCTCCCGCACCAGGCCACCAAGCCGGAAAATTGAGGACTGCTGTTCTAGCTGCACAGTCTACATGTCTATAATCAAGGTTTGTAAGATGGGAAAACATAGGATTTCTTCCAATAGTGGCACTATCTTAGTTTTGTTAATTTTAATTACAAACTCTGACTTGATTTCCATCAAAAAGTCACACCACAATTTTATAATATTTTGCTCTACAAACTCAAGTAAAATATGCTGCATTTTAGGATACATGAATTACATCTCTTTATAGACTGGCAAGGACAAAAGGCATGAAGCAGTCACTGTCTCTTTTCTCTCTTTAAACATTTCCATATAACTGAATAAACAACCCATATGAAACAATAAAAATTGCTAAAGTTTTTTTTAAAATTATGATTATTTTCTGTCAAGTTGCTTTTGACTCCTAACAACCACATAGATTCTCTCCATGACGATTTGTCCCTAACTTCAGATCATCCAACTGTGGACATATTGCACTGTAAACTGAGTCTATCAATCTTTGTTGCATCTGTATGCACATGGATACTTTTTCTCTCCAGGCTGTTCGGATAAAGACAAAAAAACCTGTCTTCTCCTGCTAGATATAAAATGAAAACTCAAACAAATTCCTAGGGCAAATTATCTGAAAGATACATTTGGATATACATTAACTTATTATCTCCATTACAAATTTAGTCTTGTGTCAAATTGCTAACTGTTCTTTATCTTTGATGTCAATGCTTCAGTGGTGACTTGCATATAATCTCTTCCCAAGAAATATTGGTTGCTTGAATGAATACACTTCAAATTATTCTTTAACTGTAAGTACAAACATACTTTCTATATTAAATTTAACCTAAACATCATCACAAGTTTTTTTAATACTTTTTTTCTTTTTAATAAGAGCTAGAAGATGGGCTACAATGATTTAATTTTAAAAACTGTGCAGTCGTGTTTTGATAAGACAGTGTATTTCCTGAATTAGAGGTGCAGAGATTCTTGTCCCTGGAAAACAACTTGATGATTTGCAGCCAGCTGGCATTTAGCTGCACTAATAAAACTAATTGCTTTATGGTGGCTCATAAGAGATGGCAAGGCACAGCAGCTCCTTAAAACTGTGATGACCTGAAAGGAAACATTAAAAGCAGCCAACTGTTTAGTATTCATAGCAGGTAGTACTGGATATGGCTCATGGATGAATATGAGAATTCTGACATCATTTTGTTATACAAATAAATACAAACCATCAGCACACTTCTGGGAAAGAATATACGACTATTCTTCATGCAGTGGCCAGGTTAAATTGGTCACTTTCATTGGTGCTCCCTGCAGCAGAAGAGTAAATTGCCAAGGACAGATGAACATCTGAAAGCCCTTTGGACACAAGCAATGGTTACTGCAGAAAATATTGCTAGAATACAAAAATGGGTTGTGCACCACACCTTTGCTGTGATCAATGTGGGGAAAAAATTCCAAAAGCTACATCCTTAGAGTGTTATAGCACACTTTCTTTGAAGACAGACTTCTTTTCACATACAAACAGGGAAAGCTGCAATCGCTAAACATGGTAAGCCTGAGGTGTACATCTATGCCTTTTTCACTATACATTATAGAAAGTGAAATATTGTGTTCAATGTTCCAGCATACACGTATAACAAACATACCTAGCAGCAAAAGGCAACAGTGATGGCAATATTCCTGTTGATAGTAATATTCTTCAAAGAAGCATAACAAGCACAACCTAGAAGCTCACATATTGGGTACTAGGGCTGGAAGTGGGACTCCTACACACCCACACAGAAACCTACAAAAGGGCAGAGCTATGGTCTATGCAGGGCAGGGGTCAATTCAGAGTACCTAATTTAAAAAAAGTAAAATCATAACATCCAAATGTGGGCAGAGAATAGATATTCAAAGCAGTCCTCCAATTGATTAAATGATTATGGGCCATCAAGCTGTTTTGACTCTTAGCCACCACACAGTTTTTATCTATATTACATCAATATCAGGCCATAACCCAACTGATATTAAATGAATCCTAGAACAAACAGATACTAAAAGATTCTTATTTCGCTGCTTTCCACACCCCGGCTAATTGAAAAATCCAAAATGTAATTCATTTTATCTTCCCCCCCACCTCAAATCTTAAGAATTAAAGCTGATTCATAGCTGCATGATGCAAACACTGAGGTACAATTCATGAATTATATTATTCACCTTGACTACCAAAATTAATCTGGCAACAAAAAGGAAGCTACGCTCCAGAATGGCATGCATAAGAAAGCCTAAACAAACAACTTTTGACCCTTCTTATAATGGAACTGGTCCTTGGTGCCCAAAAGGTTGGGGGCCGCTGCCGTTTGGCATTCTTAAAAACTACAATCCAGTTTGATTCCACAACTATGCATGTTCAAGTATACTGCAAGAAGAAATAAACTATCAATCCACACATATCCACCTTGTGTAGTTACTGCAGCAAAGTCTGAAAGCAATACTACCAATACTCATCACCCCATAAATATTCAGGTAGCATCAGACTCCTGAAATTCTACCAGTGACTTCGGAGACAAGGAGCATGTTAAAATTTGTGTCCTAACCTTCAGCTTTTACTTCTTGTGCTGAAAATGGACAGTGCCCACTCCATCTCCACAGCATATAGGCATATAGCATAAAACCACTAATCCTTAAAGGTTGTTTCAAACCATTGTGAAATTCTCAAGTCCTGACTGTATTGTCAAACTTCCTTCATTGTTCCAATTGCAAATGGGAGTAATCCTGTAAGAAGTTTAACTCTAATGAACCTTACAAATCTTGACAAACAAGCTTTCTTTCTTTTCAAAATTGTTTATTTTAAGCTACTCATTCATATGAATCTGTTTGGATAAAGATCTCCCCAAGAGTTGCAGGACATCAGCAGCTGTGGCTCAATTGTAGCTTAGCTAGGGAAAAGTTGCTGTACATCAGAAGTGGGCCAGTAAGCACAGCTGAAATATTCAGCACATTTTTGGGGCCAGTAAGCACAGCTGAAATATTCAGCACACTGAAGGCACTTGCACAAAATGGGTATCTTGGGAAGGCTTGCTTATTTAAGTAATTAACTGTCATGCCAAGCGCAACCAGTAATAAAACATTCATCTACCAGAAAGCAAGGTAGATGCATTTGCAAATAAAGTTTTGGGCTGCAGATATGCAGGTAGTCCTTGACTTACCACTGCAACTAAGCCCAAAATTTCTGTTTGCAAGGCAAGGCAGTTGTTAAGTGATTTCCCCCCACATTTTACGATCTTTTGTGCCACAGAGGTTAAACGAATCACTGCAGTTATAATGTTAGTAACAGAAGTGTTATGTGAATCTGGCTTGCCTGTTAACTTTGCTTGTCAGAAGGTTGCAAAGGGTGATCAAATGACCTCCGGACACTGCAACTGGCTTATATACATATTATTTGCCAAGCATCCAAATTTTGATCATGTGACCACTAAGATGCTTGAACAGTCGTAAGTGTAACTAGATGACCTACAAGGTACCTTTCAACTCTGTTAGTCTGTTTTTGACACAGTGCCATTGTAACTTCAAACAGTTACTAAAATAATGGTTGTAAATTGAGGATTGCATGTATACCATTTTAATTACAAACATGATTAGGAAGCCTAGGTACAGTATGCCACCTGAATGATGACACTAGTTAGCTATGACAGCACTGGGCTAGCTGAGCCAATGATTTAATTGAAAGAGGAGAGGGAGGGAGGAAGCAGAGCTCAAAGCTGAAAGGAAGGACTTTTGTTCATCTGCCTTCCAAAGCTATCAACAGATGAGGCTGCAACATCTCATTAAGCTAAGAAATCAGAACAATCTGATAAGGATTATTTGCTGAAACTGCAGAGTTTCAATGTGCTTTCTGCAAAGTTGGGGTGCACAGTCAGATGTACTTTTAAGTTATAATGATACTTATCTTAGATTTAGTTATATTTTTCTTATCATGTGTCTTTCATAGTTTTGGCTTACTATACCTCACCCTATTTCTATGCTTTGCATAGTGTTGCTTCTCCCCAAAGAGAATAACAATATAAATAGGCACATACGTCACACATTTTTTGAGAGAGATGGGGGGAGTGGAGGGAGGGAGGAGAGAGAGAGAGAGAGAGAGAGAGAGAGAGAGAGAGAGAGAGAGAGAGAGAGAGAGAACAGGAAAAAGTGGACAGCTTTTGTCAATCAATAATCCCTCTAAAATGCTTTTCTATATTAAGGATAAATTGTGAAGTCAGGTACACAAGTACACTCTCATGATTTCACACTGACTCAATAACAGCCTTTGAAATGAATCAGTTTCCAAGCAATCTACAATGACAGCAACAAAACTGAGCTCAAGATTCTTTGGACAAACCATATTAAAAGGCTCTCCGCGACATCTTTGTTATGGAAGCTCTTCTGACAACAGAAAGTTGGGCTCAATAATAAGCCTTCTCTAAGTTTAGCAAAGCTCTTATGATATCAGCTGCTCAGACTAATTAAGACAGGCAAAATGGAAAGATTACTATCTCTGTACTGTTCAAATGCAGTACAGTTAGGAACAGTCTGTGGCATGTAACTAAAAGGAGAGAATGAAATGTGGCATAAATTATCAATCTTCATGAAAAACAACATTGACTTCTAAGAAAGTCTCCAAAGAAATTGCTGGCAGTTGCTTTGGGTTGGAAAAATTTTTTTTAACATTTTTTTAAATTTCACCTTTATTATTTTTATAAATAACTCAAGGCAGCGGACATGCCTAATATTCCTTCCTCCTTCTGTTTTCTCTACAACAATCCCGTGAGTTGGGATAAAAGAGATTGACTGGCCCAAAGTCACCCAGCCAGCTTTTATCCCTAAGGCAGGAATAGAACTCAGTTTGCTGGTTTCTAGCTTGATGCCTCAATCACTAAGTCAAACTTTTTCTTTAGGATTCTTCCTTTACAGGTAGTCCTTGACTTAAGATCACAATTGAGCCCAACATTTCTGTTGCTAAGCAAGATATTTGTTAAGTCAGTTTTGCCCCATTATACGACTTTTCTTGCCACTGTTGTTAAATGAATCACTGAAGTTGATAAATTAGTAACCCAATTGTTAAGTGAACATAGCTTCCTCACTGACTTTGCTTGTCAGAAGGTCACAAAAGAGGTTCACATGACCTTGGGACACATATGAACCAAGCACCTGAATTTTGATCATAGGATGCTTTAATGATTCTAAGTGTAAAAAAATGCTCATAAGTCATATTTTTCAGTGCTGTTGTAAATTTGAACAGTAACTAAATGAACTGGAACTGTATTACTTGTATTTGCAAGCTTTTCCCATAATATCAACAAAGCAAAGGAAGTTTTTATTACATGTATTTTCTGGTAGGCAAGGAATAACAGCAGGTTATGACATCACTTTTAATAATCAAATATTTGTGGATTACTGTTTACCTGTATGTAAATTCTCCCTGATAAAAAATATCTATAAAAAGAAAACCAGAAACCTATCTTCAATTGAGATAATACCTACAACATACATTCAACTGAGGGCCAGTAATGTCCTTATTTCTTAATAAACAAATAAGTACTGAGTATCTGTATTTTTGTTTCCTAAAATTGCTGGGATTGGTTGTAAACCATCAGAGAAAGCTCTGTTTCACTCCTCCAGGTCTTCCTCTGGATAATGTACTGCTGTGTTAAATACTCATCATTTCCTCCAGGATATATTTACTTACCTATTATGTAAATATATATGTGTGTATTTAAATCAAGAGAACTCTTGATTTAATAGACTAAAATGAGGAAAGGAATGCCTTTTAAAATCAAATGGGATTTTATACATGAATACATCTTACATGTATGTTACACAGGTATAAAATAGCAAATGGGATTGTTATGTACGCACAAAATGATTTATTGTGTTACAAAGACTATTTAACCAGGAAATTAAGGGAATATAGTTCATGAAACCATTCAGAAAATATACTCTGTACAAAAACAATTTACAGAGAAACATAATTTTTGATTACTTTCAACTAGAAACTGAATTCAGAAGGATTTTGAACAGGTTCAATAAAAATGTTTTTTATTGGATGATTGATCTCTATAGTCAGAACTCTGCCAAAATGCAAACTTTTTACCCAGAGAAAGCCCACACATTCAGCAAAAAGGTGTCAAGTATTAAATCATCATGAGATGTGCTGGCATCCATCAACCATCTATCAAAATGTGCAATAAAGGTGTGATCTTTGGAATGAAATCCTCTGAACAACGCCCCCCCTCCCCTTTCCAGAAGCTAAATGTTTTCATTCTGGGGAGTTCAGTGAAGGAATTTTACAGATGTCATTACTCAGTAAAGTCAGAAGTATCTATGACTTCACTTATCTTAAGGAAACAGTAAAGTGTGTTTTAACTGAAAAGAATATATTCAATTAGAAAAGCACAACTATAATTTAGATTCCAATATATATTCTGTGGATGTCTACCTCACAGTTAGAAGATAAATCTGCTCTTAAAATTATGTATCCTTGAAAATGCAGACAGAATCCTGTTGAAGACAGGTCAAGGGTTGAAAGGGTCTGACAGCCCTCAAGAGAAGACAAATTTGTTTCTCTCATAATATTGAAGGAAGATCTTGGGTAATAAAGTGACTTTGTACTAAGAGGAACACATGTGTTTTTTTTAAAAAAACAGCAACATTGAAATAAAGTGCAATCAGTTTCTTTCTTATTTTTCTATTGTCTATTCAAACCCAGTTCCATGTCAGTTTGTCAATTTTGTTTTTACAATATTCAGAAAAGGGAATATAATTTAAAGATTAGATTGTAGTTAGCCTTAAAACTGGCTGGTGAAAGAGAAGGAAGAGATGGCGGCGCCAACGTGCAACATATTCATACCAGTGTGATATAATATAATGTTCCATAGATATAGGTACATGGAAAAGAAAATGATTTCAAGAATATATAACTTTCTACTAGATTTTAAAATGGAAGAGGAGGTGGTCAAAGAGACAACGGTGGTATGGGCGAAAAATGTTGGCCATAATATAGACCTGGAAAATTGGGAGAGAATGTGGGGATCAAATTACAAACTAATTACATCCACAGCATACAAGGAAAATCAATACAAAATGTTCTACAGATGGCACCTTCCTCCCGCTAGATTGGCAAAAATGTTTAATTCACACCCAAATTGTTGGAAATGTGGAAAAGAAAAAGGCACTTATTTTCATACCTGGTGGACATGCCAGGAAGTGAAAAAATATTGGAATACAATTAGACAATGGATAGAAGAAATCACAAATCAGAAAACTGAATTTAATCTGGAAACTTTTTTATTAGGTATAATAACACAAAAATGCAATAAAACAGATAGATATATTACGTTACATATATTAACAGCTGCAAGGATTTCATACAGACAACTCTGGAAGGAAAAAAGGGTTCCACCAGAAGGCATGGTTATTAAAAAAATAATAGATTGTATAGAGATGGACAGGCTAACGATGAAAATAAAAGACAGAGAAGATTCAATTTATTATAGAGCCTGGGGTGCCTGGTATGAGTGGTTTAGAAATAAAAATAAAATAAAATGGCAATTAAGAAAAGAATGAGGGAATATGTAAATATGTAAATATACCATGGAGAAGATTGAGATGTAAGGATAAAAGATATTGATTTATAGTAAGAGCAAGATGTAATGGTAAAAGAATAAGTAAATACATATACTGAAAAATGTGAGGAAATGCAAAAAATGTCTTGATGTTGATAACAATGTATAAAGTTTTGTTTTATGTTTTTTTAAAATTTGGAAAATTAATAAAAAATTTATGAATAAAAAAAAAGAATGTTGCAAGAGAATCAAATCAAACTTTTACTACAGCCAGAAGAGAACATCAATAGACACATCTCCCACGTTGTTTTAAGAAAACTGGCAGCCTGTAGTTGACAAAACAGACTAAATCCTACACTGTTATTTGCAATCTATCCTAGTGCAAAAATCAATTTGAGCTCCTATTGCTTTTTTATGTTTGATTTTCTACTTTGATAGCGAGCGGAAAAGAAAATCTGAATTAGTTTCTCTCCCTATATTTGAGGTCAGATATTGCTAGCTAGTTTTTTTTTAAAAAAAGAAACTCCACTATCTTTTAAAAATGCTTAATTTTTATGTTTTTTTTCCTTTGCTCAAAATGTAATCCAATTTTATTGAGCTTGCATAAAAGAGCAGCACAGTAGAGAAGGTAGGATTTCTAAAATCTGTAAAAGATCTTGCTTTCCCTCAAACCATGGGGTGATGATGGGGTAAAAGCTGGATTCTCAGTTTGTTTGAATATGTGGGTTCTTCTTTATTAGTTTTTATTCTTTTATTGTTTTTATTGTTTTATTACTGTCTGATAGCTACCCAGGATTGCATTACCTAAAATGGCTGGTTATATAAGTCTTTAAAGTAAATACGTATAAAATATATAAAGGACTTTTCATTACGCTAGATACCAAATTACCACTAGCATTAAGATCTGTCTTGCGAATTTCTATCCAGAAAAATCCATCCATGATGTTGAATCTAAACATCTTTTCTGATTCTGTTTAGCCAAAATAAGAACATGGCTAATATCTATCAATGAGGTTCTGTTCTAGATCACAGAATCTTTTTTATGCTTAAATTTATTGAAACTTTCCCCATAATCTAAATCAATAAATGGAAGAAAGCTTTTGGAGATGTAGGTTTTTTACTTATGATCGATTTCTACTGATTAGTGTTATTGTAGCATATTTCAATTGTTATCATTTTGATGTTTTCATCCTTTATTGCTGTGGTTACAGTGCTCGGGGCCATTTTGAAGCAGAGAAATAGCATAAGCAAAGAAATAGTACAAATAAATAAATAAATCGCTTTGATGATTGCACTGATGCAATATATGTTTCTTACAGGGCAATTGAGAGCTCACTAGAGTAACCCTATCTCCTATCCAAAAGTGATGAACTATACCATCATGTGCACTCAGGTATAGCTTTTTGTATTTCATACCTATTGTTAAATTTCAGAGGAATGATCTATGAGCTAAACTGAGAAGCTATTAAAAGCTACACTTGACAGATGAAAGTTGAACTGAGATGTTGACATTCACAGGTCTTCTTAGCCATAACTAGTAAAATGCCTATGCCTTTTTCATCAGACCATTTTTCATTTTCAGAACAGTTGTAGCAAACTCAGTTGGGACTCTTGAAAACTACCTGTGGGAGGAAACAACCATACCTTGCTGCAGCAGCATAGTAAAAGCGTAACCTCACCTTGGTTGATAATCTATGACAGCAGTCATAACACTAGGAGTAGGATCTGGACCAGACTTTTTAATCAGTCTACCTAGTTATGGAGATCCTCCATATGAGGAATATATTATTTTTTCCAAAGAAAATCTTTTTTTTCTCAGAGTCAGTTCAATAATATTTCAGACAATAGTTCCCCAAGCTTCCTCTAAGGCAGGAGTGTCAAACTTGATTTCATTGAGGGCCGCATCAGGGTTGTGTTTGACCTCGGGGGTGTGGGGGGTAGGGGGTATGGTCCGGAAGCATGGCCAGCTTGACATCACTCATGTCAAGTGGTGCCTGTGGCGGCCCAAGTTCTCTGCCAGTGAAAATGGGCTCTCGAGTTCTGTTTTCAGCCACAACGGCCTCCTGCCGCACTCTGCCAGCGAAAACAGAGCTCGGGAGGGTCACACACAGCCCCCCCCCGAGCTCCATTTTCACTGCAGGAGGCCATTGTGGCCGAAAATGGAGTCTGGCAGGAACATGCGCAGCCCTCCTGAATTTCCATTTTTGCTGGCAGAGGCATCGTCAGAGGCTGGTTCTGGCCTGTGGGCTTTGAGTTTGACAGTCCTGCTCTATGGCAACTAGTAAATACTGCTAACTTCTATAGCTTTAGAAGGATGAAACTATGTTATAAAGAAAACAGTGATTCTTGGCATGCATAATTGTTTCCCTAACTGTACATACTGTACATTAGACAGGTCTGTATGCAGTTCCAGGCAATATGGCTGCATTTGTGTGCATCTGGGTGTGATAGTCAGAATACAATGTGCTGGTTTTCTCTGATCTTCTACAGATTGAGAAGCTAGAGGGCAGCAAGTTGCTTCAAGACCATTCAGCAAAGTTCTTTCTTTAAAATGAATTTGAATCTCTTGTACCCGGACTTAGTATTGTATCTAGTCTATTCTCTGCTGGTGCCTAAAATTTGTGCTTACTAAACTTTCAGCATTCTGTGGGAAACTGCATGATTTCAAACATATGTATGAACTAATGAAACATTTTGTGTTTCTTAGATAGCAAATGTATTGTTCAGTATCTCCACACTTGTTTTTCTTTTACGACGACGTTTTCAAACAATTTGATCTTGAATCTTATGATTGCTATCATATTACATACACTCTTTCTTCAGACTTAAATCAAAACAGAAAACAAAGGAAGCACTTTTTAGCCACTGGGATTAGATCATAACAGCAGTGTTTCACACAATGGTTTAGATGTATCTTCAGTTTTTCACCAAAGAACTAATATTATTTTGCTCTTTGTATGAATATTTTGTATGCCTTTTGCTTAAATCTACATACATTATCTTCCATCATTTTTAAAGGTTTGACCTATTTTGACTCTTAAATGAAAATGGATAAGGATGAAGTAACATTAAATATGCCAATGAAAAGCAGTTTTCAACAGGAATTTATTAATGCTATGAATCTAACATACTGTATTACGTACTGTCAGATTGGAACTTAAAAAAAAATCAGAGAATGTATGGATTTACATACATACTGTATAGCTGTAGGTTGCATTTTCATTTTAGCCAACCAAAACCAGGTTCAAGACACTTGATGTAACTTCCGGTTTGTCGGCTTCACTAGCGGCAGGGATTTGCGATCCTGCGCGATCCCTGCCGCGCTAGCCGCTTTGGTGCCTCCGATCCACGGATCTGGAGGCTAAGGCTGCCACGAAGAGGCAGCTGAAGATAAGGGGGAGCTGGTGAGGGGTTTGGGGGTGTTGCAGACCCCCTTCCCAGCCGGCAAAACCCCCTTCTCCCAAGACGGTCGAGCGGCGGTCTGTAATGGCCTCCTCAAAGAAACCGGCAGCTGGGTAAGACTGAGCAGGAGGAAGAGAGGAGAAAGTTGTCAAGAGAAAGTTTCTTTGGCTGACCCAGGATTTTAAGAGGCGTTTAATCCTGAGAACTATGGTTTTCTGAACAACACTTTGTTTCCAGAGGAGGATTACAAGCGGCAAAATTGAGTGCTGAAAGGGAAAGTTCACTCTCCTTCCTTACGGAATCAACAAATGGCCATTGAGAAACCTGTTGTTTTTTTATAAAAGGTGGGGAATTGCTCTAACCTTTGAAACATTTTGGCTGCTTTAAGAAGAATAATAAAGAATGGCTTTATCTGTTGATGAACTTAGAGAATATGAAGAAAGAAAGGACGCTGTGAAAGAAGCCTTCCTCTTTTTAGAAATGGCGCTTGTTAATTATCAAATACAACAACAGATGGAAGAAATGGAAGGAGAAGAAGAAGAAGAAGACGCCATCTTCAATGAATTTAAAAATTTAGTTAAGAGAGAAAGGAGAAAGGAAGGAAGGAAAATGAAGGACTTAAGACTTAAAAAAATACTTAAGAAAGGAAAAAATAAGATGCAAAACCAACTCAATGTTAATGCTACTGAGCAAAAGGAGAAAGGAATACAACAGAGAGGGGAAGCTAAAGGGGGAGGAAAAAAGGTTAGGTGGGATAAGAAAGGGAGGGAAAAGCCACAAAGGTATAAAACAAGATGGGAAAAAAGGAAATTTGTTTAGGGATAAAGGGTAATGTATAATTTCTTTAAAAAAGAAGATTCTGCAAGGTACATAAGATGGTATTGTAGTATTTGTATTAGAAATAGAAAACTAGAATGTTATAAGAATTAATAAAAGATTAAAATATTGAAATGTTTAGTAATGATAGATTTTAAAATTTAATAAAAGATTAAAAGGAATGTTTAAAATATTGAGTTTAATTAAAAAGTTTAACTTACTGTTGTTTTGATCTTATTATAAACTCATTATTGTAGCACTTGTTTCTTGAAATAGACAATTGGAATGTTATAAGATTTAAAATTTAGATTTATTATTTAATTATATTAATTATTATGGACTTATTATTTTCTCTCTTTAGAGGTTAGTAGGTTGAATGTACTAAGCAGAATCAGATTGGGTATTAGGTGTTATTCTAAATATTTTTAGGGGGAGGATAGAAAGGCATCATACCTTGATCAGTGATTTCAGGAGAAATTCTTTTTTTTTTTACTTGCTGTAGGGAATGAGATAAATGGATAATTTGGAAAGAATGGACAAAAAATATAAATATAATGATTTAAATTAAAATGAATTAAATAAAATAGAAATAAGAAGAGTGAAAAGCGGGGAGAAGTTATATAGAAGATATAGAATGGTAAATAAGATAGGTAATGGTATATAAGATGAGCACGAATTTAATTGAAGTCCATACAAAGAGGCCAAACTACTTTCTTAAAAGAAGTTTTATATTTTTGTGTTTTGTGTGTCTATGTTTTCTTTGAGAATTAATAAAACCTCGGAGGAATGTTGGATGAGAATAATGTTAGACAGAGAGGAATGAAGAGGATGATTATAAACTGGATAAATATAGAAAATTAATAATAATTAATGAAATTGAATACGAAAAGAGAAATAATGAGAAATTTGTTAAGAGATATCTATATGGTTATATTGAAATGGTGAAAAGCAGAATTATGTTGTATGAAATAATATTTTATTTGACTTGTAAAGTTAATAATGGAGAGGTTTTATGTATTTAAAGGTTAACGATGGTTTGTTTGTCTTTAAAATCAATAAACTTTGTTTCAAAAAAAAAAAGACACTTGATGTAGTTTTTTTCTTTGGTGAGCAGCAAATACCTTGATTTGGCATCAGTATAGAGTACCAGAGTCAGAATGGTAGACAAACATGAGCAAAACACACACACACACACACACACCAACAACAGCCAAGCCTCCTACAATCGGCCCCAATTCATTGGGTTCACAACTTCTGGTGACCACAGAAAAAGAAATGCAAGATCTATTACACAGACAAAAGCCAGGAAAAGTACCAGGGCCAGACAAGATAACTCCTTCTTGCTTAAAAGTCTGTGCTGACCAATTGGCCCCCATCTTCACCCGAATCTTCAATAGATCACTAGAGATGTGCTATGTTCCTTCCTGCTTCAAACGCTCTACTATCATCCCAGTGCCAAAGAAGCCCTCCATCAAGGAACTGAATGACTACAGACCAGTTGCTCTAACATCTGTAGTTATGAAAATCTTTAAAAGGCTTGTGCTGTCCCACCTGAAAACCATCACGGATCCACTGCTAGATCCCATGCAGTTTGCATACCAAGCAAATAGATCAACAGATGATGCTGTTAGCATGGCTCTGCATTACATCCTACAACACCTTGAATCTCCAAATACCTACGTAAGGATCCTCTTTGTAGACTTCAGTTCAGCATTCAATGCCATCATTCCAGACACTCTTCTAAGTAAATTAAACCAACTAGCGGTACCTGAACACACTTGTAGGTGGATCATAAGCTTCCTAACAGACAGGAAGCAGCAGGTGAAGCTAGGCAGAATCACATCCGATACCTGTACAATTAGCACACACACACCCCAAGGCTGTGTGCTTTTTCCATTTCTCTTCTCCCTATATACCAATGACTGCATCTCAAACGATCCATCTGTTAAAATACTGAAGTTTGCTGATGACACAACAGTGATTGGTCTCATTCGAGACAACGAATCTGGAACTGAACACACTCAAAACCATAGAAATGGTGGTAGACTTTAGAAGAAACCCTCCCATACTACTACCTCTTACAATACTAGACAACACCGTATCAACAGTAGAGACCTTCAAATTTCTAGGCTCTATTATATCACATGACCTAAAATGGACACCTAACATCAAAAATGTCATCAAAAAAGCACAACAAAGAATGTTCTTTCTGCGCCAACTCAGAAAGCTCAAACTGCCCAAGGAGCTGCTGATCCAGTTCTACAGAGGAATCATTGAGTCTGTCATCTGCACCTCTATAACTGTCTGGTTTGGTTTTGCAACCCAACAGGACAGACACAGACTTCAGAAAGTAATTAGGACTGCAGAAAAAACAATTACTACCAACCTGCCTTCAATCGAGGACCTGTATAGTTCACGAGTCAAAAATAGGGCTGTGAAAATATTTACAGACCTCTCACATCCTGGACATAAACTGTTTCAACTCCTTCCCTCAAAACAATGCTATAGAGCATTGCACACCAGAACAACTAGACACAAGAAAAGTTTTTTTTCCGAAAGCCATCACTCTGCTAAACAAATAATTCCCTCAACCCTGTTCAACTATTACAAAGTTTGCACTACTATTACTGTTAATTTTCTCATCACTCCTATCATCCATCCCCTCCCACTTGTGACTGTATGACTGTAACTTTGTCGCTTGTATACTTACAATTTATACTGACTGTTTCCTAGTATGATTGATTGCTTATTGTACCCTATGACTATCATTAAGTGTCATACTTTATGATTCTCGACTCCTGATGAATGTATCTTTTCTTTTATGTATACTGAGAGTATTTACACCAAGACAAATGCCTTGTGTGTCCAATCACACTTGGCCAATAAAAGTATTCTATTCTAAAAAAATCACAGGATTTGGTTCCACTGAGCTTATACTTGAGATAGAGGGACATATGTTGTCTGGGCTCAGAGGTTAGGCAGAGTCAGCCTTCATTTGATGGCAGAATGCTGGAAATACTAAGGCTGTAGACTAAACTGGGAAACTAGAAGACAGTGACAAACCACTTCCATGTGAGAAAAGTATATGGCTATGATTATGAAATTGCTCAGATTCAAACTTCACTCCAAGGAGATATAGACAGTTATAAATATGTTCAGTTTACTTCCTTGTGGGCTTGTATTTGTTATTCTGCTTTACTTTGCACAGTATTGGGTTGCCTGGCTACTCTTTGTTGTTGTTGTTTTAAGCGCAGAGACCACAAACTCCTTTTTATGCTCTAGCTGCCTGAAGCTAGCACACTGATGTATTTTTCCCATTAAAGTATCATCGCAAAGCAATGATGCAAACTTATCTGAGTGACAGAAAAATGGTGATTATTCTAAACTGAGCATTCTTCTAAAATCTTTCTCAACAGTGCTAAAGTATTTAGCCCTGGAGCTCACTATTAGTCCAGAACCTGAAGTACTTATTAAGCAGTGATGCAGAGAGGGAAAGAAGTTTGTGCATTTGGAATCTCTTTTCCACAACAAAAGACCTCAATTCTGTATTATTAGGACTTGCAATTTCTTATTATGACTTTAGGCAGTGTAAAACTGTGCTAAAATGTATACTCTTAAACAAACCAACCTAAAATAATAAAACCACCAGTATAATTGAGATAAAAACTGGCAATACAAATCTTTTCATAAAATTGCAAGAAAATAAAGTTTAAAAGAAGCACTTTGAATTGGGCCTGGAAATGAACAGCCAATTTAGAACATGAAGCATAAAATGACAACTAACTGGGACAAACACAGTGTATCAGTCCTATTTTTAGCCAGTCTGAGGAATTTTCAGAGGCATTCCCAAATATAATACATTGCAGCAATCCAATAGCAGTGATAGACTCTATGGAGTGGGATTAAGTTACAATATATTAATGGTTATACTGGTCTTCAATGCTAAGGATTTAGCAGCTTCCTCCCAACATACTCAAAATATTTAGTTTTACACACATGCATTTAGGACCAAAAAAGATGCACATGAAATTCCAGAAAATATTACTATGCACATTGAAACAATTCAGATTCTATAAAGAGTTGGGGAAATGTAAGAGGAAAGGGAAAAGAGAATAATCGTTTGAAAGACTGCCCATTTTCTATTTAACATTCAAAATACATGAAAGCACTTTAAAACATCTATTATTTGATGCAATTATCCTAGATCTTGAATAGAATGCATTAACTTTATGAGAAGTCTTATTGTAATAATGAGTAATGTCATAGAAGCAGCAAATTATTTCAGAGGGCTCATTTGCCTTTTGAAGTAGGCTACAATTAGCAAGCAGGGACAATCTGCTTTAAAACTAAACTAAACAGATCAATATTTCTGCTTGGTTTTCTCATGTTAGGATGCTATATTTTCCTATAGACTATTTGGCAGTACAAAAATAAGTAAGAGCTTAAACAGTAAACAAGTATTTAAAAGGGTATAAATTATAATATAGATGAGCACATCAAGATGATATGCACGTTTATACAAAACATTTCCAAGCACAAGTTCTTGATATAGTACAAGTAATAATAAATAAGCTCTACATGGGGCTACCCTTGAAGAGTATCTGCTAGCTGAACTGGTGCAGTTTATGCAGTGGCATAAATAGTTCTAGGCACCCCTAAGATGCTGCATGTGACATTCTTCTACGTGAGCTGTGCCAGTTTGTTTCTGAGTCCAAGGAAGCTCTTGGTTATCACATTTAAAGCTCTTCATGGCATGGGACCAGGGACCTAAGGAGCTGCTTTATCTCACTTACATTGATTCGTCCTCGCTAGTCAAACGGGGGATCATGCTGAAAATCCCATTGGCCAAAGTGTTTTGACTGGCAGGATCAAGGAGGAGGGCCTTCTCTGTTGTTGCTCCCGCCCTTTGGAACACCTTGTCCTCAAAGGCAAAGTGAATCCTCATTCATTTGGTTTTCCAGAAGAGTGTTAAGACTTGGTTTTGCCAACTATCATGAGAGTCTAAGATTGTGCAACTCTGGGAATGGCTGGTGACTTGAGAACACTTCCTCCACCTTGTTCATTTTTTAGTTTTCTGAATTTTTTAATGTTGACCTTCATTTTTGACCTGTACATTTTAACATGTTCTTAATTCTGTTTTTAACAGAGCTTTTAGTCATGTGTTTATATTGTTTCATTATGTTGTTGTAAACCGCTCAGAGTCGCTTAGATGAGATGGGCAGTATAGAAATTTAATAACATTTAATGCGTATATAATGGATGTTGAATGCATCATGGTTAGCCTCCCCATGATGAGCGTCATTCTATTCTAACAGCTGATATTCTACTTTCCATTTAAAATTATCACTGGCTTTGTCTTTTATTATTTTTCAATATACCTGTAACTTTAAAATATTTTCCACTGATTGGTAACCTGAAGGGATTTCATCTTAGCACAATCGTATTTCATTTGTACCTCAGACTCAAGGCTAGTATTTTTTCCCCACCAAGATGCTGAGTCAAGCATTTTCATCCTGGAATGTAGCGAGAACATTTGTTTCACTACATAGAAAATTGGGCTTTCAGAAGCAATAAACTTTAATGCCTTGAATGAAACTAAAGACAAATACATCTGGGATTTCCTTGAAAGTACAATACTTACCCTGGCATAACACCAGGAGGAATGACAAGCATTAGTTTAAGTTGTGCCTCATGGAACACTTCAGAGAAGTGAGTGAGCAAGTGAATCAGATCCCTGTAAAACAGATAAAACATTAGCTCTTTGAGTCAAGGAAAAAAAGAAAGAACATTCACTGATTTTTCAATCTCTTAGTTTTAAACCTGCATTTGAGTCAGAAAAAAACATTATTTTCCAAAACTAAATGTTTGGCCTTGCAACATCCTTATTCTTTTACAAGCTGACTCAAAAGAAGACATCAATAAAGGAGAATTCCAAAGGTGCTTTTTCAAAAGGCAACTGGACTTTTTTTGTTTTTGCTTGAAGAAGTTAACTATAATAATAGAATTTTTTATTGGCCAAGTGTGATTGGACACACAAGGAATTTGTCTTGGTACAAATGCTCTCACTGTACATAAAAGAAAAGATACATTCATCAAAAGTCAAGAATTATAAGTTCTGAGGAAGTGAAGAACTAAAGAAATTTCTTGGATGAGAGTGAAATGTCTTCAAGCAAAAACAAAGAAAATCCAATTGCCTTTTTTAAAAAACGCCTTTGGGACAATCGGGACTTGGATGATTGAGAATCTCCAGAGACAATAAAGGAAAATATTTGTAGCTCAGGGTTGAAATGAGTCTTGGTGCTCTCTGAGCTTGGTTGTTTTCTTGCAGACAATTCATTGCCCTAATTAGATAACATCATCAGTGTTAGTAAGGAGTGGGATTTGCTCGCAGTTTATATTCTAGTGGTTCGCCCTGTCAGTGTTGGCTGGGGTGCTTTTAGAGATTCTTTGGTTGGGTTGTTTACTGTTGGCTTGTTTGGCAGTTCCTATATTGGGGTATTGTTTACTTGGCCTGTGGAGTGCTTAGATCAGCCTGCAGGGCTACTCTGGAAACAATGAAGGACCAGTCCATGATGCCTCTGCCAGCGAAAACAGAACTCGCGAGGGCCATGTGCGGCTCTCCTGAGCTCCATTTTCACTGGCAGAAGGTTGCAGGAAATCCCAGTTGAAAATGCACCTTGTGAGGGCTGTGCATGGCCCCCCCAAGCTCCATTTTCACTGGAAGAGGATTGTAGGAGGCCATCGCAGCTGAAAACAGAGCTCGGGAGCCCGTTTTCACTGGCAGAGTGCTCAGGTCGCCACAGGCGCCCCTGACACAAGTGATGTCATGTTGGCCACACTCACCCTGGCACTCCGAGGTCAAACACAACCCTGATTGAGCTTGACACCCTTGCTATGCAGTATTGAGAATTATGCACCAATATAAATATCTTTTATAGAAAATGTTAATTGCTTTTTTGGAAAACATACAAATAGAAGGATCTACTGGGCATTTTCCTTGATTAATGGAAAAAATGATAGGGGTGGCAGGTTTTTTGTTTTTAAGAAAAATAGCTGGGAAGACTTGGATATTGGTTGACTAACTTGTCAAACCACTTCTTTGTACTAGGGGTACTTCAAGGAATTAAAGGATAATGCTGAGATATCTACGGCAATTCTCAATTTTTCAGATTGTCAGTTGCCTGTTGGAAAAGCACCTTTGGGATAATGCTGAGATACAATTTTAGTTACTTTCATTTGTCACTCAAAAGAAACTACATAAACCAGAAGTGTATATTTTCTACCCCAAGCAACTGCCATTGCTTGCCCATGTGAAAGCTCTCTAAAGGTTATGTTTCTGGTACTCTTAAGGCAACTTTACTGTTTTAGGACCATATTTTCCCATGTTACTATTCTTTCCTGAAATAAGCAGAGTTAAACACACTGTATGGCATTTTTAAAAGAATGAGGTAGGAGCAGGCCATCCAAATGTCAAAACATAGTTAAATATTGATTATGTACTTTGCCATTGTCAAATATAACTTCAGAAGTTGCTCTATGCCGTATGCCACATTGAAAAGCTATCTTGAACCAATTAAGCTCTTTCTTTAAAAAAAGGTTAGTTTTCTTAGGTGATGACAGTTTTCTGAGTACACACTGCTGTCATAACACATCTTTGGCTCCTCACCACCTTCACACTGGGTGGGTGCTGGAGATTGCTTGGTGGAGTTGTTTGTTTTCAATCTTATAAGCCACTCAGAGTCACTTATGTGAGATGGATGGATATATAAATTAAATAATTCACTCACTAAAATATACTCAATACACTTCTGTCAACTACAATGATATAATAATAATAATAACAACAACAACAACAACAACAACAACAACAACAACTACAATGATCTAATACATATCGATTTTACAGAAGACAATGTTGAAAAAGCACTACGGAATCTAAAACCATCTCTATCTATTGGACCGGACGGAATATGTGCCTACTTCTTTAAAAAGCTATGCACTGCCATAGCCGAACCCCTAAACATAATCTTTGAAAAACCTTCCAGGACCAGCTCCTTGCCAAAACTATGGTCACAAGCCACGGTCATCCCCATCTTCAAAAAGGGAGACCCCAGCCTAGTTGAAAATTACAGACCAATATCTTTATGCTGTGTCACCTGTAAAATCATGGAATCAATTATTAACCAATCCATCATCCTCCACTTAGAAACAAACAACCTGCTCTCTAATAAACAATTTGGTTTTAGGAAAAAACTATCATGTAATCTGCAACTCTTACATGGCAAAAACATATGGACTAGACCAGGGGTCCCCAACCGCCGGTCCGCGGACTGGTACCGGTCCACGGAACAAGTCTTACCGGGTCGCTGGTTGCTGGGCGCTGCCATCTTTTTTGATAAAAAGTGCTTCCGGAGAGCTTTTCGGGTCAGAAAGCATCAAAAGATTTGAGCTTTACCGGAGAAAGCATTTCACCGAAAAAGCTCACGAGCGCTGCGCCATCTTTTTGATGAAAAAGTGCTTCCGGTGAGGTTACCGGAAGCACTTTTCGTCAAAAGATGGCGGCGCCCAGTTGATGCCGGTACCGGGCCGCGGCGCCCAGCTGATGCCGGTACCGAGCCGCGGCATAAAAAAGGTTGGGGATCACTGGACTACACAACTCAATCAGGGCAAAGCAATAGACGCAATCTACATAAACTTCTGTAAAGCCTTTGATTCAGTGGTACACGACAAACTACTCCTAAAACTAAAATCTTACGGTATCTCTGGACACCTGCATTACTGGATAGAAGCATTCCTGTCAAACAGATAACAAATGGTCAAAATTGGGAATGTCCTATCAAATTCTGTACCTGTCAACAGTGGTGTTCCCCAAGGAAGTGTTCTAGGACCAACTCTTTTCTTACTCTACATAAATGACCACAGTGATCATATCAAGGGCAACTGCGTTCTCTTCACTGATGATGTAAAGCTATTCAACACCACAGACAATACTGCTACCCTTCAAAAAGACCTTGACTATTTATCAGAATGGTCAAACAAATGGCAACTTCAAATCTCAACAAATAAATGCTCTGTCCTACATATTGGCAAAAAAGAAATCAGAAAATAAAATACAGGCTGAATAGTCAAGACCCTGTTGATGATCCAAACTCTGTCAAGGATCTTGGAGTACTCATCTCTAATGATCTAAGTGCTAGAGCCCACTGTAACTACATAGCCAAAAAGGCGTTAAGAGTTGTTAACCTAATCTTACATAGCTTTTTCTCTGGTAATATTACACTAATAACTAGAGCATACAAAACATTTGCTAGACCAATATTCGAACACAGCTCATGAGTTTGAAACCCACACTACGTATCTGATATTAACACAGTTGAGAAAGTCCAGAAATATTTCACAAGAGTTTTCCACTCCTCTACTCGTTGCAGAATACCTTATGCCTTGAAATTCTAGACCTAGAAAACCTAGAACTACACCTCCTTTGGTCCGATCTAAATATAGTATATAAAATCATACATTGCAATGTCCTACCTGTCAATGAATACTTCAGCTTCAACCATAACAACACAAGAGCAAACAATAGATACAAACTCAAAGTAAACCGCACCAAACTTGATTGCAGGAAATACGACTTCAGCAACAGAGTGGTCAATGTCTTTAATACAGTACCTGACTCTGTGGTTTCTTCCCCAAACCCCAAAAACTTTAACCTTAGATTGTCTACTATTGACCTCACCCCTTTCTTAAGAGGTCCGTAGGGGGCCTGTGTAAGCACACCAACGTGCCTACCATCCCTGTCCTATTGTTTCATTTTTTTTATTTTTCTTATATGTATCCATGTATGCTTTTACTTATACCTATTATCTTGTAAGCAATTGACAAACCAAATAAATAAATAAATAAAATAAAATAAATGCTATAATTACTTGATCTTAGCCAATGCACTTAATGCTGTTCATCCTGACAGAAGGTTTATAATATTTGTTCAAATTCTGAATCTCTTAAATACAGACAAAATAGTTACTCTTTTACCACACCACCAAGTATTTTACTGGGGTAATTTAAAAACAAAAAGACTAAAATAAAATTGTCTTCCTGGGTAGTAAAAGTTAAGACCCAAATTTTTAGAAACATTAATACTCCATGCGTTAATAATGCATGTTGTCTATTCACTGCCTAATGAAATATCATGGAAGGAAGCAACTTATATAAGCCTTTGATTAATAGGTTAAATTTCCAAGGCTCAGACTGAAGTAATGATGTGTCATTGAAGGAGAAATGCAAATGTCCCTGAAGTGAAAACAGTGCTTTTCTATCCAGCTGTGCTGTGGCACCACCTACTGGCCTAAATAAAATTAGTATTATTTTTTTAATGCATGGAAGCAAACTTATGCTTGTCTCGGAAATGATGGCTTCTTAGTATTCATAGATCTTTTCCATATCATCATAGTTTTCAGTCCACTAAGCTTTAAAAAAGCTTAATTTCAAATTAAGCTGTAATCGTCCCTCAATGAAGCCAACCTTGAAACTTTGAGAACTTCACGAGCCAATCAGTGATTCTCACAAGCCAATCAGTGATTCTCCAGCTGATCAATGGGAACATAAAAAGCATCACTCAATCGCTCATCTTCTTAGGTTGTGGGTTTTTTGAAAAAATATCCTGACATTTTCATGTCACTCAATGAAACAAGGAACTGTTTTATGCCCAAAGTTATGAACAGGGAGAGATAATTGTCTGCTAGTTCTGTTGAGAGATTGAGTGGTAGAAGCCTTTCCCCATACACAACAACCATCTGGGTAAAGTAGTTTGGGTTGATAAAATGAATGAGTAGCAATTTCAGCCTTCCAAATCCAAGCAGGGTAACTCTGCTTTTAGGAATATTGAAGCTCTTTTCAATGTTAAGATACCCTCTAATGAAAATGAAAAGGCTTCACTTCATTCTTTTTCTTTTGCAGTAAAATCAAGTTGTTTGTTCTGTTTCCCTCCTACCCAAAAAATTCCAGTAGCTATTTAATCAATAAACATTAGAAAAAAAAACTCAATTGGTGGAAGAAAACTGCAACAAAACTGCTACTATAATCTTTCAAATAAAAAAAGATAAATGACTATAAAAATTAAAAATGAAGTAATAAAAATAAAATGGCTCCAATCTCTTCTGGAACAAGTATAGTGCTATGCTGTGCAATTGTATAGCCATCCTTTATAGCTATCATCAAGGGAACTCACACTGCCATTAATTGTATACTTTAACATATAGGAATTTTATTTCCTGTGAATTCCTACTATATCACACAATTTTATGTGTTCCCTTTGGTGTGCTTTCAAGACAATCTTGATTCTGGGCAACAGTCTGACCAAATTCCTGCCATTTTCTTGGCAAGGTTTCAGATATGGTTTGCCATTGCCTCTTTTCTAGAGCTAAGAGATTGACTGGCCAAAGATCACTCAGCTGGCTTTATGCTTAAAGGTAGGACTAGGAACCAGAGTCTTCTGTTTTTTAGGCTTGTGCCTTACCCACTCCACCAAATGGCTTTTAATGTATTCCTAGTACAGGAGTCTAGGAATCAGTAAAACTCAATGATACTAGAAAATAATCATGTTTTAGCTACACAAATAATCAAACCCAATTAAAGTAATTTCAGTCTGGGATTCTTAAACAGCACATTAAAATCAGATATTGGTACTGAGAAACAAAGCAGCACCATAGAGCTAGTGAGATTTTCAGCTTAAAAATATGATATCCTAAAGATTAGAGGACGGCAAGAACTTTACTGCCACTGTGTGGATAAAGTCTGAACAACCTGTCAAGTTTTGACAAGCAGAAGAAATGTCACCAGCTTTTGCTGGTGTGGAAAATAAGCACATAGCTTTCCACTGATCTTAATTACATCGTGAACTCTCATTGCTAGGATTCAGAAGAAACACTGCTAGAGAAATTTACCAGTCAGCATTCACCAAGATTCCAGAAAGAATACGTTCATTACAATAAAAACAATGAGGCTTATGATGATCTGTGCTACATTTATTACAGCACATCTACACCTCTAATCACATCTGATACAAGGACAATTCACAGACACAATAGCTAACATCCAGACAGTAGTTGAAGGGACAATTAAAGGACTATAAGCTAAAAGTTATGATTTTTCTCTTCCAAAAAATGCTTTGACCATGACTTTAAAAAAGTGAATTCCTTTAACAATTGTGTTCTAGGAACAGATTTTTTATGAAGCGTGAGGGACCAAGAAGGGTACCTTCAAAAACTATTGCTATATACAAACCAATGCATCCAGGTGTTTAATGTTCCTCCTCCCTTTGGCCAATTTTGTATCTAGTCCTCTTCTTTTCTCCTATAACCACTATGCACTGTAAAAATCTAAAATAGATGTTGTAACCAGATCCTTATCAAGAAAAGTTAACAGAGAGTAAGCACAGAGCTTTCTCGCACCTGCAGGGATACCTGAACAGCAGTCTCACCACATCAACATCAGTAACACTGCAGCACATAAAAGATTGAGATCTGCCTTGCTCAGAAAGATGCCTCACAAATTGACTTAAATTCTTGGGAAAGGACGCTGCCTAGCAGAGGTTATTGTATGGTTTTCTGAGCTCTCTGGCAGGCATCCCTCGATATTAAAAAATGGAGCATAATTAATATGTCAAGCCCTTTAAACAGTGGTGAACCTTTGAAGATTCTTCTAAATTCATCATCAATTACACTAAATGACTATAAGGACTATAAGGGGCTTTCTCAGTTATGGTACCCTACTTAGAATGATCTCTGCAGGAGGTATGCCAGGTACCCACAAAATATTTTGGGCACTATGCATTTTACAACCAAACTGGTTAGGTTAAAAAAAAATGTGGAAAAATTAAGCACACTATCTGCATATGTTTGTCTTCAATTGGTAACACTCAACCTTTTCCCGAATAATTTGCACATGTATTTAGTTTCTTAAATACAACTAATGTATTGTTCAGCTTCAACAAACTCAGCTATTGAAAGTGTAACAGCTTTTTAAAAAATTCTGCAGATTTAAGAACCTCATTCAGGTAATAAAATATTTACTTGAAATCTGTAATATTTAAGGATACTTTTGTTCAAGTAAGAACAGGAAAACATTACACTTTGAAGTCTAGCAAGAGACATGTTGGGGCATGGAATTCATGAACAACAATCAGGGGATCAATTCTAATCTTGGAGATTTGACAGCAGTAATAACAGTTTCTTTGTTGATAAGTCTGTCATTAAAAGGTAGGAACTTTTGGAGTCAGATTTAACACAAAGAAAACGAGTTGTGCCAGATCTCACCATGGTAGATGACAGGAACTGGATTCGTTAAAATAATAATAAAAACAAACAAACCCCAAACCCCACACTATTTGATTTGACACTTCAACTTAGACATGCCTAAATCTGTTCCAATTCACATGAAAGCATCCTGCTTCAAATTATAAGAGTCACATTATCTCCATTCTTATAACTTTTTATAGTGTTCCTACAGTGTTGTCCAGATTACCCTAAACTACCAGAGTAGCATACATTAAAGAAATTCCCACTTAACCATAGCATCAGAAGACTTGTTCTTTAAAGGAAATTCTTGACAATGATTTCCTTATACTGTGCTTTCAGGCTTTTATTTACCCTGGTATGTTCATGATGATTTCAATTAGATTTGCTTTAAATAAACATGATTTTCATCATAGCCTTTAATAGTTCAAATACTTTTCCACCCCAAAATAGTATGCAACTTGTCCTGGGCTTACATTTGTTTTTGATTTCCTAGCTGATTCCATATTTCAAGCACAAAACCATCGAAGTTTTCACTCTAAAAGAATGGAAAAATTTGAGTAAGAAAAAAAATACCCACACCAACAAATATTATGAATCCTATTATTTACCGTTGATAAGGTTTTAAGCATACTGCAAAAAATGTTCAACTTGCTTTGGGGTTTTAATGCTTTTGCTACCTTATTTCAACATCTAAAGATCAATTTTCATTTGTTCAATACTAAATATGATTTTCAAAATAAGTTAACCTGAACAATGTGCCATTTGAATGTAATTATTTTTACTATTACTATCACTTAAACATTAGGTTTTTTTTTTAGTTCTAACGGATATGATTTTACCTTGGCTATTTGAACCATAGTATTAGAAAGCTCTTCTATCTCATCCTCACTGCCAAATACAGTTTCGAAATCGTGATAAGACCAGTCTTCAAATAAAATCCGTGGGGCTAAACATAAAAAAGGGACAAAACATAGCCATTATTTCTTCATAAAATTTTAGTTTTTATAAGTATGACGAAACCTGCCCATTTACATTTAATGTATTTGTCTATTACTATTCATTTTGGGAGAACCCAGGATGACAAGAAAGCATATAAACCATGGCAAATAAGATAAAGCTGAAAGAACGATAACTACCACCAGTACTATCAAAAGTAAAATATACAACAATTAACCTATGCATTAGGGAGAAGGGTTAACAACAGTAGAAAGAACAAGCAGATCTTACACTGCCTCTGAAACCAGATAGGAGGATCATACCCACTTCCTTATTATTGTTGTTGTTTTTTAACATACAATATGTGCGCAATGAACAGGGTATTGTCTGGGTCCATTCGTTTACATAATAATATTTCTTAAGTTCCTAATTTCTATCCCTGTTAGCCAACCATTGATAAAACAAGTCCCAAGTTTGAAAATATTCTTCTTTTTCTTTTATCTTCAGTGTTAATCTGTCAATTTCTGCACGGTCCAATATTTTTTTAATTTTATCTTCTTCCGTCCGTGTTTCCTCACTTTTCCAATGTTGTGCAATATAATTCTTGCTGCTTTTAGAACATGTAATATCAAATAAACATTCCCTTTATCATATTTCACCTGCTTCCTTAAAGACCCATAGTTGGAACTCAACTTACATACAGTTGAGTTGGCTGGTATTGGAGGAGATATGCTTTCAAGTAGTTGGTTAAAACCTATTGTCAGACTCTTTAATTGAGTCTGGTCTCTCTGAAGCAGCCACTGACAGGTTATCTATTTTGTTATCGCAATGATTTGGCTCTATAGATGCATTATGAACCAGTTGCAACGCCATCTTAAAAGTTGAGCCTCATATATAACTCATTTCATTCACCTAGTTGCAAAGATACATGGAACACCAAAGCTAAGCTATTTCAATCTATCCAAACAGCAATTTATCTTTTTCCTACAGTATCTCCTCCCCAACATCATAATCTCTGCAAGCATTCCTTATTCCAAATTAGTTAATAGTATGCCTGGTAAGGATTCAGAATGTACTGCAGGATTTGTTTTGGATCTCCAGATTTTAATGTGCATTTTGCAATAATCAAAGATCTATGAGATTCTATGGAATTCAGTATTAGGGATTGAACTGTTAGCCGTCATAAATTTTGCTAAACAAGTGATTTTAGGAACATAGAATTGTTGCAATAGCTCTTTAATTAACATACTTTAGTTTATATACACTGCTCAAAAAAATAAAGGGAACACAAAAATAAGACATCCTAGATCTGAATGAATGAAATATTCTTATTAAATACTTTGTTCATTACACAGTTGAATCTGCTGACAACAAAATCACACAAAAATTATCAATGGAAATCAAATTTTGCAACCCATGGAGGTCTGGATTTGGAGTTACACTCAAAATTAAAGTGGAAAAAAACACTACAGGCTGATCTCACTTTGATGTAATGTCCTTAAAACAAGTCAAAATGAGGCTCAGTAGTGTGTGTGCCCTGTATGACCTCCCTACAATGCCTGGGCATGCTCCTGATGAGGTGGCGGATGGTCTCCTAAGGGATCTCCTCCCACACCTGGACTAAAGCATCCCCCAACTCCTGGACAGTCTGTGGTGCAATGTGGCGTTGGTGGATAGAGCAAGACATAATGTCCCAGATGTGCTCAATTGGATTCAGGTCTGGGGAATGGGTGGCACAGTCCATAGCATCAATGCCTTTGTCTTGCAGGAACTGCTGACACACTCCAGCCATATGAGGTCTAGCATTGTTGTGCATTAGGAGGCACCCAGGGCCAATCGCACCAGCATATGGTCTCACAAGGGGTCTGAGGATCTCATCTCGGTACCTAATGGCAGTCAGGCTACCTCTGGCGAGCACATGGAGGGCTGTGCGGCCCCCTAAAGAAATGCCACCCCACACCATTACTGACCCACTGCCAAACCGGTCATGCTGGAGGATGTTGCAGGCAGCAGAATGTTCTCCACGACGTCTCCAGATCCTGTCACATCTGTCACATGTGCTCAGTGTGAACCTGCTTTCATCTGTGAAGAGCACAGGGTGCCAGTGGCGAATTTGCCAATCTTGGTGTTCTCTGGCAAATGCCAAACGTCCTGCACGGTGTTGGGCTGTAAGCACACACCCCACCTGTGGATGTCGGGCCCTCATACCACCCTCATGGAGTCTGTTTCTGATCGTTTGAGCAACCACATGCACATTTGTGGCCCGCTGGAGGTCATTTTGCAGGGCTCTGGCAGTGCTCCTCCTGTGCGTCCTTGCACAAAGACGGAGGTAGCGGTCCTGATGCTGGGTTGTTGCCCTCCTACAGCCTCCTCCATGTCTCCTGATGTACTGGCCTGTCTCCTGGTAGCACCTCCATGCTCTGGACACTACGCTGACAGACACAGCAAACCTTCTTGCCACAGCTCGCATTGATGTGCCATCCTGGATGAGCTGCACTACCTGAGCCACTTGTGTGGGTTGTAGTCTCCATCTCATGCTACCACTAGAATGAAAGCACTGCCAGCATTCAAAAGTGACCAAACCATCAGCCAGAAAGCATAGGAACTGAGAAGTGGTCTGTGGTCACCACCTGCAGAACCTTTATTGGGGATGTCTTGCTAACTGCCTATGCTTTCCACCTGTTGTCTATTCCATTTGCACAACAGCATGTGAAATTGATTGTCAATCAGTGTTGCTACCTAAGTGGACAGTTTGATTTCACAGAAGTGTGATTGACTTGGAGTTACATTGTGTTGTTTAAGTGTTCCCTTTATTTTTTTGAGCAGTGTATATTATACTTTCTCAGATTTGTTCCAGAAAGATTTATATAATTTTAAGTATAGGAAAGCCTTCAATTCTCAATAAGGATATGAAGGCAGCCTTGCTAGACTGTACTACAGACTAATCTAATTCAACATACTACTTTCCCTAGAGGTCAGCCAAAGAGAGTGGTCATTGAAAATACAACAGCAATTAAGATTGGGAGGGAGGTAGATCCATTATACTGCAAGCCTCTAGAATTAGAATGTGAAAAGTTAATTAAAATTTTACCTATTTTGATGTTCTTGGCATTTCTCTTAACTTCTTTTATCCAACCTGTAAAAAACATACATTCATATTGAATATGGCTTATAACAAAAGAATGCCTCAAATGTAATTACATAAGACTTTAAAAAGACTTTATATGCTTTAGACATATAAAAGAAACAGCTAGACTAACCTTGCATTCATGGTCAAATATAACTTTTGTAAGTACCACCCAAACTTTTATTGGCTGTGATCAATAAGAATAACCAGTCACAATTTAACACATTTGAAAGGTACCAGATTAGAAGTGCGTCTGCTAGTAAGATTACATAAACACAAGGCATTTATAAATTTTCTCTATTTCACCCTATGCCCCCCACCTGGTATAAAACCGCACAAATTATAAGGGAAAGTAATACATAGGAAGATAAAATTCCTTTTCTCTATCCCAATTCTTTTGCTTTCAGCTGGCATATTGCAGCTTCAAAACTATTCAAAGTAAACAGGTATGCAAATCTAGGTATAATTAAGGCAAGTTATATCTGCAAAATAACATGCTTCAATTAGATACTAATAATAATTTTGTCCTTGTGCCTTCAAATCAGTCTGGACTCCTGGCAACTGTCTGGACAGGTCCATGAAGTTCTTTTGGCAATATTTTTGGAAGTAGTTTGTCACTGTCTCCTTCCCAAGGTTGAATGACTGGCTCAAAGTCATCCAGCTGGCATCATGCCTAGTAAGACTGGAACTCATAGACTCCTAGTTTCTAGCCTTGTACCTTTAACTACTATATAAAGGTGGTTTTCTACAATAGATACAATATATGTTGGGTGAGAATGAGACCCACATATGCAGAGTTCAAGTTAGCTACTTTATTTTTTTCTGCCTATAATAGAGGAATCTGGCAGCCTACACTTCAGAAGAATTACATAAGGTTCCAAGGAATTTGGGCAGGGGTATCTGTCCCAGTTGCACACTGACTTCAGGCTAACTCTGCACTTCATACACTTCACTACCAAGCTGTTTCCCAACATCATACAGGGATAGATAGATAGATGGTAGATAGATAGATAGATAGATAGATAGATAGATAGATAGATAGATAGATAAAAAGTAAATGTTGACTCTTAGCAACCAAACAGAATGATCATCATCACTAGTCAACTCAATCATCTTTGCTCTTGTTTGACCTCTTTTCTCCTTCTTTATTGACTTCTGCAGAAAGTTAATCTTCAAATGTATCCAAGATAGGATAATTAGAGCCTAGTCATTTGTGCCTCAAACAAGAACTTTGGATTGAGTGTTTAGATGGCGTTTTGTAGCCAAAACAATAAGATTTTCCTGTGGGAACCAAGAACATTCTCACAGGTGGCTGGCCAGAGGAGGAGCAAGTCACCAAGCAACCGGCCAGCACCTGGATTGGACAGTGTGACCAGTGACTTGGGGAAACTTTTATTTTTAATCAAGTGAAAGCTCTGGGAAATTTCAGAGTCGGCTTTCACCAGTTGTGCCAATATGAAGTATCCAATAAACTGTTCTTTGAGGATCCTGCCTGCCTGAGAGTTCTGTTTTCTAAGGGTGCATTACTTGTAACATTGACAGTGATAGAATAGAATAGAATAGAATAGAATAGAATAGAATAGAATAGAATAGAATAGAATAGAATAGAATAGAATAGAACAGAATAGAATACTTTTTTGGCCGTGTGATTTTGTCTTGGTGTAAATACTCTCAGTATACATAAAAGATACAGTCAAGAGTCAAGAATCATAAGGTACGACACTTAATGATAGTCATAGGGTACAATAAGTAATCAAATTATACTGGGAAACATTCAGAATATGCCTTGTTTCATTGTACCCATTCTCGCAATGGTTGCACCCTAAAAGGTCAGTGTAAAAATAGTACTGTGGGTTTTGGAAGAATTTGAACAAGCAACAAAAACTGTGTAAAATGCTCTGAAAATTAATGGAATTTACAAAATACACCATATCAGAAGGGAGAAAATTTGGGAAAGCATCCCAAATTGGCTTAATAGGACCATTCACTGAACGTTAAATTTCAGTGGAAAATAAAATGGAAAAATAGGAGTAAGGCAGAATTAATGGGTCTACTTAAGTATCTCATATGTACAATAGAATGGGGGTAAGGCTTAATCGGCTACCACCCTGAGCAAAAGCACTTTCTATAGGTAATCCAAATACATACATAGTAATATTTCATTATAGATGCCACTTCTACTGGTGTCTTGAACACTGGGTCAAAACCTCCAGAGTTTGTAAGCACAAGCACACCTTATCTTCTCTCTTTAAGTACCGTGTTTCTCCAACAATACGGCCTCCACCAATAGGAAGCCCCAGCATGATATATTGGCATAAAATCAAATTAAGCCCCTCCCCCCAAATTAAGGCCCATATTAAACATGCGAAATGGGGGGGGAATGGCGGGGGGGGCTTGCCGTTAGGAAGTACTTTGTTGCATGCCCGGATATGGTGCTGCCTGCGTTGGTGGAGCACTTCATATCGGGAGACCTTCCGCCACCGTTGCTTTTCCTTCTCCTTGCTGCCGTGGCATTACAGCAACGCCGCGGCGTTTGGCGCAGCCACGTGCAGCCAATCAGGGCTCCTCCCTGCAACCGGAGCCCTGAGGAGACACTGGCTTCAGGCGCTCCTGTGGCCGCCTTCCCTTTGCCTTCGAAGGTAAAGCGAATTATTTTAAAAACCTCCGCTCATCCCATCAGGGCCGCGCCGGGCCGTGCGAGCTGGGCAGAGCCGGGAAGCGAGCCACGGCTCGCTCCGGCTCTGCCCAGCTCGCACGGCTCTGCCGCCCTGGCGGGATGAGCGGAGGTTTTAAAATAATTCACTTTACCTCAAGGCAAAGGAAGGCGCCACAGGAGCGCCTGAAGCCAATATACCAACAACAAAAGGCAAATCCTCAAGGTGGGCTGGAGGGAGGTGGCTACGTGCCCCCCGGGCTGCTTCAATGCAAGGTCCTGACTTGCAGCATCCTGCTTTTCGCCGCCGCCTCCCTCTCCGACTGCGAAACTCGTGTGCTTCGCCAAATGCTCCGAGCGAGGCCAGCTCTTTCATACATAGAGAGAGAGAGAGAGGGAAAGACGCCGGCGTGCTCCGAGAGGCTGGTTCTTTTCTCTAGCCGAGGCTGACAGGAAGTGCCTCCAGGGCCATGGCAGAGCCGTGCAGGCTGGGCAGAGCCGGGAAAGCAAGCCGCAGGTGTTTCCTGGTTCTGCCCAGCCCGCACGGCTCTGCCACGGCCCTGGCGGGATGAGCAGAGGGCCCGGCGGGGAGGCACTCGCTGCCTTGGTGACATTTCGGGTGCCTCCGCCTCCTCCTCGCCCATCGCAGGTGGCGGTGGTGGCGGCAAGCAGTGGCGCTTCGCTGAGGGAAAAAGAAGACAGCGCAGCCACCTTGCTTGCTTTCCCACCTGCCCGCCCCAGACGGCCTCAGGAGCGGCGGCAGTGGCAGCAGGCGCGCACACTCCTGCCGGTGAAGGGAGGAGAGGCGAGGAAAGAGAAGGGAGTGCGGCAGCAGCGGCTGTCACAATATCGTCTCATAGCGAGGCAAGGCTGGCAAGCTGAGGTGGCCGCACCAGAGAGCATCGCTGCCGACCCCGTCGTGAGGATAAAGGAGCGGGATAGAGATTCAGTCAGATGTCAGCCTCGGCTAGAGAAAAGAGCCAGCCTCGTGGAGCACGCCGGCGTCTTTCCCTCTCTCTCTCTCTCTATGTATGAAAGAGCTGGCCTCGCTCGGAGCGTTTGGCGAAGCACACGAGTTTCGCAGTCGGAGAGGGAGGCGGCGGCGAAAAGCAGGATGCTGCAAGTCAGGACCTTGCATTGAAGCAGCCCGGGGGGCACGTAGCCACCTCCCTCCAGCCCACCTTGAGGATTTGCCTTTTGTTGTTGGTATACTTGGCTTCAGGCGCTCCTGTCGGCTTCCCTTTGCCTTGAAGGTAAAGTGAATTATTTTAAAACCTCCGCTCATCCCGCCAGGGCGCGGCAGAGCCGTGCGGGCTGGGCAGAACCAGGAAACACCCGCGGCTCGCTTTCCCAGCTCTGCCCAGCTCGCACGGCTCGGCGCGGCCCTGATGGGATGAGCGGAGGTTTTAAAATAATTCGCTTTACCTTGAAGGCAAAGGAAGGCGGCCACAGGAGCACCTGAAGCAGTGTCTCCTCAGGGCTCGGTTGCAGGGAGGAGCCCTGATTGGCTGCACGTGGCTGCACCAAACACCACGGCGTTACTGTAACGCCACGGCAGCAAGGGAGAAGGAAAAGCAACGGTGGCGGAAGGTCTCCCGAACATCCAAGCTGTCGCCGCCCACCCACCTGAGGATGCAAGGGGGGGGGAATTAAGTCACCCCTGAAAAGACGGCCTAGCCAGTTTTTCGGGGGTCAAAAAAAAAATAAGGCCTGGCCTTATTATGTGAGAAACACGGTACCTGATGAATGAGAATGTGGCTAGAAAGTTGACCTAGGTGTGCCAGCCTCTCTTTTTTAAGATGACTTTGGAATGGGTTTTATAACATTGTTAGCTGAAATAAAAATGTGGGACATTACATGGATACATTTCCTTCCTACCAGCCACGAGAAAGACATATTTCTACCCAGCTCAGCATGTTTTCACAATGCAAGGTTAACCCCAGAAAGTTTGGCAGCAGAAGCATTAGATACAGGTCCCAGGTAGAAGATAGAAAGCACAGACCTTGGTCAACATCATGGAGCCCTGTCACCTGGAACTTTTCCTTTCCTCTTCTCTTCACTTGCAGCCAGACTGGCGAAATTGTTGTAAATTTGTTTCCAAACGTTTTAGCAATATTATAGCCATGGCTATTCCACTATAAAAAAAAAGGAACACACTATGGAAAAAAGATTTGCTACCTTATTTACTAACTTCAAATATAAATTATATCGAAAGAACTATGGTAGATTAAGGTCCTCAGCTTTAGTTTAAGCTTTATTTCTTTATTTGCAAAAAAAGCCCTACCCCTTCACAAAAGAAACCAGTATTTTTACACTGTTTAATTAATTAATATCCCACCTTTATTGTTTTTTCTTACAGATAACTCAAAGTGGCAAACCTATCCAAGATATTTTCCTCCTCCCATTTTTCCCCACAACAAAAACCCTATGAGGTGGGCTGGGCTGAAAGAGAGGGACTGGTCCAAAGTCACCCAGCTGTTGCACCTCAACCTCACTCCATACTTACAGGTGTAATGTAGCCCAAAGTTTCTCCCTTGAAGGAGTGTTCACGTCCTTTTGTAGCACAATAGCTTTTGTGTTCGAGGACAATATCCTTTGCTGTTGGATCAATAACTACTAGACCGCGCTCCTGTACTGTTCGATTTGAATGGCGAGTCTGTCAAAATAAAGTTATTGTAGAATTAATTTAGAGAGATTGCTAGCACACAATTCAAGGAAAGGTAGTAGTTTTAGGGTGCCTCAAAATTACAGGACCAAAACGTTAATAGTGAAGTCGTGCACTTAGAAATATAAGATGGGGAAAAACACAGGGGAAGCGCTTGTCTTCACACCCTGCTTACAAGCACAAGTTGGTTGCTACTGGAAACAAGTGGGATTAGCTGCTATATTAATAATCATAACCAAGAACAGGGAATGGTGCATTCTTCAAAAATGAAAGAAAAGTATTGCAAGGAATATATCACCAAATTTAAATTCAGCATATCCTTGGCAAGACATCCCAACTACACAAAAGCAGCCTAGGGTGGATGGTGATTTAATTGAGTCTCCTGTTTCTCATGGTCCCTACATTACCTCTCATGCTGCCTTGGAGAGATCATAACTATCTGAAAAGTACAAGGAAGAGTAGTGAAGATCTCCCTGGTCGACCATCTCTCTCTACCAATCTGAGGGGGGAGGGGGAGTAGAAGTCCTTAGTATCAGAGCACGTTAATAATAATATATGAAATACCAATGCTCTGATGGTCATTTTGAAAAATCCTTTCTTAGTGATCACCTAGAAGCCACGAGGAACATATGTGCCAAATTTCAAGTTTGTAAGATTTACTGTTCTGGAGATTTTGTGATGATATATATATATTTACAATAATTGACCATTATTCTGAGGACTTACTAAGCAATCATAAGGGATGCACAAATATGTCTTTATAGTTTTTGGCAGTGGTTTTCTCTCCAAGCTAGTTTCAATTTGGTTTCTGAATGTTTTGTTACCAGACTAGGTAACATAATCACAAGACATTTTATAAGCTGAATAGGACAAGAAAATCCTCCTGATGATGTTACCTAGTCTGGTAATGAAACATTCAGAAACTAAACTGAAACAAGCTTGGAGAGAAAACCACTTCCAAAATCTAAAACAGGAGCTTTAAGTATTTTTTTATGTCTTTATAGTTCCTATTTAAAAAAAAGCACATCAGATGCTTTGATGATTGTATATCTACAAGTAAAATTAATCGGCACCAGGTTGGACAATCTGAGGTCTCTTACAGAGAAGCAAATTTCAGATACAAAGTTGTATGTAGCCCATCTATTCCTAAATAATTGTTTGGTGAAAATCTGTTCATATTGCTGCAGGAACACACATTTGGAAGTTGAAAGTGGTAGTGATTGCTGCCTCATATAAAGAATTCAGTGTCTGTAACACTATTGGTGTTTATTAATATTAATAATAGTAGTAGTAGTAATAATATACTTTATTCATTAAACATGAAACTCAGTCAAACTGAACATTCAAATATGCATCACAAATACCATTGACTGGTGCTAATGGTTGATACAGGTTGCTGCCAGCATTCTAGATATCAGCCAAGTACACCTTCTTAAGATGTATGTCAGAATTCCGGCAGTGGCCCTAATTAAATCATGAGCTTTGAGCCAAGCTTCAAAAACTCCAGAGGATTTATTAGGAGCTAACATGTCGGTATGACCTGTGTGTAGCCAATTCTGAGACATGTAATTCACTGTCACCCTTGACCCTCATTTTCCCCCACTCCTCTGGGTGTATCATAATTCATATTCTCCAGTGAAACACGTCCAAAAACTCCAGTCACTTATAATCTTTGCAAGGTATGAATGGAATGCACTTTCAACTCCAAACTGCTGCACTGCTCTTTCAAACTCCTTCCCCTACCCTCCTTTCTGTTGGCAACTTTAAAAAGGGCATAGAAATGTTTTATGAGTTGACACTGTATGATGTTCCAAGTAACACATTTTTTTGCAGTTCTGCTGGTGTTATTGCAGGAAGCTGCAATTTCTTGATGTATTTTATAAAAATTTTGGAACTGCCTCAATGACAATGGGTATCACTGTTACATGGTTCATCCATAATCACGAAGTTTCCATGGCGCTTATGCACACCTCCTACAGGCCTCTTAGGAAAGGGGTGAGGTCAATAGTAGACAGTCTAAGGTTAAAGTTTTTGGGGTTTGGGGAAGAAACACAGAGTTAGGTAGAGTATTCCAGACATTGACCACTCTGTTGCTGAAGTCATATTTCCTGCAATCAAGTTTGGTGTGGTTAACCTTGAGTTTGTATCTATTGTGTGCTCTTGTATTGTTATGGTTGAAACTGAAGTATTCATTGACTGGTAGGACATTGCGATGTATGATTTTATATACTATACTTAGATCGGACCGGAGGCGGCGTAGTTCTAGGTTTTCTAGGTCTAGAGTTTCAAGTCTGGTGGCATCAGGTATTCTGCAATGAGTAGAGGAGCGGAGAACTCTTCTTGTGAAATATTTCTGTGAAATATATTTGTGAAATATAACTGTCCGTGTATTAATGGATTTAATTATGTTTCCAGCATTCAGTTTTGATTTTAATATTTTGCGGACCCTCCTGATGTATTCCTTTTGCGTTGATTATCATCATCATCCTTATTATTTGATTCATGTAACTCAGCTCAAGTCTGACACCTTCCTCCTGATAATTGATTTATCTGATATGATGAATGATAAAACTGAGGAAAAATGTTTGTAATATCCTAGTTAAGTTAGAATTAAAATAGGAAAAGCTCAATCTCCTCCATCTTCATTTTGTGCCTGTTTCATATCCCACATCTCTCCCTCCCACAGTATACAGAAAGGGAGATAAACAGAAAAAACAGTAGATAGAAAAATCCCATTTTGCATGGCTACTCTCTTCGTTGTGCTAAAGGCTAGAAGAGGGAACTACGCTTAAATTTACTTTCTGGTTTTAGAATGATGACACTAGACAACCCATTGGGTCATCACTGCGTCATTATTACAGAGATATATCCTTATCCTTAAATGGAGAAACAGAATGATCACAAGTGGATTGCTATTGTTTTGGTTTTAAAATTAAAGAAGAAAGTATCATTTTATTAAAGAAGAAAGATGCATGGCAAAACAAATATAGATTCTTTTCTTTACCAAATGCTTTTGGTAACATTTGTGATTGATGAGTCATTCCTTAAGAATAAAATGTTTTCACTTCTTTTTCCTCAGCTTAAAGTGACATACAGCAGACTATGCTGGAATACAGATTTCTCCAGATAAATCAGCACATTTTCCATGGTTTGTTCTTGCGCTATATGAATAATGAGAGCATGACTTTATTGGGAAGTGTGTATGCTGAAGAGGGACGTCTTCACATTTGGATAAATTTAGCATATTCTTGGAATCATGACAATGGCATTTTTGAATGCAGCTTTTTCTCTGCTAGAATGAGATTCTTGTGCAATTCTTTCATGATCATCCATGTTCCATTGCAAAATCTTGGGAGATCAGTTCCTCATAAAAATTATGAAAAGTCCTACCTTCAGTTCCAATTAAGTGGCGGCAATCTAGAGAATCAAATTGATTCAAGGAATTCTGTTAGAAAGGAAGGATTGTTAGCTCCTTCACTGATAGCATTGAAAGAACAATATTCTTTCTTTGTTCCAAGGAAGTGCTGAATGCATGTAACATTGATTTTTCTCGTCATTTCATTGAGATAGAGTTCACCAAAATAGAGTTCTTTGAGAGCAGCATTGTCAAATGTTGGATAGTATTTATATTTTCCATAGTTCTTGCTGGAGAATCACATCTTCAAGTAATTCTAGTTCACGATTTTGATTTTTCTGAATTTTGTTTTCTACAACAGGGGTCCCCAACCGCCGGTCCGCGGACCGGTAACGGGCCGCGGAACAAGCCTTACCGGGCCGCTGGTTGCTGGGCGCCGCCATCTTTTTGGTAAAAAAGCAATTTTTCGTCAAAAAGATGGCGGCGCCAGCCTCGGTGAGCTTTTCGGGTAGAAAGCCATTTCTACCTGAAAAAGCTCACCGAGCGCTGGCGCCGCCATTTTTGCGAAAAATCACTTCGGTGACGTCACGGAAGTGATTTTTCGTCAAAAAAAGATGGCGGCGCCCAGCTGACGCCGGAACCGGGCCGCGGCGTCGAAAAGGTTGGGGATCCCTGTTCTACAACATCCAAGAACTCAGAATATCTTCTTTCTCCCTCACTCAATCACATGCTCTCTTCAACTGAAACTTGATAAAGTTTCTCCATAAGCATTTTTTATGATGCATGATTATCCACATCAGTATCATTTCCTCTTTTCACAACTGCTAGAAATTGACAGAAATCACCACAGCAAATGGTTAAAATTCCCACAAAGGCCTCATTTTTGCCACACATATTGTAAAGTGTCAGGTCTATAGTTTTAAAACCCTGCCTTCCAATCATGAAACTCTCATCCTAGATAATAAGCCTTGTATGTCACAGCAAATTTAGAGTATTGCATATTTCTTCAATGGTACAGGGAGCATTTTCATTCACTTTGAGAAGTATCTTGAATGTGTTGTCCTATCACCAGGCATCAATGTTGCTGCAATACCAGATGATACTACAGCAATAGCAACGTCTCCATCTCCCCTAACTTAAGCAAGGATCAAGTTGGTAACAAATGTCTTTCCTGTTCCTCCTAGTATATCAATGAAAATGATTTAAGATTCGTATACTTCTCTTTGTTCATTATTTAATAGGGTCTCATTGTATAATATAAATGTTTGCTGTTTGTTCCTTTTGAATTGCAGTTCATGCAATAATTCCCGATGTCCATTATTCTGATTGTACCACTTGTTGATTTTAGGAAGTTATATTCTTCAAACGTTTTTCTGAATTTCTCAGAGGTTTTTTTTTTTTTTTTAAGAATTACAGAAAAGCTTGTTTCTGATGTCTCTTATTTATCATGATATTAGGATCAGGTCTTCTCTCAATTTAGAGGAAATCTTAAGACATTCAAGGTGTTATTGAACTGCTTCCTCAGTTGCTGACTGTTGATTTTGATATTTGTCGACAAATCAAATTTCTCATTTGATTTGTTCATTCTCTAGGGAATTCATGCTCTTTTAGCATGCATGTTCCATAGTTCCATAGTTTGCTGGCAGTGATCATCAGCTTACAATACTCTATCAACCCTACTACCTACCAAAGAGACCATGTGTTTTAGTAAGGTATTCGAGGAACAACTGTCTCTTCAAGTTGAATATTCTTGTGATTAAACCTGGCCAATCATTTGGCTGCTGATTCAAAAAGAGATGCTGCACATATTGTTGGCCAGTTTGAATTGCATGTCATTGTAATTAAAAACAAAGCTTTGTCATATACATCATGGCATCTTGATATTGCTCCATCATATATCCCCCTGCATTTTAATTAACTTTTAAAATTGAATTTTAATCACCCTTGCCTCTTTTCCAATTTTATATACAGTTTTTTATGTTTAATATTTTATTTTTACATTGCCTAGAGTGCCTTTGTTGTTGCTTCTTTAAGAGCCACATAATAAGTCCATTTGTTGCTGCTGGGAGGGGGAAGAAGTGAGGAATTGCAAGAGTGGCAGGGAAACTGTCACAGAATGTTCAGAATGAGCATCACAAGATCACAGCAGTAGCCTGAAGCAGCCACAAAATTTACTAAATTTGATTCCATCGGGAGTTATGGGATGCAGATTTTAAATTCATTTTATATGTTAGCCTATTCAAGGTACCTTGGTTCAAAAATTGTTGCCCTAAGATGCATCATTTTGCCCAATTAAAAGCCATAGCAAGAGTTTTAGCATCATATAGATAGATGGGAAGTTATGGGTTTAGCCCAGTCACCTAAATTAAAGCTACTAGGAAAGGGGCAGTCTACCTTGATTTAAATTCACAAATGTCTATGTTACAGATCAGGATGCATGTTAGTACACTGACTGAATTAGTTAGATGTGTTGCATGAATAAGGCCACTGGATGTATAAAAAGAACTACAGTTACACACGAGTATATAAAAGAATATTAGTAAAATAATAGTACATCTATGGCAAGGGTGTCAAACTCAAGCCCTTGATCCAGCCCATGGGGTGCTTAGATCTGACCCACCTGGAAACAGCGAAGGACTGGCCCATGGTGCCTCTGCCAGCAAAAATGGAGCTCAGGAGGGCGGCCCTCCCGAGCTCTGTTTTTGCTGGCAGAGGGTTGCAGAAGGCCATTGCAACCAGAAACAGAGCTCAGGAGGTCATTTTCGCTAGCAGAGCACTTGGGCCATCATAGGCTCCCCCGACACAAGTGACGTCGAGCTGGCCATGCCCACCCCGGCCTCCTGAGGTCAAACACTACCCAGATGTGGCCCTCAATGAAATCAAGTTTAACACTCCTAATCTATGGTATTTAAATAATAGGTTACCAGAAAAAAAGGAATCTTTTAAAATCACTGATTTGTATTACTCATTTGTAACACATATTTCCTCCACAACCATGCATATAAACTAAATGCTGTTACCAAATAGGACACATTATTTTGCAATTAAATGAACATTTTATATTACATAGGAGAGTGCTGTACTACAGAACTACCTAAATGGAAGTCAAGATAATTGTGGAATTAAGAAGAGTTCTGTCAAGCACCCTGAATTTATACTCAAAGAAAATACTGCTAGGTCAAAGTACATTTGCACAGTATTTGATAAGAATCTTTGCTAATCAGAGATTAATGCCAGAAAATCAGCCATGTTCTCCTACCTTTTCCTCCAGTGTTTTTGAGGAAGCTTTTTTCAAATCTGTCTTTGACAATGTAGCATCAACCAACTGAGAAACCAGGGCAAAAACAAGACCAACGCAGATACATTTCATGGCAACTTTAGTTATTCGAGTCTAATGTCTATGGATGAAGAAGATAGAAACAGAAGTCTTATACATTGAAGAACAATCTAATTTAGATCATTTTTAGAAACTACTGATACAGGTAGGGGGGAAATTAAAAGAACAACAACATCCAGAATCAGTACCATCAACAATACAATTCTATCAGGATTTGCAGAGTTCCTCCAATGTTCTAGCCTTTCCTCTGGCAAAAGTTCAGATTAAAAAGAAAGATTACATACTTTATCTGAAAAAGCATGCATTAACTTTTTTTAAATTGGTGCTTTAAGCATTGGTTAAACATTTCCTTGTTTTATTACAGCATCATCAAGTTTTCAGGATTGCCTTTTTGCCTGCCTGCTTCTGAAGAAATTTGGCAGTTAATTGGTACATTTGTAACTTTAAATGAAATTTACATGCAATAAACAGATGCATAATAATTTGAATAAAGTATGTTTATTTGATATAAAATGACTTCTGTATGGTACCCTCAAATTAACATTGTGCTTCCCTTTTTGCTATTTCTCTCCCTCTGCTTTAATATTTCTGGAAACTTTATATGGACCCTCATTCTGTCCACGTTTTCGGACTTGCCATTAATATACTCTCAGAACAGCCACTGTCATGGTTCCCTTTAACTACAGACATTGTGTACCTTAGCCTTGTTGATTACAGCAAGTCAGAAATGACAGAGATTATGAGTTTGCCCTAGATATGTAGATATGTATGTGTATAATCTTATAGATAGATAGATAGATAGATAGATAGATAGATAGATAGATAGATAGATAGATAGATAGATAGATATAGAGAGAGAGAGAGGGAGAGAGAGAGAGAGAGAGAGAATCTCCATCTATATATCATCTATCAATCTATCTACCTACCTATCAATCTATTAAAAGATAAGTTTCATATCCGCATCAAAGAAACCAGAAACATTTAACACACAAGAATGGCTAGGAAGATGGCCCGAAAGCTATACAATTCTTCTTGTCTCATTTTTGATGGATAGACAGAGGACACAGCTCATGATCCAAACTATCCTTTCCATTCAGTGTAGAAGGTTCATGTAGCAGCCCTTTATCAACTTTGAAGCCCCTCCTCCTTTAACATCTATGCTGTTCAATAGCATAGAGAAAAATGCTGTGGATCATCCTACTGATCTACAGTTTTTTCAGTTCCTGGACATGTAGACAAATTAGTAGTAAAGCTATTGTCACCCAGAGTTTAAAAGCAAGCAAGCAAGCAAAAAATCTTAAAATGATCCAAGAGAATTTTGCAGAAGAAGAATAAAAAACTATGTGTCACTTGCTTTTCCATCTACAAATGGAATGACAAAAAATCTCTTGTGTTTACCCAGCTAGAAAGTGGCTAGTAGAGGTTACATTTTCTAATCTAATGTCTTCAACCATAGACTAACAGGCTTTGTTTCAATGACATCAAGGAGGAACTGTTAAGCATTTTTAAAACAATATACATAGCTTCTGGGGGGGAAATGCAAGCCTCAGTAGAGTAATTACTGTGGCATAAACTTTTATAGCTCTAAATCCACAAAGGCTGTATAGTTAAATCAATCTGTTATCTTTTAAAATCCATTACAACTAATGTTTCCACTCTGACAGATTTACTCAAGTCAATTGTCTGGAAATTATAGACTGTGTTGTGGAAGTCAGATAGCACCAAATAAAGGGCTGCAAACTTTAATTAATTGGATAAGGTTTTAGAAAAAAATTTAATTTAAAAGGTGCCATCAAAACAATGAGTTTTCAAGCATCATCTTAATTGGGGCCTTCCCTCTTTTGAAATATGTACTGAGATATTTTAAAAACAGTGGAACTATTTTCAATGCAAAATCTATCATGCTCACAGAAAATTATATTAATGTGAATGTAGTGTGCAACAATGGGCACAGCCCACTCTTTCATTTCTCACCCTATTTACTGGCCAACAGTTCTAATCAAAGGTTTTGCATTATTCCATTCCTCATTATAACAATACTAGATGGGTAAATTGTATTTTTTACAACATTCTTCACAGTGATACCCACTAATCCAATATGTAAACGTCAAAACTGGGAGAAGACCTGAAAATACAAATTACAAAGATCCAAGAGGATTTTGCAGATGATTTATAAGGATTTATTTGTAGCTTGCTTTTCCATCTGTAAGAGAAGAATCCATTTCAATTCCAGTATACAAATCCCACAGAATTTGGTTTTGTTACACTGGCACAACTCTTAAGTAACATTTCAATGTTACCTTCCTCAAAAGCATTACCTTCAATTCACAAATCCCTCCACCCCCACCAGGGAACTCAGTAGGGTTCACTCAGTCATTATGAGATTAGTCAGTCTAAACAGCCATTATTACAGTCCCTGGTTGTAACATAGCCACAAACAAGCAAACCAGATTAAGAAGGGATCGCAAGGCAATTCTAGGGATGCGCCACTGAATCCTATTGCTCTGCAAAATGACGCGCCTAGAAGATTGGCCACTTTAAGGGCAGAATCCTCAACCTGTTTCTCCTAGAAACGGTGGCGTGTCCCGGCTCTGCTTATCACAACACTGGAAGCATAGACCTGGATAGGCAGCTAGCGCGTGGGAATGCCACCCGCGGAACACGGTCTTTTTGAAGAGCTATGGGTAGAGGCTGACCCGTTGCGTGCAGCTCGACTCAATCCAAGCAAGCTTGCTTGCTTGCCTGCTGCCTGCCTGTCTTTTCAAATCCCCTCCCACCTTTCCAAGCACTCGCGTTCGCGCCCTTGATTTCCTTCTGTAAACCGGATCTGCCTCGACTCGGAAGTGAAGCAAAAACTTCAGAGGCAAGGAACGCACGCCTTTTAAAGGAGACGTTTCGTTGTCCCTTGGTGATAAGTGTGACTTCATAACAAAGGGGCTGATAACGAGGGAGCTCTAGAGAGATGCCCCGGGTCATATGCTAAAGACTCTTAATTCTTACTGAAAGCCCGCTTCGGAGATTTACAACGGAGAAATACCTCAGCTTAAAGCAGGCTAAATAGGCTTAAAGCAGGCTAAATATAGCAGGGTACTGTGATGCAATGGCAAAACAACAGCAACCTAAAAATAGCTACGTTAGTGTGTGTGTGTGTGTGTGTGTGTGTGTGTGTGTGTGTGAAGAATAAAATATAACAATAACATAAGCATAGACTGGCTAACAATCCCTAACTGGCACAAACCATTCATAAAAAGTGATGGGGAAAAACACTGGAAGTGTAAAACTCAAATGACACTACATTAGCTGACTTCGTTTACTCCATCACAGGCAAATTAGTTCAATTTGATCAAAGTTTGGGCTATCTGATACAAGTTGCAAAAGGTTGGATGAGAACTAAGTGGCAACAAGGAGTTACAGTAAGAGTTTTCTATCAGTATTTGAAAAGAAACATCAGAGTCATTTTTGAATGTTTTCAAATACAGAAAACTCTTACTGTAACTCCTTGCTATCCAATTCACTACATTACTCTGCTAGAGATTGCAAGGCTGTTTCTAAATCATAAAGTTCTCTGACCTTTGTGCAAATGTAGAGAGCCTAATTTTGAATTTTCTGCAAAGCTGTATGAAATTGATTTTGGCCTAGTTTCCTAGTAAGGCTGAAATCCCGTGCACTCTTGCCTAGAAATTCATGGAAGTCAGTACCTTTTACCTCTGAGTAGACACAAGGTAGCATTTGGGAGGAATAAAACCAATGTAATATTGCGCTGAGTGTAGCTGGGTCTGTGTAACCCTCCTAGACTCAAACTTATGAGTTGTCTTTGCATCAGTTGCTAATTTACTATTTCTCAGACTCACCTGTTTGGTATCATGTTTGTGTGAATAAGATGAGGGAGAACACCCCACCCTGATGCTTCCTTTAAAACTCAGGCTTACTATAATTTTGTTTTTGTTTTTTTCTCATAGAAAATTATGAGTACTACTAGGAATTGTTCTGGAAGTTTCTTATGACCAGTTCAACAATTGGATATAAACCTGTGGCTTTAATAGATTTCTATATTGACTTGCTGAGTTTTAGTACTGTAGTTTTGTTTTTAAAAACCTCAAGGACAAATAACTTCCATTCCATTTCTGGGTGGGGGGTGGAATCTGCAATTCCATTGCTTCTTGTGACAATAATTTTTTCTTGGAAAGAGAAAGAGAAATGGGTTTGCTATTGCTTCCTTGCCTGATCCTGCTTGGCTTCATTTTCTAAGCCCAAGCACTGCTGATTGCCTGTAAGGCAGACTGACCTTTCTGAGCTTGTGCTGGCACCGATGTCCAAAGCAGAGAGAAATCATATGTTGATTCTGTTGTCTTTTCAGATTTTTTTTTACAAGTTATATTTTTTATTTACTCTGGTACTGCCTGCCCAAAGGAGAGAGATGGCCAGAGTAATTTTCTATGGATACTGCCTGCCTGAAGAAGGACAGACTATTGTGATCGAATGTAAAGTCTAATGATGAAAGGGATGATGAAAAGACTAGCCATTGGTGACTCATGTAAGTAAACATTCTAGTCCAGGGACGTGCAACTTTTTCCTACTTAATATTGATCTATATTGATCTTTGAATGGTGGGACTCAATACAAACTTGACTATGTAAGGGCATTAAGAATGATCCATACTAGTGCTGAAGTGGAAAATGTATGCAAATTAGAGAACCAGTTTAGTGTAGCGGTTAAGGCCCAGGCTATAAACCAGGAGACCCTGAGTTCTAATCCCACTTATGATGTGAAAGTCAACTGGGTGACTTTGGGCTAGTCACTCTCTCTCAGCCCAACCCACCTCACAGGGCTGTTTGGGGGAAAATAGGAGGAAGTAAGTATTATATATGTTCGCTGTCTTGAGTTACTTATAAAAATTGAATAAATAACCTAGAAGTTAAGGTTAAATAACTTAACCTTTGTCAAGGTCTTTTCCACTTATTCGCAATATGAAATTGCACATTAGCTTCACTTGTATAGACTATCTGCATCTACAGTTAACAGACCAATTTGATTTAAACCCACAGCTCTCCCACAAAATGGCCATCTAACCACAACATAGTGAGGAAGCTGACATTATTTCATAAGCCAATACAGCATTATAATACCATATCTATATTAACTAGTGTGCCTGTTAAAACAAGATCCTTAAGAGGAACGAATATTGGAATGGGCATAGAAAGTTCTTCATGCAATAACTGTAGCAAACATTGTGGAGAGGGCTGGATGCTGTTTATGGAATTTCTGAATAGATACTTAAGGGAAAACCCTGCTGTGTGTTCCAAACATGCAGCTGTATAGAGAGAGAGAGGATTAAGGAATGAGGGATCCTTGGTGCTCTTTGAACTTGGTTGTTTTCTTACAGATATTTCATTACCCAAAATCAAAGCACTGTTGATGTTACATAGTTTGGGTAATGAAACATCTGCAAGAAAACAAGCAAGCTCAGAGAGCACCAAGCACCCCGAATTTCAACTCTAAGGTACAAATATTCTCCTTTATAGAATTAAGAAAGCTTGCAGGCCCAGGAGAGGTGCAATATATATATATATAGGCTTGGAAGATAAATGAGATGCTACATTACTGTGCTATTAGTTTATTGTAGTTTATTTTGATTTGATTGCAGTGAACTATATACACAATGTAATATTTGAATAAAATAAAATGATAGTTGTTGATTTAACAGATTGGAAAGCAGCTGAATTTCAAAAGTTGTAACCAAGCTTCTTATAGCATTTTTGACTTCTCATCTCTCCCATTTGCTATAACAGAGCCACATTTAGATTTTTATTTTTTAAAATAAGGGAACGGCATAGGATGCTTTAAAAAAAAAAAAAAGGATCATCATTGTGTGCTGTCTGAAAAATCTAACCGGGCTTGTTTTTATACCCTATACCGACAAAGCAGTAATAGGGCAAACTTTTGGATGCCTATTCAGAAATCTTTCATTGCGTCCAATCGGCTAAACTCACCAGGAGGATTGAAGATGGCAAACCAAATCCCATTTTAACGCTCAAGCGGATTTATTTCTCATTAGGGGCATGGCGGAGGCGGCGTTCCGCGCTCCATTTCCTCCTCCCAGCCAAGGAAGGATCAACACCTGCTCCCGCAGCAGCATGCGCGCTGTCTCGGGAGGAAGCCTCGGGCGCTCAAGTGGAGCCTGTTCCTTGGGGCTGAGGGCCCTACAGCTGTAGATAGCGACGAAGAGACGGTGGGGCCGCGGAGCGTCGCTCTGAGGCAGCCTCGCTCGGCCTAATCTCCGCCGCCACATCGCCTCCTCCGCACACGAGGTGGCGCCCCGAGGCGCTGCCTAGCGGCTCTGACATCGGAAGGCGAAGGCGGAAAGGCGTCGCGCTTGCGCTCAGGCGGGGCGGCAAAGGCGGCTTCGGGAAGGCTAAAGGTCCTTCGCGCGGATCGCAGCAGCAGTCTCGGCGGTGGGAGTCTCTGCTTCGGCGTAAAGATGCCGGCCGTGTCGAAGGGGGATGGGATGCGGGGCCTGGCCGTCTTCATCTCGGACATCAGGAACTGTAAGCGTGGCAGGGGCGGCGAGGAAAACTTGCCTCCAGCTAGGAGGGCTCGGCGGGGGCGTCGGGGCTGGCGGGCTTTTTCGGGTGGGGTTCCTTTCCTTCCCCGGGGAGGGGCCGCTGGTTTGCTTGTTTCTGCTCCGCGGCGTCCCCCGATCCTTTTCCGCGGAGGCGGCTCCGGATTGCCTTGGGAAAGGGACCTCCGCGGGGGAAGGTCGGGCTGGGGTGGCTTCAAAGCGGCGCGAGAACCCGGCTATCCTGGGAAGGCTCCTCTCCGCTCTCGCCACTGACGGCGTTTTGGGCTGGCAACAAGCCACCTTCTGCTGCCGGCGTCTCTTTCGCTTTGGCCTGGGTGGGGGTGGTCGGGGTCTCGTCTCTGAAACTGCTTTGCGAAAGCTGATTGTAGGGATGCGAAGCCCCGCCAGCTGTGCTGTTAGATTGGGCCGGAGAAGTCCTTATTAGCCTGCGCCAACGCAGCCTCTTCTTGGCTGGGGTGGCTTTAAAGATACGGAATGTGCTTCCACCAACCCGGAAAACGGGCCTTAGTGAAACGGAGATTAGCTTTATCTTTCTGGGTGCGGGGGAAACGGAAGCTTGGCACATATAGGAAAAGACTGCAGTATGTATAGCTTTGGGAAAGAAAAATGAGGAGAGGGTCTTTGCTGGGAAGGCTGACAGCTCGGCCTCAAAACTCTTCGCTGCCCGAGGCAAGGCAGCAAAGGAGGCCCCATCTCAAATCAAGGTTTGTTGGTTAGCCCCCTGACAGAAAATTCCATAAATTCCTCTTCCTTGGTTGTAGAAATGCAGTGAAATAAAACATCCAAGCATTTACTCCACTTGAGGAGTACCTAGGGCTGTAAAGGAATCAAGCCGCAGCAAAAATAAGTAGGACAAGAGTGTTCTGGCTTCCCTAGTCCCAATTTCTCATCCTTTTTTGAAAAAAAAAAATGTAGCTCCACCAGCATAAATCACTCTTGACAAAAATATGTTTAAGATCTTCTCCTACATTGCCTACTAAAATTGATTCTGGTTTAGAAGAATGGTCTGCATCCCCACAGCAGACAGAAGTTGCTGTTTTTATCCATTTCCCAACATATTTATTTTCTAAACAAAGTCATTCAAGAGCAACAATAATAGGAATTGCACCTGTGTATATATTTAGATGTATGCTGGTACAATGGTATGGCTTCTATAGCTAAATCAGCCCACAGACTGAGATTTAATGAATTCTGTGCCGAAAGAATACTCCTAATCTTCTTTTGGCAGCAGGACTATCCTTCAGGAGACCTTTGAAAATTAAAACTGGAAAAGTTGGCCAAAAAGACCTGTGAACCAGCCAATATTCATTTTAAGAATTGTTTAAGGAATACTAATGGCTGTATTTACAGTTGTGCCAGGACACATGCTCTTTGATACTTTAATAATGAGTAAATTGAGAATACAGCATTAGATGCCTTGGAAAAACCTTCTGTGATTTGATACCTTCCAATGTGTAATCTTGAGGCAATGTATGCAAAAATATATTTCCATGTATTTGGAGGATCCTAAGTGAAGGGAAGATTGTCCTAGAACTGACTGTTAGTAAAATGATTGAGTAATCATTTGCTTGATATGCTTCCAAGAACAGCAGCTTCTCCTTTAACATATGCCCCTGTTCTGCAAGAAAAATAGGAAGTACCTCAGAAGTGGAATCTTTTTATTATAGAAGCCTAACTGCTTAAACACTATCCTAAATATATATTCTGTTGACAAGTTACAGTTAGTTGGCTGCCTTTGAATGAAGATTGTTCTAGTTGTTAATTTGGTCTGTGGTTATTGGATATACTGAAATCTCTTTCTCTCCCTCCCTGCAAAAGAGCTATTGAGAAGTGACTTTACTGTCATTAAGCACTATGGTTATATTCTCAATCTATAGAACATATCAGATAACTAATATTCCAGTACAAAAGAATGTACAACATTTTTAAGTCAGTTAAAACCTTTTAAAACTGATTTGCCCAACTTGTTATATAATGATAGTGAGCTGTATCTCATTTACAATTCAATTTCTTGAAATATTTGGGAAATAGTGTTTATTTTAAATGAATCATTATTTGGGGATGCACCTTACATTTTTATCAAGAGGAAGATGCTTGGATCTGTGTATTTTTTTTAAAAAAAAATTGCAGTGCATAATCTATACTACTTGGTAAGAATATGGTACAGTACCTGGAGAGCTACAACAAATAGTAATATATCGACAGTTGAGGTCCAAAAATAAACCAGCTCAGAAACCCCAAAAGCCCCAAAAATCATTTGCTTCCTTGCCTTTCTGGTAAATACCCCTACATTAAACTAAGTAGTCTCAAAGAATGCTTGTTTGTGTTCTGGGAAGGCCTTCTGTATAGAGAGTGAACTTCGGAATCTTGTACTAGACATAGCAGAATTACTGTGACAGTTGTCAGAAAGGTTAGATCCATGGCTGAGATAATTAACCTCTTTATAGTAACCTTCCCCCAAACACACACACACATTTGTTGCCTTCTTGATGTATTGAGGTTCAGGATTGCATGGACAATATTGTCTGGGGCTTCTTGTTTAACAACTACCATGGAAAGTTGCATTATGGGCATTATATATTATATGGGCATTATATTCCCCAAGGCCATATAATGTTCCCCTCCAAAACAAATAAGGTTGTGTATTAGTTTAGGCCAGTTGGTTTAGTGGGTAAAGCAGCAGGCTAGAAACCAGGAGACCATGAGTTTTAATTCCACTTTAGGCATAAGTCTCTCTATCTCGGCCCTAAGATGCAGACAGTGGACATGAAAACCTCAGGGATTAACTAGCCCTGGTAGTCTCCAAGAATCAAAATGACTTAAACGTACAATATAATGCAATAATGATACCAAAATACAGCACTTGGAAAATTTGCACATTGAAAGAATTTCCATCTGCCAATTGCAAAGGGCCACACTACTTGGATCCACACATAGACTATGCGCTGCAACATTACAACATACTAGCTTCTAAGGAAGAACTTGATGCATATGAAGGCTGACACCAGCTAAAAATCTGGCAGCTGTGATTTTACATTTTTGTCTCTAATAGTTCTACTTTGTTGAATTTCTGCATAAATGGTTGGTTAGTTAATTAAACTTGACTTTTCATTCTCCCAAGCTGATGAAATTTATACCATTATATTATATGCAGATAATGCAGTCTTTCTTTTCAATTTCTCCACAAGTCTGAGAAGAATCATAGGAGTCCTGCAGAGAGTATCATTCATTCATTCATTCATTCATTCATTCATTCATTCATTCATTCATTCATTCATTCCTGGCACAAAAACAGGCTTCCATTTGGTCTTCATTTGTTTGGAAATGGTTTCTCGTAGCTTTGGATGTGGGAAAGCACATGGCTCTTGTTTTATTCAAAATGCTCAGAGGCAATCTTTTATTTTTATTTTTTACAGTGAAAAGAGGTTGGTTGTAAACCAGCAACCTTCAGACTGTCAAAGCAAATTTGCTAATGGCAACATGATACTCGAATGGACAATTTTCCAAATCTTGAAGACAATCTTCCCAAGGTTATCTTGTCTAAATTTTTAAGAGGAACATGTCAGGTCCCCAGTTATGGTTCACTCCCCCACCCCACCCCATATTTAGAGACAAATAAATGCTAGGATTGATTTCTGTTTTAGTTCTGGTAAAAAAAAAAAACAACAACTTCCCCAGCTAGTTTGATTCTTTTAATGAATCAAAATTTTAATGAATTTAATTCCAGTGATCATCCTCAGCAAAAATTAGGATTATTTCAGTTCTCCCCTTCCCAGCTGGTTTTGGTGAGTTAAAAGCAAGCTGGATAAGTTCTAAAGTAGCAAATACATGTACCAAAGCATAGGGAGGCCTTCATTTTGACATAGTGTAATGTTCTTTCATTTGATGTCCTTGATGGAAGATATAGGTGTATTCCTTCAAAGGAGTACCTATATTCCCTATAGGTCCAGACACACTGAGACTGTTGAACATGACCTGCATTGTTCATTTGATAAAACATCTAAATATGACTCTTCTAAACATTTTAAAGGCTTCTGGTTATCCTGAGCAGTTTACCTCTTTGTTATTTCAGTTTCTGATCCATTTTACCATATAACAAGGCAAAGCTTTGAACAGCAGCTTATAGAATTTATTTGAAATTGATCACATGTAATGACAAAAGCCTTGTTTACATAATCACAAGGTTCTGTTTCTATTATCTTCTCATCTGGTCACTTAATTGAACTCTCCATACAATAATATTTTATTACTTTCACTTATATATTCCTTTTAGCTTAGAATAAATTATACTATTCCTTTTATAATAGTGTATAATTATTCTATATTTAAATCTTAATTTACTACATATAATTTGAACATTCATATCTTAATCATAATTTACTTGATAGTTTTTGTAGATTTTTCTCCTATTTAGATTTTAGAATTCAATGTTTTAATTATCTTGCTTGTGGTATACATGGATTATTATGTTTGGAAGAATTCATTCTCCTGGTTTTGAATGCTAGCCTTGGATCAAAGTTAAATAAATTTGATTTACGGGCTTCTGAACACTAGTATTTCCTGCGTTGACTGCTACAAAACCCTAGGGAAATAATTATGTCATTGTTTTTCTTCCTTGGGCCTGCAAATATTCAAAGAAATTACATAAACTAGCACTCCAAACTTCAGGAAGCTTCCTTGCCTTTACATTAAGACTGTTGCTGCAATAAATGATAGCCAGGGTTTTAAACGAATGCTGCCAATGAGTACTATTTTCTTCCAAATAATTAAACTACTTGAGATTATTTGTATCTCCATTTTCATTGTATTTTTCTGATGGCTTCTATTCCCAGGATGTGTTGATAGATAGGGAAACTGTTTCAGTAGAATTATGAATTCAGAAGAACTTCATTCCATATTTTTTCCTAGGTACATATCTTGTAATTAACAGATGTCCTGAAAAAGATTCTGTTGATTAGCTTTGGAAGCACTGAACTAGCTAGTCAGATAGAAATAGTGAATTTTGTTTTGTGCTGCCTTTTTTCTTAATAGTTGTTTCATTCTCCGCTTCCTTACTATCCATTGTTGAAATGCAAGATGTGGTTGTAGTCATGTTTTCAACAATTTCTGCTGTACTAGAGTAGATATTCAAGAAAAACTACAAAATCCCCAGTAAAAGTAACACTTGAGTTATACTTATAAAACAAAGTATACAATGGATCTTGATGGGTCTTAGTTTGCTCATTGTACTTCTAAGGTTTATGTTTAGGTTAGTCCTCGAAGAAAGTAGAATATTGTAACGTTGTTAGTTTGTGGCCCATATAATGAAGAGTAAGAGACTAATGGATGAGGTCTTATCTATTAAAGCTGCTATCATCTGAAGAAAATATAGTTTGGTAGTGGAAGAAAATTGTTTATAGTTAGCTTTACTTTTGGGAACTTGTATTGAGGATTTAGTGAATTTTTCCCTTAAGGTATTGGTTGACTTAGTTACAGAAGGAACTACCCAAAGTGCTGATTGTTTTAATGAATCACCCAATACTTCTCTGGTCTATTAAAACATAATTGATACATTTTATATACTGGGAAAAATACCTGTTTACAATGAAATGACACATGTTTTCCCATAGACTCTCCTAAGCATGGTGTTGGTGAGCTCTCTCCCTCAAACGTTTGGGAGAAATGTTACATTCAAATTAAAGAACTGTAAACAATATAAGAGTCATTCTTTATAATGGATACATTTTCTCTCAAATGAATGTGTAGGTCATGCATATACACTGCAGTGGCTTCCTTAATTCGTCCCAATGGGAGATATGATTGAAATAGAAATGAAATAAAACGTAGTAAAAAAAAAATCATACAGTTTAAGGAAAGGGTACAAAAGCATAGTAAACAGAAATATTATTTTGCTAACATGAAATATACATAACCAATGTAATTTGTAAAAATTTGAATGTTATTATACAGTAATGATTAATAAAGCTTGGTGGAGGTGGGAATTACAAAGTCCTGCTTTTGATTTGAAATGCATTTGAACAAAATATTGCACAACAGCTGATTGTAACTGAACATACATTATAGCTTTTCTTTGATCTTATTTGCTTAGGGCTTCCCTTGACCTGATGGAGCGGAGAGACAGCAAAGGCAAATATTGTTTATGCTTTGCTGATAGCTCTTGCTTTTTGTGCCTAGGTTGATCTACACCAATTAAAATATTTAGTTGCAATTCTTTACAATGATAAAAAGTTACAAATGGGGGTAGAAGAAGCTTGTTCGTAGAACCAGATTAAACTAGGATGCATTGAACTTTTGAACCTCCATTGCTCTTGCTTAATCTGAAGTTCAACTGGGTACTGTTGAGGTGGTTGTTTTTGCCTAGAAAAGCAATGTTTTTAAAAATTGCTTTCTCTCCCTGCACCTAACACTGAGACAGGCAGACGATTGGTATGAACTTGGTAGCTTTCCTGCAGAAACCTATTTTTGTCAGCTTGAAAACAGATTTTTCAGCTGAAATAAACAGTCATGGATTTCTTTACACTTGGTAGTTTGCTGTTAACAAAGGATTGGTCATCTTTACTGCATCATAGAGCTTCCTCTGATTCTCAAATCTATAGGGAGCCCATCAGCAAAAAAATGTTCTCTGTTGCTGAGAGCAAATCATGCAAAATAAAGCACAAAGGCACAAGGGAATGGGTTGTTTTTCTGACTTCTAAGGCCTGTAACGAACAGTCATTATGCATTTGTAAACTTAAAAAATTGTTTTAAAGCAAGCTGGTGTAATTAACAACTGTAACCAGCCATGTCTGTGTTAGGTGATTTGCAGTGATTAAATTATGTTGCTAAATGTATAGGGACAATTTGCAAGAATGTAGCTTAGAATTGAATTGTTGTTATGTTCTTTGTGTTCTCTGAGCTTGCTTTTTTTCTTGCAGACATCTTGTTTCCAGTTACTTTGTCTAGTAATGAACATCAGGAAGAAGAAAAGCAATCTTGGAGAAGACTTAAGAACCCAACAACATATTAATGAGTTAAAAGCTAAAATGGGATTGAATTCATGGCAAGAAGTTGCTTTTCTTTTAAACAAACTGATCGTATCTCATAATCATAGTCATAAAACTAAGGTGTGACTCCTTAGTTAATGCAAATGTACATTGAGCATTTTTAATAAGCCTGGATCATGTCTGTTGCAACATTGAATGACATAGTCTTAGACTTCTGGCAAGTAGCAATAGTAATAGTACTTACACTTATATACCACTTCACAGTGCTTTTACAGCCTTTTCTAAGTGGTTTACAGAGTCAGCATATTGCCCCCAACAATCTGGGTCCTCATTTTACTCACCTCAGAGGGATGGAAGGCTGAGTCAACCTAAGAAGAAGATGACCTGCTTTGCTACACAGTTAAAGCCTTCACTTTTTGAGCTACCTTTTAAAGTCTTCAACCAGGCTGCTAAAAATATGACTTAAAAGTTTGCCTTAGAGTTTTTAAAATTGCTGTCCAGGCACATACAGTTCTTCATACCATTTCAGTGTGTACCCTACTAGGTATGCAGGTAGGAAAGACAAACTGTTTCTTGCCAGGGGTTCAGAAAAATTGGAACTTGTTCTCATTTTGTACGTTGGAGTTCCCAGTTTGTAAATGTACATATAGATATTCCAGCTTTATTTTCATATTTGGGTGCTTTATAGGCAGGAGCTGCTCTGAAAGAAATATGCTAAGGAGTGCCTATTTCTTTCCTTTTTTTTGTTCACACACTGAATGAAAATGAGAGGCATTGTTGTCTTTTTTACAGTAGACTTAGTTTCACTAGTCCATGTAACATTGTAGAAAGAAAGTCACTGAACATTCCTATCTGTTTAAATGACCTTTCAAAGGAAGTTCATAGGCCTTCTGTTAATCAGAACTATTCAAGGTTAGAAGGTCAGTGTTCAGCCTGCAGTGGAAAAGAACTGTTTTTGATAGAAGTTCAGTGTGTTGATACCCTTTTCCTGGTAATGTAAAGAAATCTGGGCAAAATGACTAAATCTATTGAGGAAAATGTATCAATTACATTTGACATAATTGTCTTCCAACAGAATGTCTAGGTAATTTCATTAATTTTAATTAATTAATTAATTAATTTCATTAATTTCATTAATCACTCGACTTCGTTCCCAGTTAGATGCCGGCGTGGTTGCTGATCCGGTGGAAGCTTCTATGGCAGGTTCTTGCCCTGTTATCTGGGAACGGTCTGACCCTGTTGCTCCTGAGGAAGTGGACAGGATTCTAGGGAGTATGCGTGCGAGCACCTGTATTTTAGACCCATGTCCCTCCTGGCTTGTGAAAGCTTCCCAGGAAGTGACAGGCGGGTGAACTCTGGCAGTGATTTATGCTTCTCTACAGGAGGGGACGGTGCCCCAGCACTTTAAGGAGGCTGTGGTCCGCCCTTTTCTTAAGAAGCCATTGCTGGACTCCACCCGGTTGGATAATTTCCGACTTGTCTCCAATCTTCCCTTTTGGGGCAAGGTTGTTGAGAAGGTGATCGCGCAGCAGCTCCATAGGTTTCTGGATGAGGCTTCTCAACTCCTACCAATCAGGATTCAGGCCTGGATTTGGGACAGAAACAGCATTGGTTGCAATTTTGGATGATCTCTGGTGGGAGAGGGATGGGGGTAGTGAATCCATCCTTGCTCTACTTGACCTCTTGGCGGCTTTTGATACCATTGACCATGGGATTCTCCTGGGACGGCTTCAGGGGATGGGAGTGGAAGGCCTTGTGTTGTCTTGGTTTACTTCCTTCCTCTGTGGCTGCTCTCAGTCAGTGTTGATAGGAGGTGAGAGATCCAACCCTCACCCACTGCTTCATGGGGTTCTGCAGGGCTCGGTACTCTCTCTGCTCCTGTTCAACATTTATATATTTCACCACTGGGTGAGATCATCCATCACTATGGACTGAGGTATCACCAATATGCTGATGATACTCAGCTGTATATCTCGGCCTGTAGTGAGTTAAGTGTTGCTGTGTCCTCCCTCTCACAATGCCTGGAGGCTGTTAGGGGCTGGATGGGGAGCAACGGATTGAAACTAAACCCATGCAAGACCGAGTGGCTCTGGGTCTGGGGTTCGTTGGTTCAGGGAGAATTACCACCTTTAGTCTTGGATGGGGTGGAACTACCCCCAAACAGACCCTGTGCATAATCTGGGGGTTCTCCTGGACTCACGACTCTTGTTCGAAGAGCAGGTGGTGGTCGTGGCCAGGAGGGCCTTTGCACAACTGCGGATTGTGCACCAGTTACGCCCTTTCCTGGATCAGCGGTCCCTACTCACAGTCACTCATGCCCTGGTCACTTCCCGTCTTGATTATTGCAATGCGCTCTACATGGGGCTGCCCTTGAAGAGCATCTGGAAGCTCCAGTTGGTGCAAAATGCAGTGGCCCGCATAGTTTTATGCAGACCCCAGTGTGCACATGTATCACCTCTCCTGCAGGAGCTGCATTGGCTGCCAATTTGCTTCCGGGTACAATTCAAGGTGCTAGTTGTCACCTTTAAAGCCCTTCATGGCTTGGGTCCGGGTTATCTGAGGAAACATCTCTTGCCAGTGACATCTACCCGACCCATTAGAGCGAGGAGGCAGGAATGCTGTGGGTCCCACCCCTGAGGGAGATACACCTGGTTGGACCTAGAAGAAGGGCCTTCTCTGTGGTGGCTCCATCTCTCTGGAACATCATTCCCCCAGAGATTAGAATGGCCCCCTCATTAATACTATTCCGAAAGGCACTGAAGACCTGGTTTTGCCAACGGGCCTGGGGAACCCAGAGAGGGATGGAAGCCTCAGGTGGCTAGTGTGACCCGTTGTCGTCGGGGTAGGGTGGGTGGGAGTTGGTTTTTGTTTTTGTTTTGTTTTGTTTTTTTGTTTTCCAAATTTACTAATTTATTGGATTCTTTTTGTTAGTTCTTATTGTTTTTATTTTTATTTTTTGTTTTAAATATGGTTTTACATTGTGTAAGCCGCCTTGAGGCGCCATGGGCGAATAGGCAGCAATATAAATAAATAAATAATTTTAAAAAAATGTTGTGAGAAAAATGTGTTTAAAAAACTTTAGAGGCATAAAATAAAAGGGCAATAATGATGACTTAGAGAGCCTATCTGGTCCAGTGGCTAAGACATCAGGCTAGAATCCAGAATCCATGAGTTCTAGTCCCTCTTTAGTGAAAAAGCCAACTGGGTGACCCTGGGCCAGTCAGTTTCTCTCAGTCCTAGGAACAGGCAATGGCAAACCATTTCTGAAGAACATTGCAAAGAAAACTTCAAGCCTAGTCCAGGCAGTTTCCAGGAGTCAATATTAACTTGAAAGAACACACCCTTCCTTCTACCCTCACTCCCCACCCCCACCAAATGGTATTGAACGGATGTCTTCAGGAAGTGAATTTTGATATATTCAAGAGAGTTTGGCATAGTGCTAAGCCATTAGGTAAGCAACAGCACTTTGAAATGTATTTGGAACCAGATTATAACATAGTCAACATTTACAGTACTGAGAACATCCTTCAATTTAACAAATAATCACCTAAGGGGACACACACACCTCTATCCCTCCCTCCCTCCTGCTGTATATCTACAGTGTTATTCAAACATGGATAGTTACAGCTGGGTTGTTTCATCACTGTTCAGTGAAGTGAAATAATTACATTTGATATAGTTTTATCAATTCTATATGGAAAGGAAGATGATGTGTTTGTGTTTCTACCTCAAAAGTACTATTGGCCAAAGGTGGGTTTTGTTTTGTTTTACATTGGTCAGCATAACTTGTGTTACATCTAGCAAGAAGCTAGAATTAATCTCTGTAAATGTCATCTGGCTGGAGGGATGTTTTCCAGTCACACTTACTATCCATCATAAATGCATTGACTCCCGTCAGTTTTATATTTCATTGCATGCTGTCGTCAGTAGTGGGATCCTACCTTAGTCGCTACCGGTTAGGTGGGTGATAGTGCATGAGCACCCCTAACAAGCCAATCAGCTGAGAGGATGAAGAAACGAAAAGCTAGGAGCGACCCTCCTACTCTCCCATGCGCTGTTCGGTCTTTTATCCTCTCAGCTGATTGTCTGAGGCTTTTTTGGCCTCCTCTCAGCTGATCGGAGGCTTTGTTTAACTGGTAGTGATTTTTATTACCGGTTCACTTGAACCGGGCCAAACCGATAGCATTTCACCACTGGCTGTCATTGTCTTATTTATAAAAGATCCTAATGAAACGTTATGCATCATTCCCTGTCTCTTGGAATTTTTTCCCCTTCATCTCCTTCCGTTTCATTGGTTTTCAAATTTTAATCAAGGGCTACCATTGGCAAATCCTAGATTCAAGACAGGACCATTTTGTGAAGAAAAGTCAGAGAGGAAGCACAGCGGGAACATCAAGGGATTTACAATCAGTTTATTACAAAAGGATGAGAGAAAAAAAAATGTAGGATTTAAACCCGTGTTTTTCAAACTTGGGAACTTTAAGATGTGTGGACTTTAACTCCCAGAATTCTCTAGCCTGCATTCTGCATTCTAAAGTCCACACATCTTAAAGTTGCCAAGAGGGATCCTTGGTACTCTCTGAGCTTTCTTGCTTTCTTGCAGATGTTTCACTACCCAAACTAGGTAACATCATCAGTGCTACTAAGGAGTGCAGTTTGCTGTCAGTTTATATTCTAGTGCAGTGATGGCTAATGTTTTCAGCACCAAGTGCCCAAAGCACATGTGCACATCCCCAAAATGCAATACATGTGTGCCCCCGTGCATATGCCCTGCCCCCGCACATGCGTATGCCCACACATGCATGTGTGCATCCCCCACACATGCATGTGCATCTTCGTCCCTGCGCCCCACCCCTGCGCATGCACCCCATCCCCCGCACATGTGCCCCCTCCTGCATGTGCGTGAATCCCCCACACATGCACCCCATCTCTGTGCATGTACAGCAGAGCCACGAAGATCTGGCTGGCGGGAGGCGTGTGCATGCATGCTCGGAAGAACTGAGCTGGGATGACGGCTTGTATGCCCACAGAGAGGGCTCTGTGTGCCACCTCTGGCACGCATGCCATAGGTTTGCCATCACGGTTCTAGTGGCTTGCCCTGTCAGTGTTGGTTTCTTTGGCTGGGCACTTTAGTGTTGGCTTTGGGGCAATTTCTTGATTTTGGGGTATTATTTACTTAAAGTTGCCAAGTTTGAAAAATTCTGATTTAAACCCTCCAAATTATTGTGATGTTAAGGACTGTACATTCTGTTCCCAATTTGTATTCTGAACTGATGTTTTTTTCCCCGTTTTTTTTCCCCCCAGGTAAAAGCAAAGAAGCTGAGATTAAAAGAATAAACAAAGAACTGGCAAATATTCGATCCAAATTTAAAGGTAAGAAAGTAATGCATTGCTTTGCAGATTTTATTGTAGAAAAAGAAAATCCTTTTGGATGAATAATACGGTGTTAGCAACTGTTGCCATTTTGGATTTTCCATTAAGGATCCCGTTTCATATTCCACGTGGGGCTGGCAGAATGCTTGGCTTTCCATAATTCTCACTATGAATGAGGCAAGATAGTCTCCCCTCCCGCCTGCTCCCTCCCCAAATCTTTTAAGGGTAAATAAAATAAAAACCAGGGCATGTTAATCAGCCGTTACCACAAAAGTAACTGGGATGCAAAACAAATTGAAAGATGAAGAAGATCTGGCTCTAATTTGATATGTCATCTGATATTTAACAAATAGATATTATTTAGCATGCCGCAGCATCCTACCCCGTGTTCACGGTCACACTTTGCTTAGCAGGGTATGTGGACATGGCCTGTGTAATACAATAGTCCTACCGCTTCACCAATCCTTTGAAGTTGTAACGATGCTGAGGGGTAATTACAACTGGTCCTTGAATTTCTGGCCATTGCAGTGTCTTATGGTCACATGATTGCCTTTTGTGACTTTCTCTGCTGGCTTCCCACAACCAAAATCAATGGGGAAGCTAGCAGGGAAGGTCACAAGTTGCTCTGCTCCCCGCCTCCCTCTACACCGCACACATCCTGCAGCCTCCCTGAGCTTCCAAATATGGTGGACACTGTAATTTCTCTTTTAGTTGTGAATGAGCTTGATTGGAATGGTTCAGTAGCTTAAAATGCTCTGGTACCTTCATTCAAGGCAGTAGATTTATTTTATAATTTGTAACCAGATTCACTTAACAGCCATGTTACTAACTTAACAACGGCAGAGATTCACTTAGTAACTGTAGCGAGAAAGTTTGCAAATGGAGCAAAACTCACTTAACAAATGTTTCACTTAGCAACAGAAATTTTAGGCTCGATTGTCGTCATAAGGCTAGGACTACCTGTAAGTGTCTGGATATATAGAACCAAGGTTTTTTTTTTTAAAAGGTTTTTATTACCTTTCTTTTAGTTACCAGGGCTTGGAGGTGAATCTTTATTTTGATCCTGGTGTTTTATGCATGCAAACTGCCTAAATTGGATCAGAACAGTCATCAATTTTTTTTTAAAAAAAAAAGTTTTAACAGCACAGCAGTTACACAACCCAGTATTGTTTTCTGCTTTTTATAAAATATAGGGAACTGAGGATGGGGCAGCATATTGGCTGAGATAAGAAGACATTCTCCAGAAACACTGCCTAGAGAGATAGTGGGTTGTCTCTTGTTGCAGACAGTATGATCAACTGAATATGGCATGGCCCTTCTTAGAAAAGAAGGCTGAACAACCTGTTTGTGATGAACAAGCTGTTTCAAGGCATCCTGGGTTACACAAGTACATTTGTCAGTGTCAGATATCCTTGGCTCTTCACTGAATCTGTAGACTAGTGCTCCTTTATTTATTTATTTATTTGATTTGTCAATCGCTTACAAGATAATAGGTATAAGTATATACATGGTTATGAATACATGAAATGGGTACATATAAGAAAAATAAAAGAAACAATAGGACAGGGACGGTAGACACGTTGGTGCGCTTATGCACGCCCCCTACAGACCTCTTAGGAAAGGGGTGAGGTCAATAGTAGACAGTCTAAGGTTAAAGTTTTTGGGGTTTGGGGAAGAAACCACAGAGTCAGGTAGAGTATTCCAGACATTGACCACTCTGTTGCTGAAGTCGTATTTCCTGCAATCAAGTTTGGTGCGGTTAACCTTGAGTTTGTATCTATTGTGTGCTCTTGTGTTGTTATGGTTGAAGCTGAAGTTTCTCCTATATAGCAAGCTGCACAGACTTTAATTGCATGTTCATAAAAATAATTCAAAGAACAAAGAAATTCCCTGATCAAGGCAGATCAGCAGTTGAGCCTTCAATTACCCTACTGTAAGAAATTACATTGAACTGAGATTTAAAAAAAAAGAAAGCTGATGGCATGATGGTTAATGGGTTTGCCTGTCATATGAATGGTACTGATTTATTCAGAAAAACATGTTTAAACAAACAATGGCTTAATGAGATTTGTGCAGCCAACCTCAATAATTTTGAGAACACTGTCATATTTCATATTTGGTATTATTAACCCTATTAATGAAACATGCTATTTATTATCTTAGTTCAGAAATATATATATATATATCGTCATTATAGTTGTGCTTTTAAAGTTGTAGCAACGTTTCGGCAGAATCTCATCTGCCATCATCAGGCTTCTGTATTGTGTTCGTCTGTAAGCCTGATGATGGCAGATGATTCTGCTGGCTTCTAAACTAGCTAAAAGCACAACTATACGTGGGAAAATACCGAACAAAGCTGAATAACATACATGTAAGTTATACATGTATGTATGTATGTATGTGTGTGTGTGTGTGTGTGTGTGTATATATATATATATATATTTGTTTTCTTAAGTTTTGCGGGTACTTACATGTATGGTGTTCGGCTTGGTTCGGGTATTTTCCCACGTCATTGTAGTTCTTTTAAAGTTGTAGCAACGTTTCAGCAGAATCTCATCTGCCATCATCAGGCTTCTGTATTGTGTCCGTCTGTGAGTCAGACTTTTACAGTGGTTTCAGATTTGAATTTGGGGCAGCCTATTGCTGTGCCAGAATGGTTTTTCTTCATCCTGATTGGTTGGGAGTCTTGGTCTGTGTTTATTGGTCTCGGAGTTTGCTGTGTTCTGCTTGATTGGTGTCTCTAATATCTTCTGTCTGTTTTTGGCTCTTTTTGTATCTTGATTGGCTGGCAGCATTGTGTTGCTTTATTGGAGGCCTTTAGTGCAGCTTGGCCGGGTAAATGGATGCTATCATTAGTTAGGAAGCTGGGTTTCATCTGGGTGCCTGGTTGGGATGTGTTTGAGCTGGAAGTATCAGGGGGATCTGTTTGTGCCCAGGTGTTTGCCTGGCTTGTGGTGTGGAGATTTTTTGTTTGTGAGTGCAGGCTTCCAAATGATTGACAGCCTGGTGGAATCATCTCTTCTATTCATGCTTTCTGGTCTTTTTTCAATCTCTATGGCTTCTCTGATGATTCTGTGATTAGGGCCACTATAGAAAACCCTAATCACAGAATCATCAAGCAGAGCAGTCAGAGCTGAAAACCGAGCATGAATAGAAGAGATGATTCCACCAGGCCAATCATTTAGCCTGCACTCACATCACACCACAGGCACGGGCACAACATCCCCCCAGCCCAAATGAGCCGCTGCCAATTCAGATGAAACCCAGGCTTGAACCAGCGTGATGGCCGCTCATTACCGCAAGGGCTGGCAAAGGCTCATCAGCTGCCGCCAGCTGCCATCAAGATACAAAGAGGCGACGAAGAAGAAGATAGATTCGCAGGCACAGCAACTCCAGCAACAACTGCCCAATCCAATGTGAAGAAGAAAACACGCACAGCAATGGCTGGCCCACTGTGTCTGGGCAACCTAAAAGTCTGACTCTACAGACGGACAAGAAGCCTGATGATGGCAGATGAATCTGCTGAAGTTGTGCTGCCTTTTAAAGAATTCGAATAAAATATCCGAACAAGCCGAACACCATGTATGGCATTCAGCTTTGTTCGGGTATTTTCCCACGTCATTGTAGTTGTGCTTTTAAAGTTGTAGCAACAAAGCTGAATGTCATACATACATACATACATACATACATACATACATACATACATACATATATTATTCAGCTTTCTTTGGGTATTTTCCCACGTCATTATAGTTGTGCTTTTAAAGTTGTAGCAACGTTTCAGCAGAATCTCATCTGCCATCCTCAGGCTTCTGTATTGTGTTCATCTGTGAGTCAGACTTTCACAGCCGTTTCTGTTTTAAATTTGGTGCTAGCCTACTGCTGTGTTAGAATGGTTTTTTCTTCATCCTGATTGTTTGGGAGTATTGGTCTGTGTTTATTGGTCTTGGAGTTTGCTGTGTTCTGCTTGATTGGTGTTTCTAATATCTTCTGTCTGTTTTGTAGCTTTTTTTGTCTTGATTGGCTGGCAACATTGTGTTTCCTGTATTGGAGGCTTTTAGTGCAGCTTGGCTCTGAGTAAATGTACGGCTATCATTTATTAGGAAGCTAGGTTTCATCTGGGTGCCTGGTTGGGGTGTGTTTGAGCTGGAGGTATCAGGGGGAGTCTGTTTGTGCCCAGGTATTTGCCTGGCTTGTGGTGTGGAGATTTTTTTGTTTGTGAGTGCAGGCTTCCAGATAATTGACAGTCTGTTGGAGTCACCTCTTCTATTCATGCTTTCAGGTCTTTTTTCAATCTCTATGGATGGATGGATGGATGGATGGATGGATGGATGGAATATATATATATATATATATATATATATATATATATATATATATATATATATATATATATATATATATATATATATATATATATATATATATATATACACACACACACACACACACACACACACATACATACATACATACATACATACATACACATATATTGTTTGTGATTTAAAATGTGCTGATTTATACAAGTAAAAGGTATTGAATTATGTGAATACTTTGCAGCTGGCCATAGCTATTGAACAAACTTCTCTAATTTTGTATGATATCAACAATGAAAGAATTTTCTTTTTTGCATGTTAGATAGCTCAAGGTGGGATGGGAGTTTTTTTGTTGAGAGTTCCATGTGTGTGTGTTTGTTTATTTGTTTTTGTGTGTGCACCTTTAAGTCATTATTGACTCCTGATGACTGCCTGGACAAGTCTTGGCATTTTTGTTGGCAAGAGTTTAGAAGTGGTTTGCTACTGCCTTTTCCCTCTGGCTGAGAGAGAATGACTAAACTAAAGTTACCCAGCAGGCTTCATGCCCTAAAGCAAGACTAGAATTAGAGATCTCCCAGTTTCTAACCTGGTACCTTAATTGCTACACCAAACTGACTCTTTTCCATAGTAGTTGTAATGAAGAGTACTACAATTCATAATAGAAATCATTAGCTAAAGTCTGCTTTTAAAGAAAATCTGAAGAAGCTACAGCTAAACCTTTCAAATCAAAAAAAGAAAAAAAAGAATCAGTTGCTGTGACTCTAACGGAGACTCTTCATTGATACATAGCTCTACACTTTAGAAAGAACAATGCATGCCTGAGTAAAGCAATGAGACTGTATTTTAAAAAAAACATTGAAGTCTCAGCTTTGAAATTGTTGATGCAAACCATGAAATCAGTTCCCTTTTTTGTTTAAATATTACACAAGAGAAAAGGGGGAGGGAATATACAAATATGTGCTATCTTTTAGGTTTTGTCCTTTTGTCCTTTTTAATAATCTCAACAAAAGCAAAACAATCCTCCTAAGGAACAAAACACACAAAGATATGTGTATGTGTTTGCTTCTTATCTATATGAATATAAGTCTCTCCTATCTCCCAAAAACAGCCTGAACCCATTGAAGTGAATTATTGCCAGTTGTACTAGTCAGTGGCCCTGGAGACTATCATCAGCAGTGTAAAAGAAACAGCTATTGGAATCTAGTATGATTTTAATGTGGTTAATTGAATTTCTTTTGTTGTGTTGCTTAGTTTAGGCTCACTTCTTAATATATAACATCCCATATAAGTAGAATGGAGCGCTATATGTCAAGATACCAACCTGAATATATAAATAGTTCCTTAAATACTCCTGAATTTGGCCCCTAAAATCATCCTAGAAAGGAGGGAGAGAAACTTTCTTATTTGCTTAGGTGGTGGCAGACATCCTTTTCATGTTATTTGCCAATGTACTGATTGAACGTAAAGGTTTACAGAAAATCCAGATTCAAAAAGTTCCTTCATTTCCCAGTTCTTTCCAAGGCTGTTTGGTGTTTTTAAATCGATATGGTAGAAAATATTTGGCAGTCTCAATTTAAGCCCCGTGTAAAAGAGTAACTTTTGGATATGCAAGAGACTCGTGTTGCTGTTTGTTGAGAAGGCATTCCAGAGTTTCAGTATGAAAGACCGTGCATCTTTTGGATATCAATTGGAGTTGGGCTGCCAGAACAAATTAGAATTAATTAATTCTAAAAAATAAATCCAGAGGCTATTAATTTCAGCGGAGCTGGAGATACAGTTCTTCAATAGGAAGTTTTCCTAGAGATAATACGGTTTCTGACAGGATTTTTAAAATAAAAATAGCATTTTGAACTGAGATCAGATAGATATCTGGCTATCTAATGAAAGGTGTTTTTGCTGGCCTTTTAAACATATCTTTTTTGGTTATTATGTACTGATTTTTGCAATGAAGCTTCTCTTCTCCCTTACCACTGATATCAGATTCATTAATAGACTACTCACTGTTAGTTTGCTTTACATATTAAACTCAACTATACTAGGGACATGGTGGCTCAGTGGCTAAGACCCTGAGTTTGTCGATCAGAAAGGTCGTCAGTTCGGCAGTTCAAATCCCTTGCACCGCGTAACGGAGTGAGCTCCCATTACTTGTCCCAGCTTCTGCCAACCTAGCAGTTCGAAAGCATGTAAAAATGTAAGTAGAAAAATAGAGACCACTTTGGTGGGAAGGTAACAACGTTCTGTGCGCCTTCAGCGTTTAGTCATGCCGGCCACATGACCACTGAGATATCTTCGGACAGAGCTGGCTCTTTGGCTTTGTAACGGAGATGAGCACCGCCCCCTAGAGCCAGAAACAACTAGCACGTATGTGCAAGGGAAACCTTTACCTTACACCTGCTTTACCACAAAGTACTCTTCATGGAATACATATATCAATATAAATGTATATTGTGGTTTATCATATTTACATTTTCCACTAGATTCTTTTAAAAAGGCAGCAGTAAACAGTAAAATGGTGAACTTAGTTAATACTAAAGAATTTCAGATACAGATACAGATAATCAGAGCTGGAAGGGACCTTGTAGGTCATCTAGTCCAACCCCCCCCACCCAAGCGGGAGACCCTACACCATTTCTGACAAATGACAGTCCAATCTCTTCTTGAAAGTCTCAAGTGATGGTGCTCCCACAACTTCCGAGGGCAAGCTGTTCCATTGGTTGATTGTTCTCACTGTCGGAAAGTTTCTCCTTGTTTCCAGGTTAAATCTCTCCTTGTTCAGTTTCCATCCATTATTCCTTGTCTGGCCTACAGGAGCTTTAGAAAATAGCTTGACCCCTTCCTCCCTGTGGCAGCCCCTCAAATATTGGAAGACCGCTATCATGTCTCCCCTGGTCCTTCTCTTTACTAGGCTAGCCAAGCCCAGTTCCTGCAATTGTTCGTTGTATGTTTTAGCCTCCAGTCCCCTAATCATCCTGGTTGCTCTTCTCTGTACTTTTTCTAGAGTCTCAACATCTTTTTTATAATGTGGTGAGCAAAACTGGATGCAGTACTCTAGGTGTGGTCTTACTAAGGCTTTATAGAGTGGTATTAGTACTTCCCTTGATCTTGACTGTATCCCTCTGTTAATACAACTTCTCTTTAACATACCATCTATCTAGCACTTAAAGTATCTCAATATAATTTTTTTTATGCTAATGTGGTTGGCTTCATGATAGATATAACTCAGCTGTGGTTACGTATACTTTTATTTCAATCTTCAAGGTACCTTGCTTGATAATTCTTGAATTCCACTATAGATCGATATATATACAATATCTTTAATTTTATAACATATTCTTCCCCCGTATCATTAATGGAAAATATTTGAGAATGTATTTTACGGTATGGCTTTAAACAAATCATTAAAAGAAACATATCTAGGTTTTTGTCTTTTAAGGATGTGAAAACAATGCTATCAAATCAGCTAAATGAAAGCCCAAGGGAAGGAAATCGCCTTTTTGACGCACTCATGTTGAAAATGCTGATTTGTATTCTGACTTCCTGTTTCTTCTGCACTGATTTTAATGGGCAGAGGTTCAGAACTCTAGGAATAGAAAAGGAAGAGTTGATAGTCATAATTTCCCATAAATAAACTGCAGTTTTACATCTGGATACTTGAAATATATATAATTGGTACGACAAAGACATTAAGCAGCCTATTCAACCAAATTATTTAACCAATAAATTTGTTTTCAGGGTAAAAAATAAATTCTTAAAAGCGCTCTGCCTCAGTCCAGACTGGCATGATGGTCTAGTGGTAAAGATGCTCACCTCCCACTTTAAAGGTTGAGAGTTCAATTCTAGGTAGCAGCATATTTCTCTCTCTTAGGGCACAAAGAAAAAATACCTGCTGTGAACTCCACCTAGGCATTAGGAAGGACATCTGGCCTGTAAACTCTCAGCTCTATTCAGTCACCCCGATTCTACCCCTAGTAGGGATTATAGGGTCATAAAAAGGGAGGACTCTACCTCAGTCCAACTCTTCATATATACTGTGTGGGTGTGTATGTGTGGGTGTGTATATGTTTGTGGGTGTGGGTGTATCCATCATAATGTCATCTTTCGGTGAAGCAGCAATATCCAAATCACAGAAAAGAAATATATAACTAATAATAATAGCATGAGAGAACAAAGCAAAGCTAAAAATAAACCAGCAGTATCCACTATTCCTCTCTATATCTTTTGATTCTTACACCACCCTGATGGGTCTTCATTACCCATTCCATTCATTCTTACATATGGTTTACTCTTAATCACATTTAGGAACAGGCCTTCAACTCAACATTCATGCAAAGCATTCCATAATTCAAGCCTATTCATTTTATCAGGCACTTACTCTAAGTCAATAAATGTATCATGCCATAATCCTATTTTGTGCCACTCACATATTTTTCATGTAGAAGGGCAACTCTGGTCTATACACTCTTTGCCTATTGTACAGCTGCACTGCACAGCAACTTCCCAAATGCTAATCAAAATTCTATTTAAAATCTTTTTCAGGCACACTTGAGCAAGAATAATAATATTCCAGCTGACTTTGTCTTCATCCTTACTGCCTTTCCCTTTATATAGCAGAATAATGAGATTATTCTTCTAGTATTTAGAAACAAGTTCTATTTTCATACCTTTGCAATGAGCAAGTAATGCAGTCAGACTATAAGCAAATTACATCCTGTTTCAACCTTTCTCCAGTCACACCATCTATTCATGGAACACTTAACATTTTCTCTGTAGGTACATGATATTCTCTCTCTCTCTCTCTTTCAATTCTATCTCTCTGTCTCCTGCAACAATTTTCTATATGCATTTTCGCATTTAGACCCTTTCTCACTTCATAATTCCAGCAAGCTTCTTTTTTCAAATTTCCCTGTCACCTGTTATGTACTCCCTCATCTTATTCCCATTCATCTATTCATGTCAGGTTACAGAATAATTTCCTCCCTCAGTTGCAGAACGTTACATAGTATTTCCCAAACTTTACTCCTGTGTTCAAGCTTTTGGCAAAAGCAAAACAAGATCCTCACTTTTTTTTAATCAGAGGTATTCAAAAGGAAAAGAGATTATGTGTGACAGATATCGGCAATTGATTATTTTCCATTCAGATCCAGATAAAAGATGTAGATATGCTTATTAGTCACAATACAATGTCAGCCGTACATGGTAGATTGGGCTAACACACCAATACCATATAGATTAGTATTACTTTGATTATAACAGCTATTGTAACAGAATCTTGCAAATATGAATGTGCTCCTTCTGAACTATGACAGAGACTTGCTTAGAGATTGTTGTTGTTTTTTCAAGTTACTTTCTTGGCTTCTCTTATCTGACCATTTTCGGTAGCAGTTCTTCTTCCTGTCCTTCAACGCGATTCCCTTTCCCCTCTGCATAGATTTAGCCCTAGTTCCTAAAATCTTGTGTGTTTAAACCAGAGTTGTTGTAATAAACAAGATTATAAAAGAGAAGAAAGATCACATAGTACTGTTAATATAGCTGATGTCCATTGCAACCGCTGAAATCTTCCTTGCTAAAGCAAGTAATTGTCACCAAGGAAGGATAAATATTTTTGTTCCCATCCAGTCCTAAATCTTGACTGAAAAGGTCAATCTGTTTTATCCAGAGTTCTCTATAAATATAGTCCAGACACCTTGACAATACCCCCTGACAGAAGGAAAGCTAAAAAATAATTGCGAAGATAGTCTGTACAATGAATATCTTACTTTAGAAATCACTTTTTTTTCTATTGATACAGGACAGTTTGTGATTTCTTGGCTTGATATCAGCCATGTTGTAGCCTAGAGACTGGCAGTTGCCAAGGAGAATGAATATTTTTAGGCCTTGTCTATACTGTCTTACCAGTTGCTTTCCACATCGCCAGATGCTTGTTCATGCAAACAGCCAAATGTGATTTAGAATCCATTATGTCTCTTCAAGGAAAATAATGCCAAGAGGCAAACTTGTTCCTATTTGTAGGTAACTGAATTACTAACAATGCCATTTTTGTATAAATAGAACAGCCATTTTTGAAGCTCTATGTAAGATGTGAAGAAATCTAAGATGGCTACTTGTACTGTTGATCTGCATTCATTAGACTGAATCATATTATTTGTTCAGATTAATAGATCAATGCATTTTTTTCCAGATGAATATATTCAAGCACCTTTAGGCCAGCTCCTTCTGATCTTTATGATACTCTTTTAACAATCACAGGAAGACCTCGCTCACTGCTTAGCAACCGTTTGTAGTTGCAATAGTGCCAAAATAGTAAATTTAGCAATCCCATGGTCACATAATGAATATTTGGGGACTTTGCAACCAGCAGGTGCTTATAACTGTCATAACATCCTGTGATTGCAAGATTGCACTTAAGAAGTCAAGAATAAATGCAAGTCTCAATAACATGATGTCTTGTTTAATGACCACGAGAGAGTTGCTTAACAACTATAGCAGAAGCGACATCAGTCTGGGGTGGTTGGATGATTTTCCTCTTAATGATCATGTCACTTAGTGAAAGAGTTTCTGGTCTCGATGGTTGTTGTTAAGCAAGGAATATCTTTATTGTTTGTGGAATTGGCCAATTTGCTGTGGGACAACTTGCCACAGGACAATTCAACAAATACAGGAATATAGAAAAATAAAGAAAGTCAATCCAGAAATACAAGAGTTCCAATCATCTCAATGAAAACGTGATCACCAATGATAAAAGTAACTGAATGAAATGATGAATACAATGTTGACTTGTCCTGTGATGAGTTATTCTGTAGCAAATTGGCTGTGGCAAATTAGCCATAGCAAGTTATCCGTGGTGAATTGGCTACAGTGAGTTGGGCATTGCGAGTTATCCTAGGCCCTATTGTTTATGCCTGTGCTTAGTACCTTTTTGTGTGTATGCTGCTATATTAGTGCTGGTAGTTCTACTTCAACAGTCTTAACTAAATTCCCTCTCTTTGCTGCTATCCAGCAATAGTTCTCTAGTCTGAAAGACATCCATGTATCTTGCCAAGCTTCCTTGATAAGTGCTGTTCACTTTTGCAACCTTAGTTTGTGATGTTAACAGTATGTTAATGTGGTTCTGGGTAACATATAGAATTGTAACATTGACATCTGATTGATCCAGTATATAAATTGAAATGATGTGTTCATATATAATGCAAGGAAAAATGATATCAAATGCATTTCACAAATATGCTTTTCTCTGAGGATGACAAGTCCTGTAATACATAAGAATTCAGTATTTGTTTTAATAGTGGTTCCATGAAAGCCTGTTACTTATGCACAAGATGACTTGTGAGTTTGATATATGGTAAGCACTAGTTAAAGAAAGTATTGTATGTATGTATATGTAAGTACAACTTAATGTTTAACTAAATTCAAATTTTAATCAGTTTTATGGAAGACTTTGTTTTAAATTAGCTTTGGTTCCCTGCTGATTAGGTTTATTTCTTATCTGGTTAATCTCAACTAAATATGAATAAACTATCTTAAAAAGTTTTCTCCCCCTACAGAGTTGTCACATAGTAATCTATAAATTATTATCTATTGAAATTATAGTTCACTCTCTGACAGGAATTAAGGATGTAGTTACAATTTTCACAGGGTATACATTGTGGAGCTGGTTCAATACTACGAGAAGACATGATGGAATGTAATAAGCTAATCAATATATTTGAAAAGGCATACTGTATTTGTGTTTGGTTTTAGTGTTTATGGCTTCTGTTTAATTACTCATTAGGTGATAAAGCCCTGGATGGTTATAGCAAGAAAAAATATGTCTGCAAGCTGCTTTTCATTTTTCTCCTGGGACATGATATTGATTTCGGCCACATGGAGGCTGTGAATCTCCTAAGTTCAAACAAATATACAGAGAAACAAATTGTAAGTAATGCCTCATACCTGCATAACAAAATTGTAGTTACCTTGTTTACCTGCTGGGCTTCAGTTGGGGGACAGTATTTTCCAATATGGCATGCTCAGACTTTTTAAATGTTATTTTATTTTTAGGGCTACAACCCCAAAATTTCCAATCCAAATTGTATATATTTTACTTTTAACTAACTTCTATTTTAATGTTGATTTTTATACATTTAAAACCCTCTTTTTATATATGTATTGTTTTAAATTTATTATTATTATATACCACCAAAGTCTTCCCTCATGAGATGGGTGGCTATATCAGTCAGCCAAATGTTTATTGTCAATGCACAACATGTGTCCATTGAAATTAATAAATGTAATTATTAAATAAACTGGTATAGTATCCAATCTTCAATTTAGCTGGCAAAAATCTGGGACTTGTCCATACATCTGAAATGACCCACATTGCAGCATGCTGTAGTAATAAATTATTGTTTTATCAAGAATACTGTTCATGTAAAAGTTTTCATAATGAAACTGTGGTAAAAATACTTGCAAAGATAAAGAAAATGAGAAAGCTGGAAGACAGATTGATGTTAAATAAGTAGCTAATGAAGCAGCAAGTAAGAAAATAAAAATGAGCAATCTGTATTAATTCAGTTTTCTGTGCACTAGATCCAATGCTGTTGTAAGAAGATTTAGAAGTATTGTACTGATAGGTGTATTGGTAAGGGAACTACTTAATAAATAGCTGTCAACACCGTAAGGCAAGATGCATTTCACAATACAAAGACTTATGCTTGCCTGCAGCAGTAATTTCACTGTTGACTTAACAGTTTAGGCTCATAAGCTAATTAATTTAATGAAAACTTTCTTCTAAAAATCTGTTTGGAATGAATTTTGAACAAAAATATTAGTTTTATAAAAAAATCATAAACATTGTTGCTTATAACATGCAAACGTCTTAGAAAACTAAGCACATACTAGACTTTCGTACACATTAGAGCTCTGTAGAGTCATTTCTGGCTGAGCACATTGAGTCATCCTGCAGTCTAAAATCTGTACTGAAGCGTACATTTTTTTAAAAAATGTTCATAATCCTCTAGGCATAATCTGCAGAGGGCCGCATGCTTGATGGGGCTGAAGCAAACAGAATGAAATCAGAATTAAATTAGATGGGTTGCAAGTTTATTATTTGGCTCAAAGACCCAAAGTATACAAAGAAAAAAAAATGATAAAATTGTTAAAACTGTGAGATACATACTGATTTATTCAGTTAAATTTATTCTAAGCAATCGTTGTGTATTCTGCAAGCTATATAACAATATTTAATGCTTTAACATCTTGCTTTTCTGGCAATAGATATTGGCGAAAGAATAAAACTGAACGCCTTTCGCTATGAATGAATTGTACTAAAAGTTGGGCCCAATTGATACAGCAATCCTCCATGCTCCGTTTTTGAGCCTTCTGGGCCTCAGGGAAGCCGCTTGGGGGGCGGTTTTTGCTCCCAGAAGGCTTCCCTGGGGCCCAGGAAGGCAAAAGGAGCCCCCTCACATGCTCCATTTTTGGGCCTTCTGGGCCTCGGAAGACTCCTGGGCGAAGCAGTAAGACACGGGAATCCCGGCACAACTGATCATCGGAACAGCTGATCGTCGGGCAGGAAAAAAAAAGAAATACCTTAAGGAGTGACTGGGCGGGGGAGAATGCAGTCAGCGATGTCGGGCATGCGTGTGATGTCGTGCATGCGCGATAACTGACTGGGCAAGGAGGGGAGGAGCAGGTGGAGAGGGGTGGAGCCAGCCAGGGCACAATTTGCTGGTTCTCTGAACTGTGCAGAATCATAACAACCGGTTCTATAGAACCAGTCCAAACTGGTAGAATCCCACCCCTGGACCTGACATTTGCTTCACTCTGTGTATATTTTATAAGAACTTTTATCCTACTTGGACCAACCAAATCTTCTAATAGGAATTTCCTGTACATTCTTTCATGTATAGCTGTTGGTTGCACATTAAAGTGTGCTAATGACATACTTTTCCTGTACTTTTAAATATCATTTTGTAATAAAATGTAGTCCTTGATTTACAACAGTTCATTTAGTGACCATTCAATGTTACAATGGCATTAAAAAAAGTGACTGATGATAGTTTTTCACACAACCATTGTAGCATTCCTGAGGTTATGTGATAAAAATTCGGATACTTAGCCACTGGTTCATATTTATGATAGTTGCAGTGTCCTAGTGAGGTCGTGCAATGACCTTTTGCATTCTTTCGACAAGCAGAGTCAATGAGGAAGCCAGATTCACTTAACAACTATGTCACTAAACAACTGCAGTGATTCACTTAAGCAAGCAAGCAAGCAAGGCTGTAAAATGGGGAAAATTTACTTAACAAATGTCTCACTTAACAACAGAAATTCTGGATTCAGTCATGATCGTAAGTTAAGGACTACCTATATCTAGCTGGAGGGGTACTTATTCTCCGACACCAATTGTTCCCTCTTCTCTATACCATTTTCTTCTTTTTAAGCAACTGATCTGGGGTAAGAGACAGCACTTATCAGATATGAACTGATACCACGGAATTCTGAAATTGCATCAAGAATCCCCTATGGCTGTGGGTTATAGATTGTTCACATTTGATTTGTACATCTGTTGCAGAAAAGCCTAGAATGAGATGGGATGTTAGAGGTCATCAGCTTCTGTTACGTTATCCTAATTCTAGCCACTCATGATACTATAATTGACTAGACAATTATAACATCATAGTGACTAGACTTTCTCCTTAGCTGCGGTGGAGTACTCAGTGAGTGACATGGAATATAACCGAGGACTCAAAAGTAGAAAGATGCAGAGGATTTAGATCTAGTTTGATTTCTTAGAAAAGTATGCCCTTGGCATTGAAACAGAAAAGGCGTATTTAAACTTTTCTGCATTTATAATATACCAAGAAGCAAATGATTATAGAGCAGTTTTACATATACAAAATGCTTCCTACATAGTTGCTGGAACATGCAATCATCTTGCTGAGAGAAATACAGGTATAGGTTCTATCTTCTTTTCAGTTGAAGCCCAAACATTTGGTAAACATTGTTTATCTCACTCTCTCTCTGGTATTTTTAAAGTTAAAAATAGTTCATGGCAATTCTTGTGAAAGGTCAATAAGATATAAGTTAAATGAAGGCTATCAATGCTAGTCATGCCGTCAGCATTTGACCAGTTACTTCACATTTTTCCTGTCTGTAATTAAACAAATTCACAAAGCAAACCTGTAAATTGGCCAAACTTTAAAAGTTTTTAAATTTTTCTCGTATTTGTGATACAGGTGGTATGATTGAGTTATGACCATAATGGAAACTGCCCATCACGGTTGTGACTGATAACAGTTGTAAAATGAGTTGGTCACATGATTGACCCAATTTTATGGCTCTTTTGTAATGGTGATTTAAATGAATTACCATGGTTAATAAGCAAGCCCACAGTCATTAAGCCAAGCAATTGTTTGCTATGGGTGTAGTTTTGCCAAAAACTAGAAGTAAAAGTATGGTCTGATTATGTCTGAAAATGGCTGTATATGCAGGCCATTTGCCAAATGCCTGAAGTGCGGTCACATGACTGTGAGCAGGAACTGTCAAAACTTTGAATCTGGGTCATAAATACCCCCCTACATAGGGCCATTGTAACTTTAAATGGTTGCTAAGCAATCAGTCGTAAGTCAAGAACTGCCTGTAATTTTATCACAGTGATTTATCTAACTTTCTCATAAGAACATTTTATCAGTCTGATTCTTGCATGAAAGGGCATTATGAGTCTTGGGCATGTCCCTCAAATTGTATAACTTAAGATTCCTGTACAAAGGTTTATGGGCTTAATTATATGCCTGTATACATGGGGTCCTTTTCTCCTTATGACTTTCTGAGGCGTTTTTCAAAATGCACCTGAAAAGCTGTTCTGAGGAATGTCAGGGACCAAATTGACAATCCAGATGTTCTTTCTGGTATATAGCTGTTTGTCAGCGTGACTCTTTAAAAGTCACAAAACTGCTAATTCAGTATAGTTTAGTATCCCCAACTGTCTAGTTCATCAGAAATTTGCATTGTGAAAAATTGCTGCAGTATAACATATCTTGCTTCAAGACCAGGACATAAAAAATGATTCTTCAGCAATTTATATAATACGCATGCATTAACCATTTTTCAAAACCCTTCCCATAACATGTTAAACATTTCCCAGTTGACTCACCACTAATTATTCTCTTAATTTCAGGGTTATTTGTTCATCTCCGTACTTGTGAATTCAAACAGTGAGTTGATACGCCTGATAAACAATGCAATCAAGAATGATTTAGCTAGCCGGAACCCCACTTTTATGGGACTGGCTTTGCACTGCATTGCCAATGTGGGTAGCAGAGAGATGGCCGAAGCGTTTGCTGGTGAAATTCCAAAAATACTGGTAGCTGGGTAAGTAATATGCACAAGCTGAGTATTTGGTAGACAGTTGAGTTTATTCTGTTAGATGTAACAAGTATCATATCATATTTAAACACTCTCTTCCCATTGATGGTGCTCATGCTTAGAAATCCATCTCTTTGATGTTGACATTGGAAAGAGAGAACACCTATTTTGCTCCCAAAGGTTGTATTTGTTTGCTTTATTATGAATAAGGGCTTCTTCCAGTGTTTGAGAGTGATTATGTTTTTAAGGGTTGCCTTAGTGTTGGCTTTATTAGATAGTTAAATGAGGTGGCTGGATGGAGTCATTAAAGCAATAGACGTGAGCTTAAATTGATTCCAGAAGATGGTAGAGGACAGGAAGGCCTGGAGGTACGTTGTCAATGGGGCCGGCAACTAACAACAGCAAGATAGTTACAAGTTTGCAACTCTGATAAATGTCAACTTGCTTAACTGTTAGTTTAAATGCAGCACATTTGTATTTCTGTGATGTTTTTCAGAAGTTTATTTTTATATGTTTATTAATCAAATTTATATGTCCACTTATCTCACCAAGGGCGAATCTTGAAAAATCTCTTGTAATGTGTTTACATGTTGTAGTGAACCTATGTTATCTTTATGACAGTAAGAGGCAGCCTTGTAAAGAGGTTCTAAAGTTTGAAATGTTTTGTTACAACTAGCTGTTTAATCACAGTAACAATAAGTAAATATTTTATTTTACTGAGCTAATATAAAATAGGAATGTGAAGTTTTGTAGGGTAAAGAAAATTTCTCTGAGTCAACTAACCAGAAATCCGATAAGTTGAAGTAGTAGTGTATGAATTGTAAAATGATGTGTGTATTGGCAACATTCATTTCCCAATTGTGATTGTACATTTAGGAATTTTGCAGGTTTATATATTTTTCTGGTGGTGAACATGCTTTCTTTTCATTCAAATTTAGATGGTTATGCCAGAAGATTAACTGTGCACCTATGAACCTATCCCATGGTCTTCTAGAAAATGCCTCTGGAAAAGTTCTATGCTTTCAGTAACAAATTGATAGGAAACCTAAAATTATTTTCTATCATCTTTTCTCACTGTGATACAAAAGATTCCAGTTTATAGAATCAATGGCTCAACAAGATGATTAGTTTATAATTACTTCTGTATGAAGTTTTTCTTTCCAGTATATAACTGGGTTGAACAAAATGTGTCCCAGGGAGTTTGGGGAGATCCTTTTAATTATTGACGGGATTGTATTTGTTCTTGCAGAGACACCATGGATAATGTAAAGCAAAGTGCAGCCCTGTGCTTGCTACGATTATACAGAACGTCTCCTGATCTAGTGCCAATGGGAGACTGGACATCAAGAGTTGTGCACCTTCTCAATGATCAGCATCTGGTAAGCACAGCTGAATACATTCCCTAGTTGGAGGTTATCTCCAGATCATATCCAAAGTATGAGATGTTCCAAGGAAACAACATGGATTGTCCATGTGCTGCCCATACCTTAAAGAAATTTTTATTTTTGCCCCACAGAAACTGTGGCTCTATTAGTTCTGACAGAATTGTGGACAGAAACAATTTTTTAATCCTGCAAATCTACTCATTAACTGGAAATTAAGGAATATTCTCAGATTACAAACTACTCATTCATGGAGAATGCAGGCCAATTCAAACTAGGCAGAAGCTCTGTCCCAGTTTCATACTTAACAATAGTACCTCCATCTTATCTGGATTTCATTTGAGCTTGCTCTTCCTCATCCAGTCCATTATTGAACTTAGGTAAGGTTCAAAAGTATCAATTGCTTATTTGGAACTAGATGATAAAACACAAGAGAATGGTTTGTTTCTCCCATGAGCTGTTCAGAGCATCCAGAAGTGGGAGGTGCTTCAGTCTCTTCTGGGCTGGGCTTAAAACTCTGGGACGCTCCTCCTCCTCCACGGGACACATCCCCAGCATCCCCCAGTTTTAGCTCAGCCTTCGTGGTAAGAGGTTGTGCACTCCCTGACTGGGATGCTTTTCTGATTCAGCTAGTCAAAATTCAGGTTTGCTCTTGGGTTAATTCGGCTTGTAAATTTTTCCCCAATTAATTTGGCGATTTCAAGGCTTTTGGCTCTATTAGGTCATCCCCCCAATCAGTTTGAGAGCAGTTCTTTGTGGCTGGCGGAGCGCTCTTATCTCTGCGATCTTGGCGGAGCACTCACAGCCACGGCTCACTTCTCCTTGCCGTTTCGACTGACAGGATCATTTATCTGACAATTTAGAGAGTCAGCAGCAGCGGTTCGTTAAACTGCTCAGGCAATTAACACCAGAGATTCTGCCTTCCCGTCATTTTCAACGCCTGGCTTCAAGTTCGCACCTAAATATCACAGGCACCATTCCCCGCTGGTTTCCCTTCTTGGGGACCGGGGCAGGTACCTTCCCACTCCACTTCCCTGGCATTATTTCTCTTTTATCTTGCTGGCATTGGATAAGCAGGCTAGTCCTTAAACAGGAATTTTTTTCTTTTTCAAATTGCTTTTGGATCATTACATTGGAGTGAAGCCGCAAGTGCCATTTCAAACAGTGGGACGTTTTTGACAGGAAAGGATCCATCCAGGCCCTGTATAGCTGGTTTCCCTTGTTGGGGACCAGGGATCCAAAATATTTCTTGCTTGGAGCGCTTGGGGTTTTCCCTTGTTGGGGACCCTTAGATACTGTTTCCCATATACACAGTTTTACATGAAGATATAGGCTCGTATATGTATATATATGTGTGTAATATATATATAATTGGACAAGATGGCTATGACACAACAATCGGATCAGGGCCCAAGTACATTGTTAGGGCCCTTGGACTTATCCACCCAGCCCAGGCCTGGCCTGAGACCGGAGGACTAAAAGAGAGCAGAGTTGGCACTTCCGTCCGAGGGCACATGTTTCTGACGCCTGGGCCATTAGGGCAGCTACAGCTGCATCCTTTTTTACACGGTCCTCCCTACGATGGCTCTTCCACTTGAGGGATATATTGCTGGCGTCAAATGTCAGAGCCCACCAGGACATTGCTAAGATTATTGCAGCGGCAGAATTCTCCGCCGACGCCACATTTAATGCAGTCAAATTCTCGTCTAGAGCCATAGCATCTCATGTATCAGCACGGAGACTGCTATGGCTCAGACATTGGCAGGCGGATACCAAGCATAAATGCAAGCTGGCATCAGCCCCAATATCGGGGGATAAATTATTTGGCAGTGTCTTGGAGCCCCTGCTTATTGAGAATAGAAACAAGAAAAAAGTGCTTCCCCCTCTTTTTCGGAGGTCTGAAAACAGAACGCCCCAGTCGTTTCGAAGGGGTTCCTTTCGGCCCTACTATCAAGGCCCATACGTTCCCAGATTGCAGAGAACATCAGGCTACAGGTCCAGTTTTAGACAGGATAGGTCGGAATCTTCCGATAGAGGTCAGCGGGGAGGCTAAAACAGAAGAAACCCCAGAGGTACCGGAGGCCGATTTTTTCGTCGCCCCAAGTGAGTCCTTGACAGCAGCTCCCATTGGAGGGCGGCTAAAATTGTTTGCTGATCAATGGGACAGCTCCACCTCTGATGCGTGGGTCAGGGACTCTATTAGGTTTGGTTTGGCACTAGAGTTTCAATCCTCCCCTCCCCCCGAATTTTTCATTAGGAGCCCTAGGTCCACGGACCCCATTAAGAGAGCGTTGATGCAGGAGGCTATCAATCATCTTCTGCATATTCGGGCCATTAAAGAGGTCCCATCTGAACAACAGGGTCAAGGCTGTTACTCTCTATTGTTTGTGGTCCCAAAGAGTTCGGGGGGCTGGAGGGCAATTCTGGACCTCAAACGTCTGAACAGATCATTGGTTTATCAAAAATTCAAGATGACTACTCTCCAGTCCATTCTGCTCAGCATCAGAGAGAATGATGTCCTGACCTCTATAGATCTGACAGAGGCTTATCTACATATACCAATTAGACTTGCTTACTACAAATATCTTAGATTTTGCTATTGTGATCAGCACTACGAATATATCGCCCTACCATTCGGTCTGGCTTCGGCCCCTAGGACTTCTACCAAAGTCCTAGTCACTTTGGCTGCCTCCCTCAGGATCAAATCTATTCGTTTACAATGTTATCTGGATGATATTTTAATTTTGTCATCTTCCAGACATCAAGCAAATTTGGATGCCAAGATTACTCTGGAGACCCTTCAAGGTCATGGCTTTTCCATAAATTGGGATCAAAGCCATTTGATCCCTTCAACTTGGTTAGTTCATTTAGGGGCAGTGATAGATACCGTGGAGGGCAAGGTTTTTCTCTCTCAGGACAGGTTGAATAGTATCCAGTCTTTGGCCAGAGAGATCAGAGCCTTAAAGAGGGTTTCCCTGGCAGTTCTGTCTCAACTGTTAGGGAAACTGATTTCTTGTATTTCCATTGCGCCTTGGGCTCAATTCCATTCTAGAGATCTGCAATGGTTCCTGCTACCTTTCCAGTGATCTGGAAGAGCCACTTCCAACGTCCAGATAAAGGTACCGCACAATGTTCTCCAATCGCTCCACTGGTGGTCGGAAAACACTATAAACAAGGGGTGTCCTTTCAAGGAACCTTGCAGGGCAATGATCACAACCGATGCCAGCCTGGTAGGATGGGGAGCTCACTTCCAATCCCACAATGCACAGGGAAGTTGGACTATTTCCGAACAATCACAATGCATCAACCTGTTGGAGGTGCGAGCAGTTCATCTGGCGTTACGCAGTTTTCTACCCCTTTTCCAATCACACCATGTTCTGGTCTTGACAGACAATATCACACGTAAACAGACAGGGGGGGTACCCACTCCAAACTTCTGATGCTGGAGATGGCCAGGTTGTTCAAGTGGGCTGAGGCCAATCTGTTTTCGCTCAAGGTAGAGCACACAGCAGGGGCCTTAAACACACAAACGGACTGTCTCAGCAGGGCCACGATAGATCAGACAGAGTGGTGCCTACACCCGTCTTTCTTCCAGGAAGCAGTGCGGAGGTTTGGGCAACCGGTGATTGATCTATTTGCCTCTCCCCTCAATGCCCAATTGCCCCGGTATATTTCAAGGTACCCGACTCAGGGGGTGGAGGCCGTCAACGCCCTGCGATGTCAGTGGCCTCCCGGACTTCTATATGCGTTTCCTCCACTCCCTGTAATACCCAGGTTGATCCAGAAGTTATTGGAGGAATGAGCAGAATTGATATTGGTCACCCCTTACTGGTCCAGGCGAACGTGGTTCACGGACTTACAGGACCTGTTGAGAGAACAACCTTGGAAAATTTCACTGTTGAGGGTTTCCCTCTCGCAAGGGCCGGTACTTCTCCCGGACCCCCAATGGCTCAGCCTAGCCGTATGGAGGTTGAGCTGAGCCGTTTAAGGACCCAACAGATTTCAGAGGATGCCATTGCCACCATACAAGCATCCAGACGGTCCTCAACAAATCGTATATACGAGACCATGTGGTCCGCTTTCTGTCGCTGGTGCCGGGGGTCTAAGATCGACCCAACTGCCCCATCAATACGACAATTATTGGACTTTTTACAGGAGGGGTTGACCAAGGGCCTATCTCCAAATACTTTACGCAGACAGGTGGCGGCCTTAGCCTCGGTGATATCCTGGGGTGACCTTCGTTCCATAGCGCACCATCCACATGTCCGCAGCTTTCTTAAGGGTGCTGCAAACTTACGACCTCCTGTAATTCACCGCTATCCCATTTGGGAGCTCAACAAGGTGTTAACCGCACTTACAACTGGCCTGTTCGAGCCTTTAAGAACCGCTAGTCTCAAATTCCTGACATATAAGGTGGTCTTCTTAATTGCGATCACATCAGCAAGGAGGATTTCCAAATTGGCAGCATTGTCGATGAGAAAGGACCTGTGCGTGTTTCATGCGGACAGAGTGGTTCTCAGATTGGATCCATCGTTCACCCCTAAAGTAAATTCAGTCTTCCACAGAGCGCAGGAGTTGGTGCTTCCAAATTTTTGTCCGAAACCATCTCATAGACTGGAGCATCAATGGCATCGACTTGACGTTCGAAGGGCATTAAGCATGTATCTAGACCGCACGGTGGCATTTCGAAAATCTGTGGCTCTATTCCTATCCTTCAACCCATCCACTTTAGGACACAAGGTGTCGTCGACGACCATTGGTAGATGGTTGAGAGCCACCATAGCTAAAAGTTACGAATGCCAGTCCATCTCAGTTCCTAAGGGCATTACAGCCCACTCAACAAGGAGTGCGGCAACATCAGCAGCATGGGCCACATGGGCTTCCATAGACGAAATTTGCAGAGCAGCAACTTGGGCTTCACCATCGCCCTTTTTCAGAAATTATAAAATTGATGTCTATGCCTCAGCGGACGCTTCATTTGGCAGAAGAGTCCTGCAGAGGGTCCACAGAGTTTAGGAGTGGATTTCGATCCAGATGGAGTCCCTCCCTAAGGACAGGCCAAGCTTTGGTATGTCCCACTTCTGGATGCTCTGAACAGCTCATGGGAGAAAGGGCATCGGTACTTATCTGATACGCCCGTTCTCTGTGAGCTGTGAAGAGCATCCAGCCCCACCCATTTCTTTCCATCTGGTGCGGTTCCGTTCCGGTCAGGGATCTAGATTAGGTGATGAGTTCCGGACTTTGGCACCCGGAGTTTTAAGCCCAGCCTTTCCAGAAGAGACTGAAGCACCTCGCACTTCTGGATGCTCTTCACAGCTCACAGAGAACGGGCGTATCAGGTAAGTACCAATGCCCTTATTAGCTTACTGCTGATACCCCACTTCAAAATTCCAGATGAAGTAGATGTTTGACAACATACAGTATAAAAGGAAAGCTAGAAACAGGGGTGGGATTCTACCGGTTCTGTCCGGCTCTGTAGAACTGGTAGCTCTGAAGAGCAGCAGACATAGAACCGGTTCTATGTGTGCTGCTGTTTTGGCCCGCCCGCCCGGGATCTTACCTGACCTTTATTTCCTAGTTTTTCAACCTCAACTGTTTTGCGCAGCACAGCTGTGGTCGAAAAAGCATCAAAAAAGTGCTTTTTCAACTGCTGCGCACACACATGCAGTGCTGCTCGGCTGTCCAGGCAGCAAGCTGATGACGATTCACACGCACACGCAAATCGTAAATCACCGAACCGGTATTTACACCAGTCGGATCCCATCCCTGGCTAGAAGGTAAACAATAGTCCTCAGCACCACCTTCTGGACATGGCATGAGAAGGTCTGGAATAACTTAAAACAGGTGCTCCTGATGCAAATCCACAGTTGGCCCGTAAGAATAACATGGGGAAGGAACTGGATCAAATATTGCTGACAACTAGATTTTGCTTTGCAGTATCCCTTTTTCTTGATAAGGTAATTTTAAAAAGCCATGTTAAATCAGAGTCTCAAATACCTTTGGAAAATATCTGATCAATGAATGTTGAGTTATGCTATTAAAAGTTCTTACTTGTTTATATTTCTTACAGTTAAAAAACAACAACACTTGAAGTAGAGAAAGAGAGCTACTTTTAGGTGGCCCTATTGTTTAATAGAATTCAGAAATTCACCACCTGAAGTCCTAAGTGAGACATATGTGTCATGTTAAAGGACACAATGGTCTTCATGGGCAGCTGTGAAGCTGAGGAACTTGTTTCGACAGCCAAGCTTACAATCCTATAACACCCATATCTATTTGCACTTACGCCAGACACTGACAGTATTTTGAATATTCCTTGACTCTGAAATCTAAGCACCATCATAAAATGAAATTCTCTTTCACCAAGCTTATAAAATGGAATATAAAACTTGATTGTATTCTTTGGGTGTAATAATAACATAGGATACTTGTGACAAATTTAAGCCTGGAAATTTTAAGGGAACTATAAAATTGTTTTTTTTTTTTTGCAGGGTGTGGTTACAGCTGCTACCAGTTTGATCACTACTCTGGCACAAAAGAATCCAGATGAATTTAAGACGTCAATATCTCTGGCTGTTTCCAGGCTTAGTAGGGTAAGTAGATTGTTGGCTAGACATAATGGTGGAACAAAATAAGTCTAGAATGTAAAAGAGGATAATTGATTAGGTTAATAATTTCAAGTTCTTACCTGCAAAATGAAAGTACAATTGACGTTGAGGCCAATCTGACTGTGTAACTTAACTACAAATTTCATTGTTGGCTTACTTACAGTAACCCTCTTAGCCCTTTTTAATGGATTTTGGTAACATATGTGTGAGTCTTAAATTTGTGGTGAGAATATATTTGCAGCCCACCCATTGTTATTAGATTTTTATGTTGGCATTTATTTATTTTGTTCAACTCAAGATGGCAGATGTACATAGTACTATTTTCTCCCATATAAAATGTACCTCTTAAATATAGGTATAAACAATCCTAAGTATACTTATGGAGAGTCACTTCAGTGTAGTGGTTAAGATAGAAACTGGATGACTATGAATGCTAGTCCTACCATAAACTGGGACTTTAGCCAGTAACTTTCACTCAGCTCTAGGAAAGAGGCAAAGGCAAGCCATTTCTGAAATTTTCCAAAAAAATGACAAGAACTTATCCAGGCAGTTGCCAATAATCAAAGACTTGAATCAAAAGAATTAAAGTATATTTAAACATTAATTGTACATGCCTTTCATTCAGATTATTCACCATTTGTATGGGCTTACCAACTGAAGTATTTAAAACAAAGCCATTAGCCTTTTTAATTATAGAGTCTAGGAAGTTCATCTATTTTAGTAACTGGACAAAGAACAAATAATACAAGTTGAATAGCATCTGTAGATTGTATTGTGTTGTGTTGTTATATTTTTAACCTGTGTCAATAGTTCATTTGGCCTTTTCTTAGTTTTATTAGTGTCTTGAAAATTGTCCTCTATTCAGCAATGTACTACTGAACAA